>NC_066581.1:505374663-506574663 GCF_024323335.1 Lathyrus oleraceus
CAGGAGATGATGAAGATGCAAGGCTAGGAACTGAAACTTAAGATCACTGATTGTGTTGAAATTCAAGTTTGAAATTGAGAAATAAAAATCAGAATTCCGTTGAGTATGGTTGGTTTTGGTTTCAGCAGAGCTTCAGATTGCCTTAAGTTTGAGATTTTAAATGAGGAGAGCAATGTATTTATAGCTGAGCTGCAAGCAATGAGGAAAATACTCGTGTGCATGAAGCCTTGGGTCCTCCATGCATGGCCTGTACAGGCGCATGTGAGGCCCAAAATCAAGTGTAATTGTAAGCGATATCATTCTGAAGTGAAATGGACGTGCAATTGGCCTTGTGTTTGCTTATGCATGAAGATTCAAAGTGAAATGCATAATTGGACATAAATATTCACCTCTTCTAAAGTCCCATATGGAAAATCCAAACATGGTCATGGTGAGAATGGTTGGAAAGTTCTTGACATAGGAACAAAATCTATGTTGGGAAAAATCCATTTGGAGTTTGTAAATTTATGAAAACTGACCTTGAAGTTTGAGATACAAAACATGTCTTTGGAAAATTTGCCAAAAATGATCAACTTCAAGCCCTTCTGTTTCATGATGAAAGACTCAAATAGAAAACCCTCCAACATCAAAGTTGTAGATATTTTCAATATGATCAATTTGGACTTAATTTTGCATCATTTGGATTTTGATGAGAAAGTTATGGGCACTTGAAGTTGGACCTTTTCAAGATTCAATGGTTTTGGTCCAAAGTGACCTATATCGTTTTGTATTATCACATGTGTGTCTTTTAGGATTATGAAATTTTGTCCAACATAACATTTGAATTATACATCTTAAGCTTTCCAATGCAATTTGTCTCACCTCAAAATCATAAAAAAAGGGAGTTAGGTCCTTGGGAAGTTGACCCAAAATTAAGGTTTCAGTCAAAATGACCTATAATGTTTTGAAATGAATGATGACCTTCCAAGTTTCAAATGGATTTTTGATGAACATGAAAGTTGTTCGTATGGTTCTTAAGAATAGTGTTTCTCTGGGGTCATCTTTATTTGACAAACACATCAAAAGTTAGGTCTCAGGGATCCTCAGTTTGGTAAGATGACTTGACTGGTCAACTTCTCAAGGCCAAACTTCAAATTGATGAATGAATGATTGAGGATACTCAAATAGGCTCATATATGCATAAAATAATTAGTGAAAGAACTTCCCTTGATTTAATTTTATCATAGGTTGAGGTTGCTTCATGAGCAAGGCATAGTTGATGCATAGTTGAATTAGGGTTTCCTTGGGAAATAATCCTCAAGCCCTTTGGGTTATCTTGATCAAATTGGCAAATTGAGATACTTGAGAGACATATATGATGATTTAGAGTTTTGTTGGACCATTGTCATGCTTGCTTTCATCTCCATCTAGCCACTTCATTGAGCTTAGGAGCCTCCTAGGAGCAAGGGCACACATGATCACTTGAGCTACAAAACAAAAGAGTTAGTGACATATTTTTTGCTTTTGGTTAGTAAAAAAAATGAGAAAAAGCAATAATATACAATTCAAGCATGCTTGGTGGTCTCAAACCAACTCACACAAATCCCAACCCAAGGGTAACGGAACCCACATGCTATGATCCTTGAGGCAATGTAATGAGCAAATAATATGATTCCATGAGGGATATTAGGGTCAAAATTAGGGTATTACAAATGCCCTTATTTAAGAGACCTCATGATGCAGATGTATGCATGCAAAAGTTAATACTCTGTGGGGAATATGACCACAATGGAAAAAAAATAAGAGGAAACTGAAAAAATCCATAGGAGTAACACACTCACTAGGGAGACAGAGACTCTGGGGAGAATAGGGTAAAAATGCGTGAGCAGGTCACGACTTGAAACTTGCTGGGAGACACGAAGGGATTCCATGAAAATAAATCAATGGAAAGACTCGAGCTGACTCAAAGATAGTGGTATTGGGGAATATGCCAATACAGCAAAACTATCCACGAAGGGTACCTCAGATAAAAATTCGGACTCAGACGGGGATGTCCATAAATGACTTAACTGAGGAAGAAAACAACGGATATTACCAGTTATTGGTAATAAACTCAAAAAGAGACATGCTGTCAAAACACCGGTTACTGGGTGAGAAAACAACACGCTTAGGGAGAAAGAATATCTAAGACCGGTATAAGGGTGAAAGATATGAATCATCCGAAACATCTGAGAAAACCTAAAAGATATATCTCAACTCAGGAAAATCTGACTCCACAGGGGACAAAAAGTCATAATGGGGAGTAGAAGGAAGGAACACCAGGGATACCGATTACTGGGCATATAATAGGTGACCAACCAGGCGTGAATTGGGGAATATTTCCAAGACACTCATCATCCAAAAGGAGGGCTGAAAAAGAAAACTCAATTTAGGATGGACATTCGATTCCATAAGGAAATACGAATCTTACTCGACTGGGGAAGAAAAAGACTTCGACTGAAGAGCACATGAGATATATTATCTATTACCGTCAGAATGTAGATAACATACTCGCATGGAAGATTATCCACAATCAGTTACTGGGTTAATAGGATAAATCGACCGAAAAGAAAGGACATCGGGATACTGGTTACTGGGTATAAAATGATGACTAATCAAAGGGAGAAACAATCATTACCAAACAAAAGGTAAAAGAAAGATGAGTCGCGGGGGATAAATTGCTTGATAAGAGCAATTATCCGAGATATATCACCGGTTACTGGGTGAAATACTCAAAAATGAAGGAATATCCATACCGAATATTGGATAAGGATAACCAACATAGAGGGGATTACATCTACCGGTTATTGGGTAGAAAACCACAGAAATAGGACTTACAACTACTACCGTTACTGGGTAGAAGGCCACATAAATAGGACTTACAACTACCAGTTATTGGGTAGAAGGCCACAAAATCCACTGGGGAAAGGATGGACAATTATTGGTTACTGAGCAATTGAACAACTAAACCACAGGGAACTGTAGGGAAATAACAAGAAAGGAGTCAATCTAGGAACAAACTAGAAGGACACAATGAGACAAGACTCAACCCTATGAGGATATAACTCAGGGGAGTAATTCCATCCCAATACATATTTAGGGAGGAAACTGAAACAATAATCATCCACGAGGACATAACTCAGTGGGGAATGATGAAGGAAAGATAGACACTTTCTGCTTATGGGGCTGACTCTATATGGAGAGATCAGACACAACATCTGCTTAGGGAAGAATATTTCACCAACAGCAGGAGATAACAAGCAAAGATATATGGCAAAGAATGCAACATGAATATCTGAATGCTATAATTATGCATGTATATGCATGGTTTATGTATGATTAATGCTGACAAACAGACATATCTAACACAAACAGTTCCAAGAATCGATGGACAGACATCTGGTAGAACATCTCAAAAGAAAAGGCCAGGCCCACAGGAAAATCAATTCTGGTGGGAAAGCATCAAATACAAAGAGCTACAGACCACCGCTGGGGATCACGCAGAGTCATCGTCGGGGACAGGCAAAGTCACAACTGGGACAAGCAAAGTCACAACTATCAACCACTGGGGATCTTCCAACAATTCCCGGGAACAATGCAGAGATATCAATAAGATCTAACATAGAAGAACTCTACTGGGGATCTTATCAGGAGAAGGAACAGATTGCTCCGCTGGGGAAGGAAACAACACATCTTCCTCGAAATCCCTCAATACTGGAAAATGTCTTCCACTCGGAGGGGATACCAATGTCAAACTAAGATCAGACAACGTCTCATTCGGGGAGCGTACAGAGTCACCGCCAAGGAATTACTGCTGAACAGACATAAGATCCAGCGTAGAGGAAACTCTACTAGGGAGCTCAACACGGATAAGATCCGTCGTAAAATAAACTTTACCGGGGAACTTATCAAGGAAAGATAGAAACTCTGTGGGGATCAACCACCAAACAGAAGTTCTAACAATCAAAACACTTCCTCTTATCCGCTAGAGAGATATCTCCGCTAAGGGGAGAGAGAACCAAAGCTCCGCTGGGGAAGGTCACAACATCTCACCACCAGCTCACATAGAGGAAACTTTCCAATAAGGAGGGGAAAACAAATTATCAGGCTCCGATCAGGCAACTCCACTAAGGATAGACTGTAGGCGACCATACTGGGGATAGTCTGCTGTGAGCAACCTGCTAGGGATGAGTTGTAAGCCAACCTGTTGGGGATAACTACAAGTATCTCCGAGGGGCTGTCTTGGCTAAGAGGAAATCAGAAGTGAACCATCCATCAACATGTGCCACGCTGGGGATGAAAAGGGGAACAAACCCTTCATCACTGCTCTGGGCGACTATGGCTGAGGAGATATCTGAAAGATAGCTTTGCAGGGAACACATGCTCACTCCTGCTGAGGATGTCTACTCATGCTGGGAATTTCTGCTCACTGGGGAAAGACAAACATCCTCATGAATATATAGCATATCAACTTTTATCAATCTATAAGGGATTTTAGGTCAGTCCACACAATGGATGACAACCGTATAATTGATAAACACAAATGCTAGACTCAAACTCTCCGGGGATGAGGATGTTTAATTCTGCGCTCGCTGAGGAGACAAACTGAGAGATGACGAAGAGGATACAAACATGCCAGAAATATGGACAAATGTCTTACCCTTTTGGAGATCATACTATCCTTAGGAGAGCACTGAAGATTTCCATTTATCTTTTCAGTCTTTGTGAATGTTCACTTTGTTTAAAAACAGTTTATAAAAACTTTATTTGTTTAAAACAATGATATTTATCAATTAAAACATGCAAACATTTGTTGAACAGAAACAAATAAGAGTGCAAAAAATTGGACAAATGCTCAAATTTATTTGATGGAATGGTAGTTCGCAAATGGCGAGACTCCATGGATCTTTACAAATTTGAAATTGGTGATATATATATTGAAAAAAAGGCTACATTAAACATAATGACCATTTATCCACCAACTCTGAATCCGATCTATTTGAAGCTTCAGTTGACGATGACTGAGCGAGAATCTTTGACAGAAGACAGCTTGTAGAACAAAGTCTTGTCAGGATGCAGTTACTTGCCAAATCCCTAATTTTGCCTAGATTGCCCCAGGGTGAGGTACTCAATCTAGCGACACATATATATATATATATATATATATATATATATATATATATAATATATATATATATATATATATATATATATATATATATATATATATTATATTCATCTTTTCCATGTCTCTAACTTTTGCCTGGACCGCCCTTTCGGGTTTCCAATCCACCGAGACACTCATTTTTGCCTAAGCCGCCCTTTCGGTTTTCAACTTAGCGAGCTATTCTGTTTTTATTTTTAGGCGAAGTATTTCTTGACTGCATCTGAATTCACAGGACGAGTGAAATCCTCCCCATCCATAGTTGTAAGCATCAAAGCACCGCCTGAAAAGGATCTCTTAACAACATATGGACCTTCATAGTTTGGAGTCCACTTACCCCTGGAATCGGGAGCGAAAGACAAGACTTTCTTGAGCACGAGGTCATCTTCTCGGAACACACGAGGCTTGACCCTCTTATCAAAGGCTTTCTTCATCCTTTGCTGATACAACTGACCATGGCACATGGCAGTTAATCTCTTCTCTTCAATCAAGTTTAACTGGTCATAACGACTCTGAACCCATTCAGCTTCAGCTAACTTGGCTTCCATCAAGACTCTCATTGATGGGATCTCAACCTCCACGGGGAGCACATCCTCCATTCCATATACAAGAGAGAAAGGGGTTTCCCCTGTTGAAGTGCAGACAGATGTACGATAGCCATGCAAAGCAAATGGCAGCATCTCATGCCAATCTTTGTACGTAAAAACCATCTTCTGGATAATCTTCTTGATGTTCTTATTAGCAGCTTCAACAACCCCATTCATCTTGGGTCTATAGGTAGAAGAATTATGATGTGCAATCTTGAACTCACTACACAGCTCTTTCATCATTTTGTTGTTCAAGTTAGATCCATTATCAGTAATGATCTTGTCTGGCACACCATATCGGCATATGAGTTGGTTCTTGATAAACTTCACAACCACCTGCCTGGTCACATTCGCCTATGATGCCGCTTCAACCCACTTGGTGAAGTAATCAATAGCTACGAGAATAAAATGGTAACCGTTCGACGCCTTTGGCTCTATCATGTCAATCATGTCGATTCCCCATTTAGAGAAAGGCCATGGTGATGAAATAACATTCAGAAGTGTCGGGGGAATATGAATCTTATCCGCATAAATCTGACACTTGTGGCATTTCTTCACATATTTGCAGCAGTCAGACTCCATTGTCAACCAATAGTAGCCTGCTCTCAACATCTTCTTTGCCATGGCATGTCCATTGGAATGAGTACCAAATGAACCCTCATGGGCTTCACTCATCAACAGGTCTGCTTTGTGTCTATCCATGCATTTGAGCAAAACCATGTAAAAATTCCTCTTATAAAGCACATCACCATTGAGGTAGAAACTGCCAGGTAATCTCCTCAAAGTCTTCCTATCTTTAACAGATGCCCCAGGCGGGTAAGTCTGACTTTGGAGAAAGCATTTGATATCATAATACCATGGCTTATCATCTTTCACTTCTTCCACTGCAAATACATGAGCTGGTCTATCCAAGTGCATCACGTGATATTGGGGACTTTATTCCAATATTTCACCACAATCATCGAAGCAAGTGTAACAAGAGCATCTGCCATCCGATTCTCATCTCGAGGAATATGATGGAAGTCAACCTCAATAAAGAAAGTTGAAATCCTCCTCGCGTAATCTCTATATGGGATGAGGCCAGGCTGATTCGTCTCCCATTCACCCTTAATCTAATTAACAACAAGGGCCGAATCGCCATAAACATCAAGATGTTTGATCCTAAGATCAATACATTCTTCCAAACCCATAATACATGCCTCATACTCCGCCATATTATTCATGCATTTGAAAGTTAGCCTTGCAGTAAAAGGAAAATGTATGCCCTGAGGAGTAATAATCACTTCCCTAATACCATTTCCATACTGATTAACAGCGCCATCGAACACCATACCCCATCGGGAACCAGGATCTGGCCCTTCATCAAGCGTAGGCTCATTGCAATCTTGCATCTTCAAATACAAAATCTCCTCATCTGGGAAGTCATACTGAACAGACTGATAATCTTCAATTGGTTGATGTGCCAAGTGGTCAGCCAAGATACTACCTTTAATAGCTTTCTGAGCTCGATACTCAATGTCATACTCAGATAAAAACATTTGCCATCGGGCAATCCTCCCAATTAAAGCAGGCTTCTCAAAGATATACTTGATTGGATCCATTTTGGATATCAACCAAGTCGTATGATTTAACATATACTAGCGTAAACGCTTAGCGGCCCAAGCCAAAGCACAACATGTCTTCTCAAGCATTGAGTATCGAGACTCACAATCAGTGAACTTCTTACTCAAGTAGTATATTGCATATTCTTTCTTCCTTGATTCATCTTGCTGACACAATACACAACCCATGGAATCATCAAGCACAGTCAAATACATAATCAAGGGTCTCCCTTCAATAAGCGGAGACAGAATCGTTGGCTCGGACAGATACTCTTTGATACTGTCAAAGGCCTTATGGAAATCCTCGGTCCAATCATGACGCTGATCTTTCGGGAGGAGCTTGAATATGGGCGCACATGTGGCAGTCATGTGGGATATAAATCTGGAAATATAATTCAAGCGGCCAAGAAAACCTCGGACTTGCTTCTCAGTTTTGGGCGCAGGCATCTCTTGTATTGCTTTGACCTTGGCAGGATCAACTTCAATACCTCCTTCACTGACAATAAAGCCTAATAACTTGCCGGAACGGACGCCAAATGTATACTTGTTCGGATTCAGGCGGAGTTTGTACTTCCTCAAACGCTGAAAAAGCTTCAACAAGTGCTCTACATGTTCAACTTTCGTTCTCGACTTTGCAATCATATCATCGACATACACCTCGATCTCCTTGTGCATCATATCATGAAACAAGGAAGTCATAGCTCGTTGATACGTGGCTCCAGCGTTCTTCAAACCGAAGGGCATCACTCAATAACAAAATGTTCCCTAAGGTGTGATGAATGTTGTCTTCTCCATATCCTCGGGTGCCATTTTAATCTGGTTGTAACTGGAAAATCCGTCCATAAATGAGAAGACATTGAATTTAGCTGTATTGTCTACCAACATATCAATATGTGGTAGAGTAAAATCATCTTTCGGACTAGCTTTATTCAAGTCTCGATAGTCCACACACATTCAGACTTTTCCATCTTTCTTAGGCACAGGCACAATATTGGCCACCCATTGAGGATATGTAGAAGTCACCAGAAACCCCGCATCAATTTGCTTATGAACTTCTTCTTTAATCTTCACTGTCGTATCAGGATGAGTTCTTCTGAGCTTCTGCTTCACAGGCACACACTCAGGCTTCAAAGGCAGGAAATGTTGCACAATATCAGTATCCAGACCAGGCATATCTTCATACGACCAGGCAAAGACGTCGACGTATTCTCGTAGCAACTCAATCAACCCCTTCTTCACAGACTCTTCAAGGAGTGCCCCAATCTTCACTTCACGAACACAGTCTTCAGACCCCAAGTTGACTGTTTCCAGATTCTCAAGATGCGGCTGAATGATCTTCTCCTCGTGCTCAAGCAGACGGGTGATCTCATCAGGAATCTCTTCAACATCATCTTCTTCGGCCTCAAATACAGGGAACTTAAAGTTGGGAGATGGCGTTGGATCATTATGTTCAATGGGTTTGATCAAACTGCATAATGATTTTGAGTATAAAAGAGATTTTAGAATTCAAGCAAGGCAAATCATTATGCAGATGAAAAGATTGACTTTATTTTTTTTTTAGGGTTTTATGGTGATCACAAATTTCATGCAAAAAGAAAAAAGGGAAAATAATTTGGAAAAACAAACATTTAACATGTAGTTTTTGAATGAACATCATTGTATTAATAAAAAATGTGCCAACAATGTCATCACTTCTCCTTTTGGTATGGGAAAAGGGTTTTTAAACAAAATGAACATATTACGTGGACTTGTGGATAACTGTTGGAACATCAACAGCGACCCAATTATTGCAGATTCCTCCAGGAATGACAAAGTTGCCAAGATCTTCCTCTTCATCATCTTCCATAATGGCAACAACCTCTTAATCTTCTATGGTGTGGATGAAACCTCCACTCTGAAACAACCCACGCTCATTGGAAATGCCTGAAGAATACCCTATTCCAGCTCGGGATTTTTTATCTTCCAATCTGATCATTTGTCCTAAACCAGTAGTTGCACCATGCTTAATGGCCAACTTAGAATCATTGTAGGAAGCAAATGAAGAAGGTCCTTTCCTTGAAGGCTCAGCAATAGATAAGGCTTGGAACGGAGTCCCAACCTCATCCTCAACATCTATGTAGGAAAAGGAAGATAAATGGCTTACCAAGAGAGCCTTCTCTCCCCCTATCACCACCAACTTCTTGTTTTTAACAAACTTTAACTTCTGGTGTAGGGTGGATGTCACGACGCCTGCCTCGTGAATCCATGGTCTTCCAAGCAAACATCTATATGATGGATGGATATCCATGACCTGGAAAGTGATCTGGAAATCACTAGGTCCAATCTTGATCGGAAGTTCAACTTCGCCGATCACAGTTTTCCTCGAACCATCAAAAGCTTTCATTACCACTCCACTCTGCCTCATGGGAGGCCCCTGATAAGAAAGTTTGGAAAGAGTGGATTTTGGCAACACATTAAGCGATATCCTGTGTCTACCAACACATTAGACAAGGCATCATCCTTGCAGTTCATAGAAATGTGTAGAGCCAAATTGTGGTTTTTTCCCTCCTCGGGAAGATCAGTATCACAGAAGCTCAGGTTGTTACAAGCGGTTATGTTTGCAACAATGCTATCAAACTGTTCAATCGTGACATCGTGGTCCACGTATGCCACGTCCAACACCCTCTGCAAAGCTTCGCGGTGTGGCTCAGAATCCATCAATAAAGATAACACAAATATCTTTGATGGAGTTTGTAGCAGTTGATCAACAACATTATACTCGCTCCTTTTGTAGGGTAACAACAAAGTTTCTACTCTCTCCTTGACCCAATCAGTGTAATCAGGCATAGCAACGGCAAACTTCTTCCCTAAGACAAATCCATCCTTCACACCAATAGACTTCCAAGCTCTCCCTATCTGCTCCAATCTGGCCGGGTCACTCTGCTTCTCAAAATACACACTTTCAGCTACCTCAGCCTCTAGTGGTCTTCCCTTCATCACAAACCCCAACTGGCCAAGAGAAAGAACCGGGTTGTAATTGATGCAACCCCTAGTCCCTACGAGTGGCACATTACGGAATCCTCCACAGCTCATAATGACGTTACGCACATCCATCCGGTAAGATTGCCATCTGATATCATAGGAGGTAAGAGACATAACCCTCTGAGTCCACTTATGCGTGCTCTGAGCATCCACAAAAGGTCCACTGACTGGCAAGAGAGACAAGAACCATCTGAGCAAAAGCGGGAGACAACACCTGATAGCCCCACCCTTACCATGCCTACTGTGAATAGCATAGTAAGTGTCAGCTAACAGAGTAGGAACTGGATTTCCTCCAATGAAAATACTGACTGCAGCATAGTCAACAAAATTGGGCATACTCGGAAACAGGACGATCCCATAGATCATGACGGCCAACTGAGCATGAAAGGCTTCCCAACTTCCCTTCTCTGCTTCTTCTCTAGCTACCCTCAACAGAAACTTCAAAGGCAATCCTACAACATCCCCACTGGACTTCCAACTATCGCTGACTTCCCTGATACCCAAATGGAGAGCTCTGGCAACAACTCCGAAATCAACCTCCTTGGGCACACCCAAGAAAGGAACCTGATACCGGACCGGGACACTCAGCAGAATGGAGTATTCCTCAAGAGTAGGCGCCAACTGATAATCTTGAAAGGTGAAACAATGAAGCTCTGGGTCGTAGAACTGTAGAAGAGTCTGCAACGGCACCGGATCGACTACCATCTTCAACAGTGTCAGAATATCTCCATACTGGTCAACAAACCCCTTCTGGTTACCACTGGTCATAAGGTTGCTCAACTCAATCAGAGACGTCAAAGGTTCACGGTGAAAGCTGTAGGAACAAGTCTTCCGCTTCAACTCTGGGACTGTTGCCATCTCTATCAGTGAACAAGCTCTGGAATGTACCTGAGAAATGATATGCATGCAGGGATTAGTTTTTTTCTTCTTTTTCCCCTTTTCTCTTTTTTTTTTGTTGTATTTTTTTTATTGCGTTTCTTTTGAAAAATAAATATGCTATGATGCAAATGATGCAGACACGACTGGTTGGCTGTGTCTCTCGGAACACAGGATCAAAGCTTCGGCTTGAACTCGGAACCACAAATTCATCTGAAACCCAAAGTCATCTGAGACCCCAAAATTCTGAACCAATAGTCACCAACAGGATCACAAGTCACCAACCAGTCACCAACAAGTCACCAACAAATACCTGTACCTGTAATAATGATCATTCCCTCCCCACTCACGGGTGTCATCTAGGCCAGGGTAAGGTCGAGAGAAACGCATCATAAATAACGTTTCGCAGAATATCATCATATACACACCCGAAGTATGTAACGATAACATCCCACCAGGGTCTGAACTGCTCGTGATATCAATGTTCCGCTGAGTGGCGCAATACCACCCGCTTCCCATGAATCACTCTATTCCTAAGTATCCTAGATTTCACTCATGGCCTGGGTATTGGGCCTTTTACCTCATGTAACTCCCACCCCAACAAAGAGAAACAGACAACCAGCCAGGTGAACAAATGAATATGAATGCAAACATTAATGCAAACAAATAAATGCAAACAGTAAATGCACATATATACAAATGAATGCAATAAACAACAACAAAAGCAACCAAACCCTAACCTAGAGAGCGCTAGGAGAGACTCGCTTAGGGAAGATGGACCAGCATAGGTCAACTTCTCTTAATTCCCCAGCAGAGTCGCCAGCTGTCGCATCACGCGAAAAACCGGCGGGAAAACAAGAACAACAGAGCCGCCACCGTGCGTTATTTATCCCAAAAGAGGGAAAGGAAACGCTCAGAGTAAACCTAGGAAAGAACATGGTCTCGCGACCAAAGAGAATGGGTTCGGGAGTCGGTTATGCGAAGGGAAGGTATTAGCACCCCTACGCATCCGTAGTACTCTACGGGATCCACGCACAAAAGGAAGGAAAATGGTTGCTAAAAACGCTGCTCACACACGCTGGCTGAAAGAGACACAAGAAAACAAACAAGACTGAAACTGACTCGGCAGGATATCGCATCCTGGGCCTACTTAGTCTATCAAGCATAGACATCAGAGTCGAAGTAGTTCGGACTGGGGAAACGACACATGCTCGCTAGGATATCGCATCCTATGCATACGTATCTTCTCGGACAAGAGAAGAATCAGAGCATTCGTAGCTCGGCTGACACGCACACAAACAAACAAAGGCAAAGGCAAACGTGGAGCCTGAATGCCAATCACTGGACTTACATCAGCATCCGAACCAAAATACACGCACACTGGAACCCAAATGCCACTCGATGGACTTACATCAGCTTCCAAGCACACAACAAGACAAAACAAAGACACAGGCGCCCGGAGAGATCTGCTCATCTCCTGCCTACGTACCTCATCTGGTATGAGGATCAGGGCGACGTAGTTCCCCTACGGAGGGATAAAGGACTAGCCTAACCAGATAACAGAGGGAGACACAACTAGGGAGACTACGACTCGAGCCTAGATGTTATCATGCAAAATCAACCCTAAGTTAAGGTTTCTAGCTAACTGGCACAGGGAGCCAGCCTATCCTAAGCATGACTTGCACAGGAAGCAAGCCACACACACACTTAACTTGCACAGGAAGCAAGTCAAGCACAACCTATCTTGCACAGGAAGCAAGTCTAAACTAACCCTAACTTGCACAGGAAGCAAGTCAAACAAACATACAAGTACAGGTAGCACACACTATACACAAGCAAGTGGCTCAAACAAGGGTTAGGTTTTAGTCGAGGGGTCATATCAACCTCAACAAACAAACCTCTGGAACTGGGTGAATGTGCTCTTAACCTTGCCATTGAGGGGCTAAGGTGAAGCAGATGAAAGGTGAGTGAAGATAAGACTTCACAGCTCTTATCCCTGGCCTGGGAGAGCTTAAGACAAGAATGTGTCGGTTCAGAAAGTGGGAACCCTTCTACACATTTAAAACTGACTCAACTGTACAATTGTACAAGATCTTGGGTTTGTATCTGCAATGCATCAACACAGTGGTGTGAGCAAAGCAGATGACACACAGAATAGCAGGGGATAGGTTGCATATCCCTTGGGTTCTGCCAATTGCCTCTTCACTTAGGAGGTCTTTGACTCTATACAAGGACAAATGTAAACAGTCACAAACATTGCCTCTTAAGGAGGACTTCAGACAGTTGCCTGGCCAAGTAACAGGCCAGGTCTTCCAGACTACATGAAGATTAAGGGATTATACCTCAAAGCAAGTTGCTATTAAAGCAAAGCAAAGCAAGTTCAAAGAACTAAGCAACTAATGGTACCTGAAATAGTCAAACAGATCAGTACACAATTCAAAAGTTAAAGCAACAGGAAGTAGGAATCAATAGTCAACACAAGCAGGAAAATGTGCAAAGCACAAAGCTCAAGGCATATGAGCCAAGCAACCTACAAAACAAAGAGGTTAGCTCATGATAATCAAATGAACTCAATCAAATTGTAATGATCTCTTTGGAGCATTGGTTGGTCAACCTGAAAACACAAGCTCAAACATAAGTCACAGGACCACTAGGACAAGCCTAGGGTCAAAATAAATGAGAAAGTCAAAACAGCAAGCAATGTCCAATCAAAATCAAATTCAAACATTTAGGAAGCAAACCCAATTGTTTCATGTTCATATCATGCATCATCATCATTTCATAAGCAAAAGAAGTCAAAGCATGGCAAATGAGAGCTCATAGGAGTCAACAGCAAGACTTAACTCAAAAGTCAACTCAAACATTTCCAAAAATCACCAAATAAATCATGATCAATCCTAACACATAGCATGGTAAGCATGTCAAATTTCATCTCATTTGGACAAGTGGAAGGCAGTCAATGAAAATCAGAAAGGCAAGGCAATTTTGAACATGCTCAAAGAAGTCAACCAAACATGCATCAACTTAGAAAATCATAAGTCAGAGATGGTGTATGATAAATGAATGGGACTAAAACCATGGCCAAGATGAGGATGTCTAGTTATCTCATGTAAAATTTCATGTCCATCTAATAAAGTATGAGAATTTCACAAATGAAATGGCAACATGCATCACATGAGGTCAACATTTTGGCTAAACAAGGGAGAAAATCTCAAACAATTAGGAAATGCCACAAATAATTCCAAGAAAATTCACATGTAAACTAGGCACACAAGAGCTCAATCATGCAAAAATTCAATCCAATTTGAGTTCAATAAGCATGGTAATGAAAATCATGAAGTTGGACATCAATGGTGTGACACAAATTGTCACACCCTAATTCAAAATTCATAACTCAACAACCAGATGAGGTAAATTCACAAACTCTAACCAAAATCACCATGGATGTGTCTAGTTTAAGCACAAAACATTTGGGAGCCATTGGATAAAGTATCACCATTTCACAAATGTTTTGGCAAAAGGTACAAAAATGGATACATGTCAAAAACCCTAATGCAATTTCAAAATTATTCATCCAAAAAATCAGCAAAAATAATGATAAAAAACTAGGGCTCATGATGAAGATGATGCAAAAATTCCCACTAGATTTGGATTTGAGATGAACAAGTTATGAATTTTGCAAAATGATGATCAAAGTGAAATAATTATTGAAATTAAATGAATTATTATGGAAAAATAAAATGAGAATGGCACGGAAGTAATTATGTAGTTCATTAAACGGGACGGCGCCGTTTTGCTTGCTGAAATGAAATGTTTTAATTGGTGCATGGCGCAACAGTGAACATGCATACGTGAAGAACAAATTCTGGGCAAGGCAATTGCATTCTAGGGTTTTCTGGGCAGCAAATACAACATTCATCTTCCCCAAATCGTGTTTCATAAAAAATTTCCAGAAATCCAAATTGAACACACAGCAATGAACATCCAAGCATGGCAAACAAGATTCCAACAATAATTTTCATTAAAACACAACCATACTCATGAATCGAGCACAAACATAAATCAACATCAAACTTGTTTTCAACATAACTTCATGAGTACATGGCCATTTCATGTGATTTAAACTTCAGAATGATCAGCACAACAAGCTCTACACTAAGCATGGCATGGATTTGAGAAATAATGAGATCGAAAACTAACCAATTTGGAAGTGCAGTGTTGAAATGGATGTTGTTTGGTCTTTAATGCTTGAAACAGTTGCTCTTTAAGGTCCCAAATGAAGAATGAGTGAAGAACTTTGGCTTGAAACACACCAATTTAGCTCTGAATCAACTCTGCCATGGAAGAGTGCTTTTGAAAACAGTCGAATCAGGGCTGCTTACAGCTGGGTTTTGATGCTCCAATGTCTTCCAAGTGATGGCCAGGTGATGAATCAATGAAGGGAAGCTCGAGTCCTTTGGGAGTTTGAGCAGAATTTGCAAAATGTGAAAAATGGCAATCTTGAGAGAATGATATTTCTGTGTTATGGAGGCAGCTGCTAGGGGTTTCATTCAGCAGAAAAAATGATGTGTGTCTGCTGTTTTTGTGGTACTTGAATCAAGGTCCATGAAAATGTGGAGTAGAGTTGGTAAAAGTGTACTTTCTTTCCAATTTTCAAGCAAGTTGGCATGGGTGTATGTACTGCACGAATTTGACTTTGTAACATGACCAAAACCACATTTCTGAACTATTTCAATTGGCCAAATGGTTAAAAAATGATTATTTTGAAAAGTCAAAATTCAACTCACTTGAAATTAATTAAGGCAAGTTCAAAAAGGCCATTTTGCATGGTGATGTTTTGGTGAATGAAAGTTACATTTTTGGAAAGAGGAGGTCAAATGTGACTTGTGGGAAAAAACCCCACCCAAATTGGCCAAATGGTTTGAGAGATATGGCCTTTTGAAGTTCAAGATTTTGTGAAAATGATTTGATCATATCTTGACAACCATACATGGGAATTGAGTGTTCTTGGACTTTTTGGAAATGGGAGAACAAGATCTTCAACTTTCATGTTGGGCAAAAATTCATTTGAAGCTTGTATCATGATGTAAGTTTGAGGATCAAGACTTTCCATTTGGGCAGGTTTCAATTACAGGTCCAGTTTCCATTTTTGGAAATTTCTGATCTGGCTTCAAATTCTTCCATGATGGTGTTTGACATGATATATGAGGACTATATGGACATGAATGAGACCTCTCAAACCAATTTCCATCATCAAATCACTGATTAAATGGACAGTTGACCAACAGTTGACTTTTAGGGTTTCTGACTGATTGTGCATTGACTGATGACTTCTGAACATCCAACCCTTGACCAAAACACTTCAAATGGATCCCCAAGTCATGTGAACATGTTGGACCAACCCTAGGGCCTTGGCTCAATGGAATTTGTGCTTGCTTGCTTGACTGACTGATCTCCTGACCAGTTTGACCTAATTTCTTGATTGGCTTGCACTTGAGGCAAATAGGACAATGCAATGTTATGCAGTGGACCATGTTATGCTATGACCTAATATGAAAATGTATGTACAATGATGGGCGCAAATTTGAGGTGCTACAGCTGCCCCTATTCAATCAACTGGGAACCCGAATGGATGAGAGCGACTGCTGTCAGACTTTCAGGGTAAACAGGGATTGAATACCAAAGAACCGTAGAAATTTGCACTCTGCCGGATATGATACAAGAAGAACCACGTCATTTACTGATGACGCCTGCAATTGACAACTTCAGAAAAGCGAAACCATTTACCGATGGTCAGAGACTGGTAACTTGACATTTACCGATATCAACTTCAGCAAAACCATTTACCGATGGCTGCTGGGAAACAACTTCTGATGTAAAAGGAAGCAAAACCATTTACCGATGGTGGCTTCAAAGAAACTTGACATTTACCGATATCAACTTCAACTCGACCATTTACCGATGGCTACTGCAACTGGGGATCTGATATTTACCGATATCGAAGAAAACGGGGCCATTTATCGATGGCGGATAAAACTGGGCATTCAATATTTACCGATATCGAAGCATACGGGGCCATTTACCGATGGCGTCTCCACTTGGGGAGGAACAAAATCTTTGTGGTGTAATCAGACAAGACGTTTACCGACGACTTCTGGGGATCTTGATTTTATCAACAAGGAAACAAAGCATGACCAGACATTTACCGATGACTGGGATGAGACTCGACGTTTACCGACATCGAAAGATGATGTTTACCGACATCAAAACAAACGACCAGACATTTACCGATGACTGGGGAACACTTCACTAAGGGAAAAAACAAATATTTGCAACTGGAAACCAGATAGGACATTTACCGATGACTCTACTGGGAATCTCTAGCTGGGGATTATCAGACATTTACCGATGACTGCAGAAAAGACTCGATGTTTACAGACATCGAAACAATGGTGTTTACCGACACCAACAATGATGACCAGACATTTACTGATGACTGGGGTGAGACTCGATGTTTACAGACACCGAAACAATGGTGTTTACAGACACCAACAATAATGACCAGACATTTACTGATGGCTGGAGAGAATACCCGATGTTTACAGACACCGAAACAATGGTGTTTACCGACGCCAAAATGATGACCAGACATTTACCGATGACTGGGGAGAATACCCGATGTTTACAGACATCGAAACAATGGTGTTTACCGACACCAAAAAGAAACACACGCGGGTGCTGGCATGACACTTACCGTATCACAAAAACGACTTTTTAGATATGTCAAGGCAAGGTTGACCACTTGCTGGGGGTCTCACTGGAGAGAAATAAACTTTCTGTCACCATCGGGTGAGGAAATAAACCTCTGTGGGGATAGCAATTCTGAATGCTGTCGAAGCAACTGTAGCAGACTTGCTGTGCTGATGTTGAATGAAATGATCCGCCTCTGCCGGGGATACAATCTGGTGAGGTTAACACATGAATGCATATGTTTGAATTTTTCTATGGCGTAATGTTCCATATTGAATGGGAATGCTACGCAGTTTGAGGATGCAATGATCACTAAAATGCAAAAATGCAAAAATGATGAAAAACTCCGGCTGGGGAGCCAAAACTGATCGGGTACTCCAACTCTGCGGGGAGACTCTGCAAGGAGAGCAACGACTTCTCACTCATGTTGGAGAATAGCACTGCTGCTGGGGGAAGGTAAACTCCGCTGGGGATATCCTTCAGTCCACAGATAGGATAAATGCTGGAGATAAATTTCAATGAGTCTGCCTCACTCGGGAGGAAATCGGCAAATACAGGCCTGCTGGGGATAGGCAATCCTTAGATCTGTTGGGGAATAGAAGGCACTATCCACAGACGTCTCCGCAGGGGAACATAGCTCCGATAGCTTCCAAACTTGCTTGGGGAAAATATTTGCTGAGGAAACGTCCTCACGGATGCCAACCTGAAAAACAGCACAACAAAATGCCCCCAGGGGATGCATGGACAAGATACGCTCAAGTGTCCTCAACATTCAAAATGATTTTCAAATGTTTCATCTTTTTGCACGTTATTGTGTAGCCTTCATGTTCTTATATGCAATGCTTATCAACAATTCGGACATTTTTGCAAACAAAACAGTAAAAATAAAAACCAAAGAGCTATTTATCTGAATAACGACTTTTATTGATTGAAAATGTGCCTGAAGAGGCAAATACATTGGGAAGCAATTCCTAGAAAGAGGTAATTGCGCACAAAAGGAAAAATCTATCCTAATGGCAACGTGAACACGGCATCCACTATTTCCCAATTCTGTTATAACTCACAGATCATCAGTTTTCCTCCCAACTCCTTGCTTTCTGAGAAGAATGACTGGACGGATCACATCTTTCGAGATGGCGGATGACAAAGCTCGATGAAGTACAGACAACTCAGACTGTAGTCTTCGCTTTAATCCCTCTTTTGGCTGGATCGCCCTTTCGGGTTTTCAATCCACCGGGATACCCATTTTTGCCTAAGCCGCCCTTGCGGGTTTTCGACTTACCGGGTGTACAAATTCTTTTTCATTTTATCCCTAATTTTTGCCCGAACCTTTCCTTTCTGTTTTTTGGTTCGCCGGGATGCCCCTTTTTTGCCTGGACTCTTTTTCTTTTTGTCCAGCGGGTCAATTTATGCGAAGTATTTTTTGACTACATCTGAGTTAACAGGAGACGGAAAATCTTCACCGTCCATAGTTGTAAGCATCAAGGCTCCACCGGAGAATACCTTTTTCACAAAGTATGAACCTTCATAATTAGGAGTCCACTTGCCCCTGTTATCTGCACCGGGAGGAAGGATCCTCTTCAGAACTAGATCACCTATCTGATAGCTTCGAGGACGCACTTTCTGATCAAAGGCTCGCTTCATCCTTCGCTGATACAACTGTCCGTGACATACAGCTGCTAGCCGTCTCTCTTTGATAAGGCTCAACTCGTTAAACCTTGTTCGAATCCACTCGGCTTCGTCCAGCTTGACATCCAATAAAACTCTCAGAGAAGGAATCCCCCACTTCAACAGGTAGGACAGCTTCCATACCATACACAAGGGAGTAAGGAGTTGCCCCGGTCGACGTACGTACTGAGGTACGGTACCCATGCAAAGCGAAAGGCAGCATCTCATGCCAATCCTTGTACGTAACGACCATCTTCTGCACAATCTTCTTGATATTCTTGTTCGCCGCTTCTACAGCACCATTCATCTTCGGTCTGTAAGGAGAAGAATTGTGATGTTCAATCTTGAAATCTTTACAAAGCTCTTTCATCATCTTGTTATTGAGATTCGAACCATTGTCAGTGATGATTCTCTCAGGAACTCCATAACGACATATGATTTCTTTCTTGATGAACCGGGTAACCACTTGTTTGGTAACGTTAGCATAGGAAGCTGCTTCCACCCATTTGGTGAAATAATCAATCGCAACCAAGATGAAGCGATGTCCATTCGAAGCAGTAGGCTCAATCTTCCCAATCATATCAATGCCCCACATGGCGAACGACCAAGGCGAATTCATGACATTCAGAGGGCTTGGTGGTACATGCACCTTATCAGCATAGATTTGACACTTATGGCATTTCCGAGCATACTTGAAACAATCGGATTCCATAGTCATCCAGTAATAACCCGCTCTCAACAATTTCTTAGCCATTGCATGTCCGCCGGCATGAGTACCGAAGGAACCTTCATGAACTTCCTGCATTAACATGTCCGCCTCGGGTCTGTCCACGCATCTAAGCAAGACCATGTCAAAGTTTCTCTTATACAACACATCATCCTGATTCAAATAGAAGCTTCCAGCTAGCCTCCTCAGGGTTTTCTTGTCATTCTTCGACGCACCTTCAGGATACTCCTGAGTCTTGAGGAAGTTCTTGATGTCATAATACCATGGCTTCTCATCAATCACAACAGACTCAGCTGCAAACACATACGCAGGCCTCTCGAGTCGATTCACCGCAACATGTGGCACATGATTCCACCAATGAACTTTGATAATAGACGACAAAGTTGCCAAAGCATCAGCCATTTGATTCTCATCCCGGGGGACATGGTACAACTTCACCTTCTTGAAGAACGTCAGTATTCTTCTGGTGTAATCTCTATACGGAATCAAATGCGGCTGATTCGTATTCCAATCTCCATTGACTTGATTGACCACTAGAGCTGAATCTCCATAAATGTCAAGAGTTTTGATCCTCAGATCAATGGCTTCTTCTATCCCCATGATACAAGCCTCATACTCAGCTTCGTTGTTGGTGACGTCAAACGTCAATCTGGCAGAAAAAGGTATATGAGCACCTTTAGGATTGACCAATACTGCCCCAACACCGTTACCATTCATATTCACAGCCCCATCAAACATCAGTGTCCACTTGTCATCAGGATCCGGTCCTTCCTCGACAAGAGGCTCTTCGCAATCTTTCATCTTAAGATACATGATGTCTTCATCAGGGAATTCAAACATCATAGGCTGATAATCTTCAATCGGTTGCTCGGCGAGGTAGTCTGACAGAATACTACCTTTGATGGCCTTTTGTGACGTGTACTGAATATCATATTCTGTTAGAATCATCTGCCAACGAGCAACGCGTCCGGTGAGAGCTGGTTTCTCAAAGATGTACTTCACTGGATCCATCTTAGAAATCAACAGAGTAGTATGGTTCAACATATACTGCCTCAGTCGGCGAGCAGCCCAGGCCAAAGCACAGCAAGTTTTCTCGAGCAGTGAATATCTTGTTTCACAGTCGGTAAACTTTTTGCTAAGGTAGTATATGGCATGCTCTTTTCGACCAGACTCGTCATGTTGTCCCAATACACACCCCATCGTTTTCTCAGTCACTGACAGGTACATTATCAGAGGTCTCCCTGGAACTGGAGGTATAAGGATTGGAGGTTTCTGTAAATACTCCTTTATCTTGTCAAAAGCTTTCTGACAGTCATCATTCCACCTGATTGCTTGATTCTTTCTGAGCAGTTTGAAAATTGGTTCACACGTGGCAGTTAGATGAGATATGAACCTTGCAATGTAATTCAACCTCCCTAAAAACCCACGGACTTGCTTCTCCGTTTTTGGTTCAGGCATCTCTTGAATAGCTTTGACTTTTGCTGGATCAACCTCAATCCCTTTCTCACTGACAACGAAGCCTAAAAGCTTCCCTGATCTCACCCCAAACGTACACTTGTTCGGATTCAACCTCAGCTTGAACTTCCTCAATCGGTCAAACAGCTTCTGCAAATTAAACAGGTGCTCCTCTTCTATCTGCGACTTCGCAATCATATCATCTACGTATACTTCAATTTCTTTGTGCATCATGTCATGAAAAAGAGTCGTCATTGCCCTTTGATAGGTAGCACCAGCATTCTTTAGCCCAAATGGCATCACCTTATAGCAGAACGTGCCCCAAGGTGTAATGAATGTCGTCTTTTCCATGTCCTCTGGCGCCATCTTGATCTGATTATAGCCTGAGAAACCGTCCATGAAAGAGAATACCGAGGATTGAGCCGTATTATCAACCAATACATCAATGTGAGGTAATGGGAAATCATCTTTCGGACTCGCTCTATTCAAATCCCGGTAATCGACACACATTCTGACTTTGCCATCCTTCTTCGGCACAGGAACAATGTTGGCCACCCATGGGGGATAACTTGTAACAGCCAAAAAACCTGCATCCCACTGCTTCTGAACCTCTTCCTTGATCTTAGTTGCCATGTCAGGACTCGTTCTACGAAGCTTCTGCTTGACCGAAGGAAATCCTTCTCTAAGAGGTAAACGATGCACCACAATGTCTGTATCTAACCCAGGCATATCTTGATATGACCAAGCGAATATCTCCACATATTCTCTCAGCATCTCAATCAGCCTCCTCTTGACAGAGTCTTCTAAAGCAGCCCCAATCTTGATTTCTCTTTTGGCGTCCTCAGTACCCAAATTAACAACCTCCAACTCCTCCTGATGAGGTTGGATGACCCTTTCCTCCTGCTTCAACAATCTGACCAATTCTGCAGGAAGTTCACAGTCTTCCTCACTCTCCTCTTCAGCTTGGTAGATGGGATTGTCGAAATCATACTGAGCCATAACAGAACTGTTCATAGTGAATGCCATAAGATCGCTTCTGCATGTTTAATGCTTTGTTTTAGAAAAAGAGTTCAATAAAGTCACAAAAAAACAAAAACATTGCCATTTTTATGGGTTTTGAAAAAAGATGAAAACAAAAAAATAGAAAGACAGGGATCACAAAGTTTGATTTCAAAAAATGTCCTTCATTAATGATAATCATTAAAACATGATGAAGCCCTACAATGAATCACTACGCCTTGGGCAGATCGTAGGATTTTCATGCAAAATGACAAAACAACAGAAAATTACTCTATCAGAAGAGTAACTTGAACCACTTCTTCAGCCGTCCAGTTGTTGATAGACCTCCCTGGTGCACACGGGCGAACCCAACTGTCCAAATCACAATCACTGTCATAGTCTTCACTACCGGTTGCAGAGACGTCGCCATGATTCATCAGCCCAGCGCTGGTAAAGGTACTCGGACCCGCTTGACCATTCTGCTCTGCTTGGAGAGGCTCATAACCAACGCCAAATTTGTCTTCTTTAACAGGCAAGTCCACCATCTTGCCCCAGCCTTCAGCTTTGCCAGAATCAACAACCTCCTTAGCCTGCTTGTAAGAAGTAATTGAAGCACCTGGCTTCCTCTGCTCAGCGTACGCCACTTTCTCAAGAGCCACAGTCTCAAACGCCTGACATAAGGTTTCGTGGATCTCGCCATCCACCTCAACATACTTGAACGAGGATAGATGACTCACCAGAATCTCTTCTTCACCGCACACGGTCACAATCTGACCGTTCCAGACATACTTGAGCTTTTGATGGAGAGTCGACGAGACTGCCCCTGCTGCATGAATCCATGGACGCCCCAATAAACAACTATAGGCGGGCTGGATGTCCATAACATAGAAGATGATATTGAATACCTCAGGACCTATCTTCACAGGCAAGGTAACTTCCCCACACACAGAACGTTTGGAGCCGTCGAAAGCACGAACGATCAGGTCACTGGGAGTAAGCACAAACCCTTCCACATCAATCTTCTTCAGAATCTGCTTAGGCAACACATTCAGCGACGACCCGGTGTCTACCAATACGTGAGACAACACTGCCCCCTTGCACTCCATGGTGATGTGCAAGGCTTTGTTATGGTTCCGCCCTTCAGGCGGTAAGTCCAGGTTGGTGAATCCTACACCATGCCTGGTGCTCACATTGGCCATCACACCCTCCAGTTGATTGACAGAAATCTCCTGAGGCACGTAAGCCAGATTCAACATCTTCAGCAAGGCATTACGGTGTGCCTCAGAGCACATCAACAGTGAAAGTATAGAAATCTTGGACGGAGTTTGATTCAACTGATCTACAATCTTGTAGTCACTCTTCTTGATTATCTTCATAAACTCCTCCACGTCTTTCTCAAATGAGCCCTCGGGCGCTTCCTTCTGGACAGGCTCTTCCTCAACCACAACTTGCTTACCCTTTGCTTTGGCGAGAGCCTCAGCATTATTGTCCCTCAAAGGCTGCGGTGCGAACAGACGACCGCTTCTAGTAAAACCTCCTGGACCCCCTACATTATCCACAGCCGGACCAACAGTTGCAGGAACTCTATTCGGTAAACCAATTGTCAATGGAGCTTGATTCACTGGTCTCGTCTGACTTTCAGCCCTTCTGTAACCGCGGTGAGCATTATTATACTTCCACGGCACGACTCTACTATTCTCAACAGCCCTTCTTTCAGACGCGGCGATAGTACTTGGAGCACTGATGGTTACAGGCACTGAAATGGTAACTGGGGTACCATTTGTTGCAGGTGCACTAACGACCCTTTGTCCACGTCCTTCAGTTGGTTTAAAGTAAATGGTGATAGTTGACACTGTCCCACGATCTTTCACAGCCCTACTGAATTGCAAACAACCCTCATCCATCATACCCTGGATATCGGCCCTTAACTGGTCGCAACCATTCTCAGATTCTGCACAGCCCAAACAATCCTCATCACAACCCGAGTAGACACCCCCATTCAGCAGACGACCCTTCACAACTAACAGAGAAGTCTGAACATCATCAACATTAACAACCAGATCTTCAGCTTCTTTCCCCTCAATATTGTTCACTCTATGCCCACCATGCTGAGGCATAGGGTTGTTTACGACGTTGGGCACTGGAGCGAAGTTGATCGCCTTGGCATCGATCAAATCTTGGACCTTGTGCTGGAGAGCCCGACACTTCTCAGTATGATGCCCTGGTGCCCCAGAGTGAAAGTCACAACGGACGTTGGCGTCGTACCCAGGAGGCAATACTGTAGGCGGAGCCATTGTACGCAACTCAACCATCCCCAACCTGAGTAGTTCAGGCAGCAGTTCGGCGTACGACATGGGTAGCGAATCAAAACGTCGATCAGGCATCCTTTGTCTGGGCTGATACGGACGTTGCCGTTGTTGTTGTTGCGGTTGTTGAACTCTTTGTTGTTGTTGTTGACGAGGTTGAGGTGCCGGAATGGTTACTGCAGCAGCTTGACGGTATTCACTTCTGTTCTGATCTCTGCGGTGTTGAACAGCATTAGTTTCACCCTCTCTTCGACGAGGTGCCCCAGCAAATGGCTTCTTAGAAGAAGAGGAACCAGCATCTTGGATCTTCCCAGTTTTAATCAAGCTCTCAGTCCTCTCTCCACAAATGACAACATCAGAAAAACTACCGAATGGGCAGCTCCCCATCCGGTCCATAAACACACCTTGAAGAGTACCGATAAACATATATGTCAACTCCCTCTCCAGCATAGGGGGTTGAACTCTAGCAGCCAGTTCACGCCACCTCTGAGCGTTCTCCTTGAAGCTCTCATTGGATTTCTGACATAGACTCTGCAGCTGAGTCCGGCTAGGCGCCATGTCCATGTTGTGTTTGTATTGCCTCAAAAAGGCCTCACCCAGATCCCTCCAGCATCGGATCGAATCTCTCTTCAATTCCATGTACCAGTCCAAAGAAGCCCCAGATAGACTATCTTGGAAAAAATACATCCACATCTTTTCATCATCGGTATACGCAGAGATTTTTCGATAATAAGCCTGCACATGGGTGCGAGGGCAAGAAGTACCGTTGTATTTATCGAAGGACGGCGCTTTGAACTTGTAAGGGATTCTCAAACCTTCCACCAACCCCATATTAGTAACATCGAAACCGAGAGAATTTTGACATTCCATAGCCCGGATCTTCTCAGCAAGGGCATCAACTTTACGATCCCTATCATCAACCCTTCCCAGAACGTCTTCGTCTTCACTGAGCAGAGTGAACATATCCTCTTGTCTGTCAACAATCGGAGCAGGATTACGGGCCGGGGCACGGACTACTCTGGCATTAGCGGCATCTGGAGCAATAGGTTGACCGTTGATTCGAATACCCCCCAACTCATCACATGTAGCATAGTTGTTGATGGGTATAGCAGCAGCAACATTATTATCATTGACCGGGCCTCCCTCTGGCGGAGCATGGTTGACCGGTGGAATTGCAGCCTCTTGTCTCTGAACCATGGCTCGAAGTTCTTCTTGACCTTGTGCAACCCCTTGCATCATATTCATGAACTGGGCCATGTTAGCCTTCATCTCAGCCAACTCAGCTTGAACCTGATCCATACCCCTCTGTTGATTCAGTCTTGTTGAGTAGCGGTGCGGACGTTGATCAGCTATCCTGCCTAAAACAGGAACCAGAGTGAGAAGTCACGACCAAGAACACCTGTTATGCAAAATGATATGAGTATGGTGCTAATGATGCGTATGATGCACATGATATGTTCATTTCTCAGGCATTCAAAGAGCCTGAGTCATCCTCAAAAGATGGCAACCTGCAGCAAGAACAACACAGAAGCACAGAAACAACATACACAAGAGTGATGAGTACAAGGTGAAACCAACAACCTCATATATGAGTAACAGGATCATACAACAAAGTCGACAAAGAAAATCCAAACAATCGGAGTACAACAATGAATCCCATCCAACAAGCCTGGAGGTGATTCTCAACATACATATCAAAGATACAAGCTAAGACAAACGGCCTCCCGGAATGAGAGTCTTCAAGTACTGACACTGGTCTATCAACAGGTCACATTCTGAACATTCTGGCAAAAGAGTGATCTTCTCCTTCAGTTGTCGTCTAAGCTCTACCACTTCTCCTCCAAGGTGGTTCTCTGATGCCTGTCTCAAGTCTACTTCCTTCTTCAACTGGATGTCTTTATCTCTGAGTTGCTTCTCCAAGTCTCTGATCTTCTTCTGATAGCTGGCCTCAGCTCTCTGCAGCCTCAAGCACTCCCGGTGTTCTGCATCTAACATGCTCTCCACCTCCTCGTAGGATCTCTTCTTGCTTCTCAGTCTGCTAGCATCTTCTTCTCGCACTCCTCTGAGTTGATGAGCCAAATTCAACCTATCAGCTTTGGCTTTGTACAGCTCCATCTGGGTATCTTGCTCCTTCCCTCTCAAACGGCGATTCTCCATCAAGGCTTGCTTGTAGTGCTCCGCAGGCACACTCTCAGCAAGGATCAAAGGTGGTTGCTCGTGCAACGGCTCCATCCTATCGTAGGGTAACAACAAAGTTTCTACTCTCTCCTTGACCCAATCAGTGTAATCAGGCATAGCAACGACAAACTTCTTCCCTAAGACAGATCCATCCTTCACACCAATAGACTTCCAAGCTCTCCCTATCTGCTCCAATCTGGCCGGGTCACTCTGCTTCTCAAAATACACACTTTCAGCTACCTCAGCCTCTAGTGGTCTTCCCTTCATCACAAACCCCAACTGGCCAAGAGAAAGAACCGGGTTGTAATTGATGCAACCCCTAGTCCCTACGAGTGGCACATTACGGAATCCTCCACAGCTCATAATGACGTTACGCACATCCATCCGGTAAGATTGCCATCTGATATCATAGGAGGTAAGAGACATAACCCTCTGAGTCCACTTATGCGTGCTCTGAGCATCCACAAAAGGTCCACTGACTGGCAAGAGAGACAAGAACCATCTGAGCAAAAGCGGGAGACAACACCTGATAGCCCCACCCTTACCATGCCTACTGTGAATAGCATAGTAAGTGTCAGCTAACAGAGTAGGAACTGGATTTCCTCCAATGAAAATACTGACTGCAGCATAGTCAACAAAATTGGGCATACTCGGAAACAGGACGATCCCATAGATCATGACGGCCAACTGAGCATGAAAGGCTTCCCAACTTCCCTTCTCTGCTTCTTCTCTAGCTACCCTCAACAGAAACTTCAAAGGCAATCCTACAACATCCCCACTGGACTTCCAACTATCGCTGACTTCCCTGATACCCAAATGGAGAGCTCTGGCAACAACTCCGAAATCAACCTCCTTGGGCACATCCAAGAAAGGAACCTGATACCGGACCGGGACACTCAGCAGAATGGAGTATTCCTCAAGAGTAGGCGCCAACTGATAATCTTGAAAGGTGAAACAATGAAGCTCTGGGTCGTAGAACTGTAGAAGAGTCTGCAACGGCACCGGATCGACTACCATCTTCAACAGTGTCAGAATATCTCCATACTGGTCAACAACCCCTTCTGGTTACCACTGGTCATAAGGTTGCTCAACTCAATCAGAGACGTCAAAGGTTCACGGTGAAAGCTGTAGGAACAAGTCTTCCGCTTCAACTCTGGGACTGTTGCCATCTCTATCAGTGAACAAGCTCTGGAATGTACCTGAGAAATGATATGCATGCAGGGATTAGTTTTTTTCTTCTTTTTCCCCTTTTCTCTTTTTTTTTGTATTTTTTTTATTGCGTTTCTTTTGAAAAATAAATATGCTATGATGCAAATGATGCAGACACGACTGGTTGGCTGTGTCTCTCGGAACACAGGATCAAAGCTTCGGCTTGAACTAGGAACCACAAATTCATCTGAAACCCAAAGTCATCTGAGACCCCAAAATTCTGAACCAATAGTCACCAACAGGATCACAAGTCACCAACCAGTCACCAACAAGTCACCAACAAATACCTGTACCTGTAATAATGATCATTCCCTCCCCACTCACGGGTGTCATCTAGGCCAGGGTAAGGTCGAGAGAAACGCATCATAAATAACGTTTCGCAGAATATCATCATATACACACCCGAAGTATGTAACGATAACATCCCACCAGGGTCTGAACTGCTCGTGATATCAATGTTCCGCTGAGTGGCGCAATACCACCCGCTTCCCATGAATCACTCTATTCCTAAGTATCCTAGATTTCACTCATGGCCTGGGTATTGGGCCTTTTACCTCATGTAACTCCCACCCCAACAAAGAGAAACAGACAACCAGCCAGGTGAACAGATGAATATGAATGCAAACATTAATGCAAACAAATAAATGCAAACAGTAAATGCACATATATACAAATGAATGCAATAAACAACAACAAAAGCAACCAAACCCTAACCTAGAGAGCGCTAGGAGAGACTCGCTTAGGGAAGATGGACCAGCATAGGTTAACTTCTCTTAATTCCCCAGCAGAGTCGCCAGCTGTCGCATCACGCGAAAAACCGGCGGGAAAACAAGAACAACAGAGCCGCCACCGTGCGTTATTTATCCCAAAAGAGGGAAAGGAAACGCTCAGAGTAAACCTAGGAAAGAACATGGTCTCGCGACCAAAGAGAATGGGTTCGGGAGTCGGTTATGCGAAGGGAAGGTATTAGCACCCCTACGCATCCGTAGTACTCTACGGGATCCACGCACAAAAGGAAGGAAAATGGTTGCTAAAAACGCTGCTCACACACGCTGGCTGAAAGAGACACAAGAAAACAAACAAGACTGAAACTGACTCGGCAGGATATCGCATCCTGGGCCTACTTAGTCTATCAAGCATAGACATCAGAGTCGAAGTAGTTCGGACTGGGGAAACAACACATGCTCGCTAGGATATCGCATCCTATGCATACGTATCTTCTCGGACAAGAGAAGAATCAGAGCATTCGTAGCTCGGCTGACACGCACACAAACAAACAAAGGCAAAGGCAAACGTGGAGCCTGAATGCCAATCACTGGACTTACATCAGCATCCGAACCAAAATACACGCACACTGGAACCCAAATGCCACTCGATGGACTTACATCAGCTTCCAAGCACACAACAAGACAAAACAAAGACACAGGCGCCCGGAGAGATCTGCTCATCTCCTGCCTACGTACCTCATCTGGTATGAGGATCAGGGCGACGTAGTTCCCCTACGGAGGGATAAAGGACTAGCCTAACCAGATAACAGAGGGAGACACAACTAGGGAGACTACGACTCGAGCCTAGATGTTATCATGCAAAATCAACCCTAAGTTAAGGTTTCTAGCTAACTGGCACAGGGAGCCAGCCTATCCTAAGCATGACTTGCACAGGAAGCAAGCCACACACACACTTAACTTGCACAGGAAGCAAGTCAAGCACAACCTATCTTGCACAGGAAGCAAGTCTAAACTAACCCTAACTTGCACAGGAAGCAAGTCAAACAAACATACAAGTACAGGTAGCACACACTATACACAAGCAAGTGGCTCAAACAAGGGTTAGGTTTTAGTCGAGGGGTCATATCAACCTCAACAAACAAACCTCTGGAACTGGGTGAATGTGCTCTTAACCTTGCCATTGAGGGGCTAAGGTGAAGCAGATGAAAGGTGAGTGAAGATAAGACTTCACAGCTCTTATCCCTGGCCTGGGAGAGCTTAAGACAAGAATGTGTGGGTTCAGAAAGTGGGAACCCTTCTACACATTTAAAACTGACTCAACTGTACAATTGTACAAGATCTTGGGTTTGTATCTGCAATGCATCAACACAGTGGTGTGAGCAAAGCAGATGACACACAGAATAGCAGGGGATAAGTTGCATATCCCTTGGGTTCTGCCAATTGCCTCTTCACTTAGGAGGTCTTTGACTCTATACAAGGACAAATGTAAACAGTCACAAACATTGCCTCTTAAGGAGGACTTCAGACAGTTGCCTGGCCAAGTAACAGGCCAGGTCTTCCAGACTACATGAAGATTAAGGGATTATACCTCAAAGCAAGTTGCTATTAAAGCAAAGCAAAGCAAGTTCAAAGAACTAAGCAACTAATGGTACCTGAAATAGTCAAACAGATCAGTACACAATTCAAAAGTTAAAGCAACAGGAAGTAGGAATCAATAGTCAACACAAGCAGGCAAATGTGCAAAGCACAAAGCTCAAGGCATATGAGCCAAGCAACCTACAAAACAAAGAGGTTAGCTCATGATAATCAAATGAACTCAATCAAATTGTAATGATCTCTTTGGAGCATTGGTTGGTCAACCTGAAAACACAAGCTCAAACATAAGTCACAGGACCACTAGGACAAGCCTAGGGTCAAAAATAAATGAGAAAGTCAAAACAGCAAGCAATGTCCAATCAAAAATCAAATTCAAACATTTAGGAAGCAAACCCAATTGGTTTCATGTTCATATCATGCATCATCATCATTTCATAAGCAAAAGAAGTCAAAGCATGGCAAATGAGAGCTCATAGGAGTCAACAGCAAGACTTAACTCAAAAGTCAACTCAAACATTTCCAAAAATCACCAAATAAATCATGATCAATCCTAACACATAGCATGGTAAGCATGTCAAATTTCATCTCATTTGGACAAGTGGAAGGCAGTCAATGAAAATCAGAAAGGCAAGGCAATTTTGAACATGCTCAAAGAAGTCAACCAAACATGCATCAACTTAGAAAAATCATAAGTCAGAGATGGTGTATGATAAATGAATGGGACTAAAACCATGGCCAAGATGAGGATGTCTAGTTATCTCATGTAAAATTTCATGTCCATCTAATAAAGTATGAGAATTTCACAAATGAAATGGCAACATGCATCACATGAGGTCAACATTTTGGCTAAACAAGGGAGAAAATCTCAAACAATTAGGAAATGCCACAAATAATTCCAAGAAAATTCACATGTAAACTAGGCACACAAGAGCTCAATCATGCAAAAATTCAATCCAATTTGAGTCCAAGAAGCATGGTAATGAAAATCATGAAGTTGGACATCAATGGTGTGACACAAATTGTCACACCCTAATTCAAAAATTCATAACTCAACAACCAGATGAGATAAATTCACAAACTCTAAACCAAAATCACCATGGATGTGTCTAGTTTAAGCACAAAAAATTTGGGAGCCATTGGATAAAGTATCACCATTTCACAAATGTTTTGGCAAAAGGTACAAAAAATGGATACATGTCAAAAACCCTAATGCAATTTCAAAATTATTCATCCAAAAAATCAGCAAAAATAATGATAAAAAACTAGGGCTCATGATGAAGATGATGCAAAAATTCCCACTAGATTTGGATTTGAGATGAACAAGTTATGAATTTTGCAAAATTGATGATCAAAGTGAAATAATTATTGAAATTAAATGAATTATTATGGAAAAATAAAAATGAGAATGGCACGGAAGTAATTATGTAGTTCATTAAACGGGACGGCGCCGTTTTGCTTGCTGAAATGAAATGTTTTAATTGGTGCATGGCGCAACAGTGAACATGCATACGTGAAGAACAAATTCTGGGCAAGGCAATTGCATTCTAGGGTTTTCTGGGCAGCAGATACAACATTCATCTTCCCCAAATCGTGTTTCATAAAAAATTTCCAGAAATCCAAATTGAACACACAGCAATGAACATCCAAGCATGGCAAACAAGATTCCAACAATAATTTTCATTAAAACACAACCATACTCATGAATCGAGCACAAACATAAATCAACATCAAACTTGTTTTCAACATAACTTCATGAGTACATGGCCATTTCATGTGATTTAAACTTCAGAATGATCAGCACAACAAGCTCTACACTAAGCATGGCATGGATTTGAGAAATAATGAGATCGAAAACTAACCAATTTGGAAGTGCAGTGTTGAAATGGATGTTGTTTGGTCTTTAATGCTTGAAACAGTTGCTCTTTAAGGTCCCAAATGAAGAATGAGTGAAGAACTTTGGCTTGAAACACACCAATTTAGCTCTGAATCAACTCTGCCATGGAAGAGTGCTTTTGAAAACAGTCGAATCAGGGCTGCTTACAGCTGGGTTTTGATGCTCCAAATGTCTTCCAAGTGATGGCCAGGTGATGAATCAATGAAGGGAAGCTCGAGTCCTTTGGGAGTTTGAGCAGAATTTGCAAAATGTGAAAAATGGCAATCTTGAGAGAATGATATTTTCTGTGTTATGGAGGCAGCTGCTAGGGGTTTCATTCAGCAGAAAAAATGATGTGTGTCTGCTGTTTTTGTGGTACTTGAATCAAGGTCCATGAAAATGTGGAGTAGAGTTGGTAAAAGTGTACTTTCTTTCCAATTTTCAAGCAAGTTGGCATGGGTGTATGTACTGCACGAATTTGACTTTGTAACATGACCAAAACCACATTTCTGAACTATTTCAATTGGCCAAATGGTTAAAAAATGATTATTTTGAAAAGTCAAAATTCAACTCACTTGAAATTAATTAAGGCAAGTTCAAAAAGGCCATTTTGCATGGTGATGTTTTGGTGAATGAAAGTTACATTTTTGGAAAGAGGAGGTCAAATGTGACTTGTGGGAAAAAACCCCACCCAAATTGGCCAAATGGTTTGAGAGATATGGCCTTTTGAAGTTCAAGATTTTGTGAAAATGATTTGATCATATCTTGACAACCATACATGGGAATTGAGTGTTCTTGGACTTTTTGGAAATGGGAGAACAAGATCTTCAACTTTCATGTTGGGCAAAAATTCATTTGAAGCTTGTATCATGATGTAAGTTTGAGGATCAAGACTTTCCATTTTGGGCAGGTTTCAATTACAGGTCCAGTTTCCATTTTTGGAAATTTCTGATCTGGCTTCAAATTCTTCCATGATGGTGTTTGACATGATATATGATGACTATATGGACATGAATGAGACCTCTCAAACCAATTTCCATCATCAAATCACTGATTAAATGGACAGTTGACCAACAGTTGACTTTTAGGGTTTCTGACTGATTGTGCATTGACTGATGACTTCTGAACATCCAACCCTTGACCAAAACACTTCAAATGGATCCCCAAGTCATGTGAACATGTTGGACCAACCCTAGGGCCTTGGCTCAATGGAATTTGTGCTTGCTTGCTTGACTGACTGATCTCCTGACCAGTTTGACCTAATTTCTTGATTGGCTTGCACTTGAGGCAAATAGGACAATGCAATGTTATGCAGTGGACCATGTTATGCTATGACCTAATATGAAAATGTATGTACAATGATGGGCGCAAATTTGAGGTGCTACACTTCTCACGTCATCTTGGGGTTTCGGCGGTGCCGAGAAAACACGACCACTGCGGGTCACACCACTAACATCAGAAATGCTCACAACAGAGGTAGAGGGCAACGAAACCTCCTTCCCATCTTCTAGCATAACTGCGTTATACCTGTAGGGCACTGCTTTATCAGAGGAATACGGGACAGGGCCCGTTGGCTTTATCACAAGAGTGGGAGAAACCTTCTTCTTGCTGCCATCATATTTGACGATAACAGGCTCTGGTATTCTGAACACAGGAGATATAACATCAACTTCATCCTTATTGCGATTCTGAAGTATCTCAATCATACCCTGATCCAGCATCTCTTGGATGTCCTTCCTGACTTGTCGGCATCCTCTTTCATTGACAGTGCACACCTGACACCTGTCATGGTCATGCTCATAATGACTGTATCCACATAACAGTCTATGCATCTCGACCAAATATTGCCTGATATCATTAACATACAGGACTTTGTATTTTCCAGGACAACCCTGGACCATATTCACAGCAGCTTTCCCATGCTCGGGCAATGGGTTCTTCTTGACATTAGGACCTACGTCCTCGAAAAACAAAATCCCACTTCTAACAAGGTCTTGCACCTTGGTCTTCAGGGGGTAGCAATTCTCCACATCATGTTCGGGAGCACCAGAATGATATACACAGTGTAGCTCAGGCTTGTACCACCATTGAGGGTTAATCGGTATAGCAGGAGGGTCTCTTGGAGTAGTTAACTTTCTATCAATCAAAGACGGATAGAGTTCAACATAGGTCATTGGAATTGGATCAAAAGTGACCATCTTCCTATCGTAGTTGGTGCTGGTGTTATTGTTGTTTCGAGGCTGGTAGGCCTGCTGTTGTGGACGATGATGTTGTTGATATTGTTGTTGTTGTTGTTGATATTGTTGAGCTTCTCAAAAGGCAGGTGCTATATGAGCCACCTGGTGTTGGTTACTGGCAGGGCGAACAATCCTCCTCTTCACAGAGGGTCCTGTTTTGATATGGGAAGACACAACATGTGCCTCTCCCTCTTTCTTCTTTGCAAAGCCCCCATATCGCTTTGCTGAAGAGCCTTCATCTCTAGACAGACGTCCTTCACGGACTCCTTCCTCTAGCCTCATTCCCATATTCACCATTTCGGTGAAGTCCGAGGGAGCACTAGCAATCATCCTCTCATAATAGAAAGAACTCAAAGTCTTCAAAAAGATCTTTGTCATTTCTTTCTCTTCAAGGGGTGGCACAATCTGAGCGGCCAACTCACGCTATCTCTGGGCGTACTCTTTGAAAGTCTCCTTCTCTTTCTAGGACATCGCCCTCAGTTGGTCCCTATCGGGAGCCATATCCATATTGTACTTATATTGCTTGACGAAAGCTTCGCCAAGATCGTTGAAGGAGCGAATGCTCGCACTATCCAGACCCATGTACCATCTGAGTGCAGCACCGGACAAGCTGTCTTGGAAGTAGTGGATAAGGAGTTGATCATTGTCTGTTTGCGTTGACATCTTGCAAGCGTACATCACAAGATGGCTGAGAGGACATATGTTTCCCTTATATTTCTCAAAGTCAGGTACTTTGAACTTTATAGGGATCTTGACATTGGGCACAAGGCACAACTCAGCAGCAGTTTTACCAAAGAGGTCTTTACCCCTCAGATTCTTCAGTTCCTTACGCAGCTCAAGGAATTGGTCGTTCATCGCATCCATCTTCTCATAAACATCTGGGCCCTCAAATGGCTCAGAATGATAGATGGTGTCCTCGACTCTGGGTAAAGTGTGCACAACAGCAGGTGGCACAGAAAGGACCGGGCTAGATGCCGGTAGAGAAGTGAAGGTTGGAGCAATACCCTCAGGCACAAAATTGGCGGGCATTCCCCCGGGGAACCCGGCTGGCATAGTAGGCGTAAAGTGAGCTATTATGGTAGGCACAGTTGAAGAAGCTACTTCTGATATAACCGTCCTCTAGGGAGGAGTTGCAGGAGTTGGAGATGATTGGCTCTGAGCAGCCAGCACTGACTCCATCATGGCAGTCAGCCTAGCTACCTCCTCTTTCAGTTCCCGGTTCTCTTGCTCTAGATGATCCATCTATCTAGGAAGATTGGCTCTTGTGTTATACCGGTGCGTCAGCTTGTCTTCAAAATAAATGAAGAGCAAAGAGTTAGGCCACTGATTAGAGCAAAACCTGCTTATGCATATGATGCATGCAATGTTTGTGCATATTGTAGCGGTGTACTCGTCGCTATATGATTTATTGATTAAACCATAAGCAAAGTATACAAGTAAATAGAGTCGCCACCGCACTTTTATTTATCCAAAGGACTGGCTAAAAAGCGAACAAAAGCCTAAGAAGTTTTACACGTAGAAAACCAATGAAAAGATCAGAGATCGGGGTAAGGGGTAAATTACGCAATGGGAAGGTGTTAGGCACCCATCACGTCCTAGGTACTCCTAGGGAACCTTTTTCACACTTGTTGTATAAGAAAAATGTTTATTTGTTTTTGACATATTGTGCAAACATGAATGGGATGGTGAGAAAAGAATGTACAAGTTAATTATTTTTGTGTTCGAACGGATGAACCCGTTGCCTACGTACCTTCCATCAAAGGTAAGGATCAAAACGCCGTAGTTCGGCTAAAAGATTTCCAAAAATTAGTGAGTTCAATTTTAAAACAAGAGCACTAAGGCTTTTCATTACCAATGGGAGAAAACTCAACCAACATCAACAATCCACCATGCGAGGATAGCTTCAACATACTAGTGAGGGGTTAACCCTATAATAAGTATGGAAGACTTACAATCAACTCACTAAGGATAAGGTAAGATTTACATCAACCACTATGGTAATTGAAACCTACGGCTAATGCATGGAAAACTTAACAAACATGGACAAAGCCACAAAACATTTGAATGGGTGAAGTTAATTGATTATGGGTATTCACAAAGTATGGTCTAAGTATGATTAAGATTGATTCAAAAAGAAGTATTAACAAAAGAGAAGTTTGAAAATCAAGGACTTAAGGTCCAGGTTTCTACTTTGAAAGAGGTGAGAATGTTTGCACAACATGTGTATACAAGTTTAAAAAATCAACAATGTGAAAAGGTTTGAAGCAAGAAGGGTATGGATGATGTAGTGTAAAACTTCCTAGAGGTTCACCTCTTGAAATCATATAGAAGATGATTCAAGGGTGTCCTTTGGAATGAAGCAACGAAACAAGTTAGTAAAATAAAAGACAAGGTGATACCGGACGCCACTCAATGGTCTTACTCCAATCTCACACAAAAGCGGATACCGGATACCAATAAATGGATTTACACCAATCTCCTAAAATAAAGCAATGATACCGGATGCCAATAAATGGTCTTACTCCAATCTCACGCAAAAGCGGATACCGGATACCAATAATGGGATTTATACCGATCTCCCAAAACAAAATGATACTGGATGCCAATAAATGGTCTTACTCCAATCTCACAAAGCCATAAAACAAAAACAAACATGGAAGTCAACTGCCAATCCATCTGGACTTAGGTTAACCTCCACATATGATCATAGGAAAAACAAATGCCAAATTACATGGGCTTACAATGAATCCTCACATACAACAAACAGACAATGCACTAAGCAAAGAGGATATGAGTGACCAATGAATTGGTCTTACACTCTATCCCTTCTATTTCATAGGAACACTAGCCAATAGATGGACTTACAGTTGTCCTCAATGGGAAAACATCAATGTCACAAGGACAAATGAAATGATCATGCACTAATGGCAATCAATGATGATAAATGCACAATGGCAAACTCAAGTAATCATGTATATATGGATCAAGCAATCAAACCACATAATCAAAGAGCACATACTATATGCAAGCATCAGGCTCAAACAAGGGTGAGGCATTAAAGCCAACTGGAATAGGGTTAATGTTGCTCTTAACCTTGCCATTGAGGGGCTAAGGTGAAGCAGATGATAGGATATGAGGGGTGTGCCTCATCACTCTTATCCCTGGTCAGGGAGAGTATTGAATATCAGAAGGTGTGGGAGTTCAGAAAAGGGGAACTCTCTCCACAAATTAGACTCGATAGATCTTGGGCTTTTACTCATTATGCATCAACACAAGTAGTGTGAGCAAGGTGAGTGACTCACAGAATAGTAGGAGATAGGCTACATATCTCTTGGATTCTACCAATTGCCTTATTAAAAGGACTTTACCTGCTTGGGGACAAAAGTAAACACACAAAGACATTGCCTCTTAAGGAGGACTTCAGACAGGTGCCTGGCTAAATAACAAGCCAGGTCTTCCAGACTACATGAAGAAGAAGGTGCTATACCTCAATGCAAATGCTATACAAGCCAAGCAATGCAAGTTCTCAAAGAACTATAAGCAACTATGGTACCTGAAATCAATCAAATATAATCAGCACCAATCACAAAAGGTCAAAACAAACAAGGTAATGAACCCACAGATAGTACAATCAAACAATGTAATGTGCAAAGCACAAAGCTCAAAGCTCAAGCATCCTACAAAACAAACAAGTTAGTTTGCAATATTCAAATGAAGCAACTCAATCAACTTGCATTAATTCCTTTAAAGCACTTTGCTTCTTAACCTGAAAAGTCAAAGTCAAACTCAAACATAAGAAGTAAGACCACTAGGACAAGCCTAGGGTCCAAAGGAGGGAAAAATCTTAAAACAGCAAGTGAAACATGATCAAAACCAAGATAATTCAATTAAGAAGAGAGTCCAATTGGTCCCATATCAAAACAATACACTAATTTCATTTTATGCACACTTTAGGTCAAAGTAAGCAAGTGTGAACCACATATGAGTAAACAGAATGATCACAATCAAACAAATACCAAAACAGCTCAATAAATTCCACAAAAATTCCATCTTAAACAGAACACATTCAATGAGCTACATATCAAATTTCATAACCTTTGGACAAGTGGAAGTAGGGGAATTAAATCAGGAAATCATAGCATGCAAAAATCAACCCAAACAAGGTCACAAAGTGTACACCAACTTCAATCAATTGTAAAACAGTGACAACAAATGAGAAATGAATGGGACCAAAGCCAAAGTGAAACTAAACATGTCAAGAAACACTCCACCAAATTTCATCTTTATATGATAAGGTATGAGCATTTTACAAACTATGGAAGATGATCACTCAAACAAAGTTCACAAAATGGTAAACAGCAAACAAAAATGCCAATCAAATAGGAAATGTATCAACAATTCCTACAAAAATTCATGGTGAAACCGGACATATACAAGGTATCTCATGCAAAAAATCAGAGCCATAGGCAAAGCATAAGCATAGAAAATAAAATCATGAACATAGCATAGTATAGTGTGACACACATTGTCACACCCAAAAAGATCATATCTTATCTCTCTAACCAGGGACTCAAAATTAGCAAACTATATACCAAAATCACCAGGAAAGAGTCAAGAACAAGCATGTGAAATTTCATTCATTTTGGATAATGCATCATCATTTTGTGAAAGAAATGGAAAAACATACATATAATGCACACATGATCAAGATCACTAGACAAGTCCAAAAAATCACCAGGCACAACTTGAATTACTATGCCTAAAAAAAACTAGACAAAATTTGGAGATCATCAAAAAAATTCCCACTCAATTTGGATTAGGGATGATTTAATTAGGATTTTTTGAAGTTTGATTAGAAATTGAAATAATTATTTGAGATTTAAATGAATTAATTAAGTGCGAATGGCATTTTTGTAATAAGCGCGTCGAGGGCCTAAAACGCTGTGTCCCACTAAATGCCGTGGCGCCTTGTGATTGGACGGATCTGGCGGTAAACACCTATTCGAATTGGAAAGCCAAGGGAACGGATCTGTCACGCGATTTTTCCAGAAATTGAAGTGTTCTTCATTGTTCTTCATTCCAGATTTCATGAAGGACATTTTTCAACCAAATTGTACAAATCATATACCGTTCTCTCCGTCTCTCCACGTAGATCATGGATATGGTGATGGTTTTGTCCAGAAATTATCATACAAGAAGATCTAATCAAGAATAGTTTTGGTGCACAAACTTTGAATCCAAACATCTTGATGAATAATGGACGAAATCACACGATTCAAACGCCAATATATTCTATGTCACAGGATCTATCTAAACCACATGGCAATTGCAATAATTAAAGACTCCGAAATCTCACCTCTTGGATATGCAGCTCGCGATTCAGTATGTTTTTGGCTTCAATTATGTGAAACAGATGGCGTATGTTGGTTATGAAGGTGATTGGTGATGATCGTTTAGCTCAGAAGTGTTTGGATCAGTGGAAAATCACGACTGCCATGGAAACTCGAGCTTGCAATAGTTGGTGTTTTGATCGGTTTCCTCTCCAATTTCCTTCAAATAGAACTACACAATCACCTGCAGATGATGAATGCTGCAAAAGAAAGCACAAAGATCAAAGGATTCTTGAAGAATTGAGTGAAAAAAGTGAATGTGCAAGATTGAGATTTTTGAGAGAATTGGAGAATTTTGTGATTTGATCTGAAAAATGATTGTTCTTCTTTCAATTCTGTTAGGATTAACCTTTTATACCATCATTTAATCCATGCTTAATCAAGATTAGCTCAATTTGGAGTGATTAGCAAAAATGCATTTTTTGTCATTTTGGCCAAAATGCCCTTTTTCAAACCAGTCAATGTAACAGTCCAAACTTGGTTTAAGCAAGTTCTAAATGTCATTTTGGATGTGTATGAAAAGGTCCCATGTGCAAATTCCATGTAATTCACAAAATCACTATTTCACACCAAAAATGCTAAATAGTTCACTTAAAAAATGCCATTTTGCTATGATAATTTTTGATGAAATGTAATGATGCACTATGAAAGTTCATATGAAATGTGGTTTGCTCAAAGAAAAATCAACCAATTTGGCCTTTCCATGTGAAAGTTATGCCACTTTGAATTTAGGCATTTTTGGAAAATGATCTGATCATAACTTGCTAACCATACATGAGAAATGAGTGTTCTTGGACTTTTTGGAAAGGTGAGAACAAGATCTTCAACTTTCATGATGGGCAAAATTTCATTTGAAGCATTCTTGGACATGTAATTTTGAGGAGAAAAACTTTCCATTTTTGGCAGGTGAGAATTACAGGTCATTTCCATTTTTGGAAACTTTTTGTCTGACTTCAAATCCTTCAACCTTGATCTTTGAAATGCCAAATAAGGCTCATATGGACATGAATGAGATCTTTCCAACCATCTCACACCTTCCAATTCCTGATTAAATGCACAGTTGACCACAGTTGCCCACAGTTGACTTTTCTAGGGTTTTAGCTGACTGAGCCATGTTCTGATGAATTCCAAGCCTCTTTCTCTTGAGATCTTGATTCCACATGATATCACAAGTTATATGAACTCTTTATGAATGATGATGGTGCCCAAATTCTTCAAGAATGGTCACCATCCATTGCCCAATGGCTGATTTTGACTGGTTTGACCTAGTTGGCTTCATCTGCAAGCAACAAGGTTAAATGACAATATTTTTGTACTTTTGGTTAGTAAACATATGAAAAGAAATGATATACAAATGCAATACATGCTTGGTGATCAAGAGCCACACTCACAAGATAACCATCCACTAGGAGGGAAGCAAAGGTATACAATGATCCTTGAGGCAATGATATGATATGATATGATGCCATGAGGGATCTTAGGGACAAAATTGGGGTCTTACACATATGATTTGTTTTTTTATCAGAGGAACTTTATAGAGATCTATTCGCAAATATTTGAAAGTATTAATCTTTTAAGACATATATGGAATATTCATAGCAATAATATTTGGAAAAATTTTACACCAATGAAGAAGTACAGTCTTGGTAACCAAATACGATACAAGAGAAAAGGAGAATGAACATCCTATGGAGCCCTAGAAGAAATCGTCTGAAGCTCTCGAGACCGGAAGATAAGTTGCACGAAGCCTCTTCACCTCTCTCTCATAAGCTGCTTCCATATCCGCCTTCTCCTTGGCGAGTCGATCATACTTCCTCTTCCAAAACTTGGATGACTGAGGAAGAAGAGAAGTAACCACATCATCAGGCTCATCAATAACTTGATGCTCCAGAAATTCTATCACAACATCCTTATCTCTGAGTTGCTGAAGTAGTTCCTCTCGCTCACGAACCCAAGCACGCGAACGATCTTCATCTCTCAACTCCTCTACTCCTTGGTTAGGGAGGGTTGAAGGCCCAACCATAACCATAGGGGTAGGTCTCATATATTCATAGGGCATGCGGTACTCAAGCGCTCTTTTCCTCACCCAAGAGGTGTAGGTTCCAAAGCAATACAATTCTTCGGACCAAGCTCTTTCCTTCCCTTCTTATGAATCTTGCGCCAGGTGCGGACCATTCTTCCCTTCAAGTTCTGGGGATATTTACCCTCTTGAAAGAACACACCTTCCAACAGAATGTTGTTAGGTTTATCCTTTAAGGGGAACCCAAGCTGACGGCGAGCCAAAATAAGGTTGTAGTTAATCCCACCACATGTACCAAGAAGAGGCACATTGGAGAATTCACCATAAGAGTCAATGATCTGCACACCATCATACACACGGTTGTACCAAAAGATATCATCATTAGTGAGAGACATAAGTCTCGTAGACCATCGTAGACATCCCTTGTTCTTCGTGAAGGCAAGTGTCTGCGGCAAGTGCGAAATAAACCACTTGTACAACAGAGGCAAACATCACACAATGGTACCACCACCCTTTGCATTCCTCATATGCAAAGAGAAATAAGTGTCACTCAAAAGAGTCGGAACGGGATTAAGAGTAGAGAAAATCCTAATAGCATTCACATCCACAAAATTGTCGATGTTGGGGAATAACACTAGCCCATGTATGAGAAGTACAAATATGGCTTCAAAGGCGTCCTCACTCATGGCCTTCCCAAACAAAGTAGCTTGGGTAATGAGAAAATCAGATGGGAGACCTTGAATTCCACCTTTGGTAGTCATATGAGCAACAATCTCAGATACATCTACATGAAGCATGTTAGCAATCTCTTGGGGAGAAGGAACCCTCTCCAAGCCACTGAACGGTAACTGATCCATAATAGGTATACCCTCAAGATAGGCATACTCCTTAAGTGTAGGCAAAAGCTGGAAATCCGGAAAAGTGAAGCAACGGTACAGAGGATCATAGAACTGCACCAACACACTCATCAGACCTTCATCCACTTGAGTAGAAAGAATAGACAAAAGCTTATCATGGCGAGCTTTGAACTCCAAGGGATCTAATACATAGGATGTCAAACTCCTTAACTCTTTCAAGTTGGGTTGTCTGAAACTGTACTTCTTCGTATTCCTTCTTTGCTTATCCATGTCTGAAAATTTGCAAATAGACCTCTTAAGTTCCTTGAAAATTTTCTTGTTGATGATATGGATGCAAATGAATGCATGGATGTAACAATCACACTCAAGGATCAAGCAAGTCACACCACACAAAGGTCACGGGATGGCTCAAGTCATCCTTAATATAAATCATCCATTTTGGTGGATTATGGTTTACACCTTATCAACACCCAAGTTCCATTGATATTGAAGATATACGAGAACGAATCAACCGCGAATCAAGGGTTTGTTGCAAGTCACTGTCATACCCCAATTTTGTCCGGGCATATTTAAATGTTTGTAAAATCGATTTCATTTTTAATTTGCATCATATGCACAGCATGACATGCATTCCATCATGAATAATAACTAAAATATTAGTCAGAATAAATTTATTGAAAATACAGACAAATCGGTTGAATCTTTCCTCAAGTATGGACAAAAATCGGTAGATAAAAAGTTTCAAAATTAAAATTGCCAACGCCAGTATTATTAATTTGCGGTTCATGTAGTTTAACCTGGTATGCTCGTTGTATTTTTCAGCGTCTGTTTCAGTTGCGTTTTGACCCATCTGAGCCTTTTAACCGATGAAAATTTATTTCAAAATTTAAAGAAATGCTGTATTTTTTAGATAAGTATATTTCGTACTGATCATTTTCATGCATCCGATTTAATTTTTCGAGCAAATTTTCGCCCGACTTTTATTCATTTTTAGTCGTTTTAATTTTGTTCTTTCGTCAAAATAGTCAGATTAAATAAATAGAATTTTCCATGTTATTATTTTAATTTGATCATGATTGTTTAAAAAGTTATGAATTTTATTTGATTCAATTGATTTAAATTGTTTTAAATCGATTAAATCATCTAAAAAAAGGCATTATATGCATTTTGATTTATTTAAATAGTGTGTGTTTCTTGGTGTGTTTATGTGATTCAATCCAAGTCATCGGTTCAAATTAATCAATGGTCATTATTAGCAATCCACATTTATCCCATTTATCCAATCAAAATTAGTATTTAATTAATACTATTATTTAAGAAAATTTGAAAATAAGTAAAAAAAATTCTCTCTCTCTCTCTCTCTCCAGTATATAGCTTCCAACGGTAAGATGGAAAAGAAATAAATAAGAGGACACTACCTCTCTAACCCACGACCACTCCCTACACGTTTTCTCTTCTCACACTGATTACACAGATCACCCATTCCCACCTTCACTCTCTCTCATAACAAACCACTCATTTCCATTACTAAGCAAAAAAAAAAGAAAAATAGAAAAAGTAAAGATGAACCACTATTCATCTTCCTAATCTCCACTAAAACCCCTAAACCGTCGGCGACTTTTCTGTCAACTGCCAGCACAACCGTAACACCACCTCCGCCGCAACAACCATCACCAACATCCGCCTAAATCCGCCAACACCACCTTCAACCGCGATTTACTCCACAACCTCCGACCGATGCCGACACAATAACAAACAGAAGCGGCTTACGAACATAGTAACAGAGAAATTGAAGCGAAGAAATTAAACAAAACTACAAACGGAACTCAACTTGATAGCCACTACAACAACAAGTTCCGCATGCCGACGGGATTTGACGAGATCTACACCTCGTGGTTCAGCCGTGACCGTCCCAATCACCGCCGCCGGCCTCCGCATCACGCTTCACCGTTGTTTAAAACCTCAACTCGCATTCCTCCGACCGGTTATGTAATGATGTAATAATATGGGTTTGTCGCTGTTTCATTTCATCAAATCTTTAATCTGCGAATTTGACATTTGTATGTCATTAGGTCGCTGAAATTTTTGACACATGGATATAATATTTCGCCGCGTTATGATTTTGCGTATGACCTTAATAATGTTGTCATTTCGCACAAACCGGTTTGAGCACATTACCACCAATTCAATTCATTTTTTTAAATCGACATCGTCACCTACTTCTTTCTCTTTTAATTATAATTAATTAATTAATTAAATTTTGTTTAATTAGTTAATTACGATTAATCAATTTTAAATTAACTTGATTATTTGATTCAATTAAATAATTTTGATAATTAATCTTAATTAACTTCAATTAACCAATTTAGTCAAGCTTTAATCAATTAATTTTGTTGATTAAAAATTGACCGACTTATTTCATCATCATTTTCCACTATCACTTCATAATACAAACTCAATTCCAAGCCATTTCATCATCGATTCAAAATCATGTTTAAACCATTGAAATCACACATTTCTTGATTTAATATCAAGCCCATTTTTCATATTTTTTGTAAGTCGATTGCTTTTAGCATCGCCATCAACCTCACATAGCATACTCTTGGGCTTTCTTACAATGAGACCTATTCGATTTTAATTAATTGAGTAAAGGATTGATTCACTAAATAAAGTCCAATTCATTCGTAAACATGGATTTAAAACCTCGATCCCACATTGAGTATTTTCATTCAAACTCGATTAAAATACTTAATCATAATCAAATACTGTTTCATTTGGAAATAAAAAGAGGGATGGTTTTGAGTTTTCAACTCCTCTCCTCGATTATTTGAATATGAGTTCTCTTACTCGGTTAGTCAAATAATTGTCATTTCTATCCGCCTAAACACAATCAAAATGGACTTTTACAATAAATAAAAATGAAATGGGGGATGGTTTTAAGCCTTTAACTTCTCCCCTCGATTGTTTGAATACGAGTTTTCATACTCGGTCAGTTAAACACTCGTCATCTCTTTACAAACTTCTAAACCCAGATTAAATCAAAACACTTTCATCATAAGCGAAATGAAAAAAGGAGAAGACTTTGAGTTTTCAACTTTTCTCCTCAATTGTTTGAATACGAGTTCTCTTACTCGGTCAGTCGAACTATTGTCATTTTTCCGCAAATTAATAAATCAATCAAAACTATACGAAAAATGAGATGGTCTTGAGTCTTCGATTCCTCTTCTCAAATGCTTGGATATGAGTTGTCTTACTCAGTCATTCGAGTATTTGTCGTTCATACTAAAATACGTCAATCTTATACAACCTTATTTTCATAAATACTCAGATGAAACAGAGAGTGGTTTAGAGTCTTCTATTCCCTTTCTCGGTTATTAGGATACGAGTTGTCTTACTCAATTATTCGAGTATTCGTCATCCATTCAAAACACCTTAATTATCATCAAATCCTTTTACAATTAAGGATGAAACAGAAAGCGGTCTAGAGTCTTTTATTCTCTTTCCCGACTGTTAGGATACGAGTTGTCTTACTCGACTATCCAAGTAATTGTCATCCAACCAAAAACATCGAAACCAATCAAAACATCCAACATATTAATCTAACTTGTCACCCCCGTGTGCCCAAAACTCTTTTCAGAAAGAACACTGTTAATCCTTTCTAATGCGCATAACAAACCAACGCTTAAGCCTCCGCCGAGAGTAGAGAAGCCAACGTTTAGCCTTTAGAACGCGATCTAAACAGTTGTTCACTAAAAGACACCAACCAATCGTAGTTCCCGAATTACGAATGCTCTGATTTCCTTATTATGCCATAAGGATACGTAGGCAGGAGATTGCTGTATCTCCGCGAGCACACTAATAAAAAACCTACCCTTTTCCCTTTCTGAGGTTCTCATCCATTTCTATTTTCAATATTTTATAACCCAAAGATAACAAACAAACATAAATTAACACTCGAAACACACATCAGAACTAAAAGGTTCCCGTTGAGTACAACGGACATAAGGGGTGTTAATACCTTCCCCTTACGTAATCCACTCCCGAACCCGAATATGGTTGCGATGACCATTATTCTATTTCCTAAAGGTTTTATCGATATTTTCCTATCCCTTCATTGGGATAAATAAAGTTCGGTGGCGACTCTGTTCGAACATAATTTTTTCCGCGACCATCGCGAGGAATCGTATTTTTCGAGATGCGACAGATGTCGACTCTGCTGGGGACTAGCTCCAAGCAAAAGAGAGTGAAGCCTAATTTAGTTCAGTTTTTGTATTTGTGTGTTAATCTTGTTCGTTTGTTTGTTATTTTTATTCTGTTACTATTCTGCTGTAATTATTGCGTTGTGGATTATGGACTGTGTCTTATTTGGGGCTCTCTGTTAGTGGTACTTTGTGAGATAGACTCTCTACCCGGGTCTGAGAAAAACCATAAGATTAAGTTGGTGGTTGCATAGTGGGCGCCCATAAGGAGTCTTCCTTGTTGGGAAGAAACGAAGACCCCGCCTAAAGGAGATTCTCTTGAGATATTATTGCCCGACAAGTCTTCGTCACGACGATAGTATTCTCAAGATGGATCAATGGTTCTAGGGACCTTTTAACCCACTATATCCGGTGGTTATGTAGTATTAACCTACGAAGTTTTAGACTTGTTGGGTTAATACGAAATCCCCAATCAGATGAGATCCCTTGGACGTATTACTATCTTACAGTAATATTTCCAACCTCGATCTATGACTCTGAGAACCTTGTTAGAACCCTGGACTCGAGAGTCGTGTAGTAGAATCCTCATGGAGTTTTCCTTGTTGGGATAATACAAAGACCTCACCTAGACGAGATCTTCTTAAGGATACTATTGTCCGACGAGTCTTCGTCACGGCAATGACGTCCTCAAGAAATATCCATGACTCTGGGAACCTACCAACTGTATAGCCTACCCATGGGGTTCCATTATTCCGAGATACCCGTCATTCACCTGTTATTCAGATCCATCTGAGAACGCTTTGAACCTGTGATCCTGAACATGTCACTACAACTCATACACATATCATTGCATCTGTAATCGTCATGCATTACATATCACCTTTCATACAAAATATATACAAAAAAAACTCATCCACCCTTCGTCCATAGCCTGCAGTTGATTTCCCGATACCCATATCAGACTTGAAGTAGCTCTTGAAAGATCATGGATCTATTGGAGCAAAGTCATATTGCATTAGGAGGAGATGTGGACTTGATGAAAAATCAGCTAGACCAACTTATGGAAGCTATGATAGTTTCATCAAAACAGGAAGACGTCCTCAACACTGGCAATCGTTGGACTGATTTGTTTCTATTTTTGCATTTGTAGTTTCTTTGTTGTTAAAAGCTGCTTGTGTTTAAACATTGTTTGTTTTTAATGGTAATATTGATGAAGTAATGATGCATGTTTTGAATTAATTATCTCGCATTCGCTCATTTTTCTTCTCTTATATCAAAAACAAAAAAATGCATCAATGCTTCTCCCATTCACTTTTCTTTATCATAACTTTTGTTTTAGGAAAGATTTGAGGGAGGATGACGAAAACAAAATACCCATAATTGCTGACTATATGCTTTTGGATAAAATTTTGCTGATGATGTACATGCATTGTTTCAAATTCCCAAACACTTGAGAGATAAGGAGTTAATCCCTAGTCAAACACTTCGAGCCTAGAAGTAGGTGTTTCTTTCGGATATACAAACCCTTATGTTTAAACCCGGGGCAGGGTAGTGTTCATTTAATCTGACTATGCATTCAAATTACAAGATGAAATATCCAGTATGTGGATCAACTACATGCCATTCTTTGCACACATCCTAAAGTGTCGAAGGAACCTTGAAAAATCAAAAAGTTATGACGGTTGTTCTTCAATGACCAATGACTTGGCAGTCACATTCTAAAAAAGGGAATCAATAAAAAAGCCCGCTAAGTTGATACCCCAAAAGGAGACTTAGGCAAAAACCGGGGCAATCCCGATGGACTAAAGCTTCAAAAAGCAGTCCATGCAAAAGTTAGGGATCAAAACAAAATTCAAAGGAGGTCACGAAAACCCTCAACAAAATAAAAACAAGATTTAGTGACCACCATATCAAGAATCAAAGGGTCACCAATATCCATGAAGAGCAAAATAAAGTGACTGTCGTTTCAAAAAGATCTTACACTGCTGAAATCTCATAAGAGTAAGTGTGTGTCGAATTAATTGAATGTAGGATTGGAGATCATCATGAAGAAGGGGTGTGGGTTAAAACAAAATTTGAGCCTTACATCCTTTGTTTCAAAAACCATGAACCAAGCCACGTTACAACCCTCAAAAGACCTAATTGAGGTAGGGTTATTTCCGAAAGCATATTACAACAAGGTTGCATAAACTGACTCCTAAAGATTTGCTAATATTCAACATCAATGTCATTATTCCCGCTGTGTCTTTCACACTTTCAATTGCTAAATCAGCATTACATTTGGACTCATGGTCCACTCGTCACACACTATCACATCATTCCAATAAATGATTCTTTTTCAAAACTTGCATGAATATCGCATTAAAATTACCATTTCTGAATAAACAATTTTAATTGCAATTTAGCATTTGACATCATTGAAATTTCAACAAAGAGCAACCAGTGGAACGTGACCATTCACCAGAAACAAGACTACCTCATAACCCACGAATCAGGTGCATGCCACCCAAAACATCAAGTTGATCATAGGAAAATTACTCCAAGAATTGGTCAGTCTTAAACAGTCTCCAACATCTATTAATAAATGTGCAAATCATTTCAAGAATCAGTTGATCCAGAGCAAATCATCTCAGGACTCTATTAACTAGGGGCAAATCACCTAGATGTTCTGTTGGCCAGGGGCAGACCCCTTCAATGTTCAATTAGGGTGAGTTAAGTCGCTTCAACGCTTATACCGGGGCAAGCTACCTCAAGAGCACAGAAAAGTCAACCGCTCCAAGAGTCGGTTAACCAAGGATAAATCCTTTCATGGATCAAAATTCTGGGGCAATCCATCTCCAAATTATGGTACAATTGCTTTTAAAATCCTTTCGAGGTAAACATTTTGCATAGACCCGTCACATTGGGGCAAGATGACCCATACAGGAGCAAGTCATCTCCCTGACTTTAAGCTGTTCAAGCGAAAGCTTTTTCACACGTCATCAACTGCAGAGTTCAAGATGAGTGTCGGGGAATCACACTATCACCCCATAAAATAACCTTTTGGAAGACAAAAGCCTTTCTGCAAAGAACCTTCCCTTCCAATACCCACGCAGGGGCATTTTTAAAACCTGCAAATCATTACATAAATCATCATCATGCATTAGTCATGTCACTTTGCTCTAAGATAAAACCATACATATCATAAAATTCATCGGGTCTAACCCCATAACATGAACCTAACATCAAAAAGCCTTGAAACCCAAAATCTGACGCCAAAGTCCAATTCTCGTTTGGAAAATTATTTCAAAGCCCAATTCCTGTTTGGCAATTTATTACCAAGTCCAGTTCTCGCCTGGAAATTTATTTCAAAGTCTAGTTCCCGTTTGGCAATTTATTTCAAAGCCCAGTTCCTGTCTGGCAACCTTTGTCAAAAGCCCAATTCCCGTTTGGCAATTTATTTCAAAACCCAGTTCCCGTCTGGCAATTTATTACAAGTCCAGTTCTCGCCTGGAAATTTATTTCAAAGTCCAGTTCCCGTCTGGCAATTTATTTCAAAGCCTAGTTCCCGTCTGGCAATCTTTTTCAAAAGGCCAGTTCCCTTCTGGCAAATCTTTTTCAAAAGTCCAGTTCTTGTCTGGAAATTCATTTCAAAGCCCAGTTCCCGTCTGGAAATTTATTTCCAAAGTCCAGTTCCCTATGGCGATTTATTTCCAAAGTCCAGTTCTCGTATGGCGAACTATATCAAAAATCAGTTCTTGCATGACAAATCATTTGCCAAATACCAGTTCTCGTCTGGTAAATTATCTCTTAATACCAGTTCTCGTCTGGTAGGTCACTTATTTCGATACCAGTTCTCGTCTGGTATCCTATTTTAAAAAAGTCAGTTCCCGTCTGACAAACAAAAATAGATTCAGTCCCGTCTGACATTTCAATTATTTTCACCAGTTCGCGTCTGGTAACATATCCTTCAAGTCTGTCTTCATCTGGAAGTTCAATTCTTTTCACCAGTTCTCATCTGACAGTTCCCATTTAAATTCCAACCTCATTGGCAATCAAGAATTAAACCCTACAAAAACATCCAATTACCCAGTTGCATTCCCACACGCATCACACGAATCATCCATACATGGTTTTCCTACCAAACAGAAAATTCAGAAAAACACAGTCATATCAATCATCAGCATACTCATGCATAACACTCCCACAAAATGGGAATTTCAACAAAACAAAAATCATTCGCATTCCTACATGCACAGCCAAATATCCCCCAGCAAATTGCATACTTACATACATCCCATGCACCATCCCATGAATGGAATTCCCACCTAAAGAGGAACATCATACAAAAATCAAATATAAAATATTAGGATCCAAGGTCATTCATGTATACCTTGGACATTCCTCATTTCCAAATGAAGTTATTACCTTGCATATGCTCGTGGGATTATTTCTCAGCAAATCATTTTTCAAACTTTATGATTAATAATGATATTCCCAGCATTTTTCTTTACAATCATTGCTCCCCAACCAGAGGTTACCCTAAAAAGTCTCTTATGAGCTTTTTCCCCTGCAGAGCATTTCCAGTATGTCTCCCTCAAAAGGAGTCTTTTCTTAAAGTTCCCCCAACAGACGAATATTCGAGATACTGCTTCATTTATCTGAAGAATCTCATCTCTCTGTTTGCGATACTGCTTCATCAGTATGAAGAGTCTAATTTCAGATTTTTTAGAGGTACTGCTCTAAGTATCCTCGGAGAGTCTTAGATTCAATTAAGGTATCATTCCCCTTGTTCGGAATATCTTAATTCTATCATATAAGATGTTGTTTCGACTCGATACAGAGAATCTCATTTTTACTGTTTGAGATACTGCTTCATCAATATGAAGAGTCTCATTTCAGATTTTTTAGAGGTACTTCTCTAAGTATCCTCGGAGAGTCTTAGATTCGTTTAAGGTATCATTCCCCTTGTTCGGAATATCTTAATTCTATCATATAAGATGTTGCTTCGACTCGATACAGAGAATCTCATTTTTACTGTTTGAGATACTGCTTCATCAGTATGAAGAGTCTCATTTCAGATTTTTTAGAGGTACTACTCTAACTATCCTCGGAGAGTCTTAGATTCAATTAAGGTATCATTCCCCTTGTTCGGAATATCTTAATTCTATCATATAAGATGATGCTTCAACTCGATACAGAGAATCTCATTTTTTCTGTTTGAGATACTGCTTCATCAATATGAAGAGTCTCATTTCATATTTTTTTAGAGGTACTGCTCTAAGTATCCTCAGAGAGTCTTAGATTCAATTAAGGTATCATTCCCCTTGTTTGGAATATCTTAATTCTATCATATAAGATGTTGCTTCGACTCGATACAGAGAATCTCATTTTTACTGTTTGAGATACTGCTTCATCAATATGAATAGTCTCATTTCAGATTTTTTAGAGGTACTGCTCTAAGTATCCTCGGAGAGTCTTAGATTCCATTAAGGTATCATTCCCCTTGTTCGGAATATCTTAATTCTATCATATAAGATGTTGTTTCCACTCGATACAGAGAATCTCACTTTTACTGTTTGAGATGCTGCTTCATCAATATGAAGAGTCTCATTTCAGCTTTTTTTTAGAGATACTGCTCTAATATCCTCGGAGAGTCTTAGATTCAATTAAGGTATTTTTTCCCTTGCTGGAACATCTTAATTATATCATACAAGATGTTGATTCGACCCGATACAAAGAATCTCACTTTTACTGTTTGAGATGCTGCTTCATCAATATGAAGAGTCTCAGTTCATCTTTTTTTAGAGATACTGCTCTAATATCCTCGGAGAGTCTTTGATTCAATTAAGGTATTTTTTCCCTTGCTGGAACACCTTAATTCTATCATATAAGATGCTATTTTAACCCGATACAGAGAATCTCACTTTTACTGTTTGAGATGCTGCTTCATCAATATGAAGAGTCTCATTTCAGATTTTTTTAGAGATACTGATCTAATATCCTCGGAGAGTCTTAGATTCAATTAAGGTATCATTCCCCTTGTTCGGAATATCTTAATTCTATCATATAAGATGTTGCTTCGACTCGATACAGAGAATCTCATTTTTACTGTTTGAGATACTGCTTCATCAATATGAAGAGTCTCATTTCAGATTTTTTAGAGGTACTTCTCTAAGTATCCTCAGAGAGTCTTAGATTCGTTTAAGGTATCATTCCCCTTGTTCGGAATATCTTAATTCTATCATATAAGATGTTGCTTCGACTCGATACAGAGAATCTCATTTTTACTGTTTGAGATACTGCTTCATCAGTATGAAGAGTCTCATTTCAGATTTTTTAGAGGTACTACTCTAAGTATCCTCGGAGAGTCTTAGATTCAATTAAGGTATCATTCCCCTTGTTCGGAATATCTTAATTCTATCATATAAGATAATGCTTCAACTCGATACAGAGAATCTCATTTTTTCTGTTTGAGATACTGCTTCATCAATATGAAGAGTCTCATTTCATATTTTTTTAGAGGTACTGCTCTAAGTATCCTCGGAGAGTCTTAGATTCAATTAAGGTATCATTCCCCTTGTTCGGAATATCTTAATTCTATCATATAAGATGTTGCTTCGACTCGATACAAAGAATCTCATTTTTACTGTTTGAGATACTGCTTCATCAATATGAATAGTCTCATTTCAGATTTTTTAGAGGTACTGCTCTAAGTATCCTCGGAGAGTCTTAGATTCCATTAAGGTATCATTCCCCTTGTTCGGAATATCTTAATTCTATCATATAAGATGTTGTTTCGACTCGATACAGAGAATCTCACTTTTACTGTTTGAGATGCTGCTTCATCAATATGAAGAGTCTCATTTCAGCTTTTTTTTAGAGATACTGCTCTAATATCCTCGGAGAGTCTTAGATTCAATTAAGGTATTTTTTCCCTTGCTGGAACATCTTAATTATATCATATAAGATGTTGATTCGACCCGATACAGAGAATCTCACTTTTACTGTTTGAGATGCTGCTTCATCAATATGAAGAGTCTCAGTTCATCTTTTTTTAGAGATACTGCTCTAATATCCTCAGAGAGTCTTTGATTCAATTAAGGTATTTTTTCCCTTGCTGGAACACCTTAATTCTATCATATAAGATGTTATTTTAACCCGATACAGAGAATCTCACTTTTACTGTTTGAGATGCTGCTTCATCAATATGAAGAGTCTCATTTCAGATTTTTTTAGAGATACTGCTCTAATATCCTCGGAGAGTCTTAGATTCAATTAAGGTATCATTCCCTCATTCGGAATATCTTAATTCTATCATATAAGATGCTGTTTCGACCCGATACAAAGAATATCACTTTTACTGTTTGAGATGCTGCTTCATCAATATGAAGAGTCTCATTTCATATTTTTTTAGAGGTACTGCTCTAAGTATCCTCAGAGAGTCTTAGATTCAATTAAGGTATCATTCCCCTTGTTTGGAATATCTTAATTCTATCATATAAGATGTTGCTTCGACTCGATACAGAGAATCTCATTTTTACTGTTTGAGATACTGCTTCATCAATATGAATAGTCTCATTTCAGATTTTTTAGAGGTACTGCTCTAAGTATCCTCGGAGAGTCTTAGATTCCATTAAGGTATCATTCCCCTTGTTCGGAATATCTTAATTCTATCATATAAGATGTTGTTTCCACTCGATACAGAGAATCTCACTTTTACTGTTTGAGATGCTGCTTCATCAATATGAAGAGTCTCATTTCAGCTTTTTTTTAGAGATACTGCTCTAATATCCTCGGAGAGTCTTAGATTCAATTAAGGTATTTTTTCCCTTGATGGAACATCTTAATTATATCATACAAGATGTTGATTCGACCCGATACAAAGAATCTCACTTTTACTATTTGAGATGCTGCTTCATCAATATGAAGAGTCTCAGTTCATCTTTTTTTAGAGATACTACTCTAATATCCTCGGAGAGTCTTTGATTCAATTAAGGTATTTTTTCCCTTGCTGGAACACCTTAATTCTATCATATAAGATGCTATTTTAACCCGATACAGAGAATCTCACTTTTACTGTTTGAGATGCTGCTTCATCAATATGAAGAGTCTCATTTCAGATTTTTTTAGAGATACTGATCTAATATCCTCGGAGAGTCTTAGATTCAATTAAGGTATCATTCCCCTTGTTCGGAATATCTTAATTCTATCATATAAGATGTTGCTTCGACTCGATACAGAGAATCTCATTTTTACTGTTTGAGATACTGCTTCATCAATATGAAGAGTCTCATTTCAGATTTTTTAGAGGTACTTCTCTAAGTATCCTCAGAGAGTCTTAGATTCGTTTAAGGTATCATTCCCCTTGTTCGGAATATCTTAATTCTATCATATAAGATGTTGCTTCGACTCGATACAGAGAATCTCATTTTTACTGTTTGAGATACTGCTTCATCAGTATGAAGAGTCTCATTTCAGATTTTTTAGAGGTACTACTCTAAGTATCCTCGGAGAGTCTTAGATTCAATTAAGGTATCATTCCCCTTGTTCGGAATATCTTAATTCTATCATATAAGATAATGCTTCAACTCGATACAGAGAATCTCATTTTTTCTGTTTGAGATACTGCTTCATCAATATGAAGAGTCTCATTTCATATTTTTTTAGAGGTACTGCTCTAAGTATCCTCGGAGAGTCTTAGATTCAATTAAGGTATCATTCCCCTTGTTCGGAATATCTTAATTCTATCATATAAGATGTTGCTTCGACTCGATACAAAGAATCTCATTTTTACTGTTTGAGATACTGCTTCATCAATATGAATAGTCTCATTTCAGATTTTTTAGAGGTACTGCTCTAAGTATCCTCGGAGAGTCTTAGATTCCATTAAGGTATCATTCCCCTTGTTCGGAATATCTTAATTCTATCATATAAGATGTTGTTTCGACTCGATACAGAGAATCTCACTTTTACTGTTTGAGATGCTGCTTCATCAATATGAAGAGTCTCATTTCAGCTTTTTTTTAGAGATACTGCTCTAATATCCTCGGAGAGTCTTAGATTCAATTAAGGTATTTTTTCCCTTGCTGGAACATCTTAATTATATCATATAAGATGTTGATTCGACCCGATACAGAGAATCTCACTTTTACTGTTTGAGATGCTGCTTCATCAATATGAAGAGTCTCAGTTCATCTTTTTTTAGAGATACTGCTCTAATATCCTCAGAGAGTCTTTGATTCAATTAAGGTATTTTTTCCCTTGCTGGAACACCTTAATTCTATCATATAAGATGTTATTTTAACCCGATACAGAGAATCTCACTTTTACTGTTTGAGATGCTGCTTCATCAATATGAAGAGTCTCATTTCAGATTTTTTTAGAGATACTGCTCTAATATCCTCGGAGAGTCTTAGATTCAATTAAGGTATCATTCCCTCATTCGGAATATCTTAATTCTATCATATAAGATGCTGTTTCGACCCGATACAAAGAATATCACTTTTACTGTTTGAGATGCTGCTTCATCAATATGAAGAGTCTCATTTCATATTTTTTTAGAGGTACTGCTCTAAGTATCCTCAGAGAGTCTTAGATTCAATTAAGGTATCATTCCCCTTGTTTGGAATATCTTAATTCTATCATATAAGATGTTGCTTCGACTCGATACAGAGAATCTCATTTTTACTGTTTGAGATACTGCTTCATCAATATGAATAGTCTCATTTCAGATTTTTTAGAGGTACTGCTCTAAGTATCCTCGGAGAGTCTTAGATTCCATTAAGGTATCATTCCCCTTGTTCGGAATATCTTAATTCTATCATATAAGATGTTGTTTCCACTCGATACAGAGAATCTCACTTTTACTGTTTGAGATGCTGCTTCATCAATATGAAGAGTCTCATTTCAGCTTTTTTTTAGAGATACTGCTCTAATATCCTCGGAGAGTCTTAGATTCAATTAAGGTATTTTTTCCCTTGATGGAACATCTTAATTATATCATACAAGATGTTGATTCGACCCGATACAAAGAATCTCACTTTTACTATTTGAGATGCTGCTTCATCAATATGAAGAGTCTCAGTTCATCTTTTTTTAGAGATACTACTCTAATATCCTCGGAGAGTCTTTGATTCAATTAAGGTATTTTTTCCCTTGCTGGAACACCTTAATTCTATCATATAAGATGCTATTTTAACCCGATACAGAGAATCTCACTTTTACTGTTTGAGATGCTGCTTCATCAATATGAAGAGTCTCATTTCAGATTTTTTTAGAGATACTGATCTAATATCCTCGGAGAGTCTTAGATTCAATTAAGGTATCATTCCCCTTGTTCGGAATATCTTAATTCTATCATATAAGATGTTGCTTCGACTCGATACAGAGAATCTCATTTTTACTGTTTGAGATACTGCTTCATCAATATGAAGAGTCTCATTTCAGATTTTTTAGAGGTACTTCTCTAAGTATCCTCAGAGAGTCTTAGATTCGTTTAAGGTATCATTCCCCTTGTTCGGAATATCTTAATTCTATCATATAAGATGTTGCTTCGACTCGATACAGAGAATCTCATTTTTACTGTTTGAGATACTGCTTCATCAGTATGAAGAGTCTCATTTCAGATTTTTTAGAGGTACTACTCTAAGTATCCTCGGAGAGTCTTAGATTCAATTAAGGTATCATTCCCCTTGTTCGGAATATCTTAATTCTATCATATAAGATAATGCTTCAACTCGATACAGAGAATCTCATTTTTTCTGTTTGAGATACTGCTTCATCAAAATGAAGAGTCTCATTTCATATTTTTTTAGAGGTACTGCTCTAAGTATCCTCGGAGAGTCTTAGATTCAATTAAGGTATCATTCCCCTTGTTCGGAATATCTTAATTCTATCATATAAGATGTTGCTTCGACTCGATACAAAGAATCTCATTTTTACTGTTTGAGATACTGCTTCATCAATATGAATAGTCTCATTTCAGATTTTTTAGAGGTACTGCTCTAAGTATCCTCGGAGAGTCTTAGATTCCATTAAGGTATCATTCCCCTTGTTCGGAATATCTTAATTCTATCATATAAGATGTTGTTTCGACTCGATACAGAGAATCTCACTTTTACTGTTTGAGATGCTGCTTCATCAATATGAAGAGTCTCATTTCAGCTTTTTTTTAGAGATACTGCTCTAATATCCTCGGAGAGTCTTAGATTCAATTAAGGTATTTTTTCCCTTGCTGGAACATCTTAATTATATCATATAAGATGTTGATTCGACCCGATACAGAGAATCTCACTTTTACTGTTTGAGATGCTGCTTCATCAATATGAAGAGTCTCAGTTCATCTTTTTTTAGAGATACTGCTCTAATATCCTCAGAGAGTCTTTGATTCAATTAAGGTATTTTTTCCCTTGCTGGAACACCTTAATTCTATCATATAAGATGTTATTTTAACCCGATACAGAGAATCTCACTTTTACTGTTTGAGATGCTGCTTCATCAATATGAAGAGTCTCATTTCAGATTTTTTTAGAGATACTGCTCTAATATCCTCGGAGAGTCTTAGATTCAATTAAGGTATCATTCCCTCATTCGGAATATCTTAATTCTATCATATAAGATGCTGTTTCGACCCGATACAAAGAATATCACTTTTACTGTTTGAGATGCTGCTTCATCAATATGAAGAGTCTCATTTCATATTTTTTTAGAGGTACTGCTCTAAGTATCCTCAGAGAGTCTTAGATTCAATTAAGGTATCATTCCCCTTGTTTGGAATATCTTAATTCTATCATATAAGATGTTGCTTCGACTCGATACAGAGAATCTCATTTTTACTGTTTGAGATACTGCTTCATCAATATGAATAGTCTCATTTCAGATTTTTTAGAGGTACTGCTCTAAGTATCCTCGGAGAGTCTTAGATTCCATTAAGGTATCATTCCCCTTGTTCGGAATATCTTAATTCTATCATATAAGATGTTGTTTCCACTCGATACAGAGAATCTCACTTTTACTGTTTGAGATGCTGCTTCATCAATATGAAGAGTCTCATTTCAGCTTTTTTTTAGAGATACTGCTCTAATATCCTCGGAGAGTCTTAGATTCAATTAAGGTATTTTTTCCCTTGATGGAACATCTTAATTATATCATACAAGATGTTGATTCGACCCGATACAAAGAATCTCACTTTTACTATTTGAGATGCTGCTTCATCAATATGAAGAGTCTCAGTTCATCTTTTTTTAGAGATACTACTCTAATATCCTCGGAGAGTCTTTGATTCAATTAAGGTATTTTTTCCCTTGCTGGAACACCTTAATTCTATCATATAAGATGCTATTTTAACCCGATACAGAGAATCTCACTTTTACTGTTTGAGATGCTGCTTCATCAATATGAAGAGTCTCATTTCAGATTTTTTTAGAGATACTGATCTAATATCCTCGGAGAGTCTTAGATTCAATTAAGGTATCATTCCCCTTGTTCGGAATATCTTAATTCTATCATATAAGATGTTGCTTCGACTCGATACAGAGAATCTCATTTTTACTGTTTGAGATACTGCTTCATCAATATGAAGAGTCTCATTTCAGATTTTTTAGAGGTACTTCTCTAAGTATCCTCAGAGAGTCTTAGATTCGTTTAAGGTATCATTCCCCTTGTTCGGAATATCTTAATTCTATCATATAAGATGTTGCTTCGACTCGATACAGAGAATCTCATTTTTACTGTTTGAGATACTGCTTCATCAGTATGAAGAGTCTCATTTCAGATTTTTTAGAGGTACTACTCTAAGTATCCTCGGAGAGTCTTAGATTCAATTAAGGTATCATTCCCCTTGTTCGGAATATCTTAATTCTATCATATAAGATAATGCTTCAACTCGATACAGAGAATCTCATTTTTTCTGTTTGAGATACTGCTTCATCAAAATGAAGAGTCTCATTTCATATTTTTTTAGAGGTACTGCTCTAAGTATCCTCGGAGAGTCTTAGATTCAATTAAGGTATCATTCCCCTTGTTCGGAATATCTTAATTCTATCATATAAGATGTTGCTTCGACTCGATACAAAGAATCTCATTTTTACTGTTTGAGATACTGCTTCATCAATATGAATAGTCTCATTTCAGATTTTTTAGAGGTACTGCTCTAAGTATCCTCGGAGAGTCTTAGATTCCATTAAGGTATCATTCCCCTTGTTCGGAATATCTTAATTCTATCATATAAGATGTTGTTTCGACTCGATACAGAGAATCTCACTTTTACTGTTTGAGATGCTGCTTCATCAATATGAAGAGTCTCATTTCAGCTTTTTTTTAGAGATACTGCTCTAATATCCTCGGAGAGTCTTAGATTCAATTAAGGTATTTTTTCCCTTGCTGGAACATCTTAATTATATCATATAAGATGTTGATTCGACCCGATACAGAGAATCTCACTTTTACTGTTTGAGATGCTGCTTCATCAATATGAAGAGTCTCAGTTCATCTTTTTTTAGAGATACTGCTCTAATATCCTCAGAGAGTCTTTGATTCAATTAAGGTATTTTTTCCCTTGCTGGAACACCTTAATTCTATCATATAAGATGTTATTTTAACCCGATACAGAGAATCTCACTTTTACTGTTTGAGATGCTGCTTCATCAATATGAAGAGTCTCATTTCAGATTTTTTTAGAGATACTGCTCTAATATCCTCGGAGAGTCTTAGATTCAATTAAGGTATCATTCCCTCATTCGGAATATCTTAATTCTATCATATAAGATGTTGTTTCGACCCGATACAAAGAATATCACTTTTACTGTTTGAGATGCTGCTTCATCAATATGAAGAGTCTCATTTCTTATTTTTTAGAGATACTGCTCTAAGTATCCTAGGAGAGTCTTAGATTCAATTAAGGTATCTTTCCCTTGTTGGAATATCTTAATTCTATCGTATAAGATGCTGCTTCGACTCGATACAGAGAATCTCATTTTTACTGTTTGAGATACTGCTTTATCAATATGAAGAGTCTCATTTCAGATTTTTTAGAGGTACTGCTCTAAGTATCCTCGGAGAGTCTTAGATTCAATTAAGGTATCATTCCCTTGTATGGAATATCTTAATTCTGTTATATAAGATGTTGTTTCGACTCGATACAGAGAATCTCATTTTTTACTGTTTGAGATACCGCTTCATCAATATGAAGAGTCTCATTTCAGATTCTTTTAGAGATAATGCTCTAATATCCTCGAAGAGTCTTATATTCAATTAAGGTATATTTCCCTTGCTGGAATATCTTAATTCTATCAGATAAGATACTGTTTCGACTCGATACAAAGAATCTCATTTCTACTGTTTGTCATGCTTCTTCATCAATATGAAGAGTCTCATTTTAGATTTTTTTTAGAGATATTGCTCTAATATCCTCGGAGAGTCTTAGATTCAATTAAGGCATTTTCCCTTGCTGAAATATCTTAATTCTATCATATAAGATGACGTTTCGACTCGATACAGAGAATCTTATTTTTACTGTTTGAGATATTGCTTCATCAATATGAAGAGTCTCATTTCAGATTTTTTTAGAGATGCTGCTATAATATCCTCGTAGAGTCTTAGATTCAATTAAGGTATCTTTCCCTTGCTGGAACATCTTAATTCTATCATATAAGATGTTGTTTCGACTCGATACAGAGAATCTCACTTTTACTGTTGAGATGTTGCTTCATCAATATGAAGAGTCTCATGCTAGATTTTCTTTATACTGCTCTAGCATCCTGAAAAATCTTGAGATTTAGCTAGGGATGTCATTCCATTACTAACATATCTCGACTATGACGTCCAAGATACTGTTCTGACGAGTCCCAGAATGTCTTGGCTGTTCCGTTTTACTTTAGGATAACGTCTATCACTATTTCTCACTGCATTTTCTTCCTATATTTTCTTCCTTGCATTTCCCAAGACAAAATTTGGGTCTTTTCGTATTTAATTACCTTCCACTACAAATGTACGAAGACTATTGTCATTCTTACCTTCTAGTTCAAGATAATGAAATAGGGGCAGCTGTCATACCCTAATTTTGTCCATGCATATTTAAATTTTTGTAAAATCGATTTCATTTTTAATTTGCATCATATGCACAAAATGACATGCATTCCATCATGAATAATAACTAAAATATCAGTCAGAATAAATTTATTGAAAATACAGACAAATCGGTTGAATCTTTCTTCAAGTACGGACAAAAATCAGTAGATAAAAAGTTTCAAAATTAAAATTGCTGACGCCATTATTATTAATCTGTGGTTCATGTAGTTTAACCTGGTGTGCTCGTTGTATTTTTCAGCGTCTGTGTCCGTTGCGTTTTGACCCGTCTGAGCCTTTTAACCGATGAAAATTTATTTCAAAATTTAAAGAAACGCTGTATTTTTTCAATAAGTATATTTCGTACTGATCATTTTCATGCATCCGATTTAATTTTTCGAGCAAATTTTCGCCCGACTTTTATTCATTTTTAGTCGTTTTAATTTTGTTCTTTCGTCAAAATAGTCAGATTAAATAAATAGAATTTTCCATGTTATTATTTTAATTTTATCATAATTGTTTAAAAAGTTGTGAATTTTATTTGATTCAATTGATTTAAATTGTTTTAAATCGATTAAATCATCTCAAAAAAGGCATTATATGCATTTTGATTTATTTAAATAGTGTGTGTTTCTTGGTGTGTTTCTGTGATTCAATCCAAGTCATCGGTTCAAATTAATCAATGGTCATTATTAGCAATCCACATTTATCCCATTTATCCAATCAAAATTAGTATTTAATTAATACTATTATTTAAGAAAATTTGAAAATAAGTAAAAAAAATTCTCTCTCTCTCTCTCTCTCTCTCTCTCTCTCTCTCTCTCTCTCTCTCTCTCTCTCTCTCTCTCTCTCTCCAGTATATAGCTTCCAACGGTAAGATGGAAAAGAAATAAATAAGAGGACACTACCTCTCTAACCCACGACCACTCCCTACACGTTTTCTCTTCTCACACTGATTACACAGATCACCCATTCCCACCTTCACTCTCTCTCATAACAAACCACTCATTTCCATTGCTAAGCAAAAAAAAAGAAAAATAGAAAAAGTAAAGATGAACCACTATTCATCTTCCTAATCTCCACTGAAACCCCCAAACCGCCGGCGACTTTTCTGTCAACTGCCAGCACAACCGTAACACCACCTCCGCCGCAACAACCATCACCAACATCCGCCTAAATCCGCCAACACCACCTTCAACCGCGATTTACTCCACAACCTCCGACCGATGCCGACACAATAACAAACAGAAGCGGCTTACGAACATAGTAACAGAGAAATTGAAGCGAAGAAATGAAACAAAACTACAAACGGAACTCAACTTGATAGCCACTACAACAACAAGTTCCGCATGCCGACATGATTTGACGAGATCTACACCTCGTGGTTCAGCCGTGACCGTCCCAATCACCGCCGCCGGCCTCCGCATCACGCTTCACCGTTGTTTAAAACCTCAACTCGCATTCCTCCGACCGGTTATGTAATGATGTAATAATATGGGTTTGTCGCTGTTTCATTTCATCAAATCTTTAATCTGCGAATTTGACATTTGTATGTCATTAGGTCGCTAAAATTTTTGACACATGGATATAATATTTCGCCGCGTTATGATTTTGCGTATGACCTTAATAATGTTGTCATTTCGCACAAACCGGTTTGAGCACATTACCACCAATTCAATTCATTTTTTTAAATCGACATCGTCACCTACTTCTTTCTCTTTTAATTATAATTAATTAATTAATTAAATTTTGTTTAATTAGTTAATTACGATTAATCAATTTTAAATTAACTTGATTATTTGATTCAATTAAATAATTTTGATAATTAATCTTAATTAACTTCAATTAACCAATTTAATCAAGCTTTAATCAATTAATTTTGTTGATTAAAAATTGACCGACTTATTTCATCATCATTTTCCACTATCACTTCATAATACAAACTCAATTCCAAGCCATTTCATCATCGATTCAAAATCATGTTTAAACCATTGAAATCACACATTTCTTGATTTAATATCAAGCCCATTTTTCATATTTTTTGTAAGTCGATTGCTTTTAGCATCGCCATCAACCTCACATAGCATACTCTTGGGCTTTCTTACAATGAGACCTATTCGATTTTAATTAATTGAGTAAAGGATTGATTCACTAAATAAAGTCCAATTCATTCGTAAACATGGATTTAAAACCTCGATCCCACATTGAGTATTTTCATTCAAACTCGATTAAAATACTTAATCATAATCAAATACTGTTTCATTTGGAAATAAAAAGAGGGATGGTTTTGAGTTTTCAACTCCTCTCCTCGATTATTTGAATACGAGTTCTCTTACTCGGTTAGTCAAATAATTGTCATTTCTATCCGCCTAAACACAATCAAAATGGACTTTTACAATAAATCAAAATGAAATGGGGGATGGTTTTAAGCCTTTAACTTCTCCCCTCGATTGTTTGAATATGAGTTTTCATACTCGGTCAGTTAAACACTCGTCATCTCTTTACAAACTTCTAAACCCAGATTAAATCAAAACACTTTCATCATAAGCGAAATGAAAAAAGGAGAAGACTTTGAGTTTTCAACTTTTCTCCTCAATTGTTTGAATACGAGTTCTCTTACTCGGTCAGTCGAACTATTGTCATTTTTCCGCAAATTAATAAATCAATCAAAACTATACGAAAAATGAGATGGTCTTGAGTCTTCGATTCCTCTTCTCAAATGTTTGGATATGAGTTGTCTTACTCAGTCATTCGAGTATTTGTCGTTCATACTAAAATACGTCAATCTTATACAACCTTATTTTCATAAATACTCAGATGAAACAGAGAGTGGTTTATAGTCTTCTATTCCCTTTCTCGGTTATTAGGATACGAGTTGTCTTACTCAATTATTCGAGTATTCGTCATCCATTCAAAACACCTTAATTATCATCAAATCCTTTTACAATTAAGGATGAAACAGAAAGCGGTCTAGAGTCTTCTATTCCCTTTCCCGACTGTTAGGATACGAGTTGTCTTACTCGACTATCCAAGTAATTGTCATCCAACCAAAAACATCGAAACCAATCAAAACATCCAACATATTAATCTAACTTGTCACCCCCGTGTGACCAAAACTCTTTTCAGAAAGAACACTGTTAATCCTTTCTAATGCGCATAACAAACCAACGCTTAAGCCTCCGCCGAGAGTAGACAAGCCAATGTTTAGCCTTTAGAACGCGATCTAAACAGTTGTTCACTAAAAGACACCAACCAACCGTAGTTCCCGAACTACGAATGCTCTGATTTCCTTATTATGCCATAAGGATACGTAGGCAGGAGATTGATGTATCTTCGCGAGCACACTAATAAAAAACCTCCCCTTTTCCCTTTCTGAGGTTCTCATCCATTTCTATTTTCAATATTTTATAACCCAAAGATAACAAACAAACATAAATTAACACTCGAAACACACATCAGAACTAAAAGGTTCCCGTTGAGTACAACGGACGTAAGGGGTGCTAATACCTTCCCCTTACGTAATCCACTCCCGAACCCGAATATGGTTGCGATGACCATTATTTTATTTCCTAAAGGTTTTATCGATATTTTCCTATCCCTTCATTGGGATAAATAAAGTTCGGTGGCGACTCTGTTCGAACATAATTTTTTCCGCGACCATCGTGAGGAATCGTATTTTTCGAGATGCGACAGTCACGAGTGTAACACCCTTCTAAAATACCCCAAAATTAAATTAAACCATCAAAACATAAATCAGAGTAAATATGCAACTAAGGGTGTCACACTTGACACTTCACACCGTGTTCCAAAATATCTGGTCATACTCATTTATTTATCAAAATAAACATTTGCATAATTCGCAGCGGATAGAAATTAACAACAACATGCAAACCATGTAACACATTACAGGTAAGATCATTCAACAACCAACAATGAAAATAAGGTAAAACATCCCATCCCGATGTTACATCTACCAGAGCATGACCCACTAAGGAACTACACTAGACTCCAAGGACTAGCTTCTACTCAATCACTGCTCGTTACCTGAAAAATAGTTGTAAGGGTGAGTTCCTCAATCGATATAATAAGCATTATAAAATATCATGTAATGCTAAGTAATTTAACACATATCATCACCCTAATCAGATCACACATATTCAGCAACGGCAATATCAACTCATAATCATCATCGTCATCATACTCAGACTCAACACAACCATAAAACACACGTATAATATTGGAATACATCCATTCATATTATACGCCCTACATACATATATTATGCAATGAGACTCCATGCATGCGGTACCGACTATTCGTGAACATATAGTTCAACCTCACCGACCAAATCCAGGTACGGCTACCAAGCTCACTAGTCCCACTCATTTGAGACCTAGTGACTCACTCACTAATTCCTCACCATGGGAATTAGCTACCACCCAAGGGCTATGATATGCACGCTAATCACCTAGCATGCAAACATCAACAACAATCCACAATACTAACTCACTAATTCCTCACCATGGGAATTAGCTACCACCATAAAGGCTACAATATGCAAGCTAAATCACTTAGTCATGCAAACATCAACAATCATCCACAATGGACATATGCTCACACTCTAAGCCATAAACAGTCCATTCATAATTTCATACATGATAGATACATTCACAATATTATGCATATCATCATACATCATCAACATATTCACCACATAATCATATCATGTCATACCACATAATCAATCATAGCATTAGCACACTCTACCAATACCTATACCACTCAAAACAACGGGAAATGATCCCTACTCTATCATACATCAGCTAAATTACATTACTCAGCTGAACAACCAAAAACAGCACAACAACAGCACAGAAAAATCACAATCCTGCCCATACGCGTACTGCCTAGTCCCATACGCGTATGGCCCAATTCTCAGCCAATCCCATACGCGTACCACCTATCTCATACGCGTATGCTACGCGTACCACTTCCCCATACGCGTACCAACAGGGACCAAACCACGTTCAAAACATCATCTTCCTCATCCATACGCGTAATGCCTAGTGCCATACGCGTACCAGGCCATCTCATACGCGTATTGCCTAGTGCCATACGCGTATGACCAGAAACCAGATTTCCAGATCTGCTATGGTTTTCTCTGCTACGAGGTCTCCCAAATTCAACCTCCCACAGTCCAATTTTTCACAGTAATCGCTCATATCATCTAACACGAATCATACCCTATTCGATTTCACAATTCCTACCATTACTACATCTAATTCCTACGAATTTCTCCAATTAAAACCCATATTTCGTTCATCCAATATTTCACAATTTTTCAGCATACATCATTCTAATCAGAGTCAAATCCATGGTTTATCACTACCCACTACATGTTATCCCATAATACCCATTAATCGACGATAAACCCCCCTTACCTGAGTTAATCCGGCAATCCTTCAACTTCAAGCTCTTCCTCTCTTCAACCCTTGTTCTCTGGTTCTCTTTGCCCTTTTCCACTTTTCTGTCCCTTTTTCCTTTTCACGTGAAAAATAACCCTTTTTACCAAATGGGACCTTTTTTAATTCCAACTTTTATTCCAATAATAATAATAATGATAATCCAATTAATTAATTAAATTAATAAATATTATATTAATTTAAATTAAATAATTATCCTTATTTCATCGGGGTGTTACAACTCTCCCCCACTAAAAGAGTTTTCGTCCTCGAAAACATACCTCAAGCGAATAACTCCGGATAAGACTCCTTCATCTGACTCTCAAGTTCCCAAGTTACATTGCCACCTGCTGGTCCTCCCCAAGCTACCTTCACCAAAGCAATCTCTTTACCCCGCAACTGCTTCAACTCTCGATCCTCAATCCTCATAGGTGATGTTTCAACAGTCAGGTTATCTCTCACCTGGACATCATCTACTTGGACCACATGCGACGGATCGTGAATGTACCTCCTCAACTGAGACACATGAAAAACCTCATGCAAATTCGCAAGTGACGGCGGTAAAGCGATACGATAGGCTACCTCTCCTATCCTCTCCAAAATCTGATAAGGACCAATAAATCGAGGTGTCAACTTCTTCGACTTCAAAGCTCGACCAACCCCAGTTATCGGAGTGACACGAAGAAACACATGATCTCCCTCTTGAAACTCAAGTGACTTCCTCCTCTTGTCGTGATAACTCTTCTGACGACTCTGAGCAATCCTCATCTTCTCCTGAATCATCTTAATCTTTTCCGTAGTTTGTTGAACAATCTCCGGTCCAACCACAGCACTCTCACCGGACTCATACCAACATAAAGGCGTCCGACATCTCCTACCATACAAAGCTTCAAACGGTGCCATACCAATGCTCGAATGAAAACTATTGTTGTAGGTAAACTCAATCAAAGGTAAATAACAATCCCAAGCACCTCCCTTTTCCAAAACACAAGCCCTCAAAAGATCCTCTAGTGACTGAATCGTCCTCTCAGTCTGACCATCAGTCTGCGGATGATATGCAGAACTCAATCTCAGCTTAGTTCCCAAAGCCCTCTGCAAACCTTCCCAAAACTTCGATGTAAATCTAGGATCTCTGTCCGAAACAATACTCAACGGAATACCATGCAAACTTACAATTTTCTCAATATACAACTCAGCTAATCTCTCCAATGGATAGTCCATTCTGATCGGAATAAAATGAGCCGATTTTGTCAATCTGTCGACAATCACCCAAATAGCTTCAAAATTCTTAATTGTCCTCGGTAAACCAGAAACAAAATCCATGCTGATACTATCCCACTTCCACTCTGGAATAGCCAACGGTTGCATTAGCCCAGACGGCTTCTGATGCTCAATCTTTGACTTCTGACAAGTCAAACAAGAATAAACAAAACTCGCAATTTCTCTTTTCATTCCCGGCCACCAAAATAACTTTTTCAAATCATGATACATCTTCGTAGCTCCAGGATGAATACTCAGGCTACTACGATGTCCTTCCTCAAGAATACTCTTCTTAAGTTCGGTAACATCCGGAATACACACCCGATTACCAAATTTCAAAACACCATTCTTATCAACTCTGAATTCACCACCTTGACCTTGATTCACTAGAGTCAACTTATCAACCAAAAGCACATCGGATTTCTGACTCTCTCTAATCTCATCCAGAATACCACTTGTTAACTTCAACATTCCCAATTTAACACTATTGTGAGTACTCTCACACACCAAACTCAAGTCTCTAAACTGCTCAATTAAATCCAATTCCTTAACCATTAACATAGACATATGCAATGATTTCCGACTCAATGCATCAGCTACTACGTTTGCTTTACCCGGATGGTAATTCAAACCAAAGTCATAATCCTTCAGAAACTCTAACCATCTCCTCTGTCTCATATTCAGCTCTTTCTGATCAAACAAATACTTTAAACTTTTATGGTCACTGAAAACCTCAAATCTTGACCCGTACAAGTAATGCCTCCATAACTTCAGAACAAATACCACGGCTGCCAACTCTAAATCGTGCGTCGGATAGTTCCTCTCATGAACCCTCAGTTGTCTCGAAGCATAAGCTATAACCTGCTTATTCTGCATCAAAACACCACCCAAACCCAACAATGAAGCATCACAGTAAATCTCAAATGGTTCCGATGGACTCGGTAATATCAGAATAGGAGCAGTAGTTAACCTTCTCTTTAACTCTTGGAAACCTTCTTCACATTTTGAGTCCCAAACAAACGCTTGCCCTTTTCTAGTCAACATCGTCAACGGTAACGCCAACTTAGAAAATCCCTCAATGAACTTCCTATAATAACCTGCAAGTCCAAGAAAACTCCTTATCTCAGAAACTGACTTCGGAGCTTCCCACTTAGATACCGCTTCTATCTTAGAAGGATCAACAGCAACACCATCTCTTGAAATCACATGACCAAGAAAACTAACCTCTTCTAACCAAAATTCACACTTAGACAGCTTAGCAAATAACTTCTTTTCTCGTAGAACTTCTAAAACCACTCTCAAATGCTCAGCATGCTCTTCTTCAGATTTCGAATACACCAAAATATCGTCAATAAACACCACAACAAACTTGTCTAGATACGGATGGAAAATCCTATTCATATACTCCATAAATACTCCAGGCGCATTAGTCACACCAAAAGGCATTACAGAATACTCATAATGTCCATACCTTGTTCTGAAAGCAGTCTTCTGAATATCCTCAATTTTCACACGTATCTGATGATACCCCGATCTCAAATCTATTTTACTGAACACACTCGCACCAACCAACTGATCCATCAAATCATCAATCCTCGGCAAAGGATACCAATTCTTGATCGTCACTTTATTCAGTTGCCTGTAGTCCACACACAACCTCATAGTACCTTCTTTCTTCTTAACCAACAACACTGGTGCACCCCACGGCGACACACTCAGACGAATAAATTTCTTATCCAACAGATCTTCCAACTGACTCTTCAATTCAGTTAACTCAACAGCAGACATACGGTACGGAGCCATCGATATCGGCCTAGTACCAGGTACCAAATCAATCGAGAACTCAACTTCACGCTCTGGCGGCAGTTCATTCACTTCTTCAGGAAACACATCAGGAAAATCACACACCACGGCTAGATCACAAATCACCAGTTTATCTTTAGCCTCCAAAGTCGCTAACAGCATAAACAACTCTGCCCCATCGGCTACTTCCTCATTCACCTGCCTTGCTGATAGAAACAAACTCTTTCCTTCCTCAATCTCAGGAAAAATCACAGTCTTATCAAAACAATTGATATAGACTCGGTTAAACACCAACCAGTTCATACCCAGAATAACATCAATCTGCACTAGTGGAAGACACACTAGGTCCATCCCAAAGTCTCTACCAAAAATACTCAAAGGACAATTTAAACAAACTGAAGTAGTAGTCACTGAACCCTTCGCAGGAGTATCAATCACCATACTTCCATGCATCTCAGATATCTCTAATCTAAGTTTCACAGCACAGTCCAAAGATATAAAGGAATGAGTCGCACCTGTGTCAATAATAGCTACAAGAGGAAAGCCATTAATATAACACGTACCTCGGATCAAACGATCATCTGCAGAAGTCTCAGAACCCGATAAACCAAAGACCTTGCCTCCCGACTGGTTCTCTTTCTTCGGCTTAGGACACTGTGGGCTAATATGACCCACCTCTCCACAGTTGAAACAAGTCACAGTCTTCAACCGGCACTCTGCAGCCAAGTGACCACCTTTTCCACACTTGTAACACTTCTTCTCAGTACTGGTACACTCATGGATACGATGTCCAGCCTGACCACATCTGTAACACTTAGCAGGGGCACTGGAGTCTCCCCCACTAGGCCTCTTCATCCCACTCTGCCTCTGGAAACCTTTTCCAACTGCATACGGTTTCCCACGATCATTCTGATTCTTGCCTTTCCTATCAACCCTCTGCTGATAGCTCTCCGCTCTGGCCTTGGTATCCTGTTCAAAGATCCTGCAACAGTCAACCAAGTCAGAAAACACTCTGATCCGCTGATACCCAATAGCCTGCTTGATCTCGGGACGTAACCCGTTCTCAAACTTCACACATTTTGAAAATTCCCCAGTAGCCTCATCATAGGGAGTGTAATACTTCGACAGCTCTGTGAACTTAGCAGCATACTCAGTAACAGACCGGTTGCCCTGCTTCAATTCCAAGAACTCTATCTCTTTCTTTCCTCTGACATCCTCTGGAAAGTACTTCCTCAGGAATCTCTCTCTGAACACCGCCCAAGTGATCTCAGTATTCCCAGCAGTTTCCAACTCAGTGCGGGTAGCCACCCACCAATCATCTGCTTCCTCTGACAGCATATGCGTACCGAACCTGACCTTCTGGTTATCGGCACACTCAGTCACTCGGAAGATCCTCTCAATCTCCTTCAACCACTTCTGAGCACCATCTAGATCGTATGCTCCCTTGAACATTGGAGGATTGTTCTTTTGGAACTCACTCAGTTGACGAGCAGCTCCCATTCCCATAACATTCGGATTCCCTCCAAGTACTCCAGCTAGCATACCCAGAGCCTCAGCAATCGCAGCATCGTCTCTACTTCTTCCAGCCATCTCTATTCTGAAAACCCAACAAGCTAAAACAATAAGTACTGATAGGGTTACACAACACCTATCCCGTACAGGGGAACAGAATAATTACGACTCGACTCGACCAACTATGCTCTGATACCACTAATGTAACACCCTTCTAAAATGCCCCAAAATTAAATTAAACCATCAAAACATAAATCAGAGTAAATATGCAACTAAGGGTGTCACACTTGACACTTCACACCGTGTTCCAAAATATCTGGTCATACTCATTTATTTATCAAAATAAACATTTGCATAATTCACAGCGGATAGAAATTAACAACAACATGCAAACCATGTAACACATTACAGGTAAGATCATTCAACAACCAACAATGAAAATAAGGTAAAACATCCCATCCCGATGTTACATCTACCAGAGCATGACCCACTAAGGAACTACACTAGACTCCAAGGACTAGCTTCTACTCAATCACTGCTCGTTACCTAAAAAATAGTTGTAAGGGTGAGTTCCTCAATCGATATAATAAGCATTATAAAATATCATGTAATGCTAAGTAATTTAACACATATCATCACCCTAATCAGATCACACATATTCAGCAACGGCAATATCAACTCATAATCATCATCGTCATCATACTCAGACTCAACACAACCATAAAACACACGTATAATATTGGAATACATCCATTCATATTATACGCCCTACATACATATATTATGCAATGAGACTCCATGCATGCGGTACCGACTATTCGTGAACATATAGTTCAACCTCACCGACCAAATCCAGGTACGGCTACCAAGCTCACTAGTCCCACTCATTTGAGACCTAGTGACTCACTCACTAATTCCTCACCATGGGAATTAGCTACCACCCCAAGGGCTATGATATGCACGCTAATCACCTAGCATGCAAACATCAACAACAATCCACAATACTAACTCACTAATTCCTCACCATGGGAATTAGCTACCACCATAAAGGCTACAATATGCAAGCTAAATCACTTAGTCATGCAAACATCAACAATCATCCACAATGGACATATGCTCACACTCTAAGCCATAAACAGTCCATTCATAATTTCATACATGATAGATACATTCACAATATTATGCATATCATCATACATCATCAACATATTCACCACATAATCATATCATGTCATACCACATAATCAATCATAGCATTAGCACACTCTACCAATACCTATACCACTCAAAACAACGGGAAATGATCCCTACTCTATCATACATCAGCTAAATTACATTACTCAGCTGAACAACCAAAAACTGCACAACAACAACACAGAAAAATCACAATCCTGCCCATACGCGTACTGCCTAGTCCCATACGCGTATGGCCCAATTCTCAGCCAATCCCATACGCGTACCACCTATCTCATACGCGTATGCTACGCGTACCACTTCCCCATACGCGTACCAACAGGGACCAAACCACGTTCAAAACATCATCTTCCTCATCCATACGCGTAATGCCTAGTGCCATACGCGTACCAGGCCATCTCATACGCGTATTGCCTAGTGCCATACGCGTATGACCAGAAACCAGATTTCCAGATCTGCTATGGTTTTCTCTGCTACGAGGTCTCCCAAATTCAACCTCCCACAGTCCAATTTTTCACAGTAATCGCTCATATCATCTAACACGAATCATACCCTATTCGATTTCACAATTCCTACCATTACTACATCTAATTCCTACGAATTTCTCCAATTAAAACCCATATTTCGTTCATCCAATATTTCACAATTTTTCAGCATACATCATTCTAATCAGAGTCAAATCCATGGTTTATCACTACCCACTACATGTTATCCCATAATACCCATTAATCGACGATAAACCCCCCTTACCTGAGTTAATCCGGCAATCCTTCAGCTTCAAGCTCTTCCTCTCTTCAACCCTTGTTCTCTGGTTCTCTTTGCCCTTTTCCACTTTTCTGTCCCTTTTTCCTTTTCACGTGAAAAATAACCCTTTTTACCAAATGGGACCTTTTTTAATTCCAACTTTTATTCCAATAATAATAATAATGATAATCCAATTAATTAATTAAATTAATAAATATTATATTAATTTAAATTAAATAATTATCCTTATTTCATCGGGGTGTTACAACTCTCCCCCACTAAAAGAGTTTTCGTCCTCGAAAACATACCTCAAGCGAATAACTCCGGATAAGACTCCTTCATCTGACTCTCAAGTTCCCAAGTCACATTGCCACCTGCTGGTCCTCCCCAAGCTACCTTCACCAAAGCAATCTCTTTACCCCGCAACTGCTTCAACTCTCGATCCTCAATCCTCATAGGTGATGTTTCAACAGTCAGGTTATCTCTCACCTGGACATCATCTACTTGGACCACATGCGACGGATCGTGAATGTACCTCCTCAACTGAGACACATGAAAAACCTCATGCAAATTCGCAAGTGACGGCGGTAAAGCGATACGATAGGCTACCTCTCCTATCCTCTCCAAAATCTGATAAGGACCAATAAATCGAGGTGTCAACTTCTTCGACTTCAAAGCTCGACCAACCCCAGTTATCGGAGTAACACGAAGAAACACATGATCTCCCTCTTGAAACTCAAGTGACTTCCTCCTCTTGTCGTGATAACTCTTCTGACGACTCTGAGCAATCCTCATCTTCTCCTGAATCATCTTAATCTTTTCCGTAGTTTGTTGAACAATCTCCGGTCCAACCACAGCACTCTCACCGGACTCATACCAACATAAAGGTGTCCGACATCTCCTACCATACAAAGCTTCAAACGGTGCCATACCAATGCTCGAATGAAAACTATTGTTGTAGGTAAACTCAATCAAAGGTAAATAACAATCCCAAGCACCTCCCTTTTCCAAAACACAAGCCCTCAAAAGATCCTCTAGTGACTGAATCGTCCTCTCAGTCTGACCATCAGTCTGCGGATGATATGCAGAACTCAATCTCAGCTTAGTTCCCAAAGCCCTCTGCAAACCTTCCCAAAACTTCGATGTAAATCTAGGATCTCTGTCCGAAACAATACTCGACGGAATACCATGCAAACTTACAATTTTCTCAATATACAACTCAGCTAATCTCTCTAACGGATAATCCATTCTGATCGGAATGAAATGAGCCGATTTTGTCAATCTGTCAACAATCACCCAAATAGCTTCAAAATTCTTAATTGTCCTCGGTAAACCAGAAACAAAATCCATACTGATACTATCCCACTTCCACTCTGGAATAGCCAACGGTTGCATTAGCCCAGACGGCTTCTGATGCTCAATCTTTGACTTCTGACAAGTCAAACAAGAATAAACAAAACTCGCAATTTCTCTTTTCATTCCCGGCCACCAAAATAACTTTTTCAAATCATGATACATCTTCGTAGCTCCAGGATGAATACTCAGGCCACTACGATGTCCTTCCTCAAGAATACTCTTCTTAAGTTCGGTAACATCCGGAATACACACCCGATTACCAAATTTCAAAACACCATTCTCATCAACTCTGAATTCACCACCTTGACCTTGATTCACTAGAGTCAACTTATCAACCAAAAGCACATCGGATTTCTGACCCTCTCTAATCTCATCCAGAATACCACTCGTTAACTTCAACATTCCCAATTTAACACTATTGTGAGTACTCTCACACACCAAACTCAAGTCTCTAAACTGCTCAATTAAATCCAATTCCTTAACCATTAACATAGACATATGCAATGATTTCCGACTCAATGCATCAGCCACTACGTTTGCTTTACCCGGATGGTAATTCAAACCAAAGTCATAATCCTTCAGAAACTCTAACCATCTCCTCTGTCTCATATTCAGCTCTTTCTGATCAAACAAATACTTTAAACTTTTATGGTCACTGAAAACCTCAAATCTTGACCCGTACAAGTAATGCCTCCATAACTTCAGAACAAATACCACAGCTGCCAACTCTAAATCGTGTGTCGGATAGTTCCTCTCATGAACCCTCAGTTGTCTCGAAGCATAAGCTATAACCTGCTTATTCTGCATCAAAACACCACCCAAACCCAACAATGAAGCATCACAGTAAACCTCAAATGGTTCCGACGGACTCGGTAATATCAGAATAGGAGCAGTAGTTAACCTTCTCTTTAACTCTTGGAAACCTTCTTCACATTTTGAGTCCCAAACAAACGCTTGCCCTTTTCTAGTCAACATCGTCAACGGTAACGCCAACTTAGAAAATCCCTCAATGAACTTCCTATAATAACCTGCAAGTCCAAGAAAACTCCTTATCTCAGAAACTGACTTCGGAGCTTCCCACTTAGATACCGCTTCTATCTTAGAAGGATCAACAGCAACACCACCTCTTGAAATCACATGACCAAGAAAACTAACCTCTTCTAACCAAAATTCACACTTAGACAGTTTAGCAAATAACTTCTTTTCTCGTAGAACTTCTAAAACCACTCTCAAATGCTCAGCATGCTCTTCTTCAGATTTCGAATACACCAAAATATCGTCAATAAACACCACAACAAACTTGTCTAGGTACGGATGGAAAATCCTATTCATATACTCCATAAATACTCCAGGCGCATTAGTCACACCAAAAGGCATTACAGAATACTCATAATGTCCATACCTTGTTCTGAAAGCAGTCTTCTGAATATCCTCAGTTTTCACACGTATCTGATGATACCCCGATCTCAAATCTATTTTGCTGAACACACTCGCACCAACCAACTGATCCATCAAATCATCAATCCTCGGCAAAGGATACCGATTCTTGATCGTCACTTTATTCAGTTGCCTGTAGTCCACACACAACCTCATAGTACCTTCTTTCTTCTTAACCAACAACACTGGTGCACCCCACGGCGACACACTCGGACGAATAAATTTCTTATCCAACAGATCTTCCAACTGACTCTTCAATTCAGTTAACTCAACAGCAGACATACGGTACGGAGCCATCGATATCGGCCTAGTACCAGGTACCAAATCAATCGAGAACTCAACTTCACGCTCTGGCGGCAATTCATTCACTTCTTCAGGAAACACATCAGGAAAATCACACACCACGGCTAGATCACAAATCACCAGTTTATCTTTAGCCTCCAAAGTCGCTAACAGCATAAACAACTCTGCCCCATCGGCTACTTCCTCATTCACCTGCCTTGCTGATAGAAACAAACTCTTTCCTTCCTCAATCTCAGGAAAAATCACAGTCTTATCAAAACAATTGATATAGACTCGGTTAAACACCAACCAGTTCATACCCAGAATAACATCAATCTGCACTAGTGGAAGACACACTAGGTCCATCCCAAAGTCTCTACCAAAAATACTCAAAGGACAATTTAAACAAACTGAAGTAGTAGTCACTGAACCCTTCGCAGGAGTATCAATCACCATACTTCCATGCATCTCAGATATCTCTAATCTAAGTTTCACAGCACAATCCAAAGATATAAAGGAATGAGTCGCACCTGTGTCAATAATAGCTACAAGAGGAAAGCCATTAATATAACACGTACCTCGGATCAAACGATCATCTGCAGAAGTCTCAGAACCCGATAAAGCAAAGACCTTGCCTCCCGACTGGTTCTCTTTCTTCGGCTTAGGACACTGTGGGCTAATATGACCCACCTCTCCACAGTTGAAACAAGTCACAGTCTTCAACCGGCACTCTGCAGCCAAGTGACCACCTTTTCCACACTTGAAACACTTCTTCTCAGTACTGGTACACTCATGGATACGATGTCCAGCCTGACCACATCTGTAACACTTAGCAGGGGCACTGGAGTCTCCCCCACTAGGCCTCTTCATCCCACTCTGCCTCTGGAAACCTTTGCCAACTGCATACGGTTTCCCACGATCATTCTGATTCTTGCCTTTCCTATCAACCCTCTGCTGATAGCTCTCCGCTCTGGCCTTGGTATCCTGTTCAAAATCCTGCAACAGTCAACCAAGTCAGAAAACACTCTGATCCGCTGATACCCAATAGCCTGCTTGATCTCGGGACGTAACCCGTTCTCAAACTTCACACATTTTGAAAATTCCCCAGTAGCCTCATCATAGGGAGTGTAATACTTCGACAGCTCTGTGAACTTAGCAGCATACTCAGTAACAGACCGGTTGCCCTGCTTCAATTCCAAGAACTCTATCTCTTTCTTTCCTCTGACATCCTCTGGAAAGTACTTCCTCAGGAATCTCTCTCTGAACACCGCCCAAGTGATCTCAGTATTCCCAGCAGTTTCCAACTCAGTGCGGGTAGCAACCCACCAATCATCTGCTTCCTCTGACAGCATATGCGTACCGAACCTGACCTTCTGGTTATCGGCACACTCAGTCACTCGGAAGATCCTCTCAATCTCCTTCAACCACTTCTGAGCACCATCTGGATCGTATGCTCCCTTGAACATTGGAGGATTGTTCTTTTGGAACTCACTCAGTTGACGAGCAGCTCCCATTCCCACAACATTCGGATTCCCTCCAAGTACTCCAGCTAGCATACCCAGAGCCTCAGCAATCGCAGCATCGTCTCTACTTCTTCCAGCCATCTCTATTCTGAAAACCCAACAAGCTAAAACAATAAGTACTGATAGGGTTACACAACACCTATCCCGTACAGGGGAACAGAATAATTACGACTCGACTCGACCAACTATGCTCTGATACCACTAATGTAACACCCTTCTAAAATGCCCCAAAATTAAATTAAACCATCAAAACATAAATCAGAGTAAATATGCAACTAAGGGTGTCACACTTGACACTTCACACCGTGTTCCAAAATATCTGGTCATACTCATTTATTTATCAAAATAAACATTTGCATAATTCACAGCGGATAGAAATTAACAACAACATGCAAACCATGTAACACATTACAGGTAAGATCATTCAACAACCAACAATGAAAATAAGGTAAAACATCCCATCCCGATGTTACATCTACCAGAGCATGACCCACTAAGGAACTACACTAGACTCCAAGGACTAGCTTCTACTCAATCACTGCTCGTTACCTAAAAAATAGTTGTAAGGGTGAGTTCCTCAATCGATATAATAAGCATTATAAAATATCATGTAATGCTAAGTAATTTAACACATATCATCACCCTAATCAGATCACACATATTCAGCAACGGCAATATCAACTCATAATCATCATCGTCATCATACTCAGACTCAACACAACCATAAAACACACGTATAATATTGGAATACATCCATTCATATTATACGCCCTACATACATATTATGCAATGAGACTCCATGCATGCGGTACCGACTATTCGTGAACATATAGTTCAACCTCACCGACCAAATCCAGGTACGGCTACCAAGCTCACTAGTCCCACTCATTTGAGACCTAGTGACTCACTCACTAATTCCTCACCATGGGAATTAGCTACCACCCCAAGGGCTATGATATGCACGCTAATCACCTAGCATGCAAACATCAACAACAATCCACAATACTAACTCACTAATTCCTCACCATGGGAATTAGCTACCACCATAAAGGCCACAATATGCAAGCTAAATCACTTAGTCATGCAAACATCAACAATCATCCACAATGGACATATGCTCACACTCTAAGCCATAAACAGTCCATTCATAATTTCATACATGATAGATACATTCACAATATTATGCATATCATCATACATCATCAACATATTCACCACATAATCATATCATGTCATACCACATAAGCAATCATAGCATTAGCACACTCTACTAATACCTATACCACTCAAAACAACGGGAAATGATCCCTACTCTATCATACATCAGCTAAATTACATTACTCAGCTGAACAACCAAAAACTGCACAACAACAACACAGAAAAATCACAATCCTGCCCATACGCGTACTGCCTAGTCCCATACGCGTATGGCCCAATTCTCAGCCAATCCCATACGCGTACCACCTATCTCATACGCGTATGCTACGCGTACCACTTCCCCATACGCGTACCAACAGGGACCAAACCACGTTCAAAACATCATCTTCCTCATCCATACGCGTAATGCCTAGTGCCATACGCGTACCAGGCCATCTCATACGCGTATTGCCTAGTGCCATACGCGTATGACCAGAAACCAGATTTCCAGATCTGCTATGGTTTTCTCTGCTACGAGGTCTCCCAATTCAACCTCCCACAGTCCAATTTTTCACAGTAATCGCTCATATCATCTAACACGAATCATACCCTATTCGATTTCACAATTCCTACCATTACTACATCTAATTCCTACGAATTTCTCCAATTAAAACCCATATTTCGTTCATCCAATATTTCACAATTTTTCAGCATACATCATTCTAATCAGAGTCAAATCCATGGTTTATCACTACCCACTACATGTTATCCCATAATACCCATTAATCGACGATAAACCCCCCTTACCTGAGTTAATCCGGCAATCCTTCAGCTTCAAGCTCTTCCTCTCTTCAACCCTTGTTCTCTGGTTCTCTTTGCCCTTTTCCACTTTTCTGTCCCTTTTTCCTTTTCACGTGAAAAATAACCCTTTTTACCAAATGGGACCTTTTTTAATTCCAACTTTTATTCCAATAATAATAATAATGATAATCCAATTAATTAATTAAATTAATAAATATTATATTAATTTAAATTAAATAATTATCCTTATTTCATCGGGGTGTTACAACTCTCCCCCACTAAAAGAGTTTTCGTCCTCGAAAACATACCTCAAGCGAATAACTCCGGATAAGACTCCTTCATCTGACTCTCAAGTTCCCAAGTTACATTGCCACCTGCTGGTCCTCCCCAAGCTACCTTCACCAAAGCAATCTCTTTACCCCGCAACTGCTTCAACTCTCGATCCTCAATCCTCATAGGTGATGTTTCAACAGTCAGGTTATCTCTCACCTGGACATCATCTACTTGGACCACATGCGACGGATCGTGAATGTACCTCCTCAACTGAGACACATGAAAAACCTCATGCAAATTCGCAAGTGACGGCGGTAAAGCGATACGATAGGCTACCTCTCCTATCCTCTCCAAAATCTGATAAGGACCAATAAATCGAGGTGTCAACTTCTTCGACTTCAAAGCTCGACCAACCCCAGTTATCGGAGTGACACGAAGAAACACATGATCTCCCTCTTGAAACTCAAGTGACTTCCTCCTCTTGTCGTGATAACTCTTCTGACGACTCTGAGCAATCCTCATCTTCTCCTGAATCATCTTAATCTTTTCCGTAGTTTGTTGAACAATCTCCGGTCCAACCACAGCACTCTCACCGGACTCATACCAACATAAAGGCGTCCGACATCTCCTACCATACAAAGCTTCAAACGGTGCCATACCAATGCTCGAATGAAAACTATTGTTGTAGGTAAACTCAATCAAAGGTAAATAACAATCCCAAGCACCTCCCTTTTCCAAAACACAAGCCCTCAAAAGATCCTCTAGTGACTGAATCGTCCTCTCAGTCTGACCATCAGTCTGCGGATGATATGCAGAACTCAATCTCAGCTTAGTTCCCAAAGCCCTCTGCAAACCTTCCCAAAACTTCGATGTAAATCTAGGATCTCTGTCCGAAACAATACTCAACGGAATACCATGCAAACTTACAATTTTCTCAATATACAACTCAGCTAATCTCTCCAATGGATAGTCCATTCTGATCGGAATGAAATGAGCCGATTTTGTCAATCTGTCGACAATCACCCAAATAGCTTCAAAATTCTTAATTGTCCTCGGTAAACCAGAAACAAAATCCATGCTGATACTATCCCACTTCCACTCTGGAATAGCCAACGGTTGCATTAGCCCAGACGGCTTCTGATGCTCAATCTTTGACTTCTGACAAGTCAAACAAGAATAAACAAAACTCGCAATTTCTCTTTTCATTCCCGGCCACCAAAATAACTTTTTCAAATCATGATACATCTTCGTAGCTCCAGGATGAATACTCAGGCTACTACGATGTCCTTCCTCAAGAATACTCTTCTTAAGTTCGGTAACATCCGGAATACACACCCGATTACCAAATTTCAAAACACCATTCTCATCAACTCTGAATTCACCACCTTGACCTTGATTCACTAGAGTCAACTTATCAACCAAAAGCACATCGGATTTCTGACTCTCTCTAATCTCATCCAGAATACCACTTGTTAACTTCAACATTCCCAATTTAACACTATTGTGAGTACTCTCACACACCAAACTCAAGTCTCTAAACTGCTCAATTAAATCCAATTCCTTAACCATTAACATAGACATATGCAATGATTTCCGACTCAATGCATCAGCTACTACGTTTGCTTTACCCGGATGGTAATTCAAACCAAAGTCATAATCCTTCAGAAACTCTAACCATCTCCTCTGTCTCATATTCAGCTCTTTCTGATCAAACAAATACTTTAAACTTTTATGGTCACTGAAAACCTCAAATCTTGACCCGTACAAGTAATGCCTCCATAACTTCAGAACAAATACCACGGCTGCCAACTCTAAATCGTGCGTCGGATAGTTCCTCTCATGAACCCTCAGTTGTCTCGAAGCATAAGCTATAACCTGCTTATTCTGCATCAAAACACCACCCAAACCCAACAATGAAGCATCACAGTAAATCTCAAATGGTTCCGATGGACTCGGTAATATCAGAATAGGAGCAGTAGTTAACCTTCTCTTTAACTCTTGGAAACCTTCTTCACATTTTGAGTCCCAAACAAACGCTTGCCCTTTTCTAGTCAACATCGTCAACGGTAACGCCAACTTAGAAAATCCCTCAATGAACTTCCTATAATAACCTGCAAGTCCAAGAAAACTCCTTATCTCAGAAACTGACTTCGGAGCTTCCCACTTAGATACCGCTTCTATCTTAGAAGGATCAACAGCAACACCATCTCTTGAAATCACATGACCAAGAAAACTAACCTCTTCTAACCAAAATTCACACTTAGACAGCTTAGCAAATAACTTCTTTTCTCGTAGAACTTCTAAAACCACTCTCAAATGCTCAACATGCTCTTCTTCAGATTTCGAATACACCAAAATATCGTCAATAAACACCACAACAAACTTGTCTAGATACGGATGGAAAATCCTATTCATATACTCCATAAATACTCCAGGCGCATTAGTCACACCAAAAGGCATTACAGAATACTCATAATGTCCATACCTTGTTCTGAAAGCAGTCTTCTGAATATCCTCAGTTTTCACACGTATCTGATGATACCCCGATCTCAAATCTATTTTACTGAACACACTCGCACCAACCAACTGATCCATCAAATCATCAATCCTCGGCAAAGGATACCGATTCTTGATCGTCACTTTATTCAGTTGCCTGTAGTCCACACACAACCTCATAGTACCTTCTTTCTTCTTAACCAACAACACTGGTGCACCCCACGGCGACACACTCAGACGAATAAATTTCTTATCCAACAGATCTTCCAACTGACTCTTCAATTCAGTTAACTCAACAGCAGACATACGGTACGGAGCCATCGATATTGGCCTAGTACCAGGTACCAAATCAATCGAGAACTCAACTTCACGCTCTGGCGGCAATTCATTCACTTCTTCAGGAAACACATCAGGAAAATCACACACCACGGCTAGATCACAAATCACCAGTTTATCTTTAGCCTCCAAAGTCGCTAACAGCATAAACAACTCTGCCCCATCGGCTACTTCCTCATTCACCTGCCTTGCTGATAGAAACAAACTCTTTCCTTCCTCAATCTCAGGAAAAATCACAGTCTTATCAAAACAATTGATATAGACTCGGTTAAACACCAACCAGTTCATACCCAGAATAACATCAATCTGCACTAGTGGAAGACACACTAGGTCCATCCCAAAGTCTCTACCAAAAATACTCAAAGGACAATTTAAACAAACTGAAGTAGTAGTCACTGAACCCTTCGCAGGAGTATCAATCACCATACTTCCATGCATCTCAGATATCTCTAATCTAAGTTTCACAGCACAGTCCAAAGATATAAAGGAATGAGTCGCACCTGTGTCAATAATAGCTACAAGAGGAAAGCCATTAATATAACACGTACCTCGGATCAAACGATCATCTGCAGAAGTCTCAGAACCCGATAAACCAAAGACCTTGCCTCCCGACTGGTTCTCTTTCTTCGGCTTAGGACACTGTGGGCTAATATGACCCACCTCTCCACAGTTGAAACAAGTCACAGTCTTCAACCGGCACTCTGCAGCCAAGTGACCACCTTTTCCACACTTGTAACACTTCTTCTCAGTACTGGTACACTCATGGATACGATGTCCAGCCTGACCACATCTGTAACACTTAGCAGGGGCACTGGAGTCTCTCCCACTAGGCCTCTTCATCCCACTCTGCCTCTGGAAACCTTTTCCAACTGCATACGGTTTCCCACGATCATTCTGATTCTTGCCTTTCCTATCAACCCTCTGCTGATAGCTCTCCGCTCTGGCCTTGGTATCCTGTTCAAAGATCCTGCAACAGTCAACCAAGTCAGAAAACACTCTGATCCGCTGATACCCAATAGCCTGCTTGATCTCGGGACGTAACCCGTTCTCAAACTTCACACATTTTGAAAATTCCCCAGTAGCCTCATCATAGGGAGTGTAATACTTTGACAGCTCTGTGAACTTAGCAGCATACTCAGTAACAGACCGGTTGCCCTGCTTCAATTCCAAGAACTCTATCTCTTTCTTTCCTCTGACATCCTCTGGAAAGTACTTCCTCAGGAATCTCTCTCTGAACACCGCCCAAGTGATCTCAGTATTCCCAGCAGTTTCCAACTCAGTGCGGGTAGCCACCCACCAATCATCTGCTTCCTCTGACAGCATATGCGTACCGAACCTGACCTTCTGGTTATCGGCACACTCAGTCACTCGGAAGATCCTCTCAATCTCCTTCAACCACTTCTGAGCACCATCTAGATCGTATGCTCCCTTGAACATTGGAGGATTGTTCTTTTGGAACTCACTCAGTTGACGAGCAGCTCCCATTCCCATAACATTCGGATTCCCTCCAAGTACTCCAGCTAGCATACCCAGAGCCTCAGCAATCGCAGCATCGTCTCTACTTCTTCCAGCCATCTCTATTCTGAAAACCCAACAAGCTAAAACAATAAGTACTGATAGGGTTACACAACACCTATCCCGTACAGGGGAACTGAATAATTACGACTCGACTCGACCAACTATGCTCTGATACCACTAATGTAACACCCTTCTAAAATGCCCCAAAATTAAATTAAACCATCAAAACATAAATCAGAGTAAATATGCAACTAAGGGTGTCACACTTGACACTTCACACCGTGTTCCAAAATATCTGGTCATACTCATTTATTTATCAAAATAAACATTTGCATAATTCACAGCGGATAGAAATTAACAACAACATGCAAACCATGTAACACATTACAGGTAAGATCATTCAACAACCAACAATGAAAATAAGGTAAAACATCCCATCCCGATGTTACATCTACCAGAGCATGACCCACTAAGGAACTACATTAGACTCCAAGGACTAGCTTCTACTCAATCACTGCTCGTTACCTGAAAAATAGTTGTAAGGGTGAGTTCCTCAATCGATATAATAAGCATTATAAAATATCATGTAATGCTAAGTAATTTAACACATATCATCACCCTAATCAGATCACACATATTCAGCAGCGGCAATATCAACTCATAATCATCATCGTCATCATACTCAGACTCAACACAACTATAAAACACACGTATAATATTGGAATACATCCATTCATATTATACGCCCTACATACATATATTATGCAATGAGACTCCATGCATGCGGTACCGACTATTCGTGAACATATAGTTCAACCTCACCGACCAAATCCAGGTACGGCTACCAAGCTCACTAGTCCCACTCATTTGAGACCTAGTGACTCACTCACTAATTCCTCACCATGGGAATTAGCTACCACCCCAAGGGCTATGATATGCACGCTAATCACCTAGCATGCAAACATCAACAACAATCCACAATACTAACTCACTAATTCCTCACCATGGGAATTAGCTACCACCATAAAGGCCACAATATGCAAGCTAAATCACTTAGTCATGCAAACATCAACAATCATCCACAATGGACATATGCTCACACTCTAAGCCATAAACAGTCCATTCATAATTTCATACATGATAGATACATTCACAACATTATGCATATCATCATACATCATCAACATATTCACCACATAATCATATCATGTCAAACCACATAATCAATCATAGCATTAGCACACTCTACTAATACCTATACCACTCAAAACAACGGGAAATGATCCCTACTCTATCATACATCAGCTAAATTACATTACTCAGCTGAACAACCAAAAACTGCACAACAACAGCACAGAAAAATCACAATCCTGCCCATACGCGTACTGCCTAGTCCCATACGCGTATGGCCCAATTCTCAGCCAATCCCATACGCGTACCACCTATCTCATACGCGTATGCTACGCGTACCACTTCCCCATACGCGTACCAACAGGGACCAAACCACGTTCAAAACATCATCTTCCTCATCCATACGCGTAATGCCTAGTGCCATACGCGTACCAGGCCATCTCATACGCGTATTGCCTAGTGCCATACGCGTATGACCAGAAACCAGATTTCCAGATCTGCTATGGTTTTCTCTGCTACGAGGTCTCCCAAATTCAACCTCCCACAGTCCAATTTTTCACAGTAATCGCTCATATCATCTAACACGAATCATACCCTATTCGATTTCACAATTCCTACCATTACTACATCTAATTCCTACGAATTTCTCCAATTAAAACCCATATTTCGTTCATCCAATATTTCACAATTTTTCAGCATACATCATTCTAATCAGAGTCAAATCCATGGTTTATCACTACCCACTACATGTTATCCCATAATACCCATTAATCGACGATAAACCCCCCTTACCTGAGTTAATCCGGCAATCCTTCAGCTTCAAGCTCTTCCTCTCTTCAACCCTTGTTCTCTGGTTCTCTTTGCCCTTTTCCACTTTTCTGTCCCTTTTTCCTTTTCACGTGAAAAATAACCCTTTTTACCAAATGGGACCTTTTTTAATTCCAACTTTTATTCCAATAATAATAATAATGATAATCCAATTAATTAATTAAATTAATAAATATTATATTAATTTAAATTAAATAATTATCCTTATTTCATCGGGGTGTTACAACGAGCATGAAGTCTCGGTCAAGAACCACCCAAAGGGAGTGTTCTATGGTTAAACCTAACAATCATGTTCTAAAAAGGTCCCCATAGTCATCATCTCATCTTTCGGATATTATCGGATAAAACGACTACTCGTATTCCAAAAATATTCTCAAGAGAGACTCTTGTGAGTGTAGTATCGCGTAACAATCGTATCAAATCTTACACTTGAACGACCTTCGCACTACGTCCTAAAATAGGCCAAGATGGGCTAGGTAATCTAAGGTCCTTGGCTTATAAGGTGTATATTGGAAAGAGTAATGCCTAACCACGACTACTCGTGTGACATTATTGATCCCAACAAGACCTCCACCAAGTGAATGGGCTTGCAAGTCAACTTGCTAAGGAATAACTCCACACAAGTCAACAAGACTATGCAATTCTCCTATCATAAGTGAACTCGAGTTCGGGTATAGAACTCATCTCACAAGAGACCACCAAGCACACAAGCAATTGATATATCAAGCAATTCATACATTACAATCAATACAGTCATCCCAAATTTGCACAAAAATATGTTACAAGTAAATATAAACAGACAATACAACAAGCAAAAAGTAGGCTAAACCCACTAGGAAGATAGTTATCCCCAGCAGAGTCGCCACTTTTCTGTAGCGGGGTATTCGTTACCTTTAGATTTATTGACTAAATCAAAAGTAAGCATACAATTTGAGTCGCCACCGCACTTCTATTTATCCAAAGGAAAGGTTAGAAAGCGAACAAAAACCAAGTAAGAAGTTTTATCAAATCAAAAACTAATAAAAATGTCAGAGATCTGGGTAAGGGGGTTGCTTATGAAATGGGAAGGTTTTAAGCACCCAAAACATCCATAGTACTCTAAGGGAGCCCTTTTTGCAAGTGTGTATTGTAGGTTGGTATTTGTGAAAAGATTTGTGCAAACAAGATTGGGGAGATGAGAAAAGAATATACATATTTACAATTTTATTGTTTGAATGGATGAACCCATTGCCTATGTACCATCACAAAGGTAGGATCAAAACCTCGTAGTTCGAGGTAAAAATCACAAAGATATATTGGTGAATTGATTTGATCAAAAGTCTTAAGGTCTTTTGTTATCAAAGGGAGAAAACTCAACCTAAACCAACAATCCACCATGTGTGGAGAGCTTCAACATACTAGTGAGGGATCCACCCTATAATAAGTATGGAAGACTTATAGTCCAATCACTAAGGATAAGGTGAGGTTTACATCAACCACTATGATAACTCAAACCTATGGCTAATGTTTATGAAAAAAGGTTTTAGCAAAGGTGGCCATTGGAACCATAAAAAAATCAACTTGAAGTGAGTTGTATTTACAAGTTAGATTTATTTACAAAATGAAGTCAAAGTTTACTTAAGGTTCATTCATGATGAGTATTAATGAAAAGAGTTTGAAAAAATCAAAGGCATAAGGCCTAGGTTTCTAATTTGAAAACAATGTCAATGTTTACGCAAAATGAGTTTGGCTTGGGTTAGAGTGGAGATAAGAAGAGAAGGGCTAGTCCTAAACATGCAAAGATAAGAGAATAGATAAAACCCTTGGAGTTCCCTTTCTTGAGATCATAAAGATGATTCAAGATGCTCCTTTTCTTTGGACTTAGCATTCAACTCAAGCAATCAAAACAAATATTATATTCAAGTTCCTAGGATCTCCATTTGGCTTGTCTCTCTTAACTTGGCTATTCATGACAATGGTCCTTCTTACTATCTCAAGTTTGGAATCCCTATCACACAAGAACAAATAATCAAAAGGTTCACAATACAATAAGAGAAATGGACAAAGAATGAGTTTAGATTAGGGGTCCATTGAAGTCAACTTTCAAATTTAGCATTCTAAAGGCATGAGGCCTAGTTACTCTTCAACAAGTTTAGCATTCTAAAGGCATGAGGCCTAGTTGCTCTTGAACTCCTTTAAGCATAGGTAAGGTCCTAATTCTAAGTCCTTTCTCCTTTTTGCATTGGGTTCACACAAACAAATACAAAACAAACACAAAGCAACAATATATTTATATACAATAATGAGCTCAAATGAGCAAAAGGAAAATGACATACACATAAAATATGTGCTCAAGTGAGCAAAGGGAAAAGCAATATGAATAAATGAGCAAGAAAGTAAATTGCATTAAAGTAAATTGCAAGAATTAAATGCTTGAATTAAACTTAGTAGTTAATGGTTAATGTTAGTGTGTCATAAGACAATTTAGCGCTATGTTAAGCAATCGTAAGTGGACTAATGTAGTAGTCACACCTATCTGAGGCCGGTCAATAAAACTATAGGCAAATAAACACAAGTTAGAGATCATGACTAGTAAGCCAAGCTCCTACAACTTGTCATGCCAAAAGAAAAGAAGGAGAGCCTTGTATGGATTTTAGGTTTTTTTGCTTGACCAAGAAGCAACCTATCTTGGACACAAAGCAATTCACTTGATCTTTGATCAAGTTGAATTTGATTTGGATCAAAGAAGGTTAAGCCTCTCATATGTCAAGACCAACCACAAATCATTAACTCATTGGCCAAAATAAAAAGAAGAAGATGAAGATGAAATGAAATGAATAAAAATGAGAATTCAAATGACATAATCAAAACACAATGATCAAATGTGAATGAAATCATCATCAACCAATGTAAAATATAAGAGAAATGAAGATTAGAAGTCAACAAAGTCACACATATTTTTTGGTATTTTTTGGAATTAAAATAAAACATAAAATAAAATGAACAAAATATGGTTAAACCTCAAATTCAATTCAAATCAACTTGAATAAGTTCAATTAAATCATCATAGGTCTAACATGGTCAAACAAGGTTTGACAAATTTTCTCAACATTTTTTGAAAACAACAACTATTTTAAAATCAATTAAAAGCAATAAAATATAATACAAATGAATTAAAATCTCAAATAAATCTCAAATCAATTAAGAAATTGATGAGAATACTTTCATAGACTTATCATGATCCATATGTGTTAAGAAAATATTTTTGGAATTTTTGGATATCAAAAAAGTATTTAAAATGAATTAAAAACTATTAAAAACAAAATAATTCACAAAAAAATTTAAATGAAGTCATAAAAATAATTAAAAATCAGATTATTTAAAGAAAGTTTTTAGTGTTGGTCTCATATTTTTGTGATTCCAAATAAAATAGTTATGAATTTTTGAAAATAAATGGAATAAAAGAAAATAAAACAGAAATTAGAAAAATATGAAAAAACCAGGAGCGCTGGATGGATCAAATTCAATTCAAATCAACTTGAATAAGTTCAATTAAATCATCATAGGTCTAACATGGTCAAACAAGGTTTGACAAATTTTCTCAACATTTTTTGAAAACAACAACTATTTTAAAATCAATTAAAAGCAATAAAATATGATACAAATGAATTAAAATCTCAAATAAATCTCAAATCAATTAAGAAATTGATGAGAATACTTTCATAGACTTATCATGATCCATATGTGTTAAGAAAATATTTTTGGAATTTTTGGATATCAAAAAAGTATTTAAAATGAATTAAAAACTATTAAAAACAAAATAATTCACAAAATTTTTTAAATGAATTCATAAAAATAATTAAAAATCAGATTATTTAAAGAAAGTTTTTAGTGTTGGTCTCATATTTTTGTGATTCCAAATAAAATAGTTATGAATTTTTGAAAATAAATGGAATAAAAGAAAATAAAACAGAAATTAGAAAAATATGAAAAAACCAGGAGCGCTGGATGGAATTCATTATTGACGTGGACACATCTAATGGCTCAGAGGCGCGCTTCCACCATAGTCCATAGTCAAGCGCGTAACACACTCAATTAAAAAAAGTAAACATAATGCATGGCTGAGATTATAACGTGGGAAAGAGATCTGAAGGCCATGATGCATCCACGTGGGGAAACCACCATCTTCTCTAGTGGACCAACCAACTCCGGCCACCAGTTGCAGGTTTTTGAACCCCAACCAAAACACACGAGCCAGGTACTAAAATGAAGCTGGGGTGATGTACATCACCCCTGTAACCTTGGATTGTCCTCAAGATCTTTATCAAGTGAGAAGTCTAAGCTTGAACATCCAGGTATGCAAACTGAAAAACTTCAAAACATGAAATCAAGACCACCACTGGCTTGCCTCTTGCACGAGGACTTCAGAAAACGGTTTGAACACAAGCAATTCACATCATGGAGCAAGATATAGATCAAAACAGTTAGAGGATAAACCTTTGAAGAATAGCTTTGTGCAGCACGGTCCACTTAAACTCTTGCTTCCAATTTGATCAGGAGATGATGAAGATGCAAGGCTTAGGAATTGAAACTTGAAGATCAATTGATTGTGTTGAAATTCAAGTTTGAAATTGAGAAATAAAAATCAGAATTCCTTTGAGTATGGTTGGGTTTTGATTTCAGCAGAGCTTCAGATTGCCTTAAGGTTGAGATTTGAATGAGGAGAGCAATGTATTTATAGCTGAGCTGCAAGCAATGAGGGAAAATACTCGTGTGCATGAAGCTTTGGGTCCTCCATGCATGGGCCTGTACAAGCGCATGTGAGGCCCAAAATCAAGTGTAATTGCAAGCTGATATCATTCTGATGTGAAATGGACGTGCAATTGGCCTTGTGTTTGCTTGTGCATGAAGATTCAAAGTGAAATGCATAATTGGACATAAATATTCACATCTTCGAAAGTCCCATATGGAAAATCCAAACATGGTCATGTGAGTAATGGTTGGAAAGGTCTTGACATAAGGAAAAAAATCTATGTTGGGAAAAAATCCATTTGGAGTTTGGAAATTTATGAAAACTATCCTTGAAGTTTGAGGTACAAAACATGTCTTTGGAAAATTTGCCAAAAATGATCAACTTCAAGCCCTTCTGTTTCAATGATGCAAGCCTCAAATGGAAAAACCTCCAAAATAAAAGTTGTAGATCTTTTCAAGATGATTAATTTGGACTTAAATGTTGAATCATTTGGATTTTTGATGAGAAAGGTATGGGCACTTGAAGTTGGACTTTTTCAAGATTCAATGGTTTTGGTCCAAAGTGACCTATAATGTTTTGTATTATCACATGTTTGTATTTTAGGATTATGAAATTTTGTCCAACATAAAATTTTAATTATAAATCTTAATATTTCCAATGCAATTTGTCTCACCTCAAAATCATAAAAAATAAGGGAGTTAGGTCCTTGGGAAGTTGACCCAAAATTAGGGTTTCAGTCAAAATGACCTATAATGTTTTGAAATGAATGATGACCTTCCAAGTTTCAAATGGACTTTTGATTAACATGAAAGTTGTTAATATGGTTCTTAAGAACAGTATTTCTCTTAGGGTCATCTTCATTTGACAAACACATCAAAAGTTAGGTCTCAGGGATCCTCAGTTTGGTCAGATGACTTGACTGGTCAACTTCTCAAGGCCAAACTTCAAATCTTGATGAATGAATGATTGAGTATACTCACATAGGCTCATATATGCATAAAATAATGAGTGAAAGAACTTACCTTGATTTAATTTGATCATACGTTGAGGTTGCTTCATGAGCAAGGCACAGTTGATGCACAGTTGAATTAGGGCTTCCTTGGGAAACAAACCTCAAGCCCTTTGGGTTATCTTGATCAAATTGGAAAATTGAGATACTTGGGAGACATATATTATGATTGAGATTTTTTGGGACCATTTTCATGCTTGCTTTCATCTCCATCTAGCCACTTCGTTGAGCTTAGGAGCCTCCTAGGAGCAAGGGCACACATGATCACTTGAGCTACAAAACAAAACAAGTTAGTGACATATTTTTGTGCTTTTGGTTAGTAAACAAAATGATAAAAGCAATAATATACAATTCAAGCATGCTTGGTGGTCTCAAACCAACTCACACAAATCCCAACCCAAGGGTAAAGGAGTCACACATGCTATGATCCTTGAGGCAATGCAATGAGCAAATGATATGATGCCATGAGGGATCTTAGGGTCAAAATTAGGGTCTTAAACATCCCCTTTCTTTCTTTTTGTGTGGCATGACCTTAGGAGAATGATTTACATATCGTTTCTCTAGCATGTATTAACACAAGCAATATTATTGAACGACCTCGGACAGTTATGACTTCTACATAACTCCAATTACGATTCCTTAACATAGCACTAAACTTGTCCCAAAAGCAAAGGCATTTTTCTAGGTGAGATCGTAAGTCTCCCATTCCTCATGGTTTTGTGTGAAAATGTTGTTCCTTTTCCATTTGTGAGAGCTAGTGGCATACTTGTTGATTTTATCCAAGTTGAAGCCCTTCTTATAAATGATGTATAGGTTCATATTTTCATGATTGTGAGTGGATAGTTGAGTGTTCTCCAAAAAATGACCAAACAATCTTTCATCTTTGATTACTAACCTCACTTACTAATATTTTATTGTATTAACGTTACTTTAATGTCATTTATCTTATGCTCTTTATTTCTTGTTATTTACTTTATGCTTTTATTTTAGAATCTCATATCATGTTTGCTCTTGGTCCACTTGGACATTTGTTTATGTTTATGCTCTTTTTCATTTGTCCATTTGGACTTCTTTTTTAAAAAACACAAATAAAGGAAAAACCCCTTAAACATTTTGGTTTTCTAGATTCATGGACTTATGGTTACTATCTTTAGCATTGTTATGGAGTTATGGACTTAGAACTAGGACTTTCACCCTTGCTTTGGGAGCTTGTGATTTGAGACCCTAGAATTCATCTGAAACCTTTGATTATGGAATTTCTTTTGTAAACTTGGTTGAGTTACTTCGGTTTCATCTGATACTTGGATTATTATTTTCTTATTTTTGCTTGCCCGAGGCTTAATCCAAAGGAGGGAACTCTTGCTTGAATTATGTCATAAAGCTTGACATTTCTTGGTTAGACCTTTCTTCCCTAACTCTTACTTTATGCTTTAGGATAGTCTCTTCTTCTCCTCCCCTTCTTTAATTTTCAAATCTTCCCCCTCTTTTCAAAAATCTTCTTGATTTCAAACTTGGACCACTTTCTCAATAAACCTTGACTTATGTCAAGATATTTTCAAAACCTTTTTCTTAATAAGTTCTAATTCATCTTAATCATATTGAGACCAATTTCAAAAGTCTTAAAAAAAATGCATAACTCACTCAAATCATTTTGTGCCCTTTGTGCACTTTTTCTTTAAATTTTTTTTAAAGGAATTAGACATAAGTCATTTCCATAGTTGAGATATAATTATCCTATCTCCATAGTATTGATGATAATTCTTTTCCATCTAATATAGTTATTGGCATACTTGTTGATCCTTATCCAAGTTGAAGCCCTTCTCATGATGATGCAAAGTTCTCATACTTACAGGTGACTAGTTGAGTATTCTCCTTAAAATGACAAAAGGTCTTTCCCTTAAAAATAAATCAAAATAAACGTCTTTGTTACTTTTACCACTAACTACGAGATTTTGATCCTCCATTTCACTTTGTTGGTATGTAGGCATGAGACTTCAAAGTGTCTTGGCAAACACAAAAATCATAACAAATATACTTCTTTTCCCATTTCTCCAATCTTTTGCAAACAACACCCTTTTCAAACTAAAATGTACACATTTTCAAAGAGGTTCCCATGGAATTCCATGGATGTTTATGGTACTAACACATTCCCTTTTCATAACTAACCCCCAGACCCTTGTTATCTTTTTATTAGTTTTGTTTTAAAACTTCTTCGGGTTTTGTTCATACTTTTTCCCTATTCCTTTGGTAACAATAAAAGTGCGATGGAGACTCTTGCTTTATGAGTTAAGTTAATCGATAGCCTAATCTAAAAATTTGTACCGCTACATGTGCCTAACAAGATTACAGGTCTTGCTCCTAGATATCTCTGGGTGCGATGGAGAACTCAAGGCATACGTAGTTCTGGATAGAAAATGTTTGTTTGTTGGTCAATTTTAGTGAAAGCTATTTTGTCTCAATCGACAGAAAAACATTTCTTGTTACCCAAAACAGGTGAGGAATGGGCATTTGCATCACATTAAATGGATTTCTACATATCAACATTCACGAGTAAAAGTAACTTATCTCAACTCACATGTATATCGATGAAGTGTTGCTTTGCATCGTCTCAAGACGAAATATCTTTCATTTTTGAAAAGGATTTTGAGGATCGCGCAGTGGCTAGCAAAAAAGTTTGGTTGGTTGGATGTATTTTAAATGAATTACAAACGCTTGATGAGAATGAGACATAAGCCTCTAGATCAAACATTCGGGGTTCCACCAGAATGCTAGAATTCAATGGTCCTTTGCACTCTAGGTATTTAAGAAAATTGTTTAATGGAAAATGAACGGTTGATAAGAACAAGACGTGTGTATCGAAATGTTCAAGGGTCTCACTAGAATGATAGATTCCAACGGGCCTTTCTTGTCTAAATTTATTAAGTGTTTAGAAGCGAAAAGAAGAATAAGAGTTGAATAAATCTGACCAATAGGATGTAATCCAACATACAAGCGTGTCATATAGAAAACCCATTTTCCCTTTGGACTTTGAATCAAGCAATAATCAATCAAGCAATTAGCAATATCATACATCATGAAGATCAAGGCATCAAAAAAAGATAGCCACATCCAAACAAACAAATCCTATAGCATTAGACACAAGATTAAAATAACAGTTTACATCAATACAATGTAGGAGATGAATTCAAATAAATCCCAAGACTTGCATCAGATGAAGGCTCAACTCACAATAACTTGGTCTCAGAATGTTGGCATTGGCCAAATCCTTTTTGCATAGGGAATGTTGCCTAGTTCTATGTCCAAAAGTTTAGATCAAGCTCAACAGTCCACCCAACATTTTTTACGGTTTTTGTTGTTTATTAAGAGTTTTAAGGTCCTAAGATCACAAGCACAATTAAAATGCACAAACAATATATACAATCACAAGATATGGCTCAAATGAGCAAAGTGAAAATGGCATAAATATAAACAAGTTTAATGAAATGTAAATGGCAAGGAATGATAAATGACTAGAAATTAAATTGCATAAAGTAAATGACTTGGAAGTAAAGCAATATTAACACTAGTTAGTCAAATGTTATTCAAGTGTTATTGGTATTTTTCTTTTTAATTGATTAAGTCATTCTTTGGAGAACACTCAACCATTCATTCACAAGCATGGATGCTTGAACCAAGACATCTTCCATAGGAAGGAAAAAAAGGCCAAGTTTCCACACAATACCATGAAGGAAGGAAGACTTACAATCTCACTTACTAGAATGTTATGCCTTTAGGGTCAAATTTAGCTCTATGTTAAGCAATCATAATTGGACTTATGTAGAAGTCACAACTATCTGAGGTCAGGCAATAAATAAAACATACCATACACTAAAAGAAAAAATCAAACTCAATTTTAAAGAAATCCACAAGAAATTCTATGGTGTGAGGGTCTTAGTTCTCTTGGAAAAGCTTGCGCAAGGTGTTGATGTGAATTCTGAGGCCATGAGCTTGTTTAAATAGGCAAGGGAATTGATCTTTGCACCAATTGAAATTTTGCCAAAATTGGAAACCAAGGTGCATGGATGCATGGGCAATGGTTTGGTCCTAAAGAATGATGCAATCTATCTACAATTCATGCACAAAGAGAACTAAGGCCATCACATGGAAGCATGCAAAGAGGAATGATCATTTGAATCCAAATCTTGCCAAAACAAACCCCACAAAGGAATCATGCGCAAGTCCCTCAATTTTAGTCCAAATGAGGTGATCTTGGTATTTTTGGAAATGTGAGATCAGGGGGAACAACTTTTATGTTGAACACTTTTCCATTTTAAGCATGGATCATGATGAATTTTGAGGTGCAAGTTTGGAAAATCAAACATATTTCAAAATTTTCTAAGTACCAAGTCAAATGTTCACTTCTTTCACCTTGAATAACATTTGCTATGGACTTCAAATGGAATCATTTCCTTCATAAACGTTGTATCTATTTCAAGCGTCTTTAATTTGGTCACAAATTTGACCTCATTTGGATTTGGCATGAAGGAGTTATGCATTTTAGAAGTTGAGGAAAATCACTTGTTCAATGGTAATGGCCCAAAATGACCTATAATGTTTCCTCTTGGCACATCCATTTGAAATTTGAATTTTAACTTCTTCCAAACCTTAAAGTTGAAGAGGACATATTTAATTTGATCATGAAACTTGAATGGATTTAATCTCATAAAAATTGAGCCAGTTATGGTCTTTGGAAGTTAACCTCCTAATTAGGGTTCAGACAAAATGACCTATAATCTTTCACCATAAAAAGTGACTTTCCAAGAAAAACGAGCTCTTGACTTCAACATGAAAGTTGTTTGGAATTTCATAAGGAGTAACTTTTCTCTTGGAATAATTTTCATATTACCAACATTGTAGGAGATAGGGTCTAGGGAACCCCGATTTTGACTAGTTGACTTTCTCTGGTCAACCATCATGAACCAAGTTGCAACCTTCACACGTATTTGGATCCAATCACATTCCCTATAAATAGAGGTAGCTATTTCATTCATTTCCAAGCTTTTGAGAGCCAAGAAATCCTTGCTGCAACTTCAAATTTTTCCAGAAAATTCAAATACTGTGTTTTGAGTTCCAGCTTGCTTCAATCCAATTTCTTGATTCCATTAGCATCTTCGACATCCTCTAAAACTTTTTCAACAATTCCATAGCTCTGAGACCTTATGAAGTGCTCTAACCAGATCAAGCTTCATCAACTTCTGATCACCATTTGGACAAGGTAGTTCTGAGCATCATTTAAACTCCAACAAGTTACCACAATGTAGTCATTCACTCTCTGATGCTTTCCTTTAACCACATATGGAGTGTTTGATCTGCCACGTCAATTAATAAGGCGTGATACAACGCTCCGTGTTTTTTTTAATTCTTTTTCTTTTATTATATTGAATTTCTTTTTATTTTAAAATTCATAGTAATTTCATTTTTATCCAAAATATACCAAAATAATTTCTAAAATTCTCTTTTATTTTTCTTCATCTGATTTTTATGTTTTTCACATTTTATTTCCCCGATTTTCTATTTTTCATGAATTTTCTATTTTCTCCTTTGTTTTAATTAGTTTAAAAATATTTTTCTGCATTTTTAAATTCTGAAAATTGTATTATATGCTTCTCATTTTTCTTCCAACCTTCCATAATTTTCTTGGCCATTTGTTTGGTGTTTTGAAAGACTTTATGGATTTTCTATTTTATTTCTATTTTAAAAATAATTTTGGTGCATTTTTATTTGATTTAATTGCATTTTATATTTGTGAACCCTTGTAAACTTCAGTTGGCCTTGGATCATGATGGTTTGGACTTCAAGTCTCATCAAATTCAATAGATCTTGGGTGTTGATGGGGTGAAAATCATAATCCACCAAAATGGATGATTGATTTTGATGATGACCTGATCAAACTTTTGGTCTAATTTGGGTGTGACCTCTCTTGTCCCTTTCTTCTTCATCTCTTTCTTTTCCCTTTGATCAATTGAATGACTTGTATCTATCTTGTTCATGATGTGTGGATGGTGTTTGATGAACTTTCATCATTTCAAATCTACCTTCTAATTGATCATGGATCATTTAAGGTACCTTGTATTGATGCATAAGTTTTTCCTAAGTATCATGAAGCGTGAATTAAAGTAATGGACCATCCACCTAGCCTTTGTGCTTGATCATCCCTTTTTTTATGTGGCATGACCTTAGGAGAATGATTTACATATCATTTCTCTAGCATGTATTAACACAAGCATTATTATTGAACGACCTTGGATAGTTATGACTTCTACATAAGTCCAATTACGATTCCTTAACATAACTCTAAATTTGTCCCAAAAGCAAAGGCATATTTCTAGGTGAGATCGTAAGTCTCCTATTACTCATGGTTTTGTGTGAAAATGTTGTTCCTTTCCCATTTGTGAGAGCTAGTGGCATACTTGTTGATTTTAACCAAGTTGGAGCCCTTCTCATAAATGATGTATAGGTTCATTTTTCATGATTGTGAGTGGATAGTTGAGTGTTCTCCAAAAAATGACCAAACCATCTTTCATCTTTGATTACTAACATCACTTACTAATATTTTATTGTATTAACGTTACTTTAATGTCATTTATCTTATGCTCTTTATTTCTTGTTATTTACTTTATGCTTTTATTTTAGCATTTCATATCATGTTTGCTCTTTGTCCACTTGGACCTTTGTTTATGTTTATGCTCTTTTTCATTTGTCCATTTGGACTTCTTTTTTAAAAGACACAAATAAAGGAAAAACCCCTTAAACATTCTGGTTCTCTAGATTCATGGACTTATGGTTACTATCTTTAGAATTGTTATGGAGTTATGGACTTAGAACTAGGACTTTCACCCTTAATTTGGGAGCTTGTGATTTGAGACCCTAGAATTCATCTAGAACCTTTGATTATGGGATTTCTTTTGTAGACTTGGTTGAGTTACTCTGGTTTCATCTGATACTTGGATTATTATTTTCTTATTTTGGCTTGCTCGAGGCTTAATCCAAAGGAGGGAAATCTTGCTTTAATCATGTCATAAAGCTTGATATTTCTTGGTTAGACCTTTCTTCCGTAGCTCTTACTTTATGCTTTAGGATAGTCTCTTCTCCTCCTCCCATTCTTTAATTTTCAAATCTTCCCCCTCTTTTCAAAAATCTTCTTGATTTCAAATTTGGACCACTTTCTCAATAAACCTTGACTTATGTCAAGATATTTTCAAAACCTTTTTCTTAATAAGTGTTAATTCATCTTAAGCATATTGAGACTAATTTCAGAAGACTTACAAAATGCATAACTCACTCAAATCATTTTGTGCCCTTTGTGCACTTTTCCTTTTAAAAAAAATTCAAGGCATTAGACATAAGTCATTTCCATAGTTAAGATATAATTATCCTATCTCCATAGTATTGATGATAATTTTTTTCCATCTAAGATAGTTAGTGGCATACTTGTTGATCATTATCCAAGTTGGAGCCCTTCTCATGATGATGCAAAGTTCTCATACTTACGGGTGACTAGTTGAGTATTCTTCTTAAAATGAAAAAATGTCTTTCCCTTAAAAATAAATCAAAATAAACATCTTTGTTACTTTTACCACTAAATACGAGGTTTTGATCCTCCATTTCACTTTGTTGGTACGTAGGCATGAGACTTCAAAGGGACTTGGCAAACACAAAAATTATAACAAATATACTTCTTTTCCCATTTTTCCAATCTTTTGCAAACAACACCTTTTTCAAACTAAATTGTACACATTTTCAAAGAGGTTCTCATGGAATTCCATCGATGTTTATGGTATTAATACCTTCCCTTTGCATAGCTAACCCCTGAACCCTTGTTATCTTTTTATTAGTTTTGTTTTAAAACTTATTTGGGTTTTGTTCATACTCTTTTCCTTTTCCTTTGGTAACAATAAAAGTGCGGTGACGACTCTTGCTTTATGAGTTAAGTTAATTGATAGCTTAATCTAATGTTTTTTACCGCTACATGTGCCTAACAAGATTATGGGTCTTGCTCCTACATATCTCTGGGTGCGATGGATAACTCAAGGCATGCATAGTTCTGGATAGAAAATGTTTGTTTGTTGATCGATTTTAGTGAAAGCTATTTTGTCTCAATCGACAGAAAAACATTGCTTGTTACCCAAAACAAGTGAGGAACAGACATTTGCATCACATTAAATGGATTTCTACATATCAACATTCACGAGTAAAAGTAACTTATCTCAACTCGCATGTATATGGATGAAGCGTTGTTTTGCATCGTCTCAAGACGAAATATCTTTCATTTTTTAAAAGGATTTTGAGGATCACACAGTGGCTGGCAAAAAAGTTTGATTGGTTGGATGTATTTTAAATGAATGACAAACCCTTGATGAGAACGAGACATAAGGCTCTAGATCAAACATTCGGGGTTCCACCAGAATGCTAGATTCCAATGGTCCTTTGCATTCTAGGTATTTAAGAAAACTGTTTAATGGACAATGAACGCTTGATAAGAACAAGACGTGTGTCTCGAAATGTTCAAGGGTTCCACTAGAATGCTAGATTCCAACAGTCATTTCTTGTCCAAATTTATTAAGTGTTTAGAAGCGAAAAGAAGAATAAATGGCTAACCCAATACGTGTGCCTCAGGACCAATCATTCGAGGGTTCTATCTGAATGCTAGACTCTAACGATCCTCTTCTTTCACGTTTGTTAAGAAAAAGGTTCTAAAATTATGTATTATTTGGGGAAAATCAAATAGAGGTATTAAAGTAAGAAATGAAAGGGGGGGGGGGGGGGGACTAAAAACAAGGGTGGATCCGAACAAGGCAAATTGTGGAGGTGGTGGATTCATGTGCATCATCGTAGAAGAGAGGTTTGCAAGTATGGTGCATCACGGTGGTTGACTGAGGAATTATGGATGTCGTGGCTGCTGGTTTCTAGTGTGTAGTGAGTGAGGTCACATGTGTCTCGGTTTTGTTGTTGTATGATAACCGATGGTTTGTGATATGATGCATAACTTCGGTTTCGGTGTTAGTGTAATCATAGAGTGAAAATGGAGAGTGAAGGTAGTTTGTGGTGGTGGCTGAAGAAAAGCTGAGAGAGTGAAGATGAAGGGGTAGTTCGATGATAGTGGGAGAGATATGAGATATGAGTTGAAGTTTTAATGGTTTTGACGTGGTGATTCAAATGGAGTTTGTGGTAGGTAGTTTTCAAAAGAATAAAAGAGTCTGTTTATCAAAAGAAGGAACAAATATTTGGTTTAAAGTGTTATCAATATGGAAGAAGAAGATAAGAAAAATAAAAACTGTAAAGGGAGGTGATAATATGCATTCACGTAGAAAAGAAAATGAGATGAAGGATTCTCTTTTCATTCCTATTTTTCTCTTTCTCTCATTCTTATTGATTATGAGAGTGGTAGGAATATGTTATATGTAATGAAGAAAAAAAAGAGTTTTATGGAGTAGCAGCTCTTCTTGATGTGTGCATGAAAGATGTGATTGGTTGCTAGCCTTCTGCGTGTGAATGGATTGGTCTGTCTTTTGCACCTCACGTGAATTCAAGAGATAGACCAATGGATATGTGTGTGCCACTTTCACTATTGTCTAGGTTTTTTTTTGGATCTGGATCCTCTCATGTGGAATGTTTGTTGCTCATCATTCTGCTTCCATCCTGGCCATTAACTTAATTTAATAGCATGAAAGAGAAAAAAAGTAAAAGAAAATTAAACAATTAAAGTAGAATCCAACTGTCAATATTGCACAGGAGAGATGGTAGAACCAAAAATGCTAAAGGGGATTTATTTCCGGTTTTTTTACTCAAACTTTGTCATGGTATAAATAGTGAGCATGTAGGGTTTCTTTGGTTAGAAAGGGTCTAAATTGACCCTAATTTAGATATTTTTAAGTAAAAAATGAATTCAAAATGCAACTGAAACAAAATTCAGATATTTTCTATAAAATAAAATAAAATCAAATTAAATACTCTATTAATTCTATTCAGTTGTTTCAAATTGCACACTAAGTGAATTATTAAAATATATATATATATATATATATATATATATATATATATATATATATATATATATATATATATATATATATATATATATATATATATATATATATATATATATATATATATATATATATATATATATATATATATATATAGAGAGAGAGAGAGAGAGAGAGAGAGAGAGAGAGAGAGAGAGAGAGAGAGAGAGAACAAAAAGATTTATTTAGGAAGTTCCCCAATTGTCCTGACTATGGATACGTCTTCCCCCAATTCCAAATAGAATTGAGATATGTAATTAACCTTTGCAAGAGTTGTTTATAAGAGAAAAAGTAGCAATCCAAACATGCAAACCATATGTTTGATGTTGATCCTAAATTCTTCTCCCCCTTGATCTTAAGCAAGATCAAGTGACCCAAGACTTCCAAGTCGATCCTCTGGTTACCGTTATTCCTTTGACAGAAGCTTTGATCTTCAAAGCTTTCATTCGGTTGAATCCTCGTTGCAAAATCTTGTACAAAAATCTCTAAATCAACCTTGATCTTGGAGGAAAAATCCTAATTGGTTTTATCAATGAAACCCCCAAAGAACACTCAACCCAATTTGATTATAAACAATCATAAATTGGACCTTATTGAGAAATGATGCAAGACTGCATATTTATATGTTTGTGTGTAAGAAGGAAAAATAACATAAGAATAGATTTTTAGTAAAAATTACAAGATTAGAAAAATTGAAACAAAATGTGTTGACCCAACGCATGTTGCAGTCGACCTAAGTAGCATAGGCGTCGACCGATGCAACTTAGGGGTCGAGCCAAACAAGGCATGAGAGTTTTGGTTTGTCAAGGCATCAGTTGGAGTCGACCCCAAAAGGTTATGGGTCAACCCACCCGAGCTCTGTGTCGACCCAAGATCCTGGCGTGTCAACCCAAACAACGCAAACTCTTTTCCTTAAAAAATCTTCAGTATGGGTCGATCTAAAACACGTATGTGTCGACCCAAAATAGTGTTTTTCAGATAAAACTCATTTTTTAAACTTGTACACATGATTCTAACCTGTTTTTAAATGTTCTATGATGAAAATGCATATCTAGGCAAAGAGAGAAAGGTCCAACATACATAAATACTAAGTATCCTAGCTTTAACATCATTCAAATATTTCTAAGAGGATAATGCACTCACACAAATCAAGTCTAGTAAGTTGGTCGAACCATCTTGGTCGACGTGGCTAATGTGTCAAAGACTGGGTCTCTTCATACTTAGTCATTTTCAAATGTGGTTATCATCGTTATTCCTTCAACTATAATTTTTAGGCTAATAGGAATTCCACTTCGTAACAAAAAGTTTTAGGTATCTTAACGAAATCTCGCATCATGATCTTTGGTTTCCCTAAGGTAGCGAAAGTAGCTTAATAGGTTTTTCTATTTTTGATTTTACTAGTTGTAAGTCGGATATGAAAAACACTAGTGGTACTTGTCATTTGTTTGGAAATTGTTTAGTTTCTTAGCACACTAAGAAGCAACATAGTGTTGCTCTTTCTACTGTTGAGGATGAATATGTAGTTGTCAGTAATTGTTGTGCACAAGTTTTATGGATAAAGCAACAATTGTTGGATTACAATTTAAAACTAGGTTGTATTCCAATCAAATGCGATAACATTAGCGCGATAAGTCTTACCAAGAATCATGTGCTACATTCATGTACTAAACATCTAGAAATCTGGCACCATTTCATGAGGGATCATGTTGAAAAGGGTGGTGTTATTTTTGAATATGTGGATACAAAAAATCAATTAACTGATATTTTTACAAAACCATTATCCACAAAACCTTTTTCATAACATACGTAGGAAATTGAGAATCTTAGACTCTTCATACTTTAAATAGATTTAAGAGCTGGCTGATAATCAATTAAGTGACATTGAATTTCAATATTTCCTATTTTAGCTTGGTTAACCGATTAGGAACATATAGTTAGTCGACTAAAACATTAAAAGGCTTATGGATTGTTTTCTTTTTTTAGCCATAAGTTTTTTCTATATAAAAGAGGTTTTCTTCTCATTTAAAAACACACTATTTTTTGGAATAAAAACTTTTCTATCATTTCTTAACTCTTTCTTTACTTTTTTTTTCACTAGAGTTTCCTTAATTCCAAGAGATGATTATTTTTGTAGACCTTGTTTAAAACCTCTTGCTAGAGTTATACCATTGAATTCATCATGTAGATAGGAGTCCAATTAGGGAGGAAAATCCAAGGATTGTTCGCATGTAATCACTGGAGGCGCCATCCATTTTGCATTTAAGGATCATGAATTCATGTATATAGGAGTGCATGTGGCCTTTGAGAATCGTAGCTACTTGATGAATCAAGTTCTTGATAGTAGTCAGGTCCTTTGCAAAGTTTGCTTTATCATTTTTGAATCGTATTTGGTTCCTTGTATGCCACGTGATTAACAAAATAAATATGATGGATACAATACAATGATCAGTTGTTTTATTTGAGGACTCTAGCGACAATTGCAGATTTTGAAATAGATTTTTAATTTTAGTAGTGTTAATAAAATTCATGCCAATGGTTGAAGCTAACCAATTCTAGTAGTTTCTAGAGTTTGTGAAGTGAAAGAAGAGAAAATTAGTTTAATAAGCTCAACAAGAGAATATGGAAGATTCTATTTTCCATATTTTATCATCCGTAGCTACGGCATTGTGAAACAGTCTCCAAGTAATACTATTATTCATGTCACATTCTTTAAACCATTTTGTTCTCAGCTTTCTCTCCAAAATTTACCATGCAAATGAAATACCTTAGTTTTTTTTTACAAGAGATACCAGAGATGCACAACTTAACAACAAACAAACAAAAAAATATATATAAAAAGATATGAACGTCTAAGCGAACTAATCCTAAACCGAAGTCAGAATGAGACACCACTCCGACAAGAATACATACTATCCGGTTTTAATCTCATTATAAACCAATCTCACGGCAAACGTTTGATGATCCCCAACCCATCACACTTACACTACTGCAAAGGGACGAATATAATTTTAAAATTTACATATACTATACTAAAAACAGATATAAATAAAAAATACGGTAGCAAATTTATTAATAAATTGTCATTTTAAGTATTAGCAGGTGACAATAGACATCCTATTTTTTCTTTTTAAATATAAATTAAAAATATTATTATAATCAAATCTCTATTAGTCCCGTTAAATTTAAAATATATGTAAATTTAGATACATTGAAAAATATTATTTATTTTTATAACTCAATATTAATCTTAAACATATTAACAAACCATAATCTATTTTATCAAATGTTAATTGTCTAATTAAGTGAACTACTAAGGGTGTGTTTGTTTAGAAGTAATATTCCTTATTATTATTTGGAATAATATTCATATCTAAATGTTTGGCAAAAATTAAATTTTCTACGAATATTTATAATATTTATATAATTTAAAAATTATAAAAAATAAAATAATAAATAAATGTAATAGTGGAGACTTGTAGTTAGTTAAACTTTATTTCTATGGGAATGTCAGATTCTCACTCTTTAAATCTTAGAATAAAAATAGAATAACCATGTGTAAACCTTGGAATAATTTTTTAAAAATTGAATAAAACTTTCAAATGTTGCATTCCCATAACAATGTTACCCGGAATATTTTTTAAAACCTTGAAACAAACACATTAACAAATTACCACAATCTATTTTCATCTATCAAAACAAATTTTTCTCATCCACTCATCGCACACCATTCTCTTTGAAACTCATATCTTCGTCCCTCATCATCCTCTCATCGCACATTTGTTCTCTCCAAAACACAGATTCTCATCGATCAAAAAACAACATTTTTTATCTCTCATTGTATCCTTAGACATCTTTAAAAACAAAATTGTTATAATAATTATGAAAAAATTATATTATTTAAATGTTACATTATGAAATCCAATATTAATTTTCTTTTACAATCTAACCTTTAAATATTAAAAATTTATTGTTTTAATTTTTGGATAAAAGTATATTTGTTTACTAATTAAATTCATAAAAAATTATTCAACTTAATAACAATAAGCTTTTTTTTAAGAGAAAATTGCACTTATTTTAATTACAATTTATAAATTGATTAAAATAAAAATCATATTATATAGAAAAGGAATCGTTCAAACCCTTATCACGAATCTTAACCCTAACACATAGTCTTTCCACCCCACCATGAACTAGAAGCAAGCTTTCTCCTCTTGAATCTTGTTTCACACGGCCACAAATCGAACCGATTCACTCGGTTCTATCTGCTCCGCCCGAGCTCTGTACGTATTATCTATATCTCCTCTTCATTATCGCGATCTACGAGTAAGTTCTTCTTCATTTTCCTCCGCTGTTGGTTTGTCATTCTCTTTTCATACTCTCAATTAAAGTTTTATTGAATGATAATGCTTGTTGTTTTGTTGTGATTTATTTGTAAATGGAAGTTTAACACTTTCAATGCTACATAGTTTCCTATATTCTCTCATCAGTTGTTCACTCACAATGGACAAGTATGACACTACTAAGATCTTAACCAAAGAAAATGATCTTGACATTGATGCATACAATAAATATAGCGACTAAGCCAACAGCAGCGCTAATATCTCAGTCACTCAGCTAGAAAAAATCCTTATTAAATACTTTGGTGTTCCAGGTTCTAAGTAAAGGTATGAGAGTCTTTAGTTTTATGGCTAAGACATACATTGACCAACCTACCACATCAATATTACAATGATCCTAAGCAAAATTTCTACAAGACTCATTAAAAGTCCACATCTTGTGAAATTTAAGAAGTTTAAGAAGTTCAATTTAGCTATGTAAGAAGTGAGCCATAAGGGGTGATGGCCATATAAGCTTTTGGGAAGTGTGCCTCAATTAATACTGTGTTAGTGATCAAAACCTTTTTGGTTAAATATGGTCTAGTCAAGCCTAATAGCAGTGTAAGAGAGTCTATTCAGGTCATTCTTTCAAAGTGTAAAAACTTCATGTTGCCATTCATATATGTGCTTGAGAACAAATTAGATTAAAATTCAAATTATTTTTTTACAAATCAGACAATTATGATTGATATCCTTTACACAACATATAATATCCTTAGTTTAGTGTTTCAATCATGGAAAATGAGAGTTCCTCTTTATACAACATATAATATGGTGAGTTTAGAGTTTCAATCATGGAAAATGAGAGTTTTTTTATTTGTATGATAAATTTTGCATAGTGAAGTTGATCGTTCTTTTGTAACGAGTATCAAGAATATCAAAATTTAAATCATAATTTTCATCACTACGAGGAATGTGTTTTTCTTGGAGAACAATTGACCATCTTTTGTCATAAGGGTCAGTGACATAAAACATTTTGTTTTGCTTGGGATGTCATGATGAATGGTTCTGTCATATAAAATGTCTTGCTAAGGTCAACCGTTGTGAATCCTAACTTATCAGTTTGTACGCCGTTATTGTCAACCCACTTGCATTTAATAAAGATACTTTAAACAAAACACAGTCAATCTCCTAAATTTCTTCAATGATCCCAAAGTACACTCTAGATGCCATTATAGGTTTCTTATCTTTCGAACTAGAGAAGCACGTGGATTCGTCCTTAACTATAACCCCACTATTTTATATTTTACTACGATTATCTTTTGATTTTATAGAAAAGAAATTTTTTCTAATTTCGTATGCAATCCAAGTCATTACATAAATTTAGGCATGTGTGATATCCGTTCCATTGTCTCAGATACAATACCATCAATAGAAATTCTTTTATTAAACCAACTTATGAAAATCTTGTTACGTTCTTTCAACAAGCACTTGTCACTCATTCAGGAGTATTTTTCATTGGTAGTTCTTTTGTGAGTAGATAAGTTAGGTTTAACCTCGTCAACACTATTCAATATATACAAATATGCTTGAAGAACTATACCTTGGGCTATTGACTTAACATTTAAACCTTGAGTACATTTACCTTCATATTTATCATCATGACGAGACTTTAGAATTCATATAGACTCTACATCTGATAAATAGTTTGAATAAAACTTAACAGTTTCTTATGTGATATACCTTTCAACGATCAAAGTTTCCGATTGGGGATGATTCTTCATATATATATATATATATCCTTTAAAGATCTTCATGAATCACTCTATTGGATACATCCATCTAAAATAAGATGTACCACAAAAAATTGAGGAAAATACATCTCCAATTGACACAAGATTATTGCATCTCCATCTTCCAGTTTATCTACTTTTTAAAATCAAGTAATTTATTACATATAACATTAAAGAATAAGCATGAGCTAGTTATAGTTACTCTTATATTTTTTGGTAAGATGCAAAGGATAAACAATGGTAGAAATTGTGGCATCAATGCATGACAATCATGAGATTTTAAGCCAATTAACTTGACATATTTCATTGATACAAGTTTCTTAATTTTTTATGAGTATCCTTTGGGAAATTTGATATCATACAAACACTCGCAAAAACTTTTATTTTCTCTTTTAGATAAAGTGTGACGTGTTGGAGACAAATAGGTTCTTTTTCCTATATCTTACGTAGCCAATTGTTATCGTATACCCTTCACCACCATATCTAAAAGGAAAATATTACTATCTTTAGTATCGCCTTGAATGTTTAGAAGTGTTCCAATTAAACTATCAAACACATTTTTCTCTATATGCATCACATCAAAAAAATGTATTACACGAGCATAAACCAATATGGAAGATCAAAGAACACCGACCTCTTTTTCCAAATATTTTTCTCAACGGGCCATATTTTATTCTTTCCAAATACAAAATTAATGTGGTATTTTCGTTTATAATCTTCATCACCGGTTAAAAGATTATGAGAGATATCAAACACATGCTTTATGTTAAAAGCCTTATGCAATCTACGACATGGATGATTGGGTTGAATAAATTTCGAATGCCCAAGATAAATGGTGTTTTTCCAAACTGAAGTTGGTGGAAATACATATTAGATTCACATATAGGACACACTTTATCTTCCTTGACACTATATCCAGCCAAATCATCATATGCAAGAAAGTGTTTGATTGTGCAAAAAAAAACCATGACACGCATCTTAAACTTAAACTGGAATGTGCATCATCAACATCAACACCTATCTCCTACGAAACTCTTAAATCTTCAATTAATGGACTTAGATAAACATCTATGTCATTTTCAGCTTGTTTTAGCCGTGAAATCATCATATATAACAACATATATTTCTGTTTCATGCACAACCAAGGAGATAAGTTCTAAATCATGAGAAGAACATACCACAAGTATGGTTAGTACTCAGATTACCAAAGAGGTTAATTTCATTTGTGCCAAGTCCAAGCCTGAGGTTTCTTGTCTCATGGTCAATATCCAAAAACAACGAATCAATTTCCTTCCATTACAAATGATCAGCTATATGGTGATTATTTCCATCATATTTTCTTTCATTTGCATGTCATCTGATATTATTTGCTTCGCTCGCATTAACAAACAATATTCTGAACCTTTGAATTATTTCTAGGTACCATAATACTTTGGCAGGTGGACTCTTCTTGCTAACATTGTCATCACCATTGTTATCCTTCACCTTGTAGTGTGACTCATCATATTTTAGTCATTGCTTCAATTATTCACACGCTTTCATGTATAATATGCAATCATTACGATATATATCATCATATTATATGCATGTATTTTGATATACTCCAAACCCATTTGACACAATATCTTCTTGGTTTCATAACTACGGTCTGGAAAATTGATATCTTATGTTAAAATTTGTTTCAGTAACTCAAGAAATTATGCGAAGCTTTTATCCGTCCACCCATTTTTTGTCTTTAGATTAAACAATTTTAATGTTGCAGACAATCATGTAAAATTTGTGCACCCCTTATATAATAGTGCATCTTTGTCACTACATAGAGCATCACAAATATGAGTTTTTCTAAAAGAAGATTCTCCAATATCACTTATCATATCTTCTAGTCAATCATCCATATCTACATCAACTTCGTATCTTTGTGACGTCGTAGTTTATTTTTTTATCTACTTCACCATGTCACGTTCATATTGTATAATTTTGACAAATTTCATCACAACATAGGTGATAGAATATTTTTTTCTTCGAATTATTTTTAATATTCCTACATATAGCACAATAAAAGATTCCATTAATTTTAGGAAGATTTTGTTCTGCATATTCAAGGAATTTAAGAATTCATTTCTCATATACAAGACATAATCTATCAACTTTCATCCAACTATGATCCATAATATATTCTAAAATTTATACAAAAACTTGTAAAATCATTTAACAATACAACAATACAACAACACAACAACATTCTCAATACAACAACTTACTAAATCACTTTTCAGTAATATGGAAAAAATATATATACCATAATACATCAATATAACAACAACATTGTCAACAACACGCTAACTATCTCAATAAAACAATACAATAAGAATGAAAACAACTACAACAATAATCTATAACATTCTGAACAACATAAAAACAATCTCACTCTCACTCAATCACAATAACATATAACATTAAACAACAAAAACAAAAATTTATAACTATCTCAACAACATAAAAACAATCTCAATCTCACTCAATCACAATAGCATATAACATTAAACAACAAAAACAAAAACCTATAACTATCTCAAGAAATAGCGAAAACCTAAAACTCAACATGAATGGAGATGAAATAGATAACGTACCGTAATTGTGAAGAAGATTAAAAGACGAGAAATCGTTTTCGTGTACACTTCTTAAAGTTTTGTCATTCAATTTCTTGATTTGAACTTGAAAATTATGGGAGTTTATTTGGTATTCGCTGTCATTTTCTTCTATTCGTTCACTATGTCACTTGTGTTATGAAGGAAACTAAACTAAAATGTGTTATGTATTAATTCTAGAGAAACATTTTTGTACCACTGTTGACAAAATCAACCGTAGTGATATCTTATAATATTACCATGGTTTCTCTTCACAACCATGGTGACATTATTTAGGGATTTATCTATAAAACTAAAAACGTATGTCATTCACCTTTTATTAAACCTAACACATTCTTCCTTCAACCTTCATATTCCATTCTTCAAAAATTAATACGCTATATTGAAAACTTTGGTTTAAAAATTAATGTTAAGATTTATTTACCAAGTAAACGATATGCATGAACCATAATATTGATCTTTAACGCCAAAAATTTCAAGGTATAGTAAAAGTTAATTAAGATATTGCAAAAAATATTACTGCATATAAAAACTAAACTTTGTGTTATTGTGAAAACTAAACTCTTTGAGATTCAAAATTTGGCAGTCACATTTCACTACAGTTGATAGTAATGACCTTGACGAAAAGTATTTTAATTTTAATATAAAAATACAAATTAAGATTACGCGCCATTTTTTGTAACGAAAAAATGGAAAATTGCTGGTGGTGGGATTCGAAGTGTGTAATCCTTAACTTATCACCAAAGTTGTTATTATCAACCTTGGGGAAAAATATTTTAATAATTAAATAAAAAAAGAATATGCCTAAATAAGAGTTATTACCACGGTTGTTTAAATGTTTGAAGTAATAGATGTTACGAAATGTATATTTTGCAGTAGTGAATCATCAATTGAGTTCACAAAATTTTTAACCAAACAAATTAAAAATTATTTTAGTTTTGGCTTATGAATAAAGAAAAAAATATATCAATTAAATTGTGGGTTCGGTATCAATAAACGACAATCTTATCAATAGAGTTTTCACAAGAATCTCAATCAAACAAATTCTTCTCTAAATGGCCCTCTGACCCTTAATATTTCTTATGGGTTTTTTGGGGTCGAATTTCTTTTCTCTTTTTTTTTAGCAAGAGACTACTTACACCTTATATTTCACTATTACACTTTAATTTTTTGAAATTATTTTGGAAAGGAAAAAATTGTTCAAAAGATTTTCAACAACAAAAGACGTATGAAAATACACATCTAACATAAATTTTAAAGAGGATTTTTTAATGCATTTTATAAGTTTCTTAACTACTGTCAGACCCTAATTTTGACCCTAAGATCTCTCATGTAATTTCATCATAAGCATTAGCATTGGGATCATACATTGGTATCCTCCTTACCCCTCTTTCATTGGGTTTGTTCTGGGAGAGATCACCAAGCACTTTGTGATTGTATCATACTTGTATTTTATCATTTCACTAACCAAAATATCAAAAAATATGTCTTTGCATTTGCCTAACTCTTTTGTAGGAAGGGCATGATCTCCATTGATCTATCAAGTTCACATCTAGGGTTTGAGACCCTCATGAACAAAGAGCACAACCAAGAATTGATCCAAGAATGGTTATGAGCATCATATATGAGTCCCAATGTTCTCTACGTGTTATATTGATCAAGTTTTCTTCAAGATTTTGAAGGTGATTTGCCTTGGAAACCCTAGTTTGACTGGGTATCTTAAGTAACTTCTCCAACAAGTTATCTCACCAATTGATCAAATTTCTTAAGGGACACTTCAAAATTCATCATCTTATGCATATATGATCTACCATGAGCCTAGAAAGTCAAGAGAATTGGAAGTTAGTAAGTTGGTTGATGGTGGTTGGCCAGATGAATTCATCTGATCAAAACTAGGTCTCCCCAGACCCTATCTCCTACAATTTTCATTATATGAAAATGACTCCAAGATAAAACTTACTCTAAATGACACTCCAAACAACTTTCATGTTGAGACCTAGAGCTAGTTTTGCTTAAAAAATCATTTTCTATGTTGAAACATTATAGGTCATTTTGTCTAAACCCTAATTTGAAAGTCAACTTCCCAAGGCCATAACTTGCTCAATTTTTATGAGATTAAATATTTCCAAGTTGTAAAATCAAATTCAATATGTCTAATTCAAATTTGATGTTTGGAGTTAGAGCTGATTCAACTTTTTTGAGCATGTGATATGAGGTTACATTATAGGTCACTCTTGACCCATACCATTAATCAAGTGATTTTTCCAAACTTCAAAAATGCATAACTCTATCATTTAAAATCCAAATGAAATGAAATTGGTGACCATTTTGAATATCTTTGAGAGGTATACAACTTTTATGAAGACATTTTTCTCATTTGAAGCTCATATAAAAAGTTAAGCAAGGTGGAATATTGAGACATATGGCTTGACACTTAGAAAAAATTTGATATGTCAAAAATTTCCAAACTTCCACCTCAAATTTCTTCATGATAAAAACTCCAAATGGAAAAGTGTTGAACATGAAAGTTATTTCTATTGATCTCACATTTCCAAAGAGCTCAAATTCATTCATTTTGGACAAGGAATGCATAGGTTGCGCATGACATGAACATGGTGTCATCACTTGGCAAGGGTCAAACTTCAAATCAAAATGTACACTTGCCTTGCAATCCAAGCTGAATTCAAACTATCTCACACTCATTTGTGTACTTATGGAAATGATTTTATGGGCCTATGCGCGCCCATGCACCCATGCATCATCAATGACCAAATTTGGAAAGTGGATTTCAAGTGTGCAAAAAGCAATGGATTCAGCTATAAATATAGCCTCATATGCTCAGCATTTCACACACATTCGCGCCAGCTTTGATCCCCTAACTCTAACCCTCACATTGCAAAGGATAAAACTGAGAAATTCACTTGAGTTTGAGTTTGAATTTCCACTGTTTTGAAATTCAAATCTCCAGGAAGCCACGGCCTTTTGAGCATTTAATCCTTCTTCTGCAAGCATTTGGAGTGAGATCAAGCACGAGCAAGAGCAAGATCAGTTGAATCCAGGCCTCCATTGAAGGTATTTTCCAGAAATTTTTATCTCTTCGATTCTCTTTAATTCTTGCTCAATTCTATTGATTCTTTGGTTGTCTGAAGTCCTACCAATGTAGGCAAGAAGATTGAGTTTCTTAGAGGCCAAATCGAAGCAACTCGGTTCATGTACCTCAAATTTCAACTCCATGTATCTCTCAATATACTTGGAGTTAGGGTGAATTGAGGCCAGATTCGAACTCAGTGCCATTTTTATTTTGAAATCATGTCCTTGTTTTTAATTTTGGTGATGGTTGAAGGTGGACCAGTCCGGTGAGGTCCACCGGAGAAGAAGACCGGAGCTACAGCTCCGGCAATGTGCTGGCATCTCTCACAACCATAGGATCCATCTAATTCGTTTTAATCCTGAGCGTTCTTTTTTATTACCAAGGTTATGGTGCACTGACTAGAGTCCAACGTGAATAGCGCGTTTGTGACCACTTTATTTGCCACCTCAATTAATAAGGCAGATCAAGTGGTCCACGTTTTTTCTGATATTTTAATTTTCATTTTAATTGTATTATTTTCAATAATTCATATTAAATTCAAAATTGATCCAAAAAACATGGGACTTTCACCAAAAAAATTCAAATATTTTTCTCTTTCATATACTGAATTAAAATCATTTTTTGGATCATTATTAATATTTTTCATTAATTAATTGATTTTGCATTTGTTTTTAATTGTTTAAAAATATTTTTAAATGTCCAAAAATTATGAAATTATTTCTCCAAGGTCCTTTGACCTTGTTTGACCTATGATAAATCTCATGGCCATTTCTTTGGTGCTTTGATGAGATTTTAGGAATTAGACAAACCATATTTAATTTAAATGCATTATTTTAGTATTTTAATTTGAATAAATGCCAAATAAATTTGTTGACCAATTGTGATGGCTTGTTTATGTTTGACTCTTGTTGTTGAGCCTTGGTCAAGGTTGATTTGACTTTGTCAAATTAATATCATTGGATTTAGGGGATTGATGGAATGTACATTCTATCTCCCAAAATGAATGGATGATATTAATTTGGTAAAAGTCCTCCTTTGACCAATTTGTGTTTTGATTCATTCCCCTCCCACTTCATCTTATTCCCTTTCTTCATTCATTCATTCCATTTGGCCTATGATATCTCATAATCCTAAGGCTAGTTGATTGAAAAATTGACATGAGTATGGATGAGATTAAGCCACACCTTTTGCATATTCTTTTTGTGTGTGGTATGTTTCATGAGCATAGTCCATTATACTATGTCTCTAACATGCATTAACACCAAAATTTTATTGCTCGGCCTCAAATAGTTGTGACTTCTACATAAGTCCAATTATGATTGCTTAACATAGCGTTAAATTGGTGACATAAAAGGCATAAGCATTCTAGTTAGTGAGATTGTAAGTCTCCCCTCTTTCATGGTATTGTGTGGAAACTTGACCTTTTTTCCTTCCTTTGGATAATGTCTTGGTTCAAGGATCCATGCTTGTGATAAGTGGGTTGAGTGTTCTCCAAAGAATGACTTCAATTAAAAAGCAAAAGCAAAACAATACTAACTTCTAACCAATTAACTACTAACTTTTAATTTCAAGTCCTTTACTTTAATGCCATTTAATTTTTGTTTCTATTCATTTGCCATTGTTCATATCATCCTAATTGTTTATGATAATGCAATTTTTACTTTATCCATTTGGACCATATTGTGTGATATATTTTGTTTGTGTATACTTTGCTTTTTTTGTGTGGTCTTTGACCATTAATGTACATAATAACAAAAAAACCCTAAAAGACTTTTGTGTGGATTGTTGGCTTGATCTTGGACAAATGGACTTAGAATCTAGGCAACCTTCCTATGCTAAAAGACTTGGCCAATGTCAACTTGTTGAGAAACCAAATGCTTGCAATTTGAAAGTCATTTGATACATCTTTGAAGACATCTCTAAGTTCATCTACAACATGATCATTGTGAAGCTGTTATTTTGAACCTATGACTTGTGGAATTCATCTGTTACATGGGCTATTTTGGAGAAGATCATGGAATGGATAAACTTGGATGTGGCCATCTTTATTTGATGTCTTGCTATTCAAGATAATATAATTTTGCATTTGTGTGTTGCTTGATTCTAAAAGTCCAAGGGACTTCTGGGTTTCTATTGACATTCTTGTCTATTGGATTGCTACCCATTTGGTTAGATCTTTTCAACTCTAAACTTTTAATTTTGTACATAGGATAATCTCTTTATCTTCTCCCCATTTATTTAATTTCAAAATCTATCCCTCCATTTTTTTTAAATCTTCTTTGTGTGAACTATTTTTTGTTCTAAACTTTGACCACTTTGCAAAAAAGATAGAAACTTTGGCCTTATGCCATTGCATTTTCAAACTTCTTTTCTTAAATCAAGCTAGTAAATAAATTTAACTATACTTGACCTAAACTTTCAAAAAAGCCAAAAAGAACTAACTCATACAAACCATTTTTAGGCCCTCGTGCCTTTCAAACTTAAATTTTGTTAAAAGCAACGCATCCACTTTGAAATTTGTATCACGAACTACGAGGTTTTGATCCCTCATTTTTATGTTGGTACGTAGGCACAAGACCGAAGGTCTTGTCAAACACAAAAATATAATTAATGAATTCTTTTCTCATCCCCTCATTCTATTTGTTTGTAAACATCACTTTATACCAAGTACATATGCACACAAAAAGGGCTCCCTAGGAGTACCTAGGACACTTTGGGTACTAACACCTCCCCTCTGTGTAACCAACCCCCTTACCTGTAATCTTTGACATTTTATTAGTTTTGATTTGAAAACTTCTTACTTTTGGGTTTTGTTCGTACTTTTTCCCTTTTCCCTTGGAAACAATAAAAACGCGGTGGCGACTCTTGTTACTTGATCTCTAGCTTGTCAATAGCTTGATGATCATGAATTTACCACTACAACTACCATGAGAAAATATATAAATGTCCTCAGATTTTGGAGATACATCTCAGGACACACTAAAAATTCAGTTAATGTTAAAATATTATGGATATTTTGGAGGTTAAATCGCGGCAAATCCTTCTCCTTCCTCATTTCTCATGTTACTCAAACTTAACTTCAAACGCTCAACTTTTTTCACTACACCAAATCAAAACTCATTCAATAAGATTCAAGGGAACTTCAGTCAACATCTGTAACATCAGATTCAACATCAGAAACATCAATCTCTTGTAAGTGTTTTGAGTTTTTTATTAAAAAAATTGAGTTTTTGTGTAAAAATGAGTAGAAATTGATGATTAAGGTTAGAAATGAGTATAAATAACATTTAAGATAGTTTAGACAAAGTGTATTAGACGTTTGTTGGCTGAAAAGGATGATAAAAACATTTTTCTTTTTGGGATTGATGGGGTACATTCACACCATTGACACAACTTCTGAGTTGCAGAAAATTCCAAAGATGCATCTCCGAAAATTTTCAGCGTTTTAATTTTCCTGATTCCAGTGATACATCTCCAAAATTTTCTTAGTTTTTTTTTCTTCCTTATGGCATTGTTTGCTTGCACTAATTGTCTGTTTTACTTGAACTTACATGCATAATGGCTGATAGACACGATAGACTAAGGCACAGGAGGGTTGCTTAACATACATCAGTGTGGCAGGAGAAGAGTCAGTAGGCTCCGGAGGCTATTGGTCCCTCTGGTCATGCAGAGCCATCTACTTATGTGGATCATGTTTCTCCTCATGCCACTTCCTCTTCTTCTTCCCGTAGGAGACGAGATTCACCATTTGACGCATCACTCTCTCCATCCTCCCGCAAACGTCAGGTTTCCTCTATTCATGCGTCTGAGGTATCTAATTCACTAGTGTCACCACCTACTGTAGATACTTTTGAGTCTGTGTCACCTCTTATTGATGATGTTGCTGATCTAGTGCCACCTCCAAAGGGTGAGGTTGTTGTGGAAGCTGAGACAGAGGCATTTGGAGGAGGCTCTGTTGATTTGTCATTACTACCTCTGTATCCAGATCATACTTCCATACATATCTAGGACATAGAGGTAGCATTAGTTGGATTTATTATTTTTTATTTACGTTAATTTTTAAGTGACAAATTTCTGACATTGATTATTATTTTTTCAGAAGCGTGATTCGTAGAAGTTCATTAACCACATGTGGAAGATTACTGGCTTGCTTCAGTCGAATGAGGATTGATTTCAGAGGGAACTAGGCGACTGAGCCTTTTATAATGTATGTTGACCGTTTGGTTGCCGAGGACATGCACTTCACTAGTTATGTTGATCACCGTCAGACGCGACCATTTGACAAGATAATGTTACACTTTGGATGGTTGGCCTGCGGATCACATCTCACTTCTCCTCATCTACCCGAGCGCGTCATGCGGCAGTTTGCCTACACTCAGGCCATTCCCAGACACCCTTACGTATATGCTCCTCATGCTTTAACACGCAGACAAATAGATGACATGTTTGATAGTTATGAAAGTCATCTGGTACCGGATGAGACACATAATATCATAGTCGTGAACGATTTGAGCTACGTTGAAAGGTATATCAGATGGTTCTTCAGGGTGTCACATCCGTACATGGTGCATGCTGCTCTAGGAGGCCCACATAGGTCAGCTAATCAGGAGATACTAGAGGAGGAGCAAGCACGATTAGATCATGTTGAGGATGTCTTGCATAGATATCGTCGCATTATGGAGATTTCACATGCATACATTGACAAAAGTATGTTCCCTGATGGGTCTGATGTGAGGCAGGTCATAAATGCCATCATGATAGAGGCATAGGGGGAGCATTGATGTATCGGAGACAGCGCTGGAGGACGGGGGTGATTGATGGTCGAGGAGGTAGAGGAGGCAGATGAGATAGATGAGAGGTAATCATACATACATAGTAGTATGTTAGTATATAGTAGTAGTACTATGGTCTTTATTTTATTTTGACATCATGCTACATTATTGGTCTTGGTTGTATGAAATTTTTGGACCATCTAAACTTATGGACGTCTATTTTTTATTTTCGATTGTATGGTATGGTTTAAATCTACATCTAAATATACATAAACATATCATAAAATGAAAAGTTTTGTTCTGATACGTTACGAAGATGTACCTTCAGAATATTCACGGAGATGCATCTCAGATCCAATTCACGTGTCTAATGATTTATGAGTATTGATGTATAGTATGTTTCAATTTGTTAATGTATTTCTGAAATATTTCAACGTTCATTCAAAATTTAATGCGTTCGAAAATGCATCTTTAAAATTTAAAAACATTAAATAATTTTGTGTAATGACTAAGAAACATAAATCATACGTTAAGAAATCCTCAAATGTGATAGCAAAAACATGAGTGTTATTTTGAACCAAATCTAATTATTATCCGCTTTGTGCCTTTAGTCATGAAAATCAAATTTAAAATTCATATTATATTGTCAAAAAGAAACCGGATGTGCTACCTACACGCAATTGTTTGCTATTTATACCCCTATACCCCTTAGTTTGTTGCTAAATTACTCAACTATCCCTTACATTCACATGTTTTTCTCTCTGCACCACCCAACTTTTCAAACTAAACAGTTAATATTATTATAATGTGTGAAAATAGTAACTATAATATCAACTATCCAATTTACTCTTTTAGATCGTTATCATTTTCAAAGGATTCCTTTGAATTTTATACCCTACTCTGGAGTTGATGTATTTGACTATAGTTAATCTTTTTTGGCCACTCACTATAGTTGTTAAATTCATCTCACGCCAAGTGTAATTATTTTCTTCTTTTCTTATGGTTGGGGGCATTCTTACCCCTAATTAAGTGGAGGAGGTAGAGAGTGACTAGCCATAATTTCAATAATAATCAAATATAGTTAACTTAAATATACATGGCTCTCATTTTATGTTAAGTACACTGAGCTATCCAAATTCCATTCAAAGAAATCAAAATCTAGTTGCAAACAAATTAAGAATGTCCATGTAGCATACTCTCTTGAAAGCTTCCACGTTTCTCAAACATTTTCTCTTATTTTTTAGCCACATATTTTTGCCCTATCATACTCATGCTATAGGAATTAATCATCATGATCCAAAAGGGTCATTGTAAATTCATGTCACATCTACACACCAAATGAACACGCATATATAACTTCATTGTCATTACCCGCATGCAAAATTTGTTTGTGCTTATCTTTAACCTATGCATCGCCATCTCTATTCAAAGGGGCAATGATAAAATGTTTTTTTACATACTTATTGATATCTTTAACCTATGCATAGTTAAGGATACTTAAATACTAAATAACTATAAATAAAACCCTAACCCTAATCAACTTGGACTTGTTTAGATTACACAACTTGGATTATAGTATTAACATATCCTCTAATAATCCAAGTTACTAAGCACTAGTTAAAAGTAATTGATATGAACTTTTCTATTTTCTTTCATAAATTTAGATATTTGTCGATCTTCAATCTTTTGGCGAAAATATCGGTCAATTTGTGCTTCACTCGAGCAATGTTCTACTTCAAGTTCACCATGGTTTACCTTCTTCCTTAGGAAATGAAACCTAGCCTCAATGTGTTTGCTTCTTCCATGCATAATTGGATTCTTTGTAAGATTAATGGCTGACTTGTTGTCGATCTGCATCACCAGAGGTTTCTTCACTTCGACCTCCATGTCTTCCAGCACAGATTTGATCCAAATTGCTTGACACGCAACATGTGATCTTGTTATATATTCAACCTCACATGATGATAATGCAACCATAGGTTGCTTTCTCGAGCACCATGAGATTGTTGCGCCAAATACTTGAAAGAAATAACTATTTATGCTTTTCCGATCTTTCTTATCTCCACACCAATCAACATCTGAATAGAAATTGAACAATCGAACAATCTCCAATCATGCTACTAATGCATATACTTCAGAGTAGTCGAGTCCTGCTCTCTGAAGAAATCTTAGAACTACTAATCTTGACTTATGTCTTGCTATCGACCCATCAATATTATGCTTAAACTTAAACACCCACTTTACTTAGATAGCTTTTATATGTGTTGGCAATTTGACTAACTCCCGTGTGTTTTTTCTTTCGATCGCTTGTAACTCGTCGACCATAGTTGACTTCCATTATTTATTCTTTAAAGTCTCCATATAGTTGATTGGTTCAACACCTACAATTAAAGAAAAATGAACTAATTATCCATTTATTGTGACTTCATCATCACCAACCACTTCATAGTCTTGAAGCCTTACTAGAAGAATTCTGGTTCTTTGAGGTCTTATGCTAGCCACACCCTCTCGATTGTACGATTCGACTTTGATAGTGACTGGAACGTTGTCGAATTCGACTATTGTTGGAGTGTCATTGACTGGAATTTCTCTGTGCTCACTACTTTCTTCATCAACGCCATAACTCATCAATGGCTTGTTAGTTGCCTCACGTGAATTCCAATCCCTGGAAGAATTCTCATCAATCACAATGTTTTGACTCATCACGATCTTATCATTAAGTGGATTGAATAACCTGTAAGATAACTCACTTATTAACTTTTATCATCAAGCTTCCTTCTTTTTGCATTAGGAATATGCTTATAGAAAATAGAGCCAAACACCTTCAGATGACTCACTGATGGTCGTTTGCAACTCCACACTTCTTGAAGAACCTTGTTCTTCAGCTTCTTGGAAGGACACATGTTCAGAATATAAACAGCAGTGGTGACAACTTGACCCCGTAAGGAATTTGGCAAATTCTTCTACTTCAGCATGCATCTTGACATATCCAATATGGTCATGTTTCTTCTTTCTTCTATTCTATTATGTTGAGGCGCATAAGGAGCAGTTACCTCATGATCGATACCATGTTTTGGACATAACTCTTCAAACATCTTTGATGCATAATCGCCACCTCCATTTGTTTGTAGAATCTTGATCTCCTTTTCACTCTGGTTTTCAACAAGCATCTTGAATCTCTTAAATTTTTTTAATAATTTGTCATTTCGCTTGATCATATAGATTCAAATATTTCAATTATACTCATCGACAAATGAAACAAAATACTTGTTTCCACCAATTTTATGATCCTTGAACGGGCTACATACATCTGAATGTACTACTTCTAGTATGCAAGAGGACCTCATTGGCATAGTTGAAACAAAAGACTTTCTGGATTGCTTCCCTACTAACCAACCTTCATAGAATTTGTCAGGCATCTCAAGACATGGTATACCAGTTACCATATCGTGAGTAATTAGTTGATTGAGCGACCTAAAATTCAAGTGGCCAAACGTTAAATGTCGTAACTAACTATTGTTGTGGTCGAAAATTATTTTTAGACATTGTACCTCAGTGGAATTGATCATGGTCTTAAATGTACTATTTTTTGACATAAGAGATTTTAAAACCAAATTATTCTGAGTGTTGAATAGTTCTAAGGCTCCATATTTCATAACCACTGAGAAACCTTTTTTGACCAGTTTTCTAAACTTAGCAGGTTGCACTTCATTCCAGGTACATAAAGTACGTCTTTGATCATAGCTTTTTCTCCATTGGTCATTTGAATAACTATGTCACCAGTACATTCTACTTGCAACGAGCTATTATCGGCAAGTTTAGCCTTTCTCTTCTTCGACTCGTCGAAGTCTTCTAACCACCCTTTTAGACCAGTCATGTGATTCGAACAACCTGTGTCGAGAAATCAGATATTGGTGTCGATATGCTCATCTGCAACTGTAGCCATAACCATCATGTATTCAGAATCATCTAAATCTTGGTGTGCAAGGTTTACTCCTTCATTCTTGCCTTTCTTGTACCAACGATTCTTGGCCAAGTGACCCCATTTTTCATAGTTATAACATTGCTCACATTTTTATCTTCTTTGTCTTTCTGATAGGAGTTTCCTTATCATCTTTTGGAGGATTCATAAGCCCTATCATTGACCTTATGCATTTGAGGGTTCAATCAAGACTTCTTGCTCAGAGTCTTGTCACATTTTCCTTTGAACCTGTTGGAACAACCATGTTTATTCCATGTATGAGCTTGTAGTGCTTGTATCGAATCTTGAACAACTTTCCTTTCGACAATCCTCATCTCATGTGCCTCAAACGAACCAACTAATCTTCCAATTTCATGGTTTCAAGATTGTTGGATTCTTGAATGGCTACTATAACGTGACCAAAGTGTGAGGTCAATGTATGCATTACCTTCTCAACTATCATTTATCAGTTAGGTGTTTCACCACAACCTTTCATGAAATGGACAAGACTCTGCACCTTCGAGACATAGCCTTCAATCTTTTCTTCTTCTCTCATCCTTAGTAATTCATACTGCTTTCGCAATGTCTGCAATTTGAAGAATTTAACCTTCTCACATCTTTTGTAATACTTGACAAGAATATCTCATGCCTCATTTTCCGATTCAACATGAGAAATCTGATCAATATTTGTCGCGTCTACCGCCGATTATATATAAAACGCAGCCTTGCAGTCTTTCTTCTTAGCCTTCTTGTTCGCGATTCTCTGAGCATCAGTTGTGTTCTCCACAACCTCAGGGATGCCATTAGTAACCACTTCTAGGGTTTATTGAAAGCCAAACAGAGATTGCATATGTTTTCTCCATCATATCAAATTCTTATCGTCAAGAATTGGAAGAGAATTCAGAATGCCATTATTACCATTCATCTTTGCAGCAAATGCGATTAACAACCCAAGATTCCAAAAACATAATCACCAACATTTGATTTTTGAAAACACGATCAAGAAACTAACCGGAAATCTAGATACCAATTTGTTAGTGCGTGAGGCATTTTTAGTGAGGAGAGAAGAATGAAGAATAAGAATTGTTATTATTGAATGTTGTTAAAACTGAATTACAATTATGTGTATATATACAACTATGTTACTTGCATACTAAGTAACTAACATAAAAAACGCTAACCCTAATCTAATTTGGGCTTGATTCCACAACTTGAATTATACTGCCAACAAAAATTGGTATTTGTTGAAAGTTCAAAGCTTGAATGTTTTGACTCATTTAAATGTATAACTTTTTTAGTAGTTATCCTTATATATCATGAAGAGACAAATTTCCACGAATTAATACATCGCACAAAATATGATATGAGGCTTAATTTATGTGAATATATGTTCATTTTTTAACTAATATAACCTAGTATATTAGAAAAGAGAAATATTATTCATACACTAAACTTGACACTTACACTTACACCGTAGTATTAAACGATTACATCGTAGTATTATATGATTTTTTTTTGACACAAACAAACACCTACCCATGTTCTATTTCTTAAGATGCAAGTGTATGGTGTATGATTTTTGGTATCAAAATAACAACCTTATTTAGAAAAGTAGGTGTCCTTAACTTTTTTATGCAAACAATCTGTCCTCAATTTTTAAAAAATATATATTATTAACTTTTTGAGAACATATGAATTTGTAAATTTTTTTGAATAGTAAGATGTTTCGCTTTGCATTGTTTTTGTTACATCATAAAGTAAGGAGAAATAGTTAGGTGTCTTTCTGATTGTTGTTGGTATGAGTATCCTTGATCTGAAACTGAATATTGATATGAGGGATTGATATAACAGGGTCATTAGAGGAGTTGATGACGGTTAGTCACTATGTAACTTTATTATTATTTTTTAAAAATATTTTTAATAATAATAAGTGAAGAAATATATGAATTTGGAATTAAAAATTAGTAATATGTAAGATGAAAATGACCAAATATGTCAAAAAGAAGAAAATAATATTTTAGAACCAAGAAAAGAAGTTGTTGGAAAATCGTGGTGCGATTTGGACACGTTAAAACTTATATTTTCATCACATTTTATATCATGATATTTATCCAGTAATTTGATCATATAATGAGCTTCGTAACTTTAATTATGGTGGGACCAACGACAAAGCTAACAAAAAGAGTTAGTTACTTGTGCTACAATCAATAATAGTCTTGATGCCATTATAATGCATTTCTATGATGCACTAAGGTATCTTTAAAAGGTAGTTTTTAAAAAAAATTATGGGTTAGATTTTTGGGGGAGTGATTTTGACGATAAAAGTGATGAAAGAACTCAAGAGTGAAGGTTTTTTTGCTATTGAAGACCAAATTGTACCTGAGTTTCATGCTTTTGTTCTTTTAACTCATAGTTATGATTAATTATATTATGAGTAGTTAATTCTCTATATATTAGGTCTTTGAAGATTAAGTTTATTTAATGAGTGATTGACTTTCTACTATTTTTTTAATATGAAATTCTAGTTTTTATTAAGTTAATTTTAATCTTAATTAATGTGTTTTGTTTGTTGACGAGCATATAAATTAACCTTAGATTAAAGACGATTACTAACCCTAACTCTTGATATTAGAATTAGATTAATTGTTCAAACTTATTAATTGATTTAAAAATAAATAATTATAAATTTGTGATTTAGAAATTAACAAGTATTATTTACTATTTGACATTGAATTCACCTATTGAAATAGAAACTTCTTGTTAAAAGAGTGAGTTATACATAAAGGAACCGAGTATAACGGTCATGTTAATTTATCATTCGACTAGAAATTCATGTCACGGGATAGACGCAATTACCAACAGGGAGAATCAACCGATTCAGAAAAAGACATAGTCACTTTTATTATTTGATAATTTCAATAGTATTTACTTGTTTTTAATTAAACCAACTTTTCAAATAAACCTCAATTTAAATATTTTTTTATATTTTTCAATTTTGTTGTAAAATAAAATAATCTTTGCGGATACGAACTTATATTTTATTTTTGTGCGACATTTTTAATAAACTTGCTAAAATATTTATCAATTTTTTGCGCCATTGTCAGAGATTGTTGAACTGTTATTTTAAATTTTTATTTTTTATTTTAATGTTGCTTGTTTATTTGTTAGTTGTATTTTTTATTTTACTGTCATTATTTTAATTTATCTTGTTATTTAGTTTAGTTAATTACTGCAATGCTACCAAAGTATTTTAAAGGTTGTTTATGCGAGATATTGAATCAAGTGAATTATTATTTAATTTGGAGATCAAGAAGACAGTGAGAGCAACTCGAAAAACAGTCTGATTAGCATGGTTAGCAAAGGAAGAGTAAGATAAAGAGCCAACACAAATTTCTTTAAATCACGGGAGTGAGTAAGAGGAAGTAGTTATGGATAATCGACAACCTATGAGGACTATGGGAGACTACTACAAGAGAAAGGATGTTGGACAAATATCTCTCGGTGTCATACCCCAAAATTTGCCCATTAATATTTCAAGACATTTCAGGGCACTCCGACTCATTTTTATGACACTTAAAGGAACAAAGGCCCAGCTCGCGAATGACCCAAAATGGCCTACTCGCTACACGCTCACCTAGTGATAATATGAAAGTGGTTTATTTGGAAGCGGAGGAAAAGGGGTGCAAAAAGGAAAGAAAACCAACCAAACAGCAAAGCCCAACCCAAAGTACAAGAACACGGGTGTGGCATCTGTGACGAGCGTCACGCCTCGCACACCCCTGTGACGGGCGTCACACATGGTGTGACGAACGTCACACCATTCCCCTACTTTGTGGGCGCAGGCAACGCTTCGGAGACTTGAAGATCCGTTGGGCCCTATATCCACGTACGTGTTGAAGACTTTTTTTTGGCAGCAGGCATGACCTAATGACAACAATATAAATAGCCGCCTTGAAAACCTAAAAGGGGAGCTTTTTTCCGAGATTCTTTTTCCTTTGCCGTTTTCGCCTTTGCATTTTTTCTTCTTTTCCAGCAGCTTAGGCATTGTGTTTTACAAGTGCTACACTATTTCTTTTGCAATTCCGGATTCCCTTTTGGTATTTAGTTAATTCTTTTCGCACAATAGTTTCTACAACGGAAACTATTGTGTGCCTTTTTACCGAATCTAATCTTACGGCGGCAGCAAGGTCACCTCCGCTCAATTCTATCCGATCGGCCAATTCAAGGTTGCGACTCAATTGCAAACAGGTTTGCGTTACTATTATCGCTTTATGTTCCTAATTCACATGTGATATCATAATTGAGATTCATAAATATATTTGAGGCTTTGCATGTAACTTAAGTATGCCTGGATACTTTGAATTGTTGTAATGGATGCCGCTGTTCTTCGTCCTATTTTGATCTTTGCCCATCTGACCTGTTTTATCATAACCATGCTTTGTTTACCTATTACTTTGGTGCAACTCTCGATTGCACCCTGATTTGGTATTCTAACCCGTTTGCTGAATTTTGCAAAGGTTCATATGTCCCGGGAAAAGATTGCTGTTTAGGTCTCCCACTTTATTTGTGGGATACCCTTGTGGAGACTCACCCTAAGTGGCCTAATTAATTTTAATGTGTTCATTTTAATGTCTTAATTTTAATGTATTAATTTTAATGTATTAATTTTAATGCATTGATTTTAGTATGGACTTAATTACTTAATTGACTTTAAAATATGACCTTTAAATAAGTGATCTTGGACCTCTCTTTGCTGCCTTACGGTATTACAGTATAATGGTCATGTCCCGCGAATGTGGGGATACACTTAGCAATGGCCCTTCGATTAAATCATCATAAAATAAATCATGGTCCCTCGGATGTTGCCTTCGAAAATACAATTTTGTCCCGCGATGACCCTTCGGTGTAGCCTACGGTTAAATGATGATCGTCCCTTCGAATGCTAAGGTATCCTTACAACTGTTGCCTTTAATGACCCATCGATGACCCTACAATGACCCTTTTACATCCCAAGGATAAAACTACTTACTTCTCAATAGTCAGGACAGTTTTACCCTCATAAGGATAGGAAATGCCCGGAAAGACCTCGGACAGGTATAACCTTAACTGCTCATTCATAACAAAAAAATACTTTTCACACCTTACACCTTTCAAACATCTTTTGGAAAATCATCACTTAGCATACATCCGTACTAGGATCATTGCCGAGTTATATTTTTCTAAACTACTTTCAAAAACTATACGAGATAACCACTTTGTATACATTCATGCAAGAATCATTACAAAGTTAAATTCTCATTTTCAAAACATTTTTCACACATTTCTCAACCACCTTTTTCAAACTAGAAAACATAAATGATTGAGCAATTAAGAGCCCATGGATAACCATGGATACAAAGGGTGCTAATACCTTCCCTTTGTATAAAGTACCTCCCGAACCTAAGAATTTAAAATTAAGGTCTTTCCTGTTCTTTTCCACCTTTCCTTATGGGATAAAAGAAAAGTCGGTGGCGACTCTTGCTAACCGCGACATTGCGATTAAAAATCCAATAAAGTCCAGTTCACCGTATGACAGAACTGGCGACTCTGCTGGGGACTACAAAGAGAGGTCCATCTTAAAAAAAAAAAAATCATTTATGTTTTATTATTCCTTCTTTTAAGGGGGCTTTGAATGAAAGATCCTACACCCGGATCTAGTGTACCTTAGGTAAGTAGCAATAGATCATCGCGACTATCCGGCGTATACTGGAATGGTCAAAATGATAGCTACGGTTAATGTGACACTTTGGTTGTCCTGATGGTCCTCATGTTATTTGAGGAAAAATTTGGCTTCCGCGTGGTGTCATCAAAGCATTAACCAGACCTTTAGAACCCTAATTGACTCATCCTAGCCATTAGAAAGTAGTGAGATAACTGGCTTCGGTTCCGACTGAGGTTGGTTGATACTCGATACTACACTCTTTGAGATTGGACTTTAGGGAAGCTTCGGTCAACCACTTGGTGTTGCACTGAAGTGGACCTAAAGAAAGATCGATGATCTGAGATCCTTCTAGAACCCGGTTACTATTCTAGGACAGGTTGAACCAACCAAACTTCAGTGGGGAGGGTACTTACCTATGGAACTCATGCAAGCCTTAAAACCTAGGAATAATTGTTGTGTGACATGCTTGTGCTTGCATAACATCATAACATCATAACATCATAACATCATAACATCATCATACTAACCATTTCAAGGACTTAGGAATTTAGCTTTGCTCTGTTGAACAGGTTATGGCTTCCAGGAAGACCATCCGGATCAATTTTGTAGCAATCTCTCCTCAACTCAAGGATTTAGTGTCAGAACTTCCCGATCATGCTCAGTTCAGCAAGAAACACGGTCATCTCCTCAATTTGGTTACCACTGGTTTCAAAGAAGATAGGATGAGAGTCCTATTCCAGTTCTTCGATCCCAAACATCATTGCTTCACTTTCCCAGATTATCAGTTGGTACCCACATTAGAAGAATTCTCCCAGCTGCTTGGGATACCTATCCTGGATCAAATACCTTTCAGTGGTTTAGAAAAGAGGCCAAAATCTGAAGAAGTTGCCGCAGCTTTACACATGACGAAGTCCGACATCGAAGCCAATTGGGTAACAAGGAGTGGAGTTAAGGGTTTACTTGCCAAATTCCTGACAAATAAGGCCCGAGAATTCTTAAAAGTTATGAACGTCCGTGCTTTCGAAGACATCCTGGCATTGCTAATCTATGGCTTGGTGTTATTCCCTAATCCAGACCAATTCATAGACATGAATGCTATTAAGATATTTCTCACTCATAACCCTGTACCTACCTTGCTGGGAGACATTCTGCATTCCCTCCACACTCGTACCATGAAAAGGCAAGGGACTCTCATGTGCTGCATACCTCTATTGTCTAGGTGGTTTATTTCACACCTCCCTCAATCAGTCTTGAAGAATGAGTAAAATCTGAGATGGTCTCAAAAGATAATGTCACTCTCCCATCCAGACATCTGTTGGTGTCCTCAGTTCAAGGAAAATGTTACCATCATTGATCGTTGTGGCGAGTTCCCTAATGTACCACTCCTGGGGATAAGGGGAGGTATTACTTATAATCCTGCCTTAGCCCTACGTCAGTTTGGGCATGCTCGAAGAGATGGTCCACATGAAATGATTATTCAAGGTACAGTGTTTGACTATGACAATGACTCTCAAGGTCTCCGCCAAAGGTTTGTACGAGCTTGGGGCATGGTGAAAAGAAGCAATTTAGGAAAGAAAAATTCTATTCCTATGGAGCCTTATCTCAGATGGGTGCGCGCCAGAGCTCGCGAACTTGTCATGCCATATCTTGCGGTCGGACCATTGACTGTTGAATCAGAGGCCGAAGGAGCTACTTCCCAGATCATTCCTTATCCAGATATGCCTACTGATGTTGAGGAATTGAAAAGATCCTGGACCCAGTTGAGAGAAGAGAGAGATACTTTCGAAGCTCAGTTCAATGCAGAAAGGAAGAAAGTGTTAGAGCTCACCAGTCAGCTTAATGAGGAACGAAGACTCAATGCATATCTTCGCCCGAAAAGAAGTCGCCCCTGGGAGACTTGAGCTTTGTATTTTTACTATTATTCCTTTTGTAATGAACATTGAAAAAAAGTAGCAATAAAACATTTCCCTCTTGTTGGGGATTTATGCAGAGTAAAATTCCAAAAGTCCTTGAAAACATTTCGTACATTGCATCGCATAACATAACATTGCATAACAGGTGTTCTAAAGGACCATATTCTCACGGTCTGCCTCTTAAACAGAAAAATGGATCTCGAACAGACTGTCAAAGATCTCCAGACTCAGAATGCTCAATTCAAGGAGATGATGTTAAGCTTATCCAAGGGGCAGGAGGAACTGAAGGCTCTTTTGGCCGAAAAGAAGAAGGACAAGAAAGCTGTGAGCTTCATTAACCCGGGCAGAAGGCGTAAAGGACAGGCTACGGGAATCAAATTTGGAATCCCGAATGGTCCAGAAGAGGGGGCGGAGGATGATTCAGAGGAGGAGAATGCTGATTTCTCTAACCCTGAGGATGATGATGAGGAGTATGAAAATGAACAGTACTCTCCAAGAGATGATAAGTACAAATTGCTGGAAGAACGCATGCTAGCCATGGAGGGTCAGAAAACACCTGGTCTGGATTTCGAAAGTTTGGGTCTGGTCTCCGATGTGACCATTCCTCGCAAATTCAAAATCCCCACTTTCACTAAGTACGATGGTGCGTCTTGTCCTCAGATGCATCTAAGGGCTTATGTGAGAAAGATCCAGCCGCATACCACTGATAAGAAACTGTGGATCCATTTCTTCCAAGAGAGTCTATCTGGCACTCAGTTGGAATGGTATTATCAGCTCGAGAGCTCTGACATCCGCACCTGGACTGATTTAGCAACGGCTTTCTACAAGCAGTACCAGTACAATTCTGAATTAGCACCTACTCGGCTGCAGTTGCAGAATATGGCCATGGGATCTAAAGACAGCTTCAAAGAGTACGCTCAGAAATGGAGAGATTTGGCCGGCAGAGTCAAACCCCCTATGACTGACCGAGAATTAGTAGACCTGTTCATGGGTACCCTGACTGGCCCATTCTACAGCCACCTACTGGGGAGTTCTTCATCAGGTTTCACTGAACTTATACTGACAGGTGAACGGGTGGAGAGCGGCATTCGAAGTGGAAAATTACAGGCCGCTACTTCTACAAGCAGTAAAAAGTCCTACCATGGGAAGAACGAATCGAATGCTGTGTATGGTCACAGGAATCATAATAAGAAAATCGGTGACCATGCCATTGGAGCAGTGACGATCGCAGCCCCGCCAGCTCAAAACTTCCAGCAAAGACAAGACAGACCAAGAAGGCAGTTTACCAAGCTCAATATGACTTTAGCACAAGCACTGCAAAGTATGCTGAAGGTAAACCTAATCACCCTCAGAGGTCCTCCTGCAAATGTCAACACTGCTTCGCCTCGTTACAATCCCGATGCCAGGTGTGCATATCACTCCGATAGCCCCGGGCATGATACAAATGATTGTTGGCTGTTGAAGAACAAGATTCAGGACATGATCGATGCTGGGGAAATTGAGTTCGAGCCTCCGGAGACGCCTAATGTCATCAATGCACCTATGCCTAATCATGACAAGGCTGTTAATGCTCTCAATGACGATTCTCTCATCACTACTGTAGCGGACTTAACATCTCCTCTCCCGATCATAAAGGGGAATTTATTGCGAGCTGGTTTATTTCCAGGTTGTACTGAAGATTGCAATCTCTGCATACTCCGGCCCGAGGACTGTCTGAAGTTGAGGAATGGTATTCAACAGCTGATGGACGATCGTACAATTCTCTTTGAAAGGGTTTCTAAGACGGAAAACCCTGTTGAAGAAGTATCTGTGATCGCAAGGCCCAAGGTTCCAGTGAAGATTACTGCCCCCAGAATACCTGTGAAGATTATTGCTGAGCCCAGGGTAGTTCCCCTGATCATTACTGCCCCTGGCCCAATACCGTACTCCTCAAGCAAGGCCATTCCGTGGAATTACGGAGGTGAGGTTTATATCCATGGCGTAAAGCAAGTTGGTGATTCTGCTAATCCTAATGACATCGTTGGGACTAGTAAAATTACTCGAAGCGGTAGGATCTTCTCTCCAGAGATCTCACCCCCAGCTTCTGAGACTCGAGGAAAGGAACCAGTCAATCCCTCTCAGTCAGAGACACCGGTCGAAGATACTACTGAAGACGTTGCCAAACGAGAAATGGAAGAAGTGTTGAAAATCATTCGCAAGAGTGACTTTGATGTTGTAGAGCAGTTGGGGCATACCCCATCTAAGATCTCAATGTTATCATTGCTGTTATCTTCTGAATCTCATGCCAATGCGTTGATAAAATTCTTGAAGACTGCTCATGTGCCTCAGGAAACATCTGTCGATCAGTTCGAACATTATGTGGCTCACTTGGCTGTTGACAATGGCCTAGGATTTTCCGACGCTGATCTGACACCAGCGGGAAAGAACCATAATAAGGCCCTGCATATCTCCATTGAATGTAAAGGGATCACCCTGTCTCATGTGTTGATCGATAATGGCTCTTCTTTGAATGTGTTACCGAAAGCCGTGCTTGAGAAACTTGACTGCAAGAGCGTTGAACTGAAGCCTAGTGACATTGTGGTGCGGGCTTACGATGGTGCAAAGAGTGTTGTCCCCGATGAAGTTGTTCTCCCTATCAAGATAGGACCTCAAGTTTTCAACACTACCTTTTTTGTAATGAACATTCGACCTGCTTACTCCTGCCTACTGGGGCGCCCTTGGATTCATGAGGCAGGTGTCGTGGCTTCGTCCCTCCATCAAAAGCTGAGGTATCCAATAGAGGGCAAGATCGTCACTGTGTGTGGGGAGGAAGAATACATTGTCAGTAGTGTGCATACCTTCAGATACGTTGAGATGGATGGTGAATTCTTCGAGACTCCAACTCAGTCATTTGAAGTGGTTTCTCCGCCCGATCCTGTCCTTAAGCCAACTCCCTGTGTGCCCAAGGTTACTCGTGCTCCTCCTGCTATGATTTCTCTGAAAGATGCTCAAGCTGTGGTTGAAGATGGTGGTTGTACTGGCTGGGGTCAACTGATCAACGTACCGTACAAGTCTGACAAAGCTGGTCTGGGATTCAACTCTGAGAAGACGGTCAAAGATCAAATCAATGTTGTAAGAGATGCTGACAGTGATTGCAACCTGGATAGGTGGATCTACCCAACGATTGGCGACGGACTCAATAATTGGAAGGCTGAAGACACTATCCCGATCTCCTTTAGTCAGGAGTAATTGTTATTGTCTATTTAGCATTGCAAATTCTAATTGAACTTCTTAAAGCATTGTGTCTATACCCGGGGCACAATAGCTAATTTGTTAAGGGTTTTGTCATTTCATAAGCATATTTTCATATTCAATAAATCAATGGACATTTTCGCATTCAAATGTTGCGCTCTTTATTTTTCCTGTCGTCTTTCAAACAAGCTATGCTTTCTTACACACACTCACGTAACAAATTGCAGATCCGTACTCACTCTGGATCCTATTGATAATAATTCCGCCACCGTTCATTATGACTTTGAAAATCCAATCTACCAAGCCGAAGATGGAAGTGAGGAAGATTGTGAAGTCCCTGGAGAGCTTGCCAGATTGTTATTGCAAGAGGAAAGGACTATACAGCCGCATGAAGAGTCCCTCGAAATTGTAAATCTGGGTACTGAGGTAGACAGAAGAGAAGTCAAAATAGGAGCAGGATTGGAAAGCAGTGTCAAGGAAAGATTGATTCGGATGTTACATGACTATGTGGAGGTTTTCGCGTGGTCTTATGAAGACATGCCCGGGTTGGATACTGATATAGTGGTGCATCGGCTGCCTGCGAAGGAAGACTGCCGTCCTGTCAAGCAAAAGGTTCGCCGCATGCGTCCTGAAATGTCTGAGAAAATCAAAGCCGAGGTTATGAAACAATTCAATGCCGGTTTCTTAGCTGTTACTTCTTATCCTCAATGGGTTGCTAATGTGGTGCCAGTGCCAAAGAAAGATGGTAAGGTGCGAATGTGCGTGGATTACAGAGATTTGAATAAAGCGAGTCCCAAAGATGACTTTCCACTCCCACACATTGATGTTCTGGTAGATAACACCGCTCAACACAAATTATTCTCATTCATGGATGGTTTCTCAGGTTACAATCAGATTAAGATGGCACCTGAGGACATGGAGAAAACTACGTTTGTGACGCAATGGGGCACTTTCTGTTACAAAGTAATGCCGTTCGGTCTAAAGAACGCCGGGGCAACATACCAGCGTGCTATGGTGGTTTTGTTCCATGATATGATTCATCATGAGATAGAAGTATATGTGGATGACATGATAGCTAGATCTCATACTGAAGAAGAGCATCTCGATCATTTATACAAACTGTTCGAGAGGCTGAAGAGGTACAAGTTGAGATTGAATCCGAACAAATGCACTTTTGGAGTAAGATCCGGTAAACTCTTAGGCTTTATTGTCAGTGGTAAAGGAATTGAGGTTGACCCGGCTAAAGTGAGAGCTATTCAAGAAATGCCAGTTCCCCGTACGGAGAAAGAAGTCAGAGGTTTCTTGGGACGCTTGAACTACATAGCTCGATTTATCTCCCACTTGACCGCTATCTGCAAACCCATCTTCAAATTACTGAGGAAAAATCAAGAGATGACATGGAATGATGAATGCCAAGAAGCTTTTGACAAAATCAAGAACTACCTCCAGGAACCTCCAATTCTGATACCACCAGTTGAAGGAAGACCTCTAATCATGTATTTGACCGTATTAGAAAATTCAATGGGGTGCGTATTGGGGCAACATGACGAGTCTGGTCGAAAAGAGCATGCCATATACTACCTGAGCAAAAAGTTTACCGACTGTGAAACAAGATACTCACTGCTCGAGAGAACTTGCTGTGCTTTGGCCTGGGCTGCTCGCCGACTAAGACAGTATATGTTGAATCATACCACTTTGTTGATTTCTAGGATGGATCCCATCAAATACATGTTCGAGAAGCCTGCCCTCTCCGGAAGAATAGCGAGATGGCAGATGATCTTAACAGAGTACGACATCCAGTATACTACCCAGAAAGCAATCAAAGGAAGCGTGCTGGCTGATCATTTGGCTCATCAAGCGGTGGACGATTACCAATCTATGAATTTTGAGTTCCCAGATGAGGATGTCATGCTTGTTACGGATTACGAAAAACCTAAACCAGATGAGGGATCCGAATGGGGATCCCGATGGACTATGGTCTTTGATGGATCTTCTAATGCATTGGGCCATGGTGTTGGGGTTGTACTCATTTCTCCCGAGGGTTACCATACGCCTTTCACAGCTAGACTATGTTTTCATTGTACCAATAATATGGCTGAGTATGAAGCATGTATTTTTGGACTCAAAGCTGCTATAGATTGGCGAATCAAGTTCTTGAGTGTGTACGGAGATTCGGCCTTGGTAATCAGTCAGATCAAAGGAGAATGGGATACTAAACATCCAAATCTCATCCCTTATCGAGAGCAGGTAATGACATTACTTCCATACTTTGAAGAGATTACATTTGAACATATTCCACGAGAAGAGAATCAGTTGGCAGACGCATTAGCTACCATGTCATCTATGTTCAGAGTCAGATGGGACGGTGAAGCTCCCAGGATTACCATTGAGCGACTAGATGAACCAGCATACTGTTATGAACTTAACACTGAGGGAGTACGGGAAAAACCTTGGTTCCACGACGTAAAAAGATACTTAGAAGCTCAGGAATACCCTGAAGGGGCATCCATCAATGACAGAAAATTCCTGAGGAAGTTTTCCGCTAAATTCTTTCTGAGTAATGGAGTGTTATACAAACGTAATCATGACTTGACTCTGCTTCGCTGTGTGGATAAAAAGGAAGCAGAAAAGATTATGGAAGACATGCATGACGGTATTTTTGGGACTCATTCTAATGGACATACAATGGCCAAGAAGATTCTGAGGTCAGGGTATTATTGGTCTACCATGGAAGCTGATTGCCACCATCACTCCAGAACCTGTCACAAGTGTCAGATCTATGCGGACAAAGTACATGTGCCTCCTGCTCCATTGAATGTGTTGACAGCTCCTTGGCCCTTTGCAATGTGGGGCATCGATATGATCGGGGAGATTAAACCTACGGCTTCTAATGGACATCGCTTCATTCTCGTCGCTATTGATTACTTCACCAAGTGGGTAGAGGCAGCCTCATTCGCTTCTGTCACCAAGAATGTGGTGGCACGGTTCGTCAAGAATAGCCTTATTTGTCGATACGGCATCCCTGAAAGGATTATCACTGACAATGGTACTAATTTGAACAACAAGATGATTACTGAACTCTGCACGCAGTTCAAAATTAAGCACCATAACTCTTCTCCGTACCGGCCAAAGATGAATGGCGCCGTGGAGGCTGCTAATAAGAACATTAAGAAGATCATACAAAAGATGACAGTAACGTACAAAGACTGGCACGAGATGTTACCATTTGCTCTCCATGGTTATCGCACTTCAGTACGCACTTCGACGGGGGCAACTCCTTTCTCTTTAGTCTACGGAACGGAGGCCGTTTTACCGGTGGAAGTTCAGGTTCCCTCTCTAAGAATCATGAAAGAGGCGGGCTTAGATGAAGATGAATGGATTCAGACTCGACTCGATCAGATAAACTTGATTGATGAGAAGAGACTTGCGGCTGTTTGTCACGGGCAGATATATCAGAAGCGCATGACCCAATCATTTAACAAAAGAGTCAAGAGACAGGTGTATCAAGTTGGCGACTTGGTGATCAAGCGTATCATTCTACCACAAGGGGATCCCAGAGGCAAGTGGACTCCCACATACGAAGGGCCATTTGTGGTTAAGAAGGTATTCTCTGGTGGAGCCATGATACTTGCTACAATGGATGGCGAAGACTTCCCGCATCCTGTGAACGCGGACATAATTAAAAAATACTACGCATAACAGAGACCCGCTAGGTCGACGTACCTAGGCAAAAGTAAGGGCATCCCGGCGAACCAAAAGGGTTCGGGCAAAAATTAGGGATAAACATATAAAAATGTACACCCGGCAAGTCGAAAACCTGAAAAGGCGGCTTGGGCAAAAACGGGTATCCTGGTGGACTGAAAACCTGAAAAGGCGGTCCAGGCAAAAATTAGGGATTCAAGCGTATGACTATGTCCCGTTCTCTGTCAGCTTCAACCAAGTTCAAGGGACTGAACAAGCCAATCACCTCTATTCGACAGCAGGAGATGAGATGCTTGAAGACATGATGACAGTAGTGGAATTAAAATCAATAGGACTTTTTCTGCATAGCTTTCTCTTTTTCTTGACAATTTCCTCTTACTAGGATTTCCGTCTCCTTGTACTCAAATTGCCTATTTATAGGCCCTCTTTCAAAATCAATACAGTTTCATTTCCAAAAAGATGCTTTTGTTTTTACCTTTTCTGTTTTGTTTGCGTAAACGTCCATTGATTTAACTTGAATTGACTTATGCACTTGAATATGACCAATGTTTACAAAAATGCATGCCTAAAATAGCAATAGCAATTACTACACGACTTCGGGATCGAGGAGAAGGTCTAACCACGCTTTCCAAGGAGGCTGTTACTAATTCGATTCCCCGGCAACGCCAACTACTCCCCAGAAGAGGTCGGCACCGCCCTACCGAAAGGTCATCCCTTCCATCCCCAGCCAGGCCCCGTTGGACAGAACCCAAATCCCCAGCTAAGGAAGGGCCATCAATACAAATATCTCCGACCCGAAGACTGAGATTTGTTTCCCCAGTAGAGTCCCCTGGAAGAACGTTTCAGATACATAGTGCATTCATTACATCACTTCACATCACATACCTGCATACAATGTTCATTCCGCATCATATACATTACATCATTTCATAACATATACATGCATACAATGTTCGCATTTATTTCAGACGCATAATTCACTCATTACATCATTTCACAGCCCACGCATGCATACAACATTTGCATCTCATGCATCATGACATGGCATGAAGCTAACTTTATTTTTCAGGTTAATTATCCTCTTGATACAATCAAAACAAAGGTCCATTCAGACGGGCATCCTTATCAATTACATTCAGGATTCAACTACATCTTTCGGATATACTCCATGTCACCATTCATTCTGACATCCTCCTAACGATGGCATCTATAAGCCCATCCCCAGTAAATTGTTGCAAATACTATCAGATACAGCCTAGCGTACGGTTCACTCTGATTCAGCTCAACCTATGACCTTCAACAACTCAGATACGATCTAGCGTACGATCCATTCTGACCTTCTTCAAATCTTCAAATACCACTCAAATACAGTCTAATGTACGACCAAGTTGGACCTTCAAGTCAGATTCTGCAAATACAGTCTAATGTACGACCAAGTTAGACCGTCAAGTCCTCGGACAACTCAGATAAGGTTTAATGTACGACCAAGTTAGGCCTTTATCTGCTCAGATGCTACCTTCGGACAGGTACATTCCTGAATGGTAGTCTGGTATACGGCTACTCCCCTTGCTCAGGTGCTACCTTCGGACAGGTACATTCCTGAATGGTAGTCTGGTATACGGCTACTCCCTTGCTCAGGTGCTACCTTCTGTAGCACCTCAAATTTGCACCTATCATTGTACATACATTTTCATATTAGGTCGTAGCATATCATGGTCCATTGCATAGCATTGCATTGCCTCTTTTGCCTCAAGTGCAAGCCAATCAAGGAATTAGGTCAAACTGATCAGGAGATCAGTCAGTCAAGCAAGCAAGCACAATTCTCAAGGAGCCAAAGCCTTAGGGTTGGTCCAACAAGTTCACATGACTTGGAGGTCCATTTGGAGTGTTCATGTCAAGGGTTGAAGGCTCAGAGGTCATCAGTTCATACACAGACAGTCAAAAAACCCTAGAAAGTCAACAGTCAGTCAAAGCAGTGGATGGTGGCCATTCTTGTGGAATTTGGGCACCATGATCAATAATCAAGAGTCCATACAACTTGAGACATCGTTTGAAGTCAAGTTCTCAAGGAATTAGGGTTCAGAAGTCATCAGTCAATGCACAATCAGTCAGAAACCCTAAAAGTCAACTGTTGGTCAACTGTCCATTTAATCAGTGCTTTGATGATTGGAAATGGTTTGTGAGAGCTCATTCATGGCCAAATAGTCATCATATATCATGCCAAACACCATCATGGAAGAATTTGAAGCCAGATCAAAAATTTCCAAAAATGGAAACTGGGCCTGTAACTGAAACCTGCCATAAAAGGAAAGTCTTGATCCTCAAAATTACACCTTGATACAAGCCTCAAATGAATTTTTGCCCAACATGAAAGTTGAAGATCTTGTGCTCCCATTTCCAAAAAGTCCTAGAACTCTCAATTCCCATGTGTGGTTGGCAAGTTATGATCGAATCGATTTCAGAAAATCTTGAACTTCAAAGGGCCATATCTCCCAAACCGTTTGGCCAATTTTGGTGGGGTTTTTTCCTACAAGTCACATTTGATCCCCTCTTTCCAAAAATATAAATTTCATGAGCCAAAACTTCACCAATCAAAATGGCATATTTTGGCTTTTCTCATTTAAATGTAAGTTTGACCAAGAGTTGACTTTTTGATATAAACATTTTTTCAACATTTGGCCAATTGGGACAGCTCAGAAATATCATTTTAAGTGTGTTTGCAAGCTCATATTATGCAGCACATGTGAATCATACTTGGTTGCTTGAATTGTAAGAAAAGTACAAATTTCACTATGCTACTACCATACTCCCATGGACCTTGCCATGCTTGGTACTTCTAGCAGCATTCTTGATCATTCTTCTGTCACTTTTGAAGCCTCATTATGCAGCCATACTCCAACAGTACATAAAGCCATCCTTGCTTGCTTGGATTGAGGAGGAAAGTACATTGCTTCAACAACCAAATGCAATAGCCATAACTTGTACTGTCCAATAGCAGTTTGGACAGCACCACTTTTCTGTCAAGAGAGGCTCATTGCAGTCACAAGCAAAAAGGGGAGAATGCAGCAGAAAGTCATGATTTCACCTTGCCCTCACCTTGCTATTTTCTGTCAAAAAACACAACAAACCAAGCCTGGCAGCCAACATCCAAACCAGCAAGAAAACTACCCTCACTCACTCCCTAAATTTTGATTTTGGCTTTGGCATTCTAAAAAAGGGCTGTCACAACTCAAAAGGACAAAAAACCATGCCTAGGACAAAAACCAACCATACTTGTACTGTCCCATAGCAGAATTTTTTGGCCATCATTTTCTGTTTTGAACACACACATAGGACTAGCAGCATACCAATTCACTGATGCTGAATCTCTTACTGGCATTCCCAATTTCCTGTCCAAGAGAAAAAAGCCAAGTAACCCTGCCATGAAACCAACAGCAGGCCAGACATTTGCCCTCTGATTTTTCTCAAAAAAAAACTCACCTTGCATTGTGTTTTCCAAAACCCTGCAGGACTAAACAAGGCCATGGCTCACTCTCTCAACTGACCTAACTATTTGCATCTCATTTTTCTTCTGTCCAAAACCAGTAGCAGACCAAACACTTTCACTCATTTTCCAACCTCACCTTGCTATTTTCTTGGCATTTCAAGCTCTCTGCCAGGCACAAAAGAAAAAAACCTTCCATACCATAGACCAAGATCCAACAGCATGACCTTGCTTTGATTGAAGAACATGACCTCATTTTTGCCATCAAAGAGTGTGCAGCAGAAAATCCTTCATTTGGACCTTGCCTTTGACACTTGCAATTTCTGTCAAAAAAAAAGGGGCAACTTCCAATGGAGATTTCAAAACCTCATTTCCTGTCATGAGGAATTAAGGAACCACAAAAGACCACAAGGCAACTGCTAAAGGAGACTGGTTCATATTTTTTTTTATCATTGGGATAACATAGCAACATAACCAATTGCAACCACACAAAGGCTCACTCTCTCACCTGGCCATTTTGCTTTGCATTTCAAAAGCCCTGTCACCACATCCAACAGCAAAAAGCCAAAAGACTTCACTCAACCAAACTGCTCATCCTTGGCCACTCTTGAAAACCCTGCACAGTATCCATCAAAACCTGTCAAACACAAACCAACTGAACTGCTTTTCTCTCATTCACTCAAAAACCACACCTTGACACTTTTTCATTTTCCAGTCCACAAACTCCAAACACCTTGACCTTGTTTTGTTGGTTCATCATCAAGGCAATATCATGAGCACATTGCAATCACATTTTTCACACTTGGAAGCATTTGTTCTAGCACTGTTTTAGAAAAAGCCTCAGCCATGACAGTCCAAGATTGATGCCAAAAACAAGCCATCTCAAGTAAGCTAACTTCATCAATCATCATCTGGAACCCTAAGGTGCAGCTGTTGCATTTCAATAACATCAAAAAGCATCAGCAACACAACTGCTCTTCCAAATTGGTGAGTTTTCCACTTCCACCTTTTTTAAAATTGACACATGTTTTGAATAGGTCTTTCAATGCTGAGTTTAATGCTGGCCTTAGTTTTGGTAATGGTCAAATGATGTTTGAGTTATTTTGAAATAAACATAGATGAGCCAAACTTATTTTGCATATAACTTGATGGATAGCTCAAATAAATAAAAACCAATGTTAGGATGTTGTTGTATGATGTTTGATGAATACAATGGTATGGCCAATTTTAAATTCTGGAGAAAAATTGTGAAACTCAAATTGGGGATGAAGATGTGAAACCCTAGCTTTCAAAATGTTTGCCCAGAATTTTTCTTCACATTCTCACGTGCATGGCCCCTTCTCCTCACCAACCAATGAAATTATTTCAAATTCTGGGCCAAAACGCACAGCTTTAGTTAGTGGGGCGCCTATTTACAATAGTGCCACTGTTGACCATTGCGTTGACCATTATGCCATGCTTTTGTTCATGTTTTGTTCCAATTGTTCCTCCACTTCTATAATTCATATTTGATTCATTATTCATCCAAAAATTATGAAACTTTTTTCATCATGTTCACAAGCATGTCCTCTATTTTATCATGAATTTTATTAATTTTTTGCTTGGATGGATATTAAATGGCTCTAGGGTTTGTGAAATGCGACAAAATTGATATCTCTTGCCATTTCAATTGTGAAATAATGATGTTGCATCCAATGAGTTTGAATTTTTTTTGTGGAGAAACTAGACTCACTCATCTTCATTTTGGTATAAAGTTTGTGGATTTTCCATTTGTGGTTTGTGTGATGTGATTTTTTGAAGCTAGAGGTTACATTTGGTGTCACAACATGAATGTGCATTTTCCCAATTTTGTTTGACATGCTTCCTTACATCCAAATGACCCCAAATTTTGCATGAACCTACTCTTGTATGTCTAGTTTACATGTGAATTTTCTTGGATTTATTTGAACTATTTTCCATTTGTTTGAGATTTTTCTTCCCTGCCTAGACAAATGTTGACTTTGTGTGACACATGTTCCCATTTCATTTGTGAAATTCTCATACTTTATTAGATGGACATGAAATTTTGCATGAGATAACTAGACATCCTCATCTTTACCATGGTTTTAGTCCCATTCATTTATCATACACCATCTTTGACTTATGATTTTTCTAAGTTGATGCATGATTGGTTGACTTCATTGAGCATGTTCAAATTGGTTTTGACTTTCTGATTTTCATTGACTGCCTTCCACTTGTCCAAATGGGATGAAATTTGACATGCTTACCATGCTATGTGTTAGTTTTGATCATGATTTATTTGGTGATTTTTGGAAAATGTTTAGATTGCTTTTGATGCAAGTCTTTCTGTTGACTTCTGTGAGCTTCTGTTTGCCATGCTTTGACCTAAATGGCTCATGAAATGATGATAGTGATTGATATGGATGTGAACCCAATTGGTTGTGTTTCTTGAATGTTTAAACTTGACTTTGATTGGATATCCTTTGCTGTTTTGACTTTCTCATTCACTTTTGACCCTAGGCTTACCCTAGTGGTCCTGCTACTCACCTTTGAGTTTGTGATTTCAGGTTGACCATCAAATGGCCATTAAGACCAATTCTTTTGATTGAGCTTACTCAAGTATCATTGTCTAACCTACTTGTTTTGTAGGTGGCTTGGCTCACATGCCCTAAGCCTTGTGCCTTGCACATCCATGTGCCTCTAATGGACTGTTGTTGTCTGTTTCTGTTTGTTTTGTTTGAAGTTGCATACTAACATCTGCTTGACTGTTTCAGGTGCTTTAGTTGCTTAGTTCTTTGTGAACTTTTTGCTTTGCTTTGCTTGTATAAGCAATTTGCATTGAGGTATGTCTCTTTTACTCCATGTAGTCTGGAAGACCTGGCCTGTTACTTGGCCAGGCAACTATCTGAAGTCCTCCTTAAGAGGCAATGTTTGTGACTGTTTACTTTTGTCCTTGCATAGAGTCAAAGACCTCCTAAGTGAAGAGGCAATTGGTGGAAGGTAGGGATATGCAATCTATCCCCCACTATTCAGTGTGTCATCTACTTTGCTCACACCACTGTGTTGATGCATTGCAGATAAAAACCCAAGATCTTGTACAACTGTACAGTTGAGTCAGTTTCAAATGTGTAGAAGGGTTCCCACTTTCTGGACCCACACATTCTTGTCTTGAGATCTCCCTGGCCAGGGATAAGAGCCGTGAAGTCTTACCTTCACTCACCTTTCATCTGCTTCACCTTAGCCCCTCAATGGCAAGGTTAAGAGCACATTCACCCCGTTCCAGAGGTTTGTTTGTTAAGGTTGATATGACCCCTTGACTAAAACCTAACCCTTGTTTGAGCCACTTGTTTGTGTATAGCGTGTGCTATCTGTGCTTGTAGGATTGTTTGACTTGCTTCCTGTGCAAGTTAGGATAGTTTGACTTGCTTCCTGTGCAAGTTAGGATAGTTTGACTTGCTTCCTGTGCAAGTTAGGATAGTTTGACTTGCTTCCTGTGCAGGATAGGATTGTTTGACTTGCTTCTTGTGCAAGTTAGGATTAGTTTAGACTTGCTTCCTGTGCAAGTTAGGTTTTGCTTGGCTTGCTTCCTGTGCAAGTTAAGTGTGTGTGGCTTGCTTCCTGTGTGAGCCATGCTTAGGATAGGTTGGCCCTTGTGCCATTTAGCTAGAAACCTTAACTTAGGGATGATTTGCATGACAACATCTAGGCTCGAGTCGTAGTCTCCCTAGAGTTGTGTCTCCCTCTGTTATCTGGTTAGGCTAGTCCTTTATCCCTGCGTAGGGGAACTACATCGCCCTGATCTTCATACCAGATGAAGTATGTAGGCAGGAGATTGAGCTGATCTCTCCGGGCGCCCTTTTCTTTTTGTGTGTGTTGTTTGACAGTTGCAGGCTCGAGTCCCCGACTCCATATTAGCTTGTTGTGTTGTTGTGTGCTTGGAAGCTGATGTAAGTCCATCGAGTGGCATTTGGGTTCCAGTGTGAGTGTGTTTTGGTTCGGATGCTGATGTAAGTCCAGTGATTGGCATTCAGGCTCCATGTTTGCCTCTTTGTGTGTGTTCTGGTTCGGATGCTGATGTAAGTCCAGTGATTGGCATTCAGGCTCCACGTTTGCCTTTGTCTTTGTTTGTTTGTGTGTGTGTCAGCCGAGCTACGAATGCTCCGATTCTTCTCTCGTCCGAGAAGATACGTATGCATAGGATGCGACATCCTAGCGAGCATGTGTCGTTTCCCCAGTCCGAACTACTTGGACTCTGATGTCTATGCCTGATAGACTAAGTAGGCCCAGGATGCGACATCCTGCCGAGTCAGTTTCAGTCAGTTTCTTTTGTCTCTTTTCAGCCAGTGTGTGTGAGTATTTGAGCAGTGTTTAGCAACCAATATTCCTTCCTTTTGTGCGTGGATCCCGAAGAGTACTACGGATGCGTAGGGGTGCTAATACCTTCCCTTCGCATAACCGACTCCCGAACCCATTCTCTTTGGTCGCGAGACCATGTTCTTTCCTAGGTTTACTCTGAGCGTTTCCTTTCCCTCTTTTGGGATAAATAACGCACGGTGGCGGCTCTGTTGTTTCTTGTTTTCCCGCGTGATGCGACACCTTCGGACAGGTACATTCCTGAATGGTAGTCTGGTATACGGCTACTCCCTTACTCAGGTGCTACCTTCGGACAGGTACATTCCTGAATGGTAGTCTGGTATACGGCTACTCCCTTGCTCAGGTGCTACCTTCGGACAGGTACATTCCTGAATGGTAGTCTGGTATACGGCTACTCCTTTGCTCAGGTGCTACCTTCGGACAGGTACATTCCTGAATGGTAGCCTGGTATACGGCTACTCCCTTGCTCAGGTGCTACCTTCGGACAGGTACATTCCTGAATGGTAGCCTGGTATACGGCTACTCCCTTGCTCAGGTGCTACCTTCGGACAGGTACATTCCTGAATGGTAGTCTGGTATACGACTACTCCCTTGCTCAGATGCTACCTTCGGACAGGTACATTTCTGAATGGTAGCCTAGTATACGGCTACTCCCTCTTCAAGCAGATTCGGCCTAACGGACAGCTCTATCTGCAACTCAGAAACGATCTAGCGTACGATCCGTTCTGATCTTTCATCCCCATCAAAGTCATATGCCTAACGAACAGCTCACTCTGGTATTCAGATACGGTCCAGTGTGTGATTCATTCTGATCCCTTATCCCCAGCAGTATACAGCATACTCTGACTCCCCAGCGAAGTCAACAGCATGACGGGGGATTCACTATACGGTCTAGTGTATGACCCGGTATGACACCCATGTCTTCAGATATCGTCTAACGTACGACACAGTCTGAAGCTCCCATCATCAAACTTCCTGGATGGCATCTTTAAGCCCATCTCCATCAAGACCAATTGACAAGCGCAAATTTTCGGGGCATTCTAGTGTTCAATAATCTTCCACCTCCAGACCACGAATGGTGCACATACCATTCTACTCTCTCGGTTCAAGAATATTGAACAGGGGCAGCTGTCATACCCCAAAATTTGCCCATTAATATTTCAAGACATTTCAGGGCACTCCGACTCATTTTTATGACACTTAAAGGAACAAAGGCCCAGCTCGCGAATGACCCAAAATGGCCTACTCGCTACACGCTCACCTAGTGATAATATGAAAGTGGTTTATTTGGAAGCGGAGGAAAAGGGGTGCAAAAAGGAAAGAAAACCAACCAAACAGCAAAGCCCAACCCAAAGTACAAGAACACGGGTGTGGCATCTGTGACGAGCGTCACAGAGGCTGTGACGAGCGTCACGCCTCGCACACCCCTGTGACGGGCGTCACACATGGTGTGACGAACGTCACACCATTCCCCTACTTTGTGGGCGCAGGCAACGCTTCGGAGACTTGAAGATCCGTTGGGCCCTATATCCACGTACGTGTTGAAGACTTTTTTTTGGCAGCAGGCATGACCTAATGACAACAATATAAATAGCCGCCTTGAAAACCTAAAAGGGGAGCTTTTTTCCGAGATTCTTTTTCCTTTGCCGTTTTCGCCTTTGCATTTTTTCTTCTTTTCCAGCAGCTTAGGCATTGTGTTTTACAAGTGCTACACTATTTCTTTTGCAATTCCGGATTCCCTTTTGGTATTTAGTTAATTCTTTTCGCACAATAGTTTCTACAACGGAAACTATTGTGTGCCTTTTTACCGAATCTAATCTTACGGCGGCAGCAAGGTCACCTCCGCTCAATTCTATCCGATCGGCCAATTCAAGGTTGCGACTCAATTGCAAACAGGTTTGCGTTACTATTATCGCTTTATGTTCCTAATTCACATGTGATATCATAATTGAGATTCATAAATATATTTGAGGCTTTGCATGTAACTTAAGTATGCCTGGATACTTTGAATTGTTGTAATGGATGCCGCTGTTCTTCGTCCTATTTTGATCTTTGCCCATCTGACCTGTTTTATCATAACCATGCTTTGTTTACCTATTACTTTGGTGCAACTCTCGATTGCACCCTGATTTGGTATTCTAACCCGTTTGCTGAATTTTGCAAAGGTTCATATGTCCCGGGAAAAGATTGCTGTTTAGGTCTCCCACTTTATTTGTGGGATACCCTTGTGGAGACTCACCCTAAGTGGCCTAATTAATTTTAATGTGTTCATTTTAATGTCTTAATTTTAATGTATTAATTTTAATGTATTAATTTTAATGCATTGATTTTAGTATGGACTTAATTACTTAATTGACTTTAAAATATGACCTTTAAATAAGTGATCTTGGACCTCTCTTTGCTGCCTTACGGTATTACAGTATAATGGTCATGTCCCGCGAATGTGGGGATACACTTAGCAATGGCCCTTCGATTAAATCATCATAAAATAAATCATGGTCCCTCGGATGTTGCCTTCGAAAATACAATTTTGTCCCGCGATGACCCTTCGGTGTAGCCTACGGTTAAATGATGATCGTCCCTTCGAATGCTAAGGTATCCTTACAACTGTTGCCTTTAATGACCCATCGATGACCCTACAATGACCCTTTTACATCCCAAGGATAAAACTACTTACTTCTCAATAGTCAGGACAGTTTTACCCTCATAAGGATAGGAAATGCCCGGAAAGACCTCGGACAGGTATAACCTTAACTGCTCATTCATAACAAAAAATACTTTTCACACCTTACACCTTTCAAACATCTTTTGGAAAATCATCACTTAGCATACATCCGTACTAGGATCATTGCCGAGTTATATTTTTCTAAACTACTTTCAAAAACTATACGAGATAACCACTTTGTATACATTCATGCAAGAATCATTACAAAGTTAAATTCTCATTTTCAAAACATTTTTCACACATTTCTCAACCACCTTTTTCAAACTAGAAAACATAAATGATTGAGCAATTAAGAGCCCATGGATAACCATGGATACAAAGGGTGCTAATACCTTCCCTTTGTATAAAGTACCTCCCGAACCTAAGAATTTAAAATTAAGGTCTTTCCTGTTCTTTTCCACCTTTCCTTATGGGATAAAAGAAAAGTCGGTGGCGACTCTTGCTAACCGCGACATTGCGATTAAAAATCCAATAAAGTCCAGTTCACCGTATGACACTCGGCTTCAAACCGGTGAATCCTGTTGCTTTTGACATTAGAAGTTTCGTTCTTGCAATTCTAAGAGATAACCAGTTTGATATACGCCATTAAAGATCCATGGGATCATCTAAATCATTTTTATGAGACATGTTCTATGTGAAAACTATATGGAGTAACTGTTATTCAAATCAAGGTGAAGTTGTTCGGGTTTTCTTTAACTAGAATGGCAAAAGAATGACTACATTATATATCAAGTTGAGTAATTCAAACATGGACTAAGTTAGAAAACAAGTTTTTTGTAAGACTTTTTACCAACTCTCGATTTTGTCGAAAGAATGGAAGAAATCTCCAACTTTGAACAAGGTGATTCATAATCATTGTATCACTCTTGGGAAAGATTCAAATTGTTACTCAAAAGATGTCCAAATCACAATATGGACAACATGGAGCAGATATAATATTTCACTAGAGGTTTGAAAGTTCAGACAAGAATGTTTCTCAACAAGTCAACTGGAGGTACAATGAGAACAAAAATGCAGATGAAGTAAAGAGTTGATTGAAAGGATGTGTCAGAATGAGTATCATTCACAAAGTGAAAAAGGTATACAGAAAAAAAAAGTGTGCTAGATTGGATACCAATATTGCTATGTTAGCTCAACTAGAGGTTATTATTAAATATTTACTAGAATACTCATTTTAGATAGAGGACCCCAACATTTACTAGAATCTCTAGAGCTTAACTAGAGATTTGGATACCAATATTATTGTGTTAACGTCAATCCTTTTGCTATCAATAACACCTAAAACGGAGATAGAGGACCCCAATATTAAACTCCTACCAAAGTTGAATTCATCGGTAGAACTACTGTTAACTAACACATAAGTCATTATTTAACTAACACATTCCATGGTCTATTTTCTCCATTTTACTAGAATACTCATTTTAGATATAACTCCATCCAAATAATTTGAATAAACTGAATCATATGTCTTTGCTAAGTCCATTTTAAACAGAAACAACTCTTTCTTCTGTCTTTTAGTATCACTCACTACTTCATTTGTAACAAGAATGTGTTGGGGGAGTTTTTAACTATGGAGCATTGAACATTGTGGGACTTCTTATTTTTAGAGCAACACCTCTGTGAGAGACACAACACATATTCACCCAAAACCTTAAGGTGATAGGTGGTTGGATTCTCTCACTTATAAATGCTCAAGTCTCCATATTTCCAACCAATGTGGGACTATTACCCACACTACTCACACTTGTTACATTCTCAACACTTCCTCTCAAGTGTGAGTCTACAATGCTCCCCCTCAAGTGGAAGCTCTTCTTACTTCCACAAACTATTGTACTGCACATAATGTTTCTTATTCACCACCCTGGTTCCGTTTACACTCTTCAATGTAATGTTTCTTACTCATCACCCTTGTGACACCGTTGACTTTCGATACAAGTAAGTTGGTCCCTTTCTCGAACCAAAAGCTCATGATACCATTTCTTGGAGGATTTTTTCACTATGAAGCATTGAACATTGTGGGACTTCTTCTTTTTAGAGCAACACCTTTGTGAGAGACACACCACAAATTCATCCAAAACCTTAAGGTGATAGGTGGGTGGATTCTCTCACTTACAAAATGCTCAAGTCTCCACATTTCCAACCAATGTGAGACTATTACCCACACTACTCGCACTTTCTACATTCTCAACAGAATGTCATTCAGAGTTTGTCTACCTTTCACAAAAGTATATTAGGCTTCTAATATTACTTTGTCAGTGACCAATTTCAACTTGTTAGCTAGTACTTATGTCAAAACGCTTTAGATATAATCAACAAGCAGTGTAGGTAAACAAATCTTTCTTTACTTTGAGAGATTAATGGATCAAGAAGTGTTCGACGATTCAAGATAAATAAGAGAAACGATAAAGCAAATAATTTTTTTTACTAGATAGATAAAAAAAATACAAAACTAATCTAAGTCTTCAAGTCAACTTCAAGAAATCTAAGAAAACCACCTCCTAATGAAAAAAAAACTAAAGAAGCACCACCAATGTCAAAACAAACTAACTTTCCAAATATGATAATGCACCCTCCCACAAGCTTCTATTTTTTTTGTAAATACCCTGCGACCGACTAATTTGTAGAAATAAATCTCTTCGTCCACTTGCGGGAGGTTTGTTTAAAGTCAGAGCAACACAAAAATTATTTGCACGTAATAAAATTCAAATCTAAAATCATAAGAACAACATATTCGCAGGACTCAAACCTTTATTAAAAAAAACAGTTCCCGGAGGTTAGCCAGAAACTTCTATTGGTCCAGGCGCATATAAAATTTCAAAGATATTGTGTTTTGAAAATTTTAAATTGAAAATTTATAAAAATCCTACTCATTATAATAAATTTCTATTTTTCAATTAAACAATTGCATTTATTTTTTCTTAATATGCACTACTTTACTATTTACTTATTTTGAAAATAGATACATTAAAAAAATCAAACTTTTTTTAAAATAACCATAATTTTAAAAAATAATACCAAATTAACCACCTCTTCAAATTATTTACCCAAATAACCATTTTTTAAGAGGAGTAGCCAAGACAAATGGCGCATGCATATATGGTTTAGGCATAGGCGTCATTGCATCTGGCGACTGCATTCACTACATGTCAATGCAATTGGCGCATGCATTCATCCATTAGGAGCATGCGCCATTGCAAGTGACGACTCCATTGATTTTTTTAAATTTTTTTAAGTTATAATTAAATAAAATTGAAATAATAAAAGAAAATTAAAAATAATTCATAATATCATCTTATAAAATTCAAATACACAACAATTGACAAGAAAATCAATGACTCGTCCGATCGAAACGTTCTCATGTTCCACATCCCGATGCATTAGCCTGCCTTCAAGGTCTCCCATGATGTCTCTAAGGAGTTTGAGGTCTTTTTGAGTGTTGGCCTGAGGAAAAGGTGATTGTTGTTGAGCGTATGATGACGAAGCTCGTTGGCGTGAATCAATTAAATACCTCGGCTCAGACATAAATTGTGTCATTTTAACCGACCTAAACCAAATCATATAATATTGAGTTGGTCTAGCACCTTGTATGATTGGTTAGTTTAAGATGTGCCGACGTCGATTCTTCCAATGATGACGCATCTCTTTAGAAAAGCCTCTCCAATCGGGATAACCCCGTTGGGCATCGACTCTTTGTTGATGTCAATCTCCCAAACATGTCAGAGGGTATGGAATTTATTTTTACATGTCGAGTTGTAGTTTCACACGGTCACTCTGGTGCATCTCCACAGTAGTGAACCTGATGATTGGTGTTTTTGTTGTCCAAACTGCATTATCATCAGGACAATAAAGGAATGTTACTCATGGTAGTGGCACAAGATGGCAACAACAACATTTTTCCAATTTCCTTTGCTTTGGTTGAAGGGGGGACTGCCGATGGATGGAGTTTTTTCCTAAAAAATCTTCGATTACATGTTACTCCCCAACCTAACTTATGTTTGATTTCAGACAGACACCCATTAATTGGTAGTGCCTATAAAAACCTTGATAATGGCTGACAGGATCCTCCTTCAACGCATGTCTACTGCATTAGACATATCACTCACAACTTCATACGGGAGATCAAAGACAACATGTTGCGGAAGAATGTTATGAACGCAGGGTATGCATTAACAAAAACTTTCTTCAAACACTACCGCAAAGACATCAGATTGACAAATGCAGATGCAGTAAGATGGATCAACAATATTCCATTGGAGAACTGGATTATGGCATACGACAACGGTCAACGATGTGGCCACATGACAAAAAATATCGTGGAATCAATGAACTCTGTCTTCAAAAGAATCTGAAACCTACAAATAACCATTTTAATTAGAGCAACCTATTTTAGGCAGGGAACTATTTGAGATCGGGCGTTCCAAATAGAGTTCAGTTTTACAATCCGGGTAGCTGTTCATTGATGCTTTAATGAAATTCATTAAGGAGGAAGTTGCCAAAGCTAACACACATTTGGTCACAATGTTTGGTCGTACTAAAGGTTAGTTCAGTGTTGTTGAGTCAATGGATCACAATGAAGGGAGGCCGGTGAGATACTATTGAGTGGAACTAGATAGAGGTTGGTGCGACTGCGGAAAGTTTTAAGCCTTTTGTATGTCTTGCTCTCATATCATAGCGGCATGTGCAAAGGCTCGACATGATCCTTCAAACTTACTATCCTCCATTTACAAAGTCATAAACCTATGCAATGTTTACAACAATAGCTTTTCGATGGTAGCAAAAGAGGATTATTGGCATGTATATCAAGGGGACATACTCTGGCACAATGAGAAAATGTGAAAAAGAAAAAGGGCCTCCCTAACAGCACGCGCGTTCGAATTGAAATGGATACGGCGAACAAAATGGTGAGATTATGTAGTTCATGTCGCCATCCCGAACACAATCATACAAATTGTTTCAATGTTGGACCAAACACAACAACATAAATTTAAATGAAACCATTTCACTTTATATTAAAAACAACTTTTATTTCATAAATATCATAACATTCGGTTATAATAACTTAAAAACAACAACCAAACAATAATTTAAACAACAATTAAACAACAATACACACAAATACAATAATTAAACAACATAATTATGCTATTACAACCATCAAAACAATTTTGTGAGAACTATACATCATCATGTGAACATCTCTGTCAATTTTAACATTCACCCATAAACGAGGTTCTCCATTTTGATTGAACGTTGTATCAACCCTTTGAATTCTTCTGATCTTTTCACCCTCTGCAATGTCTCAATCTAACTAACGCATCAAGCTCATGTTAAGATGTTCAAACGTATCTATATTCCAGAGTCAGATCTTCATTGGAGGCTTTACTGTCGAATAAATTATATCAGCATTTCTCTTGTGAATATAATGACACATATATGAAGATATTTTGAAGAAAAATTGAAGGAGATTGAAGAAAAATGGAAGGAGATATTAAGAATATGTGTGAAAAATAATAGAAAGATAAATATATTTGTAGAGTGTGCATATAAAGGAGTAACCACATGCAGTGACACGTGCACTAAGTGGATGCAAGCATGCGCCACATGCACACGACTGGAACATGCATGCGTCATTAGGCATGACGCCTTAGTGCAATATTACAAACCATGTGTCATTTGATATGGCTACTGCATTAGACATGTAATTTAAAAAAAAAATTATTATTAAATTTTAATTGAAATACACCGACAATGTAAAAGGATTTTACACCATCAGTTAATCATGGACGTTGGATATTGAAACAAGTTTGACTTTTATTTTAAAAACTTATAAAGTAATGCAAACGGATTTACACTGACAGTGTATAGTAATTAATCCCTTATTATTATGGTAAATAATTTAAAAATATGTTTATTTTGATATTTAATTTGAAAATTATTATTATTTAAAAAAAAATCCAAAAAAAATCACTAACAAATCCATCACCTGCTTCAACCAGAAAGGCTTAACCCACCACTTCAACTTTGATCGCATAATCATTTGATTTTGAATTTTAATAATATCACTCTATCAGAATACCTTGACATACCGACATCAAACTAAATATTCTCAATCCAATCAAGTTGTTAAACGATAGGATAACAAAGAGATACATGGTCAACTACAACATAAGTAGAAAAATAATATAAAACAGCATGATGAGAAGAAAATATTAAATTAATTAATTAATTTTATTATAGAATAATGGAGATACTACTATTATTATTATTTCAGTCGGCTAGATGCAATCATAAAATCAAATATAATTGATTTGACTCCTGTCAATCTCACTTCACACTTTACATACACATTATACGACTATAAATATAATGCTTGGCATGTAGGTCAACTAGTTTGAAATAGCTTTTGAATATTTAATTTTATTAAGAAAAATTTGGAAAACAGTTAATCTTATAAATTAATGTTTTATTTCAAAAACAATTAATATATTTAATTATATTGAGAGAATTTTTTTTAATATTTCCTCTGTTGGAAGTGACCTTGTTTGCTTGGAGATTCTTTCGAAACAAAATCTCGACACAATATAATTTGAATTATTGTAGGATCATCAATAGCGATTTTTTAAGGTGTTTGGGAGAAAAACAGAAACAACGAAAATTGATATCATTTTTTTCGAGTGTATTTTTTCAAATTAGTGTGGTATACCATTATGAAGTGGTTGGACACATGTAATGTGTAATAGGAGTGTTCACAATGCGTTTTGGACGTTTTTTATGCTAAAAGTCATTTGAGCCGCAAGAGGAAACAACGTGCGGTTTGGTTTGGTTTTGGTTGGTCTTTAGAAATAAAACCAAATCAAATCATTGTGTTTGGTTTTGTTCGATTTGTCGATTTTTTACAAATGATTTATTGAGTCATACATACACCTATAGATGAGAACATAACTTTGTATTTAGTCCAATTCTACCAAATAACAACAAAACTCATTATATTTGGACAACAACTTCTCATTTAATATGTAAAAATTAGATTAGACAAAAGTGGAATAATAAATATAAAATAATAGCATAAAACAATATAAAAACATCATAACTAAATAAAAAAAATAGAGGAGATGAGAAATTAGTGAAGATGAAAAAGAAAGAACAGAAGACAGAAGAGATTAGAGAAGAAGAGGTGTAATAAAAACGAAATTGGAAGAGAGAATAGTAGCATAAAATGAGAAGGTGAAAAAGAGAGAATATAAGATAGTAGAGATTAAAGAAGAAGAGACAAGATTGTTAAAATAAGATTTGTTTATACCCTTAAAAGGTTTTGATGATAACAAAATATTTAAAGATCAATATGGTTTGCTAACATTTTGTTTAAGTGTGCAGGATCACAAACATATAACTAATCATGATTGTTAGCATATGTGGAGAAGTAATTTAAAGTTTGATTCTGATTGATCAGAATCTAAACTAGTTCATCACCTCTGAAGGCATTAGATTCTGGAGTCATGACCCAACTTCTGATGATAGATCAGACTCTGAAGGTATGGAGAGCAGTTGATCCATACACTGAACCAAGCAATCTTGTCTTATCAAAACCTCACATTTCTGGACAAAGTCAACTAGGGTTTTTGTTTTGTAAGGCACAAGAAAAAAGAGATGTGACATCTTCAGTTTATTCTACCTTTTGGTAGATACCTAATACGATGAAAGATACTGAGAGCAATGCTATTATTGAGTGGATAAAGCTTCAGACCAGATGCAAGTCTCTAACGTCTCTCTTGACATATGTCTTCACTAATTTTGCACATTATTTTTAAACCCTCCAATGACTCTTTTTCAGTCTCTAAGAAAGGAAGCTGAAGACTCAAAGGAAGGTGACAACATCATAATGCATTACGAGATCTTTGTCATAACTCTGAGTTGTTATTTCTGTAACTGTTATTGCTTAAAGATCATAAGATTTCTTATCTTTGATTATCTTAGAAATCTTAGAAACATTGAAAACCTTTGTGATTGTTGCAAAACTGTTATACTTGTGATTTTGTATCAAAGTATAATAGTTATCTTGTCTACTAAACTTCTGTTTAAAGTAGAGAAAGTCTCTTGTCTGCGTGTTTGAGCAATGAAGTCTTTTTCTATGTTGATTGAGCAAGGAAGTCTCTTGTCTGAGGATTTAAGCAAGGAAGTCTCTTTCTAGGTTGATTGAGCAAGGAAGTCTCTTTTCTGAGGACTTGAGCGGAAGTATCTTTCTAGGGTGATTGAGCATTGAAGTCTCTTGCAAGTTTACTTGAGCAATTTGTAACTTGTTTGGTTATAGTAAAAAGCTCTTGTTGAAGTAAGGGGATTGAACTACTCTCAGTTAATGAGAGGAATTAGGATAATCTTTGTGTGTTGCTTGCATTTACTTCTAAACTTTATATTTTTGCTGTTGTGTTTAATTCTGATATCAGAGTCTGAATATTGTTCAGAATCTGAACTACTGGTTCAGAAGAAAAACAGTTACTTTTAAGTATACACAATTCAACCCTCTACCCTGTTCTTGTGTATTTTTCTAACCTCCAAAGATGTATCTGGCAAAGAAGACGCGATATTGTTATGAGAGATTTGAGAAGATTGAAACGGAAAACTTAAGTGTAAGGAAGAGAAAATCGTCTGTCATCGTAAAATTAAGGCATAATAGGTTTAGGTTTGGGATAAATGTGACTTAAGTGAAATTTGAATTGTAACATAATAAAGTTTGATCCAGTTTAATTCGGTTTGCAAAATACAAACCGCAAATCGAACCGAACCGCGCGGTTTTGTTGAAATGTGACCAAACACATCTGAATCTAATACATTCTTTTACAATTTTCGATTTAGTTTAGTTTAATTTATGATTTTCTATTGAATTGTTTCGGTTTAGAATACCCTGATTGTAATAAGGATCTTACTGACTCAATATATCAGACTTTTTTGTGTTCTTAAATCTATGTATTCTATGGACATATAAATCTCCTTTTACAATATTTTCACCAAGACTTCACCTAGTCTTAGACTAACTTTATAGACGGCAAAACAAACTTGACTTAGTCACCCTTCAATCACTACGCAAAGCAAGTAATACACAAAGCAAGTAAACGAGCCTCATTGGTGATATCAATAGGGAAAGGAACATCCATTTTTCCTTTTGGATTAGCAATTAGTGTAAAAACAAACTATTTTAATGACCCACAAGGCCATGTGAAGAGAATAGATAAGGGTCAGCATCCTACTCAGGACCACCAAACTTTGTGGTCGACAACCATCCTAATCTATTTCATTTCTTCTCAACACCTTCAACCCTCTTGTAATTTCCACTATTTTCTTATAATTTGATTTCTACACATTTAAACTATAATATAGTTTTTTACTTGTATTTAAATATTTATATAATCATATTAAAATTTGGTTAATTTAATTCAACATTACAAAATCGATTTATATGATAAAAATTTCAAAAATATACTCAAATTTATTTTTTGAAAATATGATATTCAATTTTAAAATTAATTAATTAATAAATTAATTTTACTTTCTACTAGCTAAGTTCAATTGAAGACGGATGAAATGTATAAACCGGTTTAATATTGAAATTATTAGTATTTAGAGGTATGGAATCTAAAACCTTAAAAGAAATATAATATTGAATCTTAAACCTTAAGTCAACATTGAATGCTTGAGTGTTTTAAATTCTAATGTGCTTAATTTCACTATTACTTTTCTTTCTTTTGACACTTTTTTCGACCAAAACAAATATATAGTCTTGTAGTTTATCAAAGAGATCACACCCACTAAAAAGACAGTGTTTACTTCTTTATAACATTTTTAGTTTTTATTTTTTAAAATGTATATTCTTTTTAAATTGTAAAGAAGATGAAGACGCAAAATAAATAATTCTAATAGTTTTAAAATAAAAGATAAAATAAAAGGAAAACTAGGAAAAAATACATTTTTTAAGATAAATATTTTGACATTTTAAAAATATTTTCAAAATCTTTTTTTTTATATTTTGAAAAAAAAAATTCTAGACGCACTACAAACCTAAAACCGGAAAAATTCAATCATGATGAGCCTCATTTATAGAATACGCACTAAGACATTGATGACTCAGAGCAATCACAACCATCAGATATAATCAGACGATCGTTGCGTAAGGTGTAGATCATATCAGAACGATTCTAACCGCCCACATTATATAAACTTCAGCGCACACCATTTAAAATATTATATCATTCACACACTTAAACTACTTTCTCACTTATGCATTGATTGTGATATTGTAGTGTTAATTTTGCAGATTCATCTCTATTTTGATGTATCAGACGTTCACTCCTCTATACAAAAACTCAAATTCATTAGATCTCCACATATTTCTTGTTCATAGAACAATTTTCAAAATCAATATTTTGACATTTTTTTAAATTTTTTGTAAAAGCTAAATTTGTTTAAAAAATTAATGACAAAATAATGAGGAAACTTTGGATTTAATATTATATAATGTTTTTCGTATAAAAGAAGTCAACAAAATTTTAAACATATGTAGATATTTAACAGAGTCGTCTCAAGTTTTTGGTTCCTCGGTGTAGAATAACTACAATTAACCATGATAAAATAAATAGAGACCATATTTAATCACGATTTAATCTGACAAATATTTTATGAGATCCTATTTAACTATAGTTTAGTCCTGACAAGTTTGAGGCCCTGTGCGGAAGCCCTTCTTGCATACCCTTAAAAGTGACCCTAATATTTAATCACCATAATTATAGAAGTTTGAATAAATGAATAAGAGTCTAAGCTTTTAGTTTTTACCTTTTCAGCTCGCATAAATAAAATAGCTTTATTTGATAATTGTGTTTACCTTTTAACTTTTAACTTTTTTACTAGCTTGTTTTTTTTCTCAAAAATCATTTGAAGTAGATTTTAAGTTTATAGCTTTTAGCTTGTCATTTTTTCTTCCATTTTTATCTTTATTATTTTAACTAAAATTCATTTTTATCTTATACAATTTATTTATGATTTAAAATAAAATAAATATGTCTTAAATGTAAGAATAGAAAAAGTCATACTTTATATAAAAAAGTCTCAATTAAATTTAGGTTTTAAAGGTGAAATTGGTTAATAAAACTTTTAAGATCAAATGTTTTTGTTTCGTAGTGAAACCATAGAGAGTTGAAGTAGGTGGTAAGGAATTCTGAATCGATGATGCTGATTTTTGATAAGGTGACGCAGGATGAATCTGTAAAGTCAGCACTGAAGGTGTGAAAAACACAAAAAATAAGAGTTTGAATTGGATTTTAAAAACAAAAGCTTTTTATCAACTCAAGAATATCACATAAATACTAAGAACAAATAGTTAAAAACACAAGTATTTTTATCGTAGTTCACTTGAAACTCAAAGTTACTTCAGTCCACCCGCCAAGGTGATTTCACCTTATACACAAGGACTTAATCCACTATAATTAATTGATTACAATAATCACAAAGAATAACCTTCTTTGTATTCTCAAGGATCGAACTATAACCAAGTCTCCTTAAGGAATCACAAATAGCAACTTTCTTTGTCTTCTCAAGGATCCGACTAAAACCTAGTCTCCTTAAGGAAATACAACCAAATAGTTTGAATAAGATTTTATGTGTTACAAGTTGCTTCTACACAATCAAATCTTTACACAAATGAAATAGAAATACTTATAGAAAAACAATGTATAAAAATTGATAGCTTTTCACAAAGAAATAGACTTGTCAAATTGTTGTAGCGCTTCTAGATTTCTTCAAGTCTCCAAGTCTCACTTATATAGCATAAGAAAAGAGACCGTTTGAGGGGAAAATGCGGATACCAAGTAGAGCGGTTGTCCATTATTGACTTGGTGAAAGGAGTGATACAACATATAGTCATTCACTCACAATTTTCAGTGACACATGTGATGTATAGTATTGTCCTTTGCCCACTGATGAGATCCTTTTCGAGCTTCAGAGTAGTTACCATAGGTCTCCATTTTTTAGGAAGACTTCTGATAATCTTTTTGAAATGGTCGGATGTAGTGTATCCTTTGTCCAGAACTTTCAGTCCTGCAACAAGCATCTGAAACCTTGAGAACATAGTCTCAACTATTTCATCATCTTCCATTTTGAATGCCTCGTACTTCTGAATTAAGACCAAGGCCTTTGTGTCCTTTACTTGAACATTCCCCTCACAAGTCATCCTCTGAGAGTCAAAAATGGATCCGGTAGAATCTCTGTTTGTTATCTTCTCATAGTCAGTATAAGAGATAACATTTAGCAATATAGTTCTGGCCTTATGATGAATTTTGAAATCTTTCTTCTGTTGATCAGTCATAACACTTCTTGCTATATTCCTTCAACATTAACTGGGTGAACGTAGCCATCGACTACAAGATCCCAGAGATCAACATCGTAACCAAGAAAGAAGCTTTCTATTCTATGTTTCTAATAATCAAATTCTCACCATCAAATATTGATGGTTTTGCACTATAGTGATCTCTTTCATTATTGTTAACAACGTTATCAACGACCATTGTTTCTCACACAAACTGGATCGATACTGAACACGGTGAAGTGTTGATAAAACTTTTTATCACAATCAGAACCGAAGTTCTGATGCCAATTGAAGGTGTGAAAACACAAGAAATGGGGGTTTTAATTGAGTTTTACAAAATAAAAACTTTTTCCAACTTAAGAACACCACTTAAAATATAATAACAAAGATATAAAAACACAAGTATTATTATCCTGGTTCGCTTGAAACTCAAAACTACTCCAGTCCATCCGCCAAAGCGGTTTTGCCTATACACAAAGTATTAATCCACTATAATCAACATATTACAATAATCACAAAGAATAACCTTCTTTGTCTTCTCAAGGATCCAACTATACCTTAGTCTCCTTAAGGACTCACAAAGAATAACCTTCTTTGTCTTCTCAAAGATAACCTCCTTAAGGAATCAAACAAACAGTTTGAATAATATTTTTTGTGTGTTACAAGTTACTTCTATACAGGCAAATTTTACACAAATCATAAACAAATACTTAAAGAAAAACTGTGTACAAAATAATAATAACTTTTCACAAAGAAACATACTTGTCAAAATGTTGTATCACCGACATATTTCTGTAAGTCTCCAAGTCTCACTTATATAACATAATAAGAAAATCGGTCGAGGGAAAAATGGGAAAAGCTCATAGAGCGACTGTCCACTGTTGGATGGTGAAAGGAGTGATATTGCGTACTGTACTTCGCCCATAAAATCAGTGACATGTGTGATGTATAATATTGTCCTTGCCCATGAAATCAGGTAGTGAAAAGGATATTCAATTTGTACTATATACTATTTGATCATGTTTCCATTTGATATTATCTTCAAGTTCATTGGCTTCTAATGAAAGTTGACGAAGCATGAAATGAAAAAACATAAAGTTGGATTCAAAAACTTCAGAATCTTTGGTCAGAACCTTGACAACGTCAATAGTCTGGCTTGAGATCTTCAATATCTTCAGAATCTTCAGAGTCTTCAGAATCTACAGTCAAAACCTTGATAACCTCAATCGTCTGGCTTGAGATCTTCAGAATCTTTAGCTATGTAATACAACTTCAGAAGCTTGCCATTCTTTAGAAGCTTGGTGATCAGAGTTACATCCAGAGGCATAAACTGAGAGAACGTTGCAGCATCAATATAACATCTCCTCATAAACTTCTCAGGAGTGAATCAACACAGAAGCAGAAAGATCAGTGGAACAACAACTTTGAACATCTTTCATAACTTTTTATAACTGGCGTAGAAGCGGAATCGAGACTCATTGTTCAGAAATTGATGATGTTTCATGTCATATACTTAGAATCAGAACTGCTTGTTAAAACTACACAATAAAAAACCATTAGGGTACCAAAATTATTCTCACACAAATACAACATTGTTATCATCAAAACTTAAGGTATAAATGTAGAGCCAAATCTTGTTCTAACACCATCCCTTAAAGACTATGGGAACAACCTTAACTTGAAGGTGTCATCTGATATGCCAGGAATCTTGAAGTTACTTAAAACTTCCATAAATTGCCTCAAGTGAAAATGTAGATCTTCATTGGCAGCTCTTCAGTATTGACCAATGGCTCGCAACATTTGAAACATCATTGTTTGAACTCAAATTGAGCCACAATGATATATGGTCGAATGATACATGTGCGCGTGGCGTTGGGATCAAATACATCATACTTTTTAATGTTTCTTGCCCTATCATTAGCAATACTAATGATGTTATTATATACCATGTCTCTTTCCTCTTCAATTGGTTCTTTTTCAAGGTCTCCAAAAACAAGGAAAGGTGAGGGATTTCTTGGTAAGTGACCAGTAGCTTGAAATCTTCATAGCAATCTAAGTGTTCTTTCAAACTCAGGATCTCCTTTGTATACTGAATTCAACAACCTGCACATGCAACAACTAAGCACATGTTGTGTCACCAGACTATAGAAAATGTGAGAAGCTCATCATACAATAAGCATGCAGGAGACGAAGTGTATTATGGCAGGCTGATGGCGCATGTGATCCTGCGAAGGTGTCTTGTAGCAGACCATCGTGTAACGGTTGTTCAATTCTACAAATTTTTCTCTTCTAACCCTTGATCTCATCTCTTTTCTATTTGATTGAAATACGCTCAATCCTGCTGTTTGATGTCACATATGCCCTAAAGAAGTGAACATCCATCCCTTGTATCCTTTATTTTATCTATCTTTCTTCTCAAAGTCGGGGTTAAAGCGTTGTTCTAGTACTGTCGTGTCAGGACTCATAAGAAGTTATCTATACACAAGTAACAAACACATACAAGCTCACAAGCAAGAGAACTTATTGTGAACTTCATAATTTACTTAAAAACAAAGAAAAAGCACTAAATTAAACTAGAAAGTGACTGAATTAAAAAGATAACATCAAGTGTTAAGGTGTATAATACCTCACAAAAAGTGAATTATCATAAATCTCGAACCAATGAGGAGTTTTGAGTTGGCTATCCTCTAAATTGAACCAAGATTTTACACGGATTGACCATGAACTAAACCAAGATTTTTACCGGGATGATCTAGAATCTACCGATATTTCACACAAGATCAACTCAAAAATCGAGAGAGATTTTATTTAGGGATAATCTCGAATTTTCTGAAGGTTTTTATTTGGTTATTCTTCATAGACTAAAAATAGAGTTTTTCTTCAATGACGGAGCTCACAAATCAAACAAAGACTTATACTAATCCTCAAAAGAGATTTTATACCTGTTTAACTTCAAACCTAAACAATTACTCCCTAAGGAAGAATAACTTACTCAAGAGGCAAAAGAACCCGTTAAATTTACAATAATACCCTTACTCAAAATAACTTCCTCACTAAACTCAAGAACGCTCTCGGAATGCTATGGATATTAATGTGTGTGTGAGAGAGAGAAAGATCACTTTTATGGTGTTTGAAATAAAAGGGAAAGTCTATACATATAGGGCAAGAAATGATTCATTTTAAGAAACAATTGATGAGCAAAATAATCAAGTATTATAATTATTCTTAAAATGACATAGTATTTAATTTAATTAATGATTTTTGTTGCTATGCAAATAATATGCATTTAAAAAATACGATTTATGTGGGTGGAGGCGAGACGGGGCGGAGAAACCTATTCTTTGTTGCGGGCGAGGGTGGTGGCTCAATTGTTACTCTCGATTGGATTTGGAGAAGAGGACATGTCTGATTATTGGAGGCGGAGCTAATAATGCTTAAACCCGCCTCAGCTCCGTCCCGTTGTTATGCCTTTTTCCCTCCTCAAACTTGTGACAGATTATTCTTCATATTTTTGTTTTATATTTTTATATTTTAGTATTTCACAATGCAATAAAGTTACTTTTTCATGCAAGAGCTTTTACCCTTGACATACATCTATCAATGATTGTGATTTTCTTATAGTGGTGATTTCAACAAACATACTTAATCGTTGAAGTAATAATAAATAGTAACACTTACCAAATATCAAACTCGATAATTAAAAATACTTTTGATTGGAGTAATTCTGTATTAGTTGAACAAAATGTTCTTTGAGTTGTTTTATAATGTGCACTTAGAATATTTATGAATATTCATCTTATTAAATTAAAAAAATATTTTTGAGAAGTAAAAGTATCACAATATGGCATGATTGTAAGTTGTAACTGGAAACCAACAAAACATTATATACAAATTTAAGCATCATCCAAACCTCAAATCCTATCAAACAGAAATTGTTAGCTATTATATAACCTACATGAATTGAATGCACCTAAGATGTTGTTCATTAATATGATGTCACATTCTCTATACTTACTAAGATGTTACTCTTTTTGATGTCACATCCTGCTGTACTTACTAAGATAAGATGTTAAGTAGCACAATATTGGTAAGTTCATTAGGTTATAACATTGAATGTAATTTGTGTTTGAGGCAACAATGACACTTTCTCTAACTTTCTCTAACAATTATTTTTACCATTAAATAATAATATTAATATCAACATTTTTTCATACCATTTTATCGATCGGTACGATTTTTAAAACTTTGAGTGTAACATTATATTATTTATAAATCATAAGAAAATAAGTTAACAATTTCCCAACCGTCAACTCCCCAACCATAGTATGCTTACACTGTTTTGGTATCATCTCTTATTGAGTAATACTAGTCCATAGTCAATATCTTCAAAACCAATAATTTCAATATATTGTACTATGCACTAAATGCATTCCACTTTTTGTCTAACCATGATAACAAACATGTCCCTCATGGAAAATTTCAATTATGAAGGTACTACTTTTATACTCTACTATATCCTAATTATTTGCCAAAGTTTACCTTTTAAAATAATTAAATAATTAATATATTTAAATAATATATAAACAAGATACACTGTCTAATCAATATATTTTAAAAAAATAATTATTTAATAAATAGAATTATCTATTTGAAACTAAATTTAATTATCAATTTATATTTATACTTGCCTTAATTGATGTATAATATATAGCATCAAATTTTAAGCAATGACATAATGCAATGCTCTTAAGACACAAAAAAACATAATGGGAATTAATTAACTCACTAGTATTAAGTGTTTATAAGATCTATCTGAAGTGACAAGATTCATGTTGTTAAATTAAACATTTTCATCAATTTTTAAACTTGAAAACTTGCAATTTAAAAATAAAAGTAAAATAAAAGTTTATATTAATTGATAGATATTTTAGAAAGAAAATATTAAACAGATGAAAATAATAACCAAACATTTTATATTCTATTAATTTAATATTTGAGATCAAATGCAAGTATAATCAATTTTTTTATTTTATATAAATATACTTTTGTAGGATATAGTTCCCTTGCATTTAGGTAGGAGCTAAAGTGTTATCCACCACATATTTTCTCCAATTCAAAACAACTATATCTAATTTGAAGTCAATTGCTATCACATAATAAAGACCTAATGAGTAATGAATGATCACCTTTTTATCACATATTAAAGGGTAAACAATTGCACATGGACATGGTCTCACCTTTTTCATATATATTTTTTTTAAGAATTATTCATCTATCTAAATTAATGAATGATCACTTTAACAATTAAATTTCAAAAGGGTAATGAATTTCCATCTCTTATTTTCATTGTAAAACACAATGAATAAAGAATAATTGATATATTGGAGTAAACCTATAATATTTCATTTTGTGTTGAATTTGATTAAATCGGTTTAATGAGTCGGATCAATTTAGTTGATTTAATATTTATTGGAGTAAATTTATAAAAATAATTAATGTTTTATAAAACTTACAAATATTTACTTTTTACATTTTAAAAAAATCAAAATTTTAAAATAGTCTAAAGAACTATTTTTTATTATTGAAAAAAAGATATTATCATGTGATATTAATTTTAAAAATTAAAGATAGTGAATTGTCTGTGTAAACTAGTTTTACATTATCATTTAATAGAATTATAATATTTTATCATGTTATATAAGTATTTTAAAAATATTATAAAATTAAACGCGTGTCTTGACAAGATACACGTCTGTAATTGACTTGTCAATGCATATTCTTTTTTCTTTTTATTTTAATATCATTTGACATTATTTTAATCGTTATCCTACTTTAAACGATAAATTAAATAACACTCAAAAGTTTATATTTCATGTCTTGTATGTTTGGGAGTACAATGTCATGATTAAATTATAAAAATGATAATATCATGACAATATTATGAATCTCATTTTTATAATATAATAATAATAATAATAAAAAATATTAATTAAGTTTGATTGGTTTCAAATTTCGACGAGTTTGAAATAATCATTCGAGCCTAAATAAAACAATATTATATTATCCAAATTAAACGATAAGATTAATCCGATACCCCAACCGAACCAATCCATTTAAAAGAAGAAAAAAAACGGATCGATCTTTTTCATTCGACCTGTTCAAATTTATCCACTCCTAAGTGTAAGAACTAAGTATGACTAAGGTTGACCAATGCATTCAACACTTCATAGAATTGAATATGAATCATGTTATTATTCTTATTATGGACATACATTGACACATGGCTTTGACATTGTCTTCCAAACAAACAACAAACCATGCCTCAAGTTAAATGTTATAACATTGCAATGTCTATATGTAACAAATGCATGAATTGCCAAGACAATACATAGGAAAAGGTTATCAACATCCTAGTATAAATTCAACAACTAACAACTATGTTCTCTTGGATCATCTATTGCCCTTTATGTCAAGGTTTATGGCATGCGTCCGGTCACCACTAATATCCAATGAACTCATGTACGTATGTACGAGATCTTGAGATCTTAAGTAAGATCGATCGGTCGGTCTGTGAAAAATCATAAACTTCGTAATACTTGTATGACACATAAAATTTTATTGACTTTTTTTTATAATTTTATATATTCATAATTTTTATTAAAAAAACTCGATTTTGACTATACCGACCACATAAATAATTTTTATTCAATAAACATATGTAAGTAAACCTTTGTTAGTAGTTTTACTTCTTGTGATAAATATTGTTAAGCACACTTACAATGGTCCCACCAGAAAGCATAGCCACCCAGAAGATAGATAATGTCACAACTTTCCCACACCACTAATTTTCTGCCACGTGTCCTACACAGATTCTCTTAAAACTCCCAACATCACCAAAAACAGCAAGAACAATCACTGCAAACACAAACTTCATCTATTTTAACATCCTTAACACTGTCTGTCCAAAACTGACAAACAAACCATTCATCACACACTCCCTCACTCCACAAATGTTGGAGCAAAAATTCCTCACCACCACCTCGGCCACCGTCCGGTCCGCGGTCACATGGCCGCGGACATGCGACACGTGCCGCTCCGCTCCATGCGCGGTATTCTGCCGCGCAGATTCAGCGTACTTATGCGCTGGATGCGACGCTCGCATCCACGCAGCAAACCGTGTAGCCTCGAGGCACGAACGCGTCTGGGTCTGCGAGGCCTGCGAGCGTGCCCCGGCGGCTTTTCTCTGTAAAGCCGACGCTGCTTCCCTCTGCTCCTCATGCGACGCTGATATCCATTCCGCTAACCCGCTTGCCAGCCGCCACCAACGTGTCCCGATTCTTCCGATTTCTGGATACCTGTACGGTCCTCCGACGACCCTTTTAGGTGCTGACGACGAAGGCTTTGTCCGCGGCGGCGGTGACGCGGAGGAAGAGGAGGATGAAGGTGCTGATATGGAAGATGAAAATGAAGCAGCTTCATGGCTTTTGTTGAATCCTTTGAAAAACAACCATCACAATATCAACAACCACAACAACAATAACAATAGCAATGATCATAATCAAGAAGGTAATAATAATGGATTTTTGTTTAGCGGCGAAGTTGATGAGTATTTGGATCTTGTGGATTGTAATTCTTGTGGTGGTGGTGAAAACACTTTCACTACCAATAATACTCATGATCACGACTATAGTCGTGATCAACAACAACAGCGACAAGATCATTATGGTGTTCCTCAAAAGAACTATGTTGGAGATAGTGTTGTTCCTGTTCAACAGCAACATCTACAGAATTTTCAACTTGGGTTGGAGTTTGAATCTTCCAAAGCTGGATTCAGTTACAATGGTGGATCAATTAGTCAAAGTGTAAGGTTTCTTAAATTTCTTTACTTCTTATGTCTCTTTGTTTGACTCAATGATTCTTGATTTTTTTTAGTTGTTTGCAAAGGTTTGAAATTGGTGAAAACTATTACAAAATTCATATGTTTGAATCTCATATTAATCTAATTCAAGATCTTGAACCACTTTGTATATAACATTTTTTTTTTTAAATTAGGGAAAAAAAGTGAATTTGAATTTTACTTTTATAAATTTATAGTTTTAATTTATAATTTATATTTTTTCTAGTAATGTGAAATGTGAATTTCACCTTTATAATTCAAATTCTATATTTGGATAGATTTTTCTACATAATTTCTACCCTAGATGATTTTGCTATTTTGAACAAGTTCTACAAACATACAAACATGATGTTTTAGATTCTTTTTGTAACTTTTCAACTCTCTTTACCTTTTTTTTTCTTTTCCCTTTTTTCTTTACACTTTTTTTTAATGGTAAGAATCTAAGGACCAAGTATCATGCTTGGTTGCTAGGAAACGGTTCTAAGTTTGTTTTTCTTCAAACTTCATAAGAAATTTTTTCATTTTTCTTAGTATATTCCTTTTTTAGCCTTTTATCAGTACAGAACAACAAGTACAAGCTGTGTTAATGGCTTTCTTTTTGGATTCTGAATGTTGGAATATTTATCTGCTAGGAAATATTCTTCAATTTTCCACCGTCTGAAATCTAATTCCCTCAAAATTAGACTTCTGTAGATGCTATTTCTTTTTCATGAAACTCTATTCTTAGTGCTGTCAAAACCACAACAACGTGATGGTTTTTAAATTGCGGTTGCGATCATAGATACGGTTGCAATTGCAACTCAGTTGGTGTAACGCGCTTTGCAGGTATTGCAGCGTGAATTTTGATTTGAAGGTGTTTAAAATTCATAGTTGAAAGACGAAAAAAGTTAATGGAACAAACATGAGAAAAAAATTTCTATTATGATCATACATATGATTTTAAATTACACAGCTAATTACTGGTCTGATGTAGTTGCGAAGATTGCTGCATAACAATATTGTGAATTTTAAAGAATTAATCTTTGTATGCGGAGGATATCTCGTTTATACTAAAATAAATTAATGAATCAAGCTCATAACATTGAGCTAAAGTGATATTAAAATGAAAATTATTGAATTTTAATTTCATAAACCTATGATATTTCATGCATTTTGGTTACTAATTTATTATTTATTCTATCTTATTGAAAATCAGGTTTCAGTTTCATCAATGGATGTTGGTGTTGTACCAGAATCAACAATGAGAGATGCCACAACAATGTCATATTCAAGACCTTCAAAAGGAACAATTGACCTATTTTCAGCTCCTCCTATTCAAATGACTTCTCATTTCTCTCCAATGGACAGAGAAGCCAGAGTCCTAAGGTACCTTGAAAAAAAGAAAACAAGAAAATTCGAGAAAACGATCCGGTACGCCTCGAGGAAAGCCTACGCGGAAACTCGGCCGCGTATCAAAGGTCGGTTCGCGAAACGGACCGACGTTGAAGCTGAAGTCGATCAAATGTTTTCCACAACACTAATTACGGAAGTTGGATACGGAATCGTTCCCTCGTTCGTATAACGTTAAACAAAACGATCAAATGACTTAGTGTTTATTTGAATTTATCTGAGTTCGTTCGCCAGAATCACACTCTCATCATCGTGGTTTTGTTAAATATTACCAACAAAAATTTCTAGCATTTATGTTTTATTATTATTAAGTTTTTCTATTAATACTGTATTTTTTTTCATATAATCTAATTATTTGTTGTTGCAATAATTAGATATATGTTTTAATAGCTTGTTTATTGTATTTTTTATGAGACTCCTATTTGTAAATAAAATCCTTATATTATCTTAAGTTATTAAATTCTTGTAAATGTATCTTTTCAAAAAGTTGTAATTTTTCTTTATTTGTATTTGGTGTGTAATTTTAATAATAAATATATATTGATACAATATAAAGAGGATTATAATTTATAACCATTATATAGCTTTTGAATTTTATAATATAGTGTGTTATTTAATTATAAAAAAATAACTTTGAGGGACCCAAAGTCATTAACTATAAGTCATATATAAGACATAAATTAAGCATGTTTTTCTCTAGTTTTGAAAACTCCAATTTTAAAATGTTGAATTGAAGATTCTTCATGTACAAGAAATCTCATATATTTTACATAAGCTCCTTAAACAAACCAAAACTAAATATAAAGGAGAACAAAACAACGTTAAAATTGTCAACTAATCTTAAAATTGGCAAAAAAAAAATCAAGAGAGCAAAAATGAAAACAACTAAATAAACAAACAACAAACATATATAAAAAAAGAGAAATACAAGATTCTAAGAAAAAACAAGGGAAAACACAAACACCACACCAAAATATCGCAGAAGAGAATATCGACAAGCATTCTAAAAAACTCATCATCACAATAAACTTGGATTTTTGCCCCTCATGAACAACTACAGATTCATGCACAAAATGAAAATCGATCTCCACTTTAAGAAGGTGCAAGAAGCACACAAAAATTTAATCAAAAATCATTTCCAAAATAAAAAAATTACACGGGCTAACAATACCACTTTACTAGATATCAATCTAAAAAGATGAACTCGTCTCAAACGACTAAATCATTTGATCATTATAACTTCATGAATTGGAGTATTTATATACTTATCGATGGAAATATTGAGAATTAAGGATTAAAAAGAGTTGGAGATCTATAATTCAAATTCTTAGAATGGTGTAAATACATAGTAACAATCACTAACAATTTGTCATTAAAAGAAACTCATGTATTGAAATATAGTTGTTAGACAAAACCTAACATGATTTGACTATAGTATAAACAAAAAATAAAAGCAAAAGCAATAGCATAGAATATTGTGATTAACAATTATAAACACAAGTCCTTAATCATTCCTCTAAATACAATGGACCTACATCATCCAAAGATCATGGGAGTTTTTGTCATATTCTAAAAGAAGAAAAGAAATGTTTCATGAATGATCTTCTTCTAGCCAAAGTTTCCATAATATACTTTTATATTTTAAAAAGTCATGCACATGCAATGATGAATTTACCACAAACTAAATGTATGAACATACTTTGAAACTTTAACTTTAACTTGATTCATGATTAGTCATTTTAGTTGACATATGATTGGATTGAGATAAAAGAAAACAAAGTAAAGAAACAAATAAAGAAATCTTTTATGCAAATAAAGGTACATGCAAATGCTTTAAATTTCATATCAAATGAAAGACAAAACTTGTTATAGAGGAATCTATATGACCCTATTGAGCAATAGGTGAAAATGTGATGTTTTGTCATCTTCTTAATTGGTATATATTATTTTGTGCTTGAAACTTGGAGAGCTATGAAAAAGTTGCTTGCACTTTTTGCCATCTTGGAAGTGAATATTTTACACACAAAAAAGTAGAAAAAAAATAATGAATCAAGTTTTGATGCTTTGTGATATTTCTTCTTGTTGTCAATGGTCCATAAATATTGGAATAATCAAAATATGCAATACTATTGGTTGATCTTAGTATCATATAAATTGTATAAAAAAAATTATTTTCATCAAGGGTGTGAAATGTTTGTAGAAATAAGAGATCTTCAAATATTATAAAAGAAAAAGTAAAAGAAACAATCTTGTGTTATATAAACTATAGTTAATAGAGTCACATAGTGGTCCTATAAAGTGGCTGCACTTTTTCACTTTTATGTATAACAAAGTAGAAGAATTAGTGAAGGTTATTATAGCATATATATTTGGATTAAGACCCCTTGCTTAATCTTTGATGCTTTCACTTCATTGGCTCTAATATGAGATGAGCTTTAGACAGGAACATTATACATATGCACCCACCAACTTTATTACAATGATGGGAAAAACCAAACCGACTCATCAATTTACTGTATTGATGATACTCGATATGAAATTTAAATATAAAGATAGTTGAGTCAAGTTTATAATGGTATGTGGCTAAGCAGTCAAATTCAAAGACTAAGTAATCAAATCCAAGAATATTGTAAAAATTGATAAATAATTCAAAGTATTTGAAAGAATTATTTAAATTTCAATCTGGACATCCGGTTATTTTAGTATAAAATGGATCTCACCCACCGTGTGATGGGCTAAACTCTTAACCCGACCGACGAGATCAACAATGATATGAGAGTGGAGTAGCGTTTTTACGGTAATCCAATTGGGGCAATCGGACGACATAAGTCTTTATGAAAAGGTCTTTAGGACCGATCCCCAATTTCCATTACCTGCATTTAATCACCATGATATGCATTCAATCACCATGGTGTACATTAAAGTATTTTCAGTAGGACCTCTTTATAGACAGAGTAAAGACCACTATATAAAGGGACACATCAGAAAACAAAAGGACATCCACAAGAGTGATCCTCAAGAACACATTATCATTGGAGTTACTGATTTCCTCAATATAAATTGATGGCGGACACGTTGAAAAAGACAATCCTCTGTTGGTACATGATCCTCCCTAAACTCTTTGTCATTAGCTACACGGACTTTACAAGGAAAATGATACATCAATTTTCAGCTAGCAAACCTTTTTGATGTCTGCCAAGGGTACTCTGAATTATTATGAGAATACTTAGCCCATTTCAACTATGAAACCATCAAGTTCGCTCATCCCAACCAAAAGATGTTTGTAGGGACTTTCCAAATTTGTCTCAAGGTAGGAAATTTAATGAGTCTTTGGCGGAGATGCTAACGTCTTCGATGAAGGAGATCATGACCAATGTGGAATGCTATATAAAAGGGAAAAGATAGAAATGCCGAGAAGAGAACAAGGGAAAAGATAGAAATGTCGAGAAGAGAGCAAGGGATGAGAGAGAGAGAGAGGACTTTGAAAATCATAATCCAGCAGACAGAGATGGCACTAGAATGCATTACCGATTTGTGATAAAATGACCTCCAAGCTTGCCCCAAATCCATTTGAACGCTTAACTCTGTTAAACACGGGATGAGAGAGGATTCTCCAAAATGTTTACCATACAAAGGTCATCCTAAATCCATACCCTTTTAAAGGTGACATCATGGGAAAAAAATCCCGACAAGATGTGTAATTACGATAGAATAAGGGTAATCACATTGACGATTGCAATCATTTGAAATAAGAGATTGAAAGATTGATCCAAATAAAGGTGTGAAAAACACAAGAAGGGGGGGGGGGGGGGGGGGGGTTAATTGGATTTTAAAAGCAAAAGTTTTTTACCAACTCAAGAACACCACATAAATATTAAGAATAAAGAGATAGAAACACAAGTATTTTTATCCTGGTTCGCTCGAAACTCAAACCTACTCCAGTCCATCCGCCAAGGTGATTTTGCTTTATACACAAGGACTTAATCCAGTATAATCAACTGATTATAATAATCACAAAGAATAACCTTCTTTGTCTTCTCAAGGATCTGACAATACCCTAGTCTCCTTAAGGAATGAAAAATAACAAATTTGAATCAAAGGTTTTGTGTTTACAAGTTGCTTCTACACAAGCCAATTTTACACAAATGAAAAACAAACACTTAAAGTAAAACCGTGTACAAAAATGATAGCTTTTCACGAAGAAACAAACTTGTCGAATATTGTAGTGTGTCTCAGCTTTTTCTTCAAGTCTCAAAGTCCCACTTATATAGCATAAGAAAAGAGATCGTTGGAGGGAAAAATGGGGATACCAATAGAGTTGAAGTCCACTGTTGGATTGGTGAAATGAGTGATACATTATACCTTCCTTCGCCCACAATATCAATGACATGTGTGATGTATAGTATTTTCCTTTGCCCATAATTTTAGGTAGTGGAAGGAATATTTGATTTGTACCATGTACTATTTGATCATGTAACCATTTTGAACTTATCTTCAAATTCATTGGCTTCTGATGAATAAATGATGAAGCATGAAACGAAGAAACATACAGTTGGATTCAGGAACATGTATAGATGTATAACCAGATCTTGTTCTAACAATCTTCCCCTTTTTGATGATGGCAAAAACATGTATTTTGATGAACATTTTTATACAGGGTAATCACAGAAAGATACATCTTACGGAATCACAAAGGCCCCCTGAGATGTATAATCCTAAAAAGATAAAATCAGAATGAAAAAGAACTTTCTTGATTAACCTTTTTGAAGTACCAGAATGATCTTCCATCAGAATCTTGTTTGTCTTCAAAAGTTGCTTGAAATTATCCTGAGCACTGGTTGTCAAAATCAACATTCTGATGAACTTCACTTCAGAAGCTTGGTTGAACTCTTTTGAAGAAGCTTCAGAGCTTGGTTCTCTTTGAAATTCTCTTTGAATCTTTTAAAGAGATTTCAGAGCCTGGTTACAAATTCTTCTTAAAGAGCTTCAGAGCCTTGTTATAATCCTTGGGATTTGGTTGAATCAAGTCTGATTAACATGGAATTTGCAATTCCTCAGAACTTGATGTCTGTTTCAGATTCCTAGTAGAAATATTTTTCAAACAGTAAGGTTAAAGCTTTAGACTCAGAGAGTCGATCATTTATTCAAAAATTGGTAACTTAAGTTCTGATCTGAAAGACTTCAAGAGCTTCTGATGTTCTTGACTTTTTCCTACAAGACAATTAACAAACTATTCTTCGAAGTAGTTGTTAGAAGAAACATTAAAAAATGTTTGAGTTATGATTCATGAATATAGATATATCAAAATCAATTTCGTTTCTCCCCCTTTATCGTCAATGAAAATCACATAGACAAAAAAATAATAATGGAAAGAAACAAACATGATTTTATTGAAATGTACCAGAAGGCAGAAAAAGTACAATCATGTTACAAAGACAGAAATTCAAAAACACTTAAACAAAATAAAAACACAAAAAATACTTGAACAAAATAAAAACACAAAAGTGTAGAGACTATTTTGAAAACTAAGGGTTTTGTGGCAGAGGAGGCGGTAGAACATCTGAGTAGTCATCAGGTAGATTGAAGGGATCCACCAACAAATCAATATTGTCCAAGATGCAACTTGCCATATAGTAAGCCAAAGCTTTCAAAGGGTCGATCTTGGTGAAGATATGATAGTTTTCCAATGGGATACTACTATCGTAGATTTCTTCCTTGGAGGGAGGAGTGTTCTTATCGGCGACTGATTGAGGAGAAGATTGAGGTTGAGCTTGTTGCTGTTGTTGTTTTTGATTATCCATTGAAGGAAGTTGAAGATGAATAAGAACAAATGTATATAGGGTATTTGAAGGTTTGAAAGAGAGAAAAGTGTGGGAGTAGTTGTGATCGTAGTGTGACAATGAGTGAAGTGAGTTTATATAGAAAATAAGCAATGATAAAAGCTAACAAAAACACAATCAAAAGGGGGGAACGCGTAAGAGATTTTAACCTAATTCCAAGAAATGAAAAATCCAATGTTTCACGCCAACATCACGCATGCTCAAAAAGTGGGACAACTGTCACCACTAACAACCACATGATATCCAACGAAAAGACAAACATTTTTAATGCAATAATTGTTCAAAATCAAGAAGACAAATAGATAAGGTTACTTCTTATCAGAACCATTCTGATTCATGAAATTTACTCACTTCAGAAAGCTCATGTCTCAGAATCAACAAATAAATTCTCAGAACCTAATCAAGAGTTCTAGAAGCTTAACATTTTGAAATTCATCTCTTTATTCTGGACAAAAGTCCATACGTATTTTTTTCAGAATGAAAGCGAATCTATATTCAACAAGGGTTTTTGTAAAGATATCTGTCCATTGATGGTCTGTATCAACAAATTTTAAATGAAAAATACCCTTCTGAACATAGTCACGAAAAAAGTGATGTTTAATTTCAATATGATTAGCCCTAGAATGCAAAAAAATAAATAGCAGAAGTATTATCACAAAGAATATGAATGTTACTCTCAAATATAAGATAATCTTCCAGCTGACTCTTCATCCAGAGTATCTGAGTGTTGCATCCAGAAGCTACGATATACTCAGCTTCAAATGTTAAAAGCGTAATTGTTGACTGTTTCTTGCAAGATGATTTTTCTTATATAAATTCCAAACTCGTTCAATTGCAACGGTCCCAAATATCATCAGATCTAAGGCTAACTTGGAGATGGGAATTCAAGATCCTTTATTAAGAATTTTCTTGCTCTTTGTAATGTTATATAATTCTCTTTTTATCTCTTTTTCCACGAATACCCTTAGAATGATTTGCTAGTTTTATTTCATTAGACCCATTAGATGAATTATCCATAGATTTGTGTGAACCATGTCATCTTTTTAGTTATGTTCATTGTCACGATAAGATTATTTTATTAAGAGTTATTGTGCTTAATGATTTTTTCTCGCTTACAAATGAGTGACCGATACCATATCATATTTGAGAACTAACATAAGATAATGCGATTGAATCTAATACTGTTCGGATACCATATCATTGTATCCTGTTGGGGGAGTTTCTCACTATAAAGTATTGAACATTGTGTGACTTCTTCTTTTTGGAGCAACACTTTTGTGAGAGACACACCACATATTCACCTAAAAACTTAAGATGATAAGTGAGTGGATTCTCTCACTTATAAATGCTCAAGTCTCCACATTTCCCACCAATGTGAGACTATTATCCACACTATTCACACTCAATACATTCTCTACATACCCGCTATTTATTTTATGTCTGTGCTCTTCTAAATTCAAGTGTGATTTTCTTAGTCTTCTAGGAATTAAAAGAATCTTTGTTGAGACAATAAAATTTACTTACTAGTAATTTCTGTTGGCATGATTTATACTAGTTGCGATATTACACCAACAAAATGGAGATGTTTCGGAGAGTTGTTGATTATTATAGCAAGAAAATATTAGGAGATTATAAATTATTTAACTTGAATGTCATTTCTTTTCTTTTTTTTAGTTTTTAGTTTTTATTATATGGTTTGAATGGTTTTGGTGCAACTGATAATATCTCTACATGTCATTCACAATAATTGTATCAAGTATGTGTTTTGTTTTATGGTTAGTAAATTACATACTATTTGTAATTGATTTGTGATATATAAGTTGTGTGATGAGTATGTAATTATTATTCTCTTGAATATCTTGTAAACTTCACCTAATGAGTAGCTATTTCATACTGCTTTCAGACAAAGAGAGATGTGGTGAAATACTCTTATAGGAACGCATTCTCCATTTGAGCTCATCGAAAAAAAGTTTTAGTTTGTAAGTTTTAGAGTGTTAATGAAGAAAAGGGAAGTTGTAAAATAAATGATTAAAATACTAGCTAAATTTTTCTATATAAAGCTATTATTCTATGTGATTATTTAACTCCAATTTCTTAGGAATTAAACCTTTATTATTAACCCATATGCGTAGGTGCAGTGGTCAACTTAAATACCTAATTCAAAACATTTAAATATTCCACTCTTGTTTTACAAAATAAAATTTAAATTAATTTATCACTTATAAATAAGTAAAAGATCATTAAGCGTGAATATTTAATACATAACATAAGAACATTACATTAACATATCATTCGCATACAAGGATACATGATTATTCTCATATCATAAACGTGTGCCTTATAAAAGACGTGGTTAGCTACACATAGTGAAACTAAACATGAATAATGGTTTTTAGAAATGAGTTTAATTGAAATACACTGACGGTGTAAAAGGACTTTACACCGTCAGTTAATCATAAACGTCGGATATTAAAAGAAGTTTGACTTTTATTTTAAAAATCTATAAAGTAATACAAACGGATGATGGTGTAAAACTTTTTACACTGACAGTGTATAGTAATTAATCTCTTTAGAAATACTGCATGAGTCATAAAAAAGATAAGGGGTCTCTAATGGAGAATTGTTGGAAATAAACCTTTTTTGTGTTTAGGGAAAGTGTGTGAGAATATTAGAGGTTTGAATAGAAACTTGGTAGATAGGAGAATCATTTATGAAAGAGAGAACTTTATATTTTTGTTTGATACAAAAGTGTAAGATTACATCTCTATTTATAGTACTCTAAGGAGAACTCTAGACACACTAATTCTAGAGAACTCTCAACTCTAGACATTCAAAGAGTATTTTAGAAAATATTACAATCTTAAGAAATATCTAGACACTCCAAATACTACAAGATTTTTCTAGAAACATTACCCAAAATAAACTAACCCCAAATAACTAAGCCAAAAATCAAATAATAAAATTAGGCCCAAATCAAGTTTAATATTTCAACATCCCCCCTTAAACTTGATTTGTGACTCCAAGCATATTCCTTAGCTTCACGAAAGTTTTCAATTTGAGTGGCTTGGTGAAAATGTTGGCAACTTGATCTCTAGACATCACATACTTCAACTTCCCCTTCTTCTTCTTGATGCATTCTCTTATGAAGTGGTAATGAGTGTCGATGTGCTTACTTCTTTCATGAAATACAGGATTCTTTGCCAAAGCAAGTGTTGATTTATTGTCAACACATATTTCGATAGGATCTTCCTGTGGCATTTTTAATTCTTTCAACAAATTCCTTAGCCAAACTGCATGGCAAATACATGATGTGGCGGCAACATACTCAGCTTCACAAGTTGACAGTGTGACCATAAGTTGCTTCTTTGACATCCAAGTGAAAACAGTATCTCCCATAAAAAACACAAAACCAGTAGTGCTCTTTCTCTCATCCAAGTCTCCACTCCAATCACTATCACTATATCCAATAATCTCATAATTATTAGAAGAGTAATAGTGCAAGCGAAAGTTTGTTGTACCTTTGATGTATCGAAGGATTCATTTTGCCGCCTTGAAGTGAGTTGTTGTTGGAGCTTCCATGTAGCGACTTACGACTCCTACAGCATAGAGAATATTCGGCCTTGTACTTATCAAGTAACGCAGACTTCCAACCAAACTTTTGTAAAGAGTTAGATCAACAAACTCTCCATTTTCATGCTTACTCAACTTGCTGCCACATTCCATCGGGGTGCCAACTGGATTGGCATCATCCATCTTGAACTTCTTAAGGACTTCTTTGGCGTAACCATCTTGGGTGATAAAAATTTCTTTGTCTTCTTGCTTTACTTCGATGCCGAGATAATATGCCATGAGCCTCATATCTGTCATCTCAAATTCATTTGACATGTCTTTCTTGAACTCTTCGAACATGCTTAAATTGTTCCCTGTGAAGATCAGGTCATCAACATATAAGCACACAATCAAAATATCTCCACTTTGCGCTTTAATATAGAGTGCATGCTCATATTGACACTTGATGAAGTTCTTGTCTTGAAAGTACTTGTCGATTCGAACATTCCAAGCTCTCGGTGCTTGCTTGAGTCTGTACAATGCCTTCTTCAACTTCAAGACTTTTTCTTTTTGCCCTTTTACTTCACAACCCTGTGGTTGCTCGATATAAACTTCTTCTTCAAAAAAACCATTCAAGAAGGTTGATTTCACATCCATTTGATAGATATTCCATTCATTTTGGGTTGTCAAATAAATGATCAGTCTAATAGTTTCAAGACGAGCAACGAGGGCAAATACCTCATCATAGTCAATTTCTTGTCTTTGACTATAGCCTTTCGCCACCAATCTTGCTTTGTATCTCTCCACGTCTCCTTTTGCATTCTTCTTTGCCTTGTACACCCATCTTACTCCGATTGCTTCGTGTCCTTGTGGAAGTGTAGTAAGTTCCCATGTATCATTCTTCATGATTGGCTTGATTTCTTCTTCCTTGGCGTCTCTCCACTTTACGTTTTCAACTACTTCTTGATAGCTTAGAGGCTCACAATTACCCAAAAGGCAAAAAAGGTTAATGTCATTTATGTTTTTGGTTACCTCATAAAGCTCTTCAATACTCCTTAGTCGTGGTGTCCTCTCACTTGAGCTTGTTTCATCCAACCTTGGTGTCGGTGAGGTCGGTGGTGTAATATTTTCCTCTATCATTGGTTGTTCCATCTCGTCTTCTTCTTCAAAGTAAGGAAGAAAATCATACCTGTCTTCTTAAACACTTCAATCCCAACAATCTTCTTCTTCAAACTCCACGTCACGACTTATGACGATCTTTCCATTATTTGAATTATAGAGCTTGTACTCTTTGGAGCTTGAGTCATAACCGACGAATACATACTTCTCACTTTTATCATTGAGCTTTGTTATCCTTTCATCAAGAACGTGAGTATAGGCAATTCTTCCAAACACTTTGAGGTGAGGGATCCCAGGCTTCCTTCCACTACATGCTTCTTGTGGTGTCTTCTCATGCACACTTCTTGTTGGGGAACGATTTGTCAGATAAACTGCACATGCCACTGCTTCGGCCCAAAATTCTCTCGGCATCTTCTTTCTCTTAAGCATGCTTCACACCATGTTAAGTATGGTCTTATTCTTTCTCTCTGCTACTCCATTTTGTTGTGGTGATCTTGGCACTGTTAGTGGGCGGCAGATTCCATGATCTTCACAATATTTGTAGAACTCATTTGAAATGAACTCTCCTCCTCGGTCAGATCTCATGGCCTTAATGGAAAGACCACTTTCTTTCTCCACTAGGGCTTTGAACTTCTTAAAGTTTTCAAACACTTCTGACTTCTCCTTCAAGAAATAAACCCATGTTTTCTAGAATAATCATCAATAAAGAGGAGAAAGTATTTACTCTTACCAAAAGAGTTTGGATTGATTGGTCCACGGACATCAGTGTCTATGAGCTCTAGCGGTTTTGTCGCTCTTGACGTTGATTCCTTTGGAAATATTTTCCGGAATTGCTTTCCAACTAGACATCCTTCATATAGTTGGTCTGGGTGGTTTATACTAGGCAAGCCTCTCACCATTTTCTTCTTTGACAATCATTTTAGACTGTCGAAGTTGAGATATCCGAATCGTAGATGCCATAGCCACGAAGAGTCGGTATAGCAAGTCTTGAGACACTTTGTAACATCATTTTGAATGTTCAAGAGGAACATTATATTATTTGACATGGGCACCTTAACAATCAAGTTATGTCTGCAATCTCTTAAGAAAAGACTATGTTCTTTCAAGTGGATGTCATAGCCTTTCTCTAATAATTGTCCCAAGCTCAAAATATTATTCTTCATGTTAGGAACATAATAGACATTGGATATGAATTGATGACTCCCATTCTTTAAGCGTATAAGAATTTTACCTTTGTCTTTAACCTGTATCTTTGAGTCATCTCGAAATGAGACATTGCCAGTTGTCGCTTCATTGATCTCTACGAACATGCTTCGATCGCCATACATGTGATTGCTTGCACTGGTGTCGAGGTACCATTTGTTTCGTTTCTCTTCAACTTGGTTTTGGCATGCGAGCAACAAAGTTTCTTCTTCTCCGCCTTTTTCTTCTACAAAGTTCGCTTTCTCCATAACTTTCTTCGAGAATCTACACTCAGATGCATAGTGATCGATCTTGTTGTAGTTGAAGCACTTGATTTGTGATTTGTCACACCTCGACCATGAATTTCCTCTTCCACGACCTCTTATTGCTTGTAGATTCCAACTTCTTTCTCCATTGTTAGAGTAGTTGTTGTAACTTCCTCTTCCTTCTCCTCCATGTCCTCGTCCACACCCACGATCTTGGCCACGACCTCGTCCTCTTTGGCTCTTGTAATTCTCATAATTTGCTTCCTTTATGTTGAGTTGTAGTAGTTGCTCCATAGCCTCTTTTTGTTTAATTTTTCTCTTTTGTTTTTCTTCGTATGCTTGTAAGGAACCCATGAGTTGCTCAATAGTCATTGTCTTTAAATCCCTGTTTTCTTCAATGTTGGTAACAATGAAGTCAAAACTTGGATTTAAAGTGTGAAGTATTTTCTCCATGACTTTCACCTCATCAACATCTTCTCCATTTCTTTTAAGTTGATTGACTACGGCCAATACTCGAGAAAAATAATCAGAAATTGACTCGGACTCTTTCATAAATAAACGTTTAAAGTCACCTCTAAGAGTTTGAAGACGAATCTTTTTCACCTGTTCCACTCCTTTGTTGCAAGTTTGAAGTTTATCCCATGCTTCTTTGGCCATCGTTGCGTTGGAGATCTTCTCAAATGTATCTTTATCCACCGATTGATAAATGAGGAAGAGAGCTTTCTTGTCTCTCTTTCTTGACTCCCTCAATGTCTCCTTTACACCTTGGCTTAGCGAGACTTCATCTTGCTCATTGAAGCCTTTCTCAATGATATCCCACACATCTTGAGCTCCTAGTAGCGCCTTCATCTTGATACTCCAATTGTCATAGTTGTTCTTTGTGAGCATCGACATTTGAAAAGGGAAACCTGCATTCGCCATTTTTTTAGGACCTTGAAGCTCTGATGCCACTTTGTTGGAAATAAATCCTTTTTGTGTTTAGGGAAAGTGTATGGGAATATTAGAGGCTTGAATAGAAACTTTGTAGGTAGGAGAATTATTTATGGAAGAGAGAACTTTGTATTTTTGCTTGATACAAAAGTGTAAGATTACATCTCTATTTATAGTACTCTAAGAAGAACTCTAGACACACTAATTCTAGAGAATTCTCAACTCTAGACATTCAAAGAGTATTCTAGAAAATATTACATTCTTAAGAAATATCTAGACACTCTAAATACTACAAGCTTTTTCTAGAAATATTACCCAAAATAAACTAAGCCCAAATAACTAAGCCCAAAATCAAATAATAAAAGTATGTCCAAATCAAGTTTAATATTTCAACAAGAATAGCCTCCAATTTGACTTCAAAACAACAATGCAAATACTGAATTGTCAATCAAAATTGGAACCCTTATTATTTTTCAATATTCTAGCATATATATATATACTAGGGTTTATATCATGTAATCACACTGTGATCCATGATTTTAAATTGCGGTTGCGGCTGCATGTGTTGCACATGCGGCTAATACGGTTGTTGCGATGCGAATTGCGACCATTGTGATGTGAAATACTTTTATACTTGCACCAAACACAAAATTATATAAAAATGAATAGGACTTCTTGTTGCAGCAGTGATGCGGTCCGATGCAGCGGTGATGTGGTGCGGTGCGGTGATGATGCGGTCTGGTGTGGCGGCGATGCAGTCCGGTGCGCGGTTTTGTTGCGGCGATTCCATGTGATTTTATTTCACACTGCAATTGTGGTGTGTTGCCGTTGCAGTGCCGTCTGCATCTGCAATATTGCGGCCGCATCAAGTGATGCGGTCCGCAATTTCAAACCATGCTGTGATCAATAACTAATATAGCATGGAAAGATGAGTGATTTCTCAAATCATGACAAAATTCAATATGACCTTAACAAGGCATTTCCAGGGGCTAACAATATTGATTTTGTCATGGATCGCGCCAGAATACTCGTGATAGCGCATAAATCAGACCAGATCTTCATTTTCCTTCTTCTTGTCTTACACCTTGTGAAATATTTTAGTGCTTTTCGTTTAAACTAACTTATTCTTCAATATTGATGTTGTCGCAAGCGTACTGTTATATAAGTGTAGTAAAATATCATTATGTTGAGTAATATTTAGATAGTTGAATCTTAACTATCCAATGATTAGCTAATACCGTGTTTGCTTGATTTGAGCTAAACCATATATACTTACATATCTTAGTTTAAGTGTCTGACTTCTTATCTTAAATATTGGTCCTCACCTTTCTGTCATCAACCAATATCTTATGTTGTCTCTACATTCTTAGAGACACATGTGAGAAACCTAAAAATTTAAAGCAATACTATAGACTCTCATAATCAGGTTTAGATTAAGGATTTGCATCAGGTATGTCTTTTTAGACTGTCCTCGTAATCATAAGCCTGTTAGGAAACTTTTCACTCATGGGATTTAGAAACAAACATGATTATAAGTATACACATTTCCATAAAAAACATAGATGAAAAATAGATATGGTAAATAGAGTAAAATAATAGACCCTTTTATTGAAAAGGAAAGAAAAAAAATAGAAACATCAATGCTTTGTTCTTTAAATTACATTGAAACAAAAATGCAAAAAATAAATTGAGAATTCTAAAATCCGTAAAGTGTAGAATGTGTAACAGAGCCTAAACATATAACATGTGTTTATAGCCTTAAGCCCATTATGGTGGGTAACAATTCAAAATTAAACCTTGGTTCATTGGTCTGTAGCAAAATCAAAGAAATGTGAAAACCCATAAATCATTCGGGCCATTACGAATGTAATTTCCATTATCGGCTGACCATAATGGCATATACATCATGGTTTTAAATTGCAGTTGCCGTTGCGGATGCGGTTGCAGTTGCAGGTGTTGTGATGCGCATTGTGGCCGTTGTAGTGTGAATTTTTATAGATAGATGTTTGAAATACAATGCTGAAAAACACTTAATGTTAAATTTTTTAATTACATAAGAAGTAAATTGAGTTTAGGATTTTAACATTTCGTTTTTTTGATTAAAATACTTGAAGTATGATGACTGAAACTGTTTAATATAGTTCTTAATACAGTTGAAGGTGTAATTTTAAAATCACACCGCAATTGCGGTCTGATACGGTTACAGAGACAACCACATCCGTAATATTGCGGGTGCAATTGCGGTTGTGGATCGCAATTTAAAATCATGTTATACATTGTACCAATTTTTATATTTTAGAAACTTGAAATCCCTATGATCATATAGGCCGAAATTCCCATTAAGGATTGTCTGTAATCATAATGTATTTAAAAGTATTTCTTAACCTTGTAAGATACTCTCAAATGTCATATATTTCTTAGAACAATGAATGTTAGGAATCTCTCCCTGTGTTACTCTAAGTTTATCGACACAACTTTCACATCTCTCAATTTTCACAACAAAAGAGCTGAAAAACATCTTTTATAGATGTTAGGAGAAATACACCATGTTTGGAAAATAAACGCAAGAACACAATATTTTTGGAATGCAATGCAGTGTTCGTAAATTTTCAAATAATTCGTTTTATATATATCGATTCAAATTCGACTAAAATTTCAGTTACAACCTTCTTCTTAGCGATTTTTTGTATGAGACATAAGGTAATGACATGTAAGACCTTATCCACCATCCTCAACTTTTTTGTTTATGTTAGGCCTAAAAGAGTTAACATTCTTTGCATCTTCCCTTTCCACGATTCAAAATTATTGTTATGAAAAATTTCTTGAAATCCCATTTAAACTTCATGGAAGGAACTTGTAAACTTAATCTATTTGTCGTCATGATAGACGCTCTCTTTTGCGTTATTGAAATATCAAAGATTCAAACACACCAAAAATAATGACGTGGAGAAAAAGAACAACAACAACCAAAATATACGACGTTATGCAAAAATTAATCAGTCAAATAGTACTAACAAAACCACAAGAAGGAGAGAAAAGTAAAAGATGGCTACTCATCAAATCCCTCATTTTGAGGGAGAAAAGTTCCTTGCACTTTTTTGCCATGGTGAAGTGAGTATTTCACAAAAAGAAGTAGAAAAATATAATGAATCAAGTCGTGATGCTTTGTGATTTTTTTTCTGGTTGTTATGGTCTATAAATATTGGAATAATCAAAAGAAACAATGCTATTGGTTACTACACTTTTCTTAAGCTGGTGATAGAAGCTAGCCACCATTAGAGTGGCTGGAATATTCTTTGTTTATCTAAGTATCATAGAAATATGTAATGCACTTATTGGTTAGAAAAAATGTGTAATGGTTATTAGTCACATAGTGGTCCTATAAAGTGGCTTAACTTTTTCACTTTTATGTGCAACAAAGTAGAAGAACTTGTGAAGGTTATTCTTGCATATATACTTGGATTAGCACCCCTTGCTTGATATTGATGTCCCTCACTTCACTGGCTTTGTTATGAGATAAGCTTTAGACAGGTACATTATACATATACATCAACCAACTTTATTACAAAGAAGGGAAAAACAAAAATGGTTTTTCAATTTATTGTTCAGGCTTTCTTCTAACAGTTTAACATTAAGATGAATAAAGAAAGTAGTATGACTAAGATATGGCCTCTAGGTTCTTCTAACAGTTTAACAAGATAGTCGTTTTACAAACATTTAATATTTCACAGATTGAACCAAAAAAATAAAAAGATCAAAGTTAATTTTACCTCTCTTACAATAATAATGTTAGAAGTTATAATTCAATCTTTTAGAATAATGCAAGTTATATTCGATTTAGGTGTGTTTGATCTAGTCGAAGTAGTAAACTAGTTGAGTAGGAGTTAACAGTATTTGACATAGTCAAATGCAACATAAAATTGTTATGTAAAAATGTATGTTTGAATTTTTTTATTGGTTTAAATGTATTTTTGGTTCTCTAGTTTGAACGTTTTAAATAATTGGTCCCCCTATTATAAAATCAACTATTTTGTTTTTTTAATTTTGATGGTCTTTGGATTTTTGTGACACCCTACACTTTTGCATAAGTGACTGTGATGACTAGGAATTAAAAATTATTTTTAATTAGGTGGAATTATTGAGTAGGATATTTTATTTTCTAATACTTTTTGCATAATTAATTATTTAATAAATCATTATTTAATAAATTTATTAATTAAAATTTTAGAAAGCAATCAGAGTCTAAAGTCCATTTCTTTGGAACATATGGTCATTTCTCAAATATCCACTTTCAAGACACTTCTGCAATAAACTCCACATGTTCAAGTTATATAAATCCTTATATCATACTAAGAAAAACAACATGAAACTATACTAGCAACATCACTATAACTCATCTTTCAACTTCAACTTCAATATACAAATAAAGAACTGGATTTGTGTTACACATAACTAAACTTACTGATATGAATGCAATAGTTCTTATTCAAAGTTGTAGTATGAATCTACAAATGAGTTCCAATAGAACAACTCCAAAAATATATACAAAGTGTGTGTCTTGTGCGAGCCTTGTGCAAGGATTGAAAATATATGTGTGTGTCTTGATGTCATTCTTGTTTTGCCATAATTTATATGTTATACATTACAATGCATTAACTATCATTTTGTTGTTTCTACTACTCTATCTCCTCGGATTTATATCAGTCTGTTGTTCCAAAGAACCGGCATCACAAGGTCTTCTGTCTTCTGATGAAGCAGTTGAACTTCCATTATGTTGGTGGCTAACTGGATCACAAACATTTTGGGTAGCATCTAGAAAGCTAGAAAACCAAGAGAATCTTAATTTATCTTATCCCAAAGCTCTCGAAAAATTCTGAACGATGCGGCTATTCTCTTCCTTGAAATAAGCAGTCAATCTCCTCCTTTTAGTAGGAACACCGTCATGATTATAATCACGTGATCTTACTCTTTGATTGATTTGATGATGCTTCATGATCCTCTTCAGTTGACTATCATCAAACACGCATGTGTTTTGATTTTTCTGGCTTCCAATCATCGTGTTTGCATCATCTTTATCACGATTATCATGTTCTTCTTTTTTAACGGAGACTCCACTGTTAGATACATCAATGCAACTATCAATTTTCATTCTGTCATATATCAGAATATTAGATTCCAGCATTATTGGTGAATAATCAGTTAAAAATACACCATTAATTTTGCTTAGAAGACCGGTAGTCATCATAGAAGCATCTTCCAATTGAATAGGCAGATATCTCTTTTATTTCACCTTCAATAGTTTTCTTTCAGGAAGTCCATTGGTATCAGTTACTGATAACTTTGTTGACCTCTGCGTAATGCTTTTAGACATATCCTTGATATGGTTTACTCTCCTACTATATGTCTTCCCTTTATATCTTTTACCATCAACATCTACCTCAAATGTATGGACTATATTTTACCATCAACGTCTATCTCCCTTGTACTTTGTGTTGTATAATTGTTCAAATTGGTTGTACCTATGTTTGTGAACCCGCCTCTAATGGGAGTCACTAATGGGAGCAGAAAATTGATGTATATAGCTTTTGAGTTGTTCTATTGGAACTCATTTGTGGATTCATACTACAACTTTGAATAAGAATTACTACTTTCATATGAGTAGGTTTAGTTGTGTGTAACAGAAATCCAGTTCTTTATTTGTACGTTGAAGTTGAAGTTGAAAAATGAGTTGTAGTGGTTTTGGTAGTATAACCCCACATGTTTTTATTACATAACTGTCTTAAGATGAAAGCGGGTCTTTGAGAATTGACCATATGTTCCAAAGAAACGGCCTTTAGACCCGATTGCTTTCTAAAATTTTAATTAATAAATTTATTAAATAACAATTTATTAAATTATCAATTATGTAAAAAAGTATTAAAAAATAAAATATCCTACTCAGTAATTCCACGTAATTAAAAATAATTTTTAATTCCTAGTCATCACAGTAACCTATGCAAAAGTGGAGGGAGACCACAAAAATCCAAAGGCCATCAAAGTTAAAGGACCAAAATAGCTGGTTTTGTAATAGAGGGACCAATTATTTAAAACGTACAAACTAGGGGGACCAAAAGTGAATTTAAGCCTTTCATAAAAATGAGCATATTATGATGTAAATTGTTAACAGTGTTGTGTAACAACGTCACTCTATAAAATTTCTTTTTCAATCCAGTTACTCTCTCTTTCCTCTCTTCTTCTTCCTCATCTTTCTTGAAATCTTAATCGTTCCAACAAATTGGTTGCGATTCAGAGAGAATCTGTAATTAAAAATGCTAATACAATATCAACGTAATTTCCAGCAAATCTACTAGTGTTCAAAGGAGATAACTATGAAGGTGGGTTGTGTAGATGAAAGTCATCTTCAAATTTCAAGATGTGGCTGAAGTCGTGAATGATGGAGTACCTGCATTGGAACTGAATGCAGATGATGTCCAACAAGATGTGCATAAGGAACGAAAAAAGAAAGATGGAAAAGTTTAGCTCTTGATCCATCAATGTGTGGACCCTAATGAGTTTGAAAAGATCATTGAAGAAGAAACCGCTAAACAAGCTTGAGAGAAGTTAAAGAACTTGTACGAAGGAGATGAAAAGTTGAAGAGGGTGAAGTTGTAGACATTGAGAAAGAAAATTGAGACGACTCAGATGAAGAAAGATGAATCAATTTCAGATTTCTTATCACGATTGGTACTGCTAATAAACTAGATGAATGTGTGTGGTGAATCAATCACTGATTTGCAGAAGATTGAGAAAGTCTTGAGATCTTTGACGGTAAACTTTAATTATATTGTAGTGTCTATTGAAGAGACCAAGAACCCAACTGAGATAAAGTTCGAGTAACTTCAAGCTTCATTAGAGGCTCATGAGATGAGGCTGAAGCAGAGGAGCTACGAGAGAGAGAGAAGGTGACTGAAGAGGCAATGCAGGTTGTAACACACTAAACCCCAAAACTTAAATAAAAAACATTACTATATAATTTAAGGTGTTACCAACGAAAACCCTCCAAAAATTCATCAAACAATTATCGTCATGCAGTGGAAATCATATTATAACAACCTCAATAAACTTCATAAATAAAACTTCTCAAACACCAAAGTCAATATTAACGAAAAAACATAACAAAATCTTGTCTCCGATGTTACACGTTGAGAGCACTAAAACGACTAAAGTGCGATAAATCGATAAATAAAGAAATAAAAGATTAGTTCCAACAAGCCACCTTCCTTACATAACAACAATGCTCACTTCTATTTATCTGCAAGATGTCCATGCTGGACAACATGAAGCAAAGGGGTGAGAAAAATCATTTAATATGAATAGTGTAAAGAAGGTGAAGGTAGAGAAACATACAATATAACACACATTCGATACACAATAAACATCCCCATAATATCACACCCATTAACAACAATATTCAATTATATGTATGCAATGCAACTCACGACACAACACGACACTTATGCATGTCAAACCATTATGGACAACACAGATCCATCTCACTCCTGAATCCACACCATCGGACCAGAGCATACCAATTAGCTATTAACAACTTTAGTAATGCTTCATTGATTTCCATCTGGGACTAGCTACTCGCTCCTGAATCCACACCATTGGACCAGAGCATACCAATTCACTACTAACATCTTTAGTAACGCTTCACTGATTCTCATCTAGAACCAACTACTTGCTCCAGATGAACACCATCGGACTAGAGCATACCAAAACTAGACTGAAGTCTATACACCATGATGCATGACTGACAACAACATACAATATCACCAAAGTTATTACCATGCATTTACCACAATTATGCACAACATCATTATCAATATACAACAATTGATTAATTAAATGATAAACAACACTAAAATACCTTCAAACAATGACCAAAACGCAGCACCATGTCACATATATATTCACATATAACACTCAATCATATTAAATCATATCAACATTGATTCATCATTAAGTAAACACAACAAGTCACACAATTATACCTACACACTTCATAACATATACACATAAAACAAACATGGAAATTCATTTCACAAGGAACTAATATAATGTAGCCATGTGTGTTATCCTTCCAATGCTTCAAACCGCAACTCATGTTATGACAATTTGAGTCATGGACAACAATGTTGTGTTGTCTTCCTCGTCAGGCGAGCATAACAGCTCGCTAGGCTAAGTGCCCATGGCCAAGCTCTCCATACGATCTCGTTGGGCGAGGCCTCCCAGACCTGCGGCACCAAAAACGCGAATTTTTCATTGCAGAGCCTCAAACACTCTTCTGATTCAGTCACAAACATCCCCAAACGCCCAGAAAATTACATCACATGTTATATCATCATTAGGACATGTTAAATCACATAATCACACCATTTAATCATTCAATTTCATCAATTCATGTTTATGTTCATACTTTCAACGACTTCAACAATGGCATACGATCATACACACATAAAAGAACCATATATACACAAACTCTGCTACAAAAATTAGATGAATGCACCTTTAATCATCAAATTCCAGAATTACATACAATAACATCAATTCATAATCAATTCACATAATTTCTATGGAGATTAAGGACCCCTTTTATATACCCTTTCATTCTATACACCCTTAGAGAAAGCCCTTTCTCCCCCGTTACCTTAGTTTGCTTGTAAAAATTAAGAATTTCTCAAGGTTTTTCTTCCCTCTTTAAGTCATAGCCTTGCCTTGTCTCTTTTCACCAAAATATGTTTTCACGTATTTTTTTTCTCCAAAAATTTACTAACCACTTTTTCTCCCTGACCTAATTTTTAATCTCTTAAAAATTACATTAAGGCCCAACTTATGTCATAACTTTCACCACTCATCTCATATTCTCTAATTTCCTCTTTTCCCCCCAAAAAGCCTTTTTTCCTCATTTATTTAATTAATTAATCAAAATAACTATAACTATAAATATTTTAATTATATTAATTGTTCTAGTTCTTCTACCACCCATCAATGCTCTCACTACACCCCATCAATTGCCCCAATTACATATACAATTTCACATACATAATTAATTAAAATACACCACACACCAAATGATGAAATAAAAAATAATACTAATTTGATTAAATATATTAATCAAATTCCTAATGTTATAACTCACCCCCACTTATAGATTTTTTACCCTAAAACATTATTTGAAGGAAACAAAGTTGGAAACGACTCTCTCATCTAACTCTCGAGCTCTCACTTTATGCTTCCACCAGTAGATCCTCCCCATACCACCTTCACCAGTGCAATATCCTTTCCTCTCAAGTGCTTCACTTCTTGATTCTCTACTTTCAAGGGAGATGCCTCAACAGTCAAGTTTTCTCTAACTTGCATTGTCCATTTGAATCAGATGAGGCGGATCAGGAATATACTTCCTCAACTGAGACACATGAAAGGGTTCATGAAGATTCCAAATAAACGACGGTAATGCAACTCTGTAGGCCATTTCTCCTACTCACTTCATAATCTGGTACAAACCAATAAAAAGTGGTGTGAGCTTTCGAGACTTCAAAGCTTAATCATTACCATTTACCAGAGTAACACGCAAAAACACATGATCTTCCTCATAGAACTCAAGTGCTTTCCTCCTTTTATCATTGTAACTCTTCTGACGACTCTGCAAAGCTTTCATCTTCTCACCAGAATCATACCAACACAAAGGTCTCATACACCTCCTTCCATACAACGCCTCGAACAGTGAGATTCTAATACTAGAATAAAGATTGTTGTTGTAAGTGAACTTAACTAACGACAAGTAGCTATCCCAAGCACATCCTTGTTCAAGCACACAAGCCCTCAACAGATCCTCTGAACATTGAATAGTCCTTTCCATTTGATCATCTGTCTACGGATGATAAGCAGAACTCAACTTCAGCTTAGTACCTATCGCTTCGTTCAAACTATTCCAAAACCTCGACATATATATCAGATATCTATCTGAAACAATCCTCGACGGGATACCATGTAGTCTAACAACCTTCTCAATATAAAACTCATCCAACTTTTACAAATGATAACTAATCTTAATCGGAATGAAATAAGTCGATTTTGTTAGTCCCTCTAATAGATTAAATGAGCTATAAGATATTATATTGTGCAATTTAGATTAGTGGTATCATTATGTTAGATAGAATCATATAAAGTATGTTTTGCTTTCTTGATGTCTTCTAATATACAAGGATGTACACTGGAAAAACTTCTATCTGATACAAACTTATTGAATCTTTATCTAATTTTAATTTATAAGTTATGTGTTTCTTATTTGGTAACGAGTAAACGAAGTTTCTTGAATGGTGTGATTTAGTGAAGTCTACAAAGTTTTGTAGAGACAATGATATGAAGAAAGAATGCATGAAGAAAATGGAATGATCTTTTTGGATACGGTACTACTATGTCAATATTAATCGTCATTGTCATACCCCGATTTTGGTCCTAAAAATTGTTCATTTTTCATTTGGCACTTGGCCTAAAGTTCATTTGCATACATTCATGCCAATTTCATATGTACCATCCATTCATATCAAATGTTGCAAGTATCCTCATAGATTCAAGAGTTTGTGGTTGAGTTCTTAACCTTGTATTCATGTGTGTCAAGCCTAAACCTTAACTTATGTTGGTGGGGTGTGCTCCTTGATAATAATATTTCACTTGATCTTAAAACCCTAGTTTTGTGGAACACTTTGGTGTGAGTTTATTTATGGGACTTTTTGCTTGCTCTAGGGTGATCTTGGAAACCCTAATTCATGAATATTTGGACTAGTTGGTCATTGAGGGTTGATTCATCCCTTGGCCATGGCTTAGGGGCTTGATATGTGTTTCCGGATACTTTGATCTAATGCTTTGTTTCATCCAAGCTTATTCATGCTTTAATTTATAGGCATAGTCATTTGATTCATTGCTTATGGTGCATTCATATTCATACTTTCATAATGCATCAGCTATTTCTTAGTGTGGATTTACTAGTTCATGATTTCATTTGCATCTAGGATCCATGGAACCTTAGTCCATTATTGCATTCCTAGACCATGATTCCATTCACATTCATGATTCATTTCATTCCTAATTAATTAATGTCATTTCTAGCTCATTCTTTCAAGTTCTATGTTTCATTCAAATTCACGGAGCATAATTCAAATAAGGCCATTCAAACATGGTTTTAGTGGAAAATGTCATTTGAATTTAAAGTATTCTTTTCATTGAAATAAAAAGGCATCCCATACAAATGTTCATTCAATTCTCATAGCAAGCATCCAACATCATGCTCGTAACAATAACAGCCTTAAATCATATTTCATCAAGCAACCTACCAAGCTATACCATGCTATAAGGCACAACAGAAGGTGTGTATCGGCATAAAAGCTACTAGCAGAACTCTTCCAAATTCATCAAACAATATCACAGGCAGTCAACAACAATGTTCAAGCACTAAAAGTTACTCTAGGGGACGAAGTTCAAGCATCTACTAAATTTACTGTTGTTCAGGACCAAGAAGAAATAATATATTTCAAGAATTTATTGGCCAGTTTTCCTGGCGAATGCAATGCCGCCGTAAACATCAGTGACATATCCCCTCATTTGTGCTTTATATGCCTACTTCATTTGGCAAATGAGAATGGATTGAGACTTCAAGGCTTTCCCAACTTGGATAATCTTTCAGTATTCCTTCCACATGATGTTGAGCCTGAACGCTTAAGTGGAACCGTCTAGATAATATACTCCTCTATTCTGCAGTTTAGGATTTAGAAAATACTTTGATGGAGATTGTAACAAGCTGATTTTGGCTATGGCTGGCTGTTCAAGTCTCCTCTCATTAATCTGGATCGGTTTTTATGTTTGATAATGGTCAAAGATAAAGGTCTTGATGCATTCCAACAGGCTTGGTCACTACAACAAACGGACAGTAGCCTATGGCAAAGAAAAGCATAAGTATTATGGAACGAATGGCACGATAAAAAGGCAAAGCATGCTACCATCTTAAACCAACCTTAACCTGCAAAATTTTCATAACAGAAAAACAAGAAATTTCTAACCGTAATACCCTTTCCTAATCTCCAACAACTCTAAGGGGTGCAACAATGTCCCATTTTGAGGATCCAATAGAACAAAATGTGAATCGACCTGCCAGAGTTCCACACAGTGAGTTTAACATATTCATGTAAACACATTTTATTTGGATTGACAGTCTGTTTGACAGAATATACCTTGGTGTTCCGACGGAGTTGGGAATGGTGATGATGGAAGGAATATAAACCGCTCCCCAAATTGGAACATAAACCTCGGGAACCAAAATCGTGAGAGGAATTACAAGACAGTAGAAGAAGAAAGTGACCATGTGAGCTACGATTTTACGAACAAAGAAAAAGTTGTATATGACATACACTTTCTTCCAAAACTTCACTTTCTGCAGAGATATGAACAAAAACGAAATCAGGATTTCATCAAAACTCAGAACAAATACGAAAAACCAGTTTGATGTCTCTTTGTTGTTTAATCAGCACAAAACTTACCTTGTTCCTTATAATATCCATTGCCATTTTACGGAACAGATTAGCCGGACAACAAAAGCGCTGAAAATGCCGGTGAGCGTGTGGCCGATTCTTGTGGCCAAGTTGGAGATTACGATGGTGCACTGCTGGAGGTTACTGAAAATTGTTTAAACAAGGTCAAAGTAACAACTGACGTTGGTTTAAATAACATCAGTGTTGAAAAGTCTGCACTCTCAGGGACAGAAAATATTCCTATTGACTCACAAGTTGTGTTTAGGACAAGGGAATCAAAATATTTCGCTGAGAGTAACCATGATTCACACAGGATTTCTGACAGTTGTGAATTGAGATTTAAGACCGTCTGTGCTCAATCAGACGGTATTGCATCAGGAGAAGTACTCAATTCGACAATGGTTGTAGCACTCATTCTGTACCAGATGGTGATATTGCCTCTGGTGTAGCAGGTCTCCCAACCAACATCTTGATGAACACTGAATCACATAATATTACCCAAGATTTGCCTGTTAGTTGTGAAAAACAATTCAAGTGTTAGTGTGTCGAATGTTGATGAAGCAGAACAACCATAACCCTGTAAAAATCAAAAACCAGAACAGACACAATACATATCAGAAGCATTAAACCAGAGGCCATGCTGCTTTTCGCCTCATGAGCATGTTCAACACAATCTTGACCAAGGAATATTAAAGGGAATGAGTAGATCCACCATGTAACGTTAAATCTTTTATAGTTTTCTTGAACAGTCCTGGCCTGTATGTCTGCATTATACAAATCCTTGATCATTACAATGAAAATCCTAGCTCAGCTGGTAGAATCTGATATTGCCTGAAAGAGAGAGATGAACCGAACCTACCTGAGAAAGAAAAAGAAACAGAAGTTGCGTATCACAGTAACACTTTCACAATACATACAACAAACAATACTCGAACAGGAAACCATAATTAAGGATCAGATTCGTGAACTCCACCGTGTTTACCAAAAACAGAGGGAATTAATGGATGAAATTAAAAGGAGTGAATTACAGAAACAAAATGTAAGGTTGGAGGCATCATGGTCTAGTTCTGCTTTGTCATCTAAGAACGGTGAAAATAAACTTTGCACACCAAACCTGCCCTGGTCAGCCTCTCAATCATCTGTTTTATTTTCTGAAAGCATCCGGTTACCACTGGTATTTGCTTAAGGAAAAAAACAGGCATATTCTTTCTGCTCATGCTTCAACTGTCATTGATGAATCTTTAAAAGATTGCAAACTACCTGAGTCCAAATGTAAGGAAAATTGAAAAAAAGCTATTGGATCTTCAACTTCCTGCCGATGAGTATATTGATAGCGACGAAGGTGAAAAGAATGTACCATTTAAGCTTGACTCAGAATCCGGCAAAGCATCAAATCACTCATGAATGTTCCGATTTTCACTACAGTAAAAACAAGTAAATTAGCAAGGCGATAAAAATTCAACAAATACCCCAAAAGAGAATCAAGACGAATTCAAAGGAGAAAGTGTAGAGCTCATGTTACCTTTTCCGAATCAAACGTCAAATGAGGCAGACAAAATCGGAACACCTTAAAGCACTTCTTAGAGATACCCTTTTGGATCTCCATAGCCAGCTTAAAAACCCTAACGGGACCAGTATAAAAGGGGGCGAATATTGTAGAAGAAGGGAGGAGAACGGCGAAAAAACCCTAGAAAAGAGAAAAAGGTTAGAGAGCGGCAACGAAAAAAAAACCTTAAGAATTTTACGAGAGAAAGGAGAAAAACTCTGAGAGTCGAAAGTCGGCATTTTTGAAGAGAACCAATCACGTTCGGAAGAAGGACTCACTTGACGCTGCTTTTCCCAAACGCTCCTGGCTCTGTCGTCGTTGGTAAGTTCTCCGACCCTTTGATCACATGCATCAGTTCTCGCTTGATTGAAAATAGAGAGAGATTCCTGGGGAGAAGGACTAAGGCGGATAGGGAGAGGGTTTTGGGAAGGATGCATTTCGTTTACGTTTTCACCATTTAAGCTCACTGTATGTTTTCCCAAAGACGCGTTTTTAATAGTCATTATTGAAACTTCTTATTTCCACTTCCCAAGGTGAGCTTTCCGTTTACATTTCTCTCCTGCATTGATGACGGTCCCACCTTGGGACACCTGCCTTCATGTGACCGTTGGCTTCCTTTTAAAATTAAAAAAAATTGTTAAGACCAGGATTACAGCAAGAATGGTCTTATCCTTCGTAGAACTCTCTCTCATTTATTTTATTATTATTATTATTATTATTATTATTATTATTATTATTATTTAAAAAAGGTTTGTTAAAATTATCAGTAAGTGGAGCGTTGTCTCATTCTTTGCAATATGCTGATTTTTTTTATAAGACAAATTATTTATTTTTATAATTTAATTAGGTTTAGGTTTGTGTAGATTTGGGTCTAAAAGCCCATTTGATGTTTCACACTTACATGATCATTGCTTACACCCCATTTTATGTGCAACCTATTGCAATTAGTGTTTCTATTATCTTGTTGTTTATTTTAATTATTTAATTAATGAGTAATTAAGTTTTATTATTTGAGTCGTTGATTATGATTTAATTAATTAATTATTTTTTCATAATTATTTAGTGAATTATTTGATTAGTTGATCAATCGATCTCTTGTATTTGATCATTTTAATTGAGAAATCTATCTAGGTCCATTTTCTACATGCAAATAATTATATTTGATTTCACTTAACAATTTCAATTTCAAACTCTTTCTACCATATTTGCAAAATCAATTTCCAAATCCATTTCAAAATAAATACATTTCTTTTGCAACCATTTCACACATCATTTTAACTAATGCCAAGACTTTTTTTTTTATAAAAAAAACAAACGTTAAAGAAGAGGACCAATGAAATCTAGCATTTCGGTGGGAACTCTCAAATGGTTGATTCCGAGCCACGCGTTTTGGGTTAACCATTCATTCTTTTCTTTCGTCCATAAAACACTTTAATTAACATGGACAAATTAAGGGCCGTTGGGATCAAGCATTCTGGCGTAACTCTTTGAACAATTGATCCTTATCAAGTGTTCGTTGTCCGTCAAATAATTTTCTTAAATAATTTGAATGAAAAAGGACCATTGGAATCTTGCATTCCGGTGGAACCCTGAATTATCGATCTCAAGGCTTATGTCTCGTTCTTAAATATTCGTCATTCAAACTCAAAAAATACTTAATTCCTACCTTAACACTTTTTCAATAAAGATGGAAATGGAACATGGTGTATACCGTGCAATCCTGAGATTAAGATTCAAGGTGGATGCCTTACCTATCTTAGCTCTCACCATCGTCTAAAATTGTCAATGCGGTTTCTTCAAGCCCCTTTCTCAATCAAATTCAAAACACTTAATATTTATTAAACACATTTTCAATAAAGATGGAAATGGACCATGGTGTATACCGTACACTCCTGAAATTAGGATTCGAGATGGATATCTCGCTCATCCAAGTTCTCGCCATTACTCAAAACAAGTCCAACCAATCAAACTCTTTCTCGCCGCCGTGCGACTAATCAGAAAACCTTTTTCATAAATGAAAGATATATTGTCTTAAGGTGATGCAAAACAATGTTTCGGCCACAATTGTTGAGTTGAGATAAGTGACGTTTTTCCGAATGATGATTTGTAAATCCATTCGATGTGTGGTATACGTCCACTCCTCATCTGTTTTGGGTAAAACAATGTTTCGTCGATTAATACAATATAGCTTTTGCTAAAATCGAACAAACATACATTTTTCTACCCAGAACTACGTAAGCCTTGACTTCTCTATTGAGATACGTAGGAGCAGGATTTGTAAATCTTGTCAGGCCCATTAATAAAAAACTTAGGTTTAGTTCCCTTTATTGCAAAAATCCAAAAACATCTTCTCTTTTCTTTTGATCCTATTATTTTTTTCCTCATAATAACTTGAGAAGACTAACATAAGCTAACATTCAAAACGAAACTAACTAAACGGTTCTCGTTGAGTACAACGGACGTGAGGGGTGCTAATACCTTCCCCTTGTGTAATCGACTCCCGAACCCTGATTTGGTTGCGACAACCAATAATCATTATCGTTTTGTCTTGGGTTTTATCGATATTTCCCCTTTCCTTTTTAGGAATAAATAAAGTTCGGTGGCGACTCTGTTCAGTCCATCATTGCGAGCGTGCAATTGCGCTTCGCTTATAGTCGTATCCCCATTTTTCGAGGTGCGACAGTCATGAACAATAAATAAATGTGTTTTGAATCTTAGTTTATGATTTGTTCATGTTGGTACATATTTTGAACTATCATTTTAAAAATTAATTGCTTTTAGAATATAATTGGTTGTTAACTGTTTTTGATAATATGGATGTTGTTATTTATTTTAACCAATTCAATTTATGAGTCACACAACTATAAATAAATGTGTAGGTTTTACAAAAAAATTAGAAGAAAAAAAATGTTTTATTTTTTTTGTTGGATAATATTTTAACAAATGGGTAGATGTTGTAGCTAAAAATAAATAACTTTTTTGCATGAAATAGTGATAGACGCCAAGCATCATAAGTGTAAGTATTTATCCATCGGTAGAACATATACCGATAAAGAAAATTTCCTTCCTAAATCTACATTATAGTGCACGACCAACATGGTTGTTGGTCATTGTCACCACGACTTTTCCCTACGGAAATAGAGCTATAGTGATGAATTTTGTCTGTCACTATAGGCCAATTTTCTTGTAATGAACATTGTCTTCATGAATAGGTTTGTTGAAGCAATAATGACTGGTGTTAAGTTTGATGAAGTAGACAACAATAGCAAAACACTAATTGAAATTGATAAAAATAATAATATGGTTAACTTCAGAGCCAATATGGTCATTTTATTTTCATTTTCATTCATATAAAGAAAACTATAAAACTGCATAAAACATAAAAGAAATTAAAAATGTCTTGCAGAATCCCATAAAAGTACCATAAAACATAGACATTGGATGCCTGTTTGGCAAATTTCGTTTAAATTATAGAGAAGGAAATATCTTATTTGGTTTTTAAGGCATTAATGCAAAAGAGTAACAAGTTTATTTAAAGATGTTTATCATTGCAAAAATAGCAAAAAAAATAATAATAAAATTATCATTTAAACTTATAACATAAGGCACTTTGATTTCTTGCCATTATAATGTTTGCATCCGTCGTATGAATCTTCAGCAAGTAAGTCTAAGGCCCATACATAGGCAGAAGGTCTGTTTTTCTGTAAAGTAGTGATAAAAACACATGAAACTTGTAATGGAAATACACTTCAAAAGAAAACAACCGATTAAAATATTTAAATAAGAAGTTTGCCTCTAAGTATGAAAACCTAATCAATTTTTGTATGCATACACTTCACCTTACTTTGGCATCTGTGTGCTATGGAGGCACATCATCTCCCCTCACTCAATTAAGGAACATACAAGAATAAGGAAAAGAGATCGACACTATTACAAATAATACATCTCATGACGGCGATTTTACCTCACGTATTGAAACACCGGGGTATAATTCCTGGATGCACCCTATTTTTTTTTTAAAAATATATACAATATATTCCGTCGATTATTTGGAAAAGCTAGTTGTAAACATATTCAGTGTACATGCTTAGAATATCATCATCCTTAGTTTTTTTATCTCATTAAAAGTGGCGCATTCTTGAATATTTTATTTTTAATTTAAAAGTATGCTACTTATCACTCCGATTTTCTTTCCAACAGAGGTGAGTTCAGTTTGTTTGGTATATATAACTTTAGCTTGTAGCATTCAGGTTCATTTTTATAAAAAACACAAATAGAACCCTAAAGAAGAGCCCTAAGCAACAAGAGCCATAAGCACATAACATATTCAATACGAAGATGTTATGTATTTAGTGCTCTCGTTTCTTCTTCAGAGATCTAAATCATTTTCCTTTACTTCTTTTTCTAGATCAGGTACGTCAAACATCACTACTAATATTGTTGTCATATTGTTGTTGTTATTGTTGTTGTTGTGGTGGTGGTGGTGTTGAAATCCAAAATCCTAGAGTTTTTGTTGTTGTTTATGTTGTTGTTATTGATGTTGTTTTTGTCGATGTTGTTGTTCATGTTTTTGAGACCTTAAACCCTAGAGGTTATTTACTGACGTTGTTTTTATTGATACTTTTGTTGTTTATTGACGTTGTTGTTATTGATATTGTGTTTGATGTTGTTATTGTTTTCTTGTTGTTTTTCTTGTTGATATTGATATTGAAATTATGTTTTTTGTGATTCTTTGTGAAACTTTCATCTAGTTGAGTTTATTATATCTAAATGTCGATTTGTTTCACTAACCCCTCTTTTAACATATAACCTAGTAAATTGATTTTGAAAATAATCATATTCAAAATTATGTTGTATTTGAAACTTATCTTATACTGATTAATGATTTTCTAGCATTCTGCAACTCATCATTCATCTCACGTTGTTTTATTGTTAAAATCTCTCTAATACTTCTAGTTTTTGTTCAACTTTCTTCAATATTTGTTCATTTTTCAAAGCATCAAATTTTATGCTTTCAAGAGTGAATTAGTAGAAAATGAAGTGTTGAATAAAGAACTTGAAACATTGAAGAGATTTTAACCATAAAATAGCGTGAGAAGAATGATGAGTTGTAGGATTCTTGAAAATCATAATCAATGTAAGTTGTTCTTCAAATATAATACAATTGATCATATAATTATTTTCCTAACCAATTTTGAGAAGTTATATGTTCAATATAGGGTTTAGTGAAATAAACAATCCATATTAGATTTAATAAAATCAAAATTGTTTTACCCCTCGGTATTATGAGATAACCGAGGTGAAAATATGATATATCCATTGGTGAAATTAAAAATCGAGGGGACATATGTTTTCTCCATTTCTGAATTCTGAAAAGGTCTCCTTAGGGATCAAACTCATGACCTTATCACATACATGTCGGCTGTTTTAAAACCAATAGGTAAAGTGTGTATTTTTCATGACGCCCTTCGTTACGTCGCCTCACTAGCCGAGGTTACATCTCTTTCGTGTGAGACGTTAAAAGCATTATTTGTAGTAGTGCAAAGCACCACAAAAAAAAAACACAGTAAGTGATATGAAAGGTATATCATCTGCTTTAGTGATCTATGATGGCAATTAATCATTACACATTTTTAGCATATTTTACATTAATTTTTAATGCTTTTACTTTTAATCATTTATTTTTTGTAGGTTTCTAATAAATATCTAAAGAATTATAGAAAAGATCGATCCATTATGAAGTTATCCTAACTAGACAAATTTTGTTGTGTGTTCGCTATGGAAGTTATGTGACAAGAAAGAACATGGCTTGTACACACGAATTGGAAGAAAGCATGAAAAAAAAAAGTGGAAACTATAAAGGTTGTGCGGAAGACTAAAATGAATCCTTACAAGAAGATTCCTACTCCTAATAAGGCAAAGAAGACTTCCAAAAAGAAGAAGAATTATGTGGTTGATAGTAAGCAATCAACTAGGAAGAAAAGGAATGATGATCATCATAGGAAAATGGCTCTTGAAAAGGAACATCATGCTTAAGCACGAAAATATTATGAAATTATGGAGCTCCTTAGTGATGCTCAATATTTGAAGATAGTGCTTAATGATGGATATGGTTATCCTATGTTGATAAAGGAATTTATGAATGCTAGAAAAGATGTCTCAGATATTGTATCCAACATTTGTTCACCTGTTGGTGGATGCTTATTCCTTGGTATAAACTTAATATCCTAGTTTAGTCAAAAGCAAAATTGTGTCTCATTATCTACCGTTGAGAAGAGTATATTACAATAGGGGGCAGTTATTCTCAATTTCTCTAGATGAAACAAATGTTGAAGGAATAAAATGTGGGATAAGATGTCATGATATTATTCTGTTTCAACTTAAGTTATGCATATATATATATATATATATATATATATATATATATATATATATATATATATATATATATATATATATATATATATATATATATATATATATATATATATATATATATATATATATATATATATCAAATAATCATGTTCAACATAGTAGAACCAAGCATATTGACATTCGTCATCACTTCATTAGAGAGGTTGTTGAAGAGAAAGTTGGAGCTCTTAGACATGTGGCAACTGAAAAAATAGTTGGCTGACAATATCATCAAGGAATTAGTTACAGTCCATTTTGAAAAGTTAAGGGGTGCACTTGGTGGCTGAATTTGTGCGAATCAATATCAGTCAAAGTTAGGGAGAAGTACAAAGGAGTTTCTCTTTCTTTTCGATTGTGCTGCACATGAAACAAACAAAACATTTCTTGTTTCAAAACCTCCTTCTATATGGACTTTCGTTACAAGCAAGAACTACTCTCACTCTCATTTCTCTCTGAAGTCTGCTTATTCTCTTCGCTTGAGTGATAAGTTTCTCATTATGAGTTTGAATTCTAAAAATCCAAAGACTCGTTCCTCAAACAAAGTAATTTGTATCAGCAAGGCTATTGATATATTTCTAGAAGCTGAGAAAAACAAGAACAATGGAATAGGTTCTAATTCTTCTGCAAATGATGTGAAGACAAATTGTGGACCATCAAGCGGGGCATATGTGACTGGGAAGAAATATGTGACCAAGATGAAGTCCTTAAAGAAAAGGTCTATGAAAAAACATGACTCTGACTTAGATGCTGATGAAAAATGGGTTACCTTCTTGGAATCATGTGGTTGGCTTGAAGATTTTGATCTCATATATTGTTGTTTCGATGTGTTTTTGTTTGTTATTTGTTTAGTCCTTATATTTGGGCATATTTTATTTTCTTATCTTAGACATATAACAGTGTGATAAGCCTTTAAATTGTTTACCAATAAATTTCATGATTCTATAGTGTCATGTTCATCATTTGTGCCATTGGTTGTATTATCTTGAATTGTGTATGTGATAACATACTAACCTCTGAGCTGAATGACTGATCATGCTGAGGAATACCTTTTCCAAATTGTGGCAAAAGGGGGGTGTAATGGTTTATAGGCGGTAGTTTGTCTGACTACTAACTAGTGACTCTAGTGTGTTTAGTATTATCTAATACTAACTACTTTTTTATGTGCACACTTGCTAAGGCATATGGCCTGGCATTTGGCACTCAGTTGTTGTGTGTGTTGATATCTCTGTGTGTTAGTAGTAGCTTCTGATCACTAATTACTTACTAATAACCTTGGGTACATGCATGACTAACTCATCTTGAATGATTGCATGTCTATTTTTATGGAGCATTATGTGTAGAAAACTCAGGATATGTGTGTGTAACTACCTCATAATTTATGAATTATGCTATAGTTTGTGTTGCTTCTACTGTTGCTACTTGTCATACCCTCAAATTTATCCTACCCCCACATCACCTCCTTGAACCCTAATTCATGAGCATACATCCCATACATGTCATCTCATATACATTTTTGTACCTAATGATCCACAATAATCCACAAACTTAAGGCATGGGATTCATCTGTGAAGCTTCAAGATCCCCTAGCCATGTTGAGGTGTGTCCAAGTCACCTTTTCCCTAATTTCATCCTAAAGAACTCAAAAAATCTTGGATAATCATTCAAATCATCTCACTCACTCTCCAAACCCAATTTGGATGATGAGTCCCCTTTGAAGACACCTCATGATTCATCTGGTCCCCCAAGGACCCTAACCCTAGCTCTTGACCCTCATTTTGCTTGTACAAGTCATAATTCCCCTTGGATATTGACCTTTTCATTGAGGACCCATAAAACCCAAAGTTTGTCCATGCTCCACACCTTTGAAACATCTCATAATGACCCTTGCATCACCAAACCCTAATTCATCTGACCTCAGTTCATAAGGAAGCTTATGGCTCAAGAAACCCTAACTTGGGCATCACTTGATCATTGAACTTGCTTCATCTTGAGCATCCAATCACCGCACCACTCATTCAACATCAGTTTATGTCCATTACAATCAAAATCCATCATTTAAACATCCATTCAATCAATGTTACAAGTACTTGGTTTGGTCATGGTTTTTCAACTTTAAATGCATATTGATCCATCCATAAACTTGACCTAAAATCATCACACAAAGATCTAAAGCTCATTTCCCATCATGTTATAATCATATAAGCTTAAAATATCCACCATTGTGCCTTGGAAATCAAAAAACCACAAAATCACATTTTTAGGTCATGTTGGTTGGTCATTTTTTTGGCAAGAATGGCCTATGGGAAGTTCCAAAGACCATAACTTTCTCATTTCACAAGATTTTTAAATTCAACTTCGAGATGAATGTCCGAAATAAGTTCCTCTCCGACTTTGTTTCAAGTTCCAAGACCTAATTCATTGAGAAAGGACCTCAATTTTTGCATTGGCCAACCTGGTCCAACATGCCTACCATGCCCTAAAACATGACCAAGACCACTAATTTAGCACATTTTCATTTCCAAACCACAAATCCTTTTGACATGGTTCTTTTTTCATTCGATTAAGGACATGGAAAGGAACATTTTGCCCAAGTTTTGGACAAAATGCACAAGCTAATTTCATTTGGCCTTGGTTCAAACATTGATGTTCATCCTGATTGGCAACCTAGACATGACAAGTCAGAATTTACATTTCCATTCACCGTGTTAGTGTAATCCCAAGAGGCCAATACTTTTGGTACTTGTATGAATTATTTATTAATAATAAAAGTCTTTTTTCTTTATTATGTTTGTTTAATAAAGTCCCTAGAATAGCTAGTCCATTTAACGTATCAAGTGTGACTTGATCATGAGATCACATTAAACATAAGGACACTATTCTTAAAGTATCTGTAGTCGAGCTTTGTTGTGAAGTGGGATAACATTAAATCATTAATACTATTATGTATATAGACTGATGATCACATCTCATGGATCATGGATAAGGAGTTATCAAGTCTTAAACATATGTATGAATATTAAGAGTAATATTTATACTGGATTGATCCGCTATGATAATACTATATAGAATGTTATGCAAAGTGTCATAAGTTATTCTCATGTTCATAATAGTGTATACCACCCTTCGACCTGAAACCACTATGGACCCTAGATGTAGAATCGAGTGCCTTATTGCTCATCAAACATTGTCCGTAACTGGATGACCATAAAGACAGTTGATGGGTACGCCATGAAACATGTTGAGGGACATGAGTGACCTAGATGGAATTTGCCCATCCCGCGTAACAGGATAAATGTCTACCGGCCCAATATTGAACTAGACAAGGATGACAGGGTCTATGCCTTGTGTTCAATATAGACATAAGGGTAAAAGGGTAATTGTACACATAAGTATTATCATAAAAAGATTTGTCAGATCACATGAAATTTTCGTGTCTTGGGTAGCAGTGATGTGTCGCTAGATACCGCTCACTATTTATTATGTTAAATACGTGATTTAATATAATTGTCATTGCCGCGAAAACCTACAGGGTCACACACAAAAGAACGGATTGATGAGAGATAGAGTAAATAAGGAATAATTAAGTGAATTGTAGAACATCGTAAGATATGGTGCACTTAAGTAGAATACAAAATATGGTAAGGTACCACGCACTTAAGTGATTTTGGTATATCATAAGATATGGGCCACATACACTTAAATGGGCTTTTTAGCTTACAGCCCACACAAGTGGTTCTATAAATAGAACCCTTGTATAGAAGCATTTGATCAGATGAAATTTCATTTGAGAGAATCCGTTCGTGTGGACTGAGTAGACGCGTTGTCATCATTTAACGTTCGTGATCACTCCTTAGATCTACATCAAAGGTTTAAATCTCCACAAGAGGTAACGATTTTATCACTGATCATGCTCATTTGTAAGGATCACTAAAGGAGAAATTTTTAATTTCCACTGTGTTTTGGATCGCAATTCTCCTTCAGTGGTATCAGAGCCACTTACGAAACCATGCATCTGATAGTTGTTTATTTTCTGTATTTTCTGTATTAATACGATTAAAAGACAGAATGAATCAAAGAATAAACGAGTAATTAAATTTGGCATCATGTGTGTATAATTTGGATGATTGATATTGACTATGCTTCGGAATCCGACGTAAGTATGGTGAAGCAGCGATACATCGATCGTCTATAGGTTACAAAATTGAGATCGATCAAGTTATATATATGATATAAGTAATTCTGATGCAAAATAATATATATATGAAATACTATTACTCTATCGTTCATTCAAACACTTAATGGTTGTTTTCCTTTGAGCGATCAATGGTCATTTGCTTCGGAATCCGACGAAAGTATGGTGAAGCAATGACGTGTTGATCAATCATACTGAATTAACAATTGAGGTGTGTTTGACGGTATGAAATTGGTGCATTAGGGTTCATGACGGTACAAGGGTTGTACTGTCAAAGAGTTATGCGATTAGGGTTGTGACTGCGCAAGAATTATGCTTTAAAGTATCAAGTGTTGATGCGAAAGTCGACGTATATTTCAAATGAATTGTTCATTAAAATTTTGTGCCGGGGCGCTACCCCTGGAACCACCGTCCGCTGACCAGGCAACGGAACCCCCGCCTAACTCTATGTAGTGTGATCAGTCGCCGAATTTTAATTTGGTTTATTTAATTAACATAATTTAAATTAATAATAATAATGATTTATTTATAATTATTGTATTATGGTGATCGATTATGGCCTTAGTTTTCCTTTATTTTGTTTTGGGATTTTAAAATACGATATGCGTGTCATGCCTCTCTTTTAATCTCTTAATGTAACTTCGTTTCTCATCTCACTCCCTCGTATGTAAAACGAGTTTCTTTTATGTAATGTAATGTTATGAAGAAAGAGAAGAATACAATATCAAAGGAGGACAACCTTGAAGATCTTGCTTGGAGAAGCTTAGATCGTTATTAGGTTAGCTTAAGTTCTCTCATTGGCTTGGGAGAATAATTGTGCTAAGGGCAATAACTGTTTTATTTTGTATGTATGTTGATGTATGTGAGAGACAATTTATATGATAAATAAGCCGGTGAGATCAGAATAATTAAAAATTCCCTCAAATTAAATATTAAGTTTATGCTTTCCAAGTTTTAGCACTCATCAAGACTAGTATCGAATAATGTATGTTTCGCCTACGCGAGGTGCATGTTCTATATTAGTAAGGTGCGATGGGATAATTGTAATATCCAATTACTAAAACAATGGGTCAAACTTAACTAAACAATTTATAATAGGTTTATATACGTTTAAAAGCAAGAGATGGAAATGATCCATGTGATGGATTGGAATAAGGAGTTATTCGCCCAACTAAAATATTCGAGAGTTGTATTAGATACAATTGGAAGGAGTTCCTACCTAAATAACCTAGTTTTGTGTAATCCTCCTATGCGGACTTAAAACAAAGTGAAATGTGGATCTCGACCCAATAGAAAATCTTCCAACGAGAGTTTCCGAATCAAATGATGAGGGTCATTTGTTTTGAGTAAAATAGTGGGAGCATATTTAATTAAAGGCCTAATTAAATATGTTATTTTAGTGATACTTATATTTTCATCATTTTTCATGTAGATTACCATGACAACAAACACCTCTAACAACATTTTACGAACAATCCTTGATAAGGAAAAATTGTCTGGGACAAATTTTTAGGATTGACACCGAAATTTGAGGATTATCCTCAAACATGATAGAAAGCTGTATGTCTTGGAGAAACCTGTTCCTGAAGAGGAACCTCCTAGTTCTGCACCTAAGGAAGAAAGAGATGCTTATAAGAAGCATGTCGATGATGCCAATGAAACTGCTTGCCTCATGCTAGCTACCATGAACTCAGAGTTGCAAAAGCAACATGAGAACATGGCAGCGTTCGATATTATCGAACACCTGAAGATGCTCTATCAAGAGCAGGAAAGGCATCAAAGGTTTGAAGTTTCAAAAGCCTTTTTTCAAGGCAAGTTAGCTGAGGGAGCCCATGTAGGTCCCCATGTGCTCAAGATGATTGGGTATATGGAGAACCTTGAGAGGTTGGGTTTTCCCCTCGGAAAGGAACTTGCGACTGACTTGATCTTGCAATTATTTCCAGATAGCTTCAGTTAATTTGTCCTTAATTTCAATATGAATGATATGGACAAATATCTTCCTGAACTGTTAGCCATGTTAAGAACTGCTGAGCAGAATCTGAAGTCAAAAGGGAAGTCCATTCTGATGATCAGAAATGGAAAGAGACAGAACAAAAGATCCACCAAGCAGGGTGGTAAAGGGAAAGGCAAGGAGGTTGCCAAACCCAAACCCACAACTCTTGCTTTGAAGCCTAGTGGAGGAATAGCAAAGGAAGGCACCTGCTTCCATTGCGGTAAGACCGGATACTGGAAGAGAAACTTCCTAAAGTACCTGGAAGATAAGAAGAATGGAGTAAAGACTTCAACTTCAGGTATTTTTGTTATTGAAATTAATTTATATACTTCTGCATCATGGGTATTAGATACTGGATGCGGTTCTCACATTTGTACCAATATACAGGGGCTAAAAATGAGTAGAGATTTGGCAAAAGGTGAACTTGACCTACAAGTTGGCAATGGAGGAAAGGTTGTTGCTTTAGCCATAGGAACTTATGTATTGACTTTACCTAGTCGTTTAATAATTCAGTTAGAGAACTGTTATTATGTACTTGCAATTAGCAGGAATATTATTTCCGTTTCTGGTTTAGACAAGTTTGGTTTTTCATTTATAATAAAGAACAATTGTTGCTCCATTTATTTGAATGATATATTCTATGCTACTGCAAAAATGAACAATGGACTATATGTCATTGATCTTGAAATGCCTATTTATAACATTAATACTAAAAGGATGAAACCTAATTAGTTAAATCCAACTTACCTTTGGCATTGTCGATTAGGCCACATAAATGAGAAACACATTTCCAAACTCCATAAAGATGTACTCTTGGACTCTTTTGATTATGAATCATATGAGACATGAAGATCTTGTTTAATTGAAAAGATGACAAAGTCTCCATTCACAGGAAAAAGTGAAAGAGCTAATGATCTTTTGGCCCTCATACATACTGATGTATGTGGACCATGGAACATACCAGCCAGAGAAGGTTTTCATTACTTCATCACATTTACTGATGATTTCAGTAGATATGGTTATGTGTATTTAATGAAACACAAATCAGAGTCCTTTGAAAAGTTCAAGGAATTCAAGAATGAAGTATAAAACCAAATAGGTAAGAATATTAAAACTCTTCGATCAGATCGAGGTGGTGAATATTTAAGCCTAGAGTTTGATGACCATCTGAAAGAGTGTGAGATTCTATCCCAACTTACTCCTCCTGGAACACCCCAATGGAACGGTGTATCTGAGAGAAGAAATCAAACCTTCTTAGACATGGTCCAATCCATGATGAGTCACGTCAATCTTCCAAACTCCTTTTAGGGACATGCACTATTGACAACAGCTTACACATTTAACCGTGTTCCATCCAAAAAGATTTAGAAGACACCATATGAGATATGAAGTGGTAAGAAACCACATATGTCTTACATGAAGATTTGGGGTTGCGAAGTTTATGTGAAACGAAATTTTTTAACAAAGCTTGAGCCCAAATCTGACAAATGCTTATTTGTGGGGTATCCTAAAGAAACAAGAGGGTATTACTTCTACAATCCTTCTAAGGGAAAAGTGTTTGTCACTCGAACTGGAGTTTTCCTAGAAAAGGATTTTATTTCCAAAGGAATCAGTGGGAGGAAAGTAGAGCTTGAATAAATTCAAGAATCACAAAGCATTGATACACCTATGGAGGAATTAGAGTAGGAAACACAAGTAGTTGTGGAAGAGCAACTTGCTCAAGTAGAACAAGACCAACATAGGTCAAGCAGGATACGTCACCTACCTGAGAGATATGGATATCTCATAACTGATCAAGGTGATGTATTACTCATGGATCGAGATGAGCCTGTGACCAGCCAAGAGGCCATAACTGGTCCCGAGTCTGAGAAGTGGCTAGAAGCCATGAAATCTGAAATGGATTCCATGTACACAAACCAGGTTTGGACCTTAGTAGAGCCTCTTGTAGGAGTAAACCCAATAGGATGCAAGTGGGTCTTCAAAAAGAAGACTGACATGGATGGTAAGGTACATACCTATAAGGCAATAATGGTTGAAAAAGGATATAAATAAATTCATGGGGTTGACTATGATGAAACCTTTTCACCAGTTGCAATGCTTAAATTTGTTCGGATTTTACTTGCTATCGCTGTGTATCATGATTATGAAATACGGAAGATGGATGTCAAAACTGCTTTGCTTAATGGGAATCTTCTTGAGGATGTGTACATGACACAACCTGAAGGATTTGATATACCAGAAGAAGCCCAAAAGATATGTAAGTTACAAAGATCAATATATGGATTGAAGCAAGCTTCTAGAAGATAAGCCTTTTGTCGACAAGAAGGTTAGTATGAGCATGATCATCTTCCTAGTATTATATGTAGATGACATATTACTCATTGGAAACGATGTCCCTACCCTGGAACAAGTAAAGTCTTGGTTAGGAAAATGCTTTTCTATGAAGGACCTAGGTGAAGCAGCCTATATATTAGGAATCAAGATCTATAGAGATATATCACAAAAACTGCTTGGCCTAAGTCAGAGTACATACATAGACAAAGTGTTGAGACGCTTTAATATGCATGATTCCAAGAAAGGATTCATACCTATGCAACATGGCATGTGTTTATCAAAAACACAATCTCCTTCAACTAAGGAAGAAAGGGATCACATGAATAAGATTCCATATGAATATGCAATAGGATCTATCATGTATGCCATGTTATGTACTCGACTAGATGTCTCATACGCTTTAAGTGCAACGAGTAGGTACCAATCTGATCCCGGTGATGCTCATTGGGTAGCTGTCAAGAATATCCTTAAGTATTTGAGAAGGACTAAGGACTCGTTCTTGATATATGGATGTCAGGAAGATCTTTCTATAATTGGATACACCGATGCTAGCTTGCAGACAAATAAGGATGACTTTAGATCGCAATTTGGTTATGTGTTTTGCTTAAGCGGTGGTGCTGCGAGCTGGAAAAGTTCAAAGCAAGATACAGTTCCTGATTCTACAAATGAGGTCGAGTATATTGTTGCCTCAAGTGAAACAAATGAAGCTGTTTGGATCAAAAAGTTCATTAGTGAACTTGGAATAGTTCTTAGCATTGTGGATCCCATTGGTCTCTATTGTGATAACAATGGTGCTATCGCACAAGCTAATGAGCCTAGATCTCACCAACGATCCAAACATATACTTAGACGTTATCACCTCATTCGAGAGATAATAGATAGAGGAGATGTGAAAATATGCAGAGTACCTACACTTGACAATATTGCTGACCCACTGGCAAAGCCTCTTGCACAGCAGAAGCATGATGGCCATACTAGATCTATGGGCATTAGGGGTATGCCTGATTGGCTCTAGTGCTAGTGGGAGATTGTCGGTGTAAGCCCTAGAGGCCAATACTTTTGGTACTTGTATCAAATTATTTATTAATAATAAAAGGTTTTTTCTTTATTATGTTTGTTTAATAAAGTCCATAGAATAACTAGTCTGTTTGTTGTATCAAGTGTGACTTGATCATTAGATCCCATTAAACATCAGGAAAATATTTTTAAAGTATCCATAGTCGAGCTTTGTTGTGAAGTGGCATAATATTGAAGCATTAAGACTATTACGTATATAGACTGATGATCACATCTCATGGATTATGGATAAGGAGTTATCAAGTCTTAAACATATGTATGAATATTAAGAGTAATATTTATACTGGATTGACCCACTATGAGAATATTATATAGAATGTTATGCAAAGTGTCATAAGTTATTCTCATGGTGATAATGGTGTATACCACCCTTCAACCTGAAACCACTATGGACCCTATATGTAGAATCGAGTGCCTTATTGCTGATCAAACATTGTCCGTAACTGGATGACCATAAAGACAGTTGATGGATACTCCATGAAGCATGCTGAGGGACATGAGTGACCTAGATGGAATTTGCCCATCCTGCGTAACATGATAAATGTCTACCGGCCCAATATTGAACTGGACAAGGATGACACAGTCTATGCCTTGTGTTCAATATAGACATAAGGGAAAAAGGATAATTATACACATAAGTATTATATCAAAAGGATTTGTCAGATCACATGAAATTTCCGTGTCTTGGGTAGTAGTGATGTGTTGCTAGATACCGCTCACTATTTATTATGTTAAATACGTGATTTAATATAATTTCCAATGCTGCGAAAACCTACAGGGTCACACACAAAATGACGGATTGATGAGAGATAAAGTAAAAAAGAAACACCGTAAGGTACGGTGCACTTAAGTGAATTGTAGAACATTGTAAGGTACGATGCACTTAAGTAGAATACGGAATATGGTAAGGTACCATGCGCTTAAGTGATTTTGGTATATCATAAGATATGGGCCACATACACTTAAGCGGACTTTTTAGCTTACAACCCACAGAAGTGGTTCTATAAATAGAACCCTTGTACACAAGCATTTGATCAGATGAAATTTTGTTTCTTTCTCTCTCTCACTCACTCAAAGCCTTCATTCGTAGCAGCTAGCACTGAGATTGAAGGAATCCGTTCGTGTGGACTGAGTAGAGGCGTTGTCACCATTCAACATTTATGATCACTCCTTAGATCTTCATCAAAGGTTTAAATCGCCACAAGAGGTAACGATTCTATCACTGGTCATGCCCATTCGTAAGGATCACTAAAGGAGAAATTTTTAATTTCCGCTGCATTTTGGATCATAATTCTCCTTCACACCGAGCCCCCAAAACACTTTGATCTAATCCCAATGGTCCCCAAACACATTGCATATGGTAGTGTGATGTATTTGGAAGTCAACTTGGACGCCAAAATCTCCCCAATTTCAAAACCTGACCCCATGTGCAAAATCATATTTTATCCAAAATGGCAAAAAATGGAATCCAGGGCAGGCCATCCCAAGGTGAAAGTAAGGTTAGAGTGCAACCACACTTGTCTCCCTATGTCCAACTCTGAGCATGCTTCGAGCCACTCACCATTCTGAAGCAATCCTCCAATTTCTTCCCTCAAATCTATCCAAACACCTTCCATATAAATAAGGGAAGGTGCCGCCTTCATTTTACAAGCTTCCAAAGCTACAAAAACTTTGCTACTAACCCGAGCTACACCTCCAAAAACAGAGATTCATGCTTTGAGTTTCATACCATTTCAACTCCAAACAACCACCCATAATGCATCACTGCCTCCACTCAAACTTTCGAAACACTAATTTTTGGGTTTTGATTTTCAAAGTTCCAAGGTTGAAGACGACTGTTTGCGCGAAATTTTGAATTTGAAATGTGTCGTGTCCCATTCTGATTGGTTGATCAACGAGCACATTTATTTTTAATTGTTGTTATTTTATTTATTATGTTTAGCGCATTTTCTTGCACAAGCAAGCGCATGGCCTAGTGGGAGAAGGGGTTGATCCCCCATTACCCTGAGGTCAGTGGTTCAACCCCCAGTGTATGCATTTCCATTATTTTTACTTCTTTCCATTTTCATTTTATATATTTTTACCCTATTTTATTTCTAACTTTGATTTATTTTTTAACCCATTTATTTTATTTATTCTGAAAATATGTTCAACATAGACCCTATTATTTTTGTCTCTAGTATTTATTTATGTCTTGTTTCAAGTTATTTGGATATTTTTTGATGGACTTATGAGGTCTTGAACCTTAAGGCTAATGAAATCTACACTTGTCATGATATTGATTTGATTAGGGTTGCTTGAACCTTCCTTGTTTTAAACCTACTAATGAATGATCAAGTTATCATTCATGGTACTTTGAATCATGGATAGGTTGTCCCTACATCAACCAACTTTGATCATTTGACATGTAGATGAAACCTTGCTCATATATGTTAACTTATGATTTCATATGGTACATTGTCATTTCTTTTGGTTTATACTAACCCACTAACCTCTTATACTTACTTGTTTATATTATAAACTAACCTTTAATATCTTGTTAATATTGTACATTGATATCATACCTTGTTTAACCTAACAACTTAATCAAAACTTTAACTTTCAACCTTGAGTTTGTTATAGTCTTCCTTTTGTCAATCTATTGATAGATGGACTTGGGATAACATAACTTTCGTTGTTACAAATCTATTGCAAGTTGATCCTTTGATTATCTTCAATGCTTTGCATTAGTGATAAGTTATCCCCTCATGCGCCATATTTTGAAGCTATTGACCTAAGGATAGATAATCCTCAAGTGTTGATCCCTTGTTCATAATACTAACTTAACATAATTTTTTAACTTTGATTACTACTAACCTTTGTTATTATCATTGTTATTTTGTTATTTACTTTTATGTCATTTACTTTGTATTTTGCATTTAAGTACTCATCATCATCATATTCATTGTATAAACTCGTCGTGCATGTTTATTCTTATCATTCATTTTTATTGTTATCATACATCTAAAACAACAAAAACATGATAAACTGATAAGACAAAAAAAAACTCATTACACTTAATCAACTTGGACTTAGAGGATCTCATCCTAGGACCTTTTCTTGGAATCCTTATCCATTTCTTTGTGATAATTTGTTTCAAACTTTGGGTTTCATATGTACTTACATACTGGTTGTAAGAATGGCATCATGGCACCATCCTAGGGGGACATGTTTGTAAGACCATTATCATTTGTTTAGCTTAGGTCACTTTTGCACACATAAGGCTTTCTCTTGGGCTACCTTACAATGAGACCTTTTATTTTCTTTGTTGGTTACTTTGCATATTTGTTGCATTGCATTACCCAATTTCATAATCGAATAAACAAACCCTTGATCCAACGACAAGCGGAATTTTCATAATTAAATTTAGAAACCCAATAAAAATACGATTAGTATTATGCGCCACGAGCCTTAAGTGGTGGAGAATGAGTAAGAATGGAGCATTCTTACCCTTACTCTGATTATTTTGGAAGCAAGACGCTTGGCTTGTTGTCTGGAATATTCACCTCCTCCCATAGACTTTAGTGCAATCTAATCACAAACTTTTTTCATAAAACCTTATTCAAGGTAAAATCAACTCAACCCATCAAACCTACTTTTTTTGCCTTAGGGCACCACCCTAAAAAGCCTTTTCTCAAAGATAAAATCAACCAACACGCAAACATTTTCTACTCCGAACTACGGAGCTCTGATTCCTCATCCCCGATGAGTGATACGTAGGCACAAGGGCCACAATACTTGGTGAGCACAATAATAAAAAACCCCAGAGTCACATCACTCTTTTTTACACATTTTTTAAAATAAAACAATAAATGAGATAAATACCCGCATATGTAAACAACCCAAATGGTTCCCATAGAGTACCATGAATGTGAGGGGTGCTAATACCTTCCCCTTGTGTAACCGACTTCCGAACCCAAGTCTCGATTGCGAGACCGATTCTTTATCCCTTTTTTGCGCTTCCCGTGTGCATCTATTTTTTTCGAGGGTTTTATTGACTATTTCCAATCGCCTCTCCGATAGAGGCATATAAATAAAATTTGATGGAGACTCTTCTATTTTGCCCTTTTATCTCTTCGAAGGAGGGGCATTCTTTAGTTGATCGGTTCCTCGTTATCCAATTGAATAAGTATGGTAGCGACACTACTGTATACTCTTACGGATATTCTTCTGTTGCTGTTGGTCTAAGTATAACTATGATACTTAGCCATTTTACGCTTGAAGAGTTGTTTTGTCAAACAATTCCAAAAGGGGGAGATTGTTTGTCCTTTTGGGATTTGCTGCATTATGCAAAACAACTATGAGTTTTCTCAAGTTGGTTCTAAAACAGAAGGGACACATAATGAACACGATGTTCCATCATGTGGTTTGCAACAGAAAGGACACATAATTTTTACTGAGGTATTTAGACTCCTTAGGCTATCTAAACTATCGCTTAAAGGACTTATTGTCTCCCCAGGAATGAACAAACACAAGTGACACGCTTGAGAGGCATGACATATATCTAGCCCAAGAGACTTAATCACAAGTCTTTCCCAAGGGCTTGATGGAAGTTCTCCCGATAGGTTAAAACGCCCCGCCTGAGGGACTTATATCATTATCAGTCGGGCTATGCGTAATCTCTCCTAAGGGACTTAGATCTCTCAAGTTGACAAAAAATTCATCTAAATGAATCCCTAGAAGGATTCAGGTCCTTGGGACACTCCTCTGGGGCTCGATCTAAAAAACACTTTGTCCTATATTGAAAGACCCCGTTCTTGAGTACTATGTAGTTTTATATTCATAGGAAGACTCTCCTAGGGAGATATTTAGAGGACGTCAAAAGAAAGGAGAAGATAAGATGTCATCCAAGAGGGGGTATCGCCTCGCCCCCAAAATGTCCCCATCTCCTAATCGTGGGTAACATGGAAAAAGATGTTTCTAGGGAAGAGAGAAGTCAGGGTCATTAAATGACCCCTAACTTCCTTGGAAATAGGGCTTCAACATTCCACCATTGACTAAGTGGGCGGTGACTCTTCTCAAGAGAAATCTAGGCCCTAGAGGCTTCTATAAATACCACATCTCTTAGAGGAGGATCATAACTCCTACGATCACACCTCTCATAAGCTTATACCTAAACAAATTGTCCATCAACAATGCCTTTCACCTTACGTGAGCAGAACCCTAAGTTGCCGTATTACTCGACCATATAGGACTTTTCATCGTCATGTGCAGACCCTAACCACCCAAATTGTTATAAAACTACTAAGACATGTGAGTCCCTCTTCCCCTGCAGGAAGAACACACACATTTGTACTTATTAACCAGTACAACTCCATACACATTGTACAATTCCAATTACCATTTTTCAAAGATAAATGATTGACAATGATAATTGGTTGTCATTGAAAAATTCTTAATATTTATGATCTTATCAAAATATTGTAATATTATCAAAGAAAATCACTAAGACACAAGTTCTCTTTTATTTATTATTCTTTCTTAAGAAAGTTAAATACTAGTAACCAAATTAGATTGAGTTTACTATTTTATTTGAGTTATTGTAAACAAACATCTTTGTTATTTTTCCAAAATCTTTTAGAGTTAGGTAAGTAAGTCCTTAAAGATTTAAGGTAAATAAGCCCTCTAATGTGAGGTAATGAAGTCCTTATAGGTTGTAAGAAAAAGACGACATCAAATGTGAGGCAACGAATCTTAGACTAGATTGTCTTAATGGTTGTTTGTAATCAGGTATGATTATAGTAAAAATGTCTCATGTGTGAGGGAATTGAACTAATATCTAGATAACAAGGTGAACCAATATAAATTTTGTATGTGGTTCTCTTTCCAACTCTCTTAACTTTGTGTTGCATTACTTGTAAAGTTGAAAAAACAAACATAATTCAAGTTGGTTAACTAACTAAGTTGGTTAAGATGCTTTTGGCCTAATTAGTGGTTTGTAAGCCCATATCACGTTTTGTATAAATAATCATTTAGATGAGAGTATTTAACTTGTCACTCCCTCACTTGTACCTGATACCCCATTTAAAGCACTTTTATCGGTATACTCTTTAAAAAAAGCATCCGATGTTTTTGAAATTTAAATATTTTTATCGAACATTTGCAGTATGTACAAGAAATTTTCGAAATTTCCATTTTTTTTCAAAAATTCCAAAATGTCTGATAAAAAAAAATATTTCTGAAAAAAAAATGAAGATTTAAAAAAATAAAATTTACACTACCAAAAATTTCAAAAATTTTGGTACACTACCGAAATTTCTGATACACTACTAGAAAATTTGAAATTTTCGATAGTGTTAATTTTTTTTATTGAATATGAATTATCGGAAATTTTATTTTAGTTGAAATTTGCGGTATAAAATGGATCATTTAGAATTTCAAATAATATTCTTAAGGTCACGTAAATTTCAGAAATTCCAATATATCGAAAATTATAAGTACACTATCGAAAATTTAGTTTATCGGAAATTTTGATTAAAAAAATTACTTCAAATTCTTTTGGAAACAATTTTAGAATTATGAAACTATAAGGGGTGCCAAATTCAAATGGAGAATGGTAAGTTAAATGCTCTTTAAATGATCACGAGTCATTATGAGTCATGCACTCAATTTCAATTCAATCACTCTCCTCTTGTATGAGATATTTTTGGGCCTAATTAGTTATTTGTAAGCCCAACTCACAACGTGTATAAATAATCACTTATGTAATTGCAAGTCAATTTTGAGCTATACACACAACTTCAATTCAATTTACTCTCTCATCTCGTTATCTCGTTATGTGTGATCAATAGTTCTGATAATATTCAAGTTAGATGAAACATAATCCTTGAAATAAGTATGCATGAACTCTTCATCGAAGTGCATGCTAACAATAAGGTTATGATCAATAGTTCTGATATAGATTTTTTTAAAGAAATTCAAGTTCTACTATATAAGTTTTAATGTGTTGATGAAAATTTTATAATTTTTTTAAACGATAAGAATTTATGTAATATTTTTTCCAAATTAAACTTAAATTTTCAAATGACACTTAAAATTAATATATGGTGCACATATTTTAAAAATTCATATTATTTTGTTAAGAACTATTTCAAATCTATTTTATTAAAACCACAAAAAATATGTATCTATATGTTAAAACTAATATAGAAATGGTTAATCTGCTTTTTAAATCCAACTTGCTCTTCACCTTGCAATGATCACTTGTTAACTGTGGAATTAAACTCCGTCAAAACAATAATTTTAGATAGTAAGTTGGCTGCAATGCGAAAACATAATTAGATTAGCAATAGTAACACACAGGCCACATGATATGCACTTCAGTTGTTTATACGTGTGATTATTTGTTATGCAATCATTCATATTTGATTTCCTTAATTGAAAATTATGACCATTTTTTATTTTAAATAGTTTTTTTAGCTTATTTGTTTCATAATGGTAACTCATTAATTCAATTTAATATTCGACTGTGCTATGTAATTTTGTTACTATGCATTTAATATATAAAAGATCCTCCAACAAAAATATTTTGATAGCCAAAATAACAATACATATTTGATGTATTATTATTCTGAATCGATGTCGTCTAAAATAAATTAAAATATGAGAAATATTGAGTTTTTTGAACAAAAACAAGAAATTCTTTTAGCTTTTACGAAAGAGAGAGAAGAAGGAAGAAGAAGAATCAGGATTGGTTATAACTATTTTATTATTCATTTTCTCTATTAGGATTTCAAAGATTACAAGTGAATATCAACCACCAACTCTCTTTTAACAATCTGAGAGAATGAATCTATTTATAGATTATTAAGCTAACTTAAACAATTGGATCAAACAGACTGGTCAAATTCAACATGCTAACATAACCACTAAGCAAGCATATTTTGAAAGCATGCTTGAACAGACTTCGACTACAACATGCACAACTTTTGTTAAACTATGAAGTTATCCTTGTCGAGACTAGACTTCGGTCCAAAATACCACAAATCTCCACCTTGGAACAAACTCTACACAAATAAAGGAACAAACTAGTTTTCATCATGCAACTTTATCAACCGCATACAGTGGAAGAACTTGCTGCTAGGCAATGTCTTGGTGATCATATCAGCAACATTGTCATCAGTTGAAACCTTCGGCACTTGGACTTTTCCACGCTCGATTATCTCTCTGGAGAAATGCAGCCTCACATCGATGTGTTTGGTTCGTTAATGATATGATGAATTCTTCGACAGGTGTATTCCACTTTGACTATTACATTTAACAGTGATAACTCGACCTTGAAGTTTCATCTCCTTAGCAAAACCTCCAAGCCACAATGCTTCTTTCACAGGTTCAGTGAGGGAAGTATACTCCGCTTCAGTGGTTGATAAGGCAAAAACCTTCTGAAGTGTTGCTTTCCTGCTAATTGTTGTGCCAAACATAGTGAATACATATCCAGAAATAGATTTTCTGGAATCAATACAACCTGCATAATTAGAGTCGATAAATCCTTCGATTTCGACTTTGCTAACATCACCAAAGGCTCCATCATAAATCAGGACTCTACTCAGAGACCCATTTATATACCTTAGAATCTATTTCAATGCTTTCCAGTGCGTCTTCCCAAGATTGGCCATATACCTGCATACAAGGTTCACTCCGTACACTATGTCTAGCCTCGTAGAAACCATAACATACATCAAAGAACCTATTATACTAACAGATGGAATGCTATTCATATAAGCTCTTTTGACTTTAGTACTAGGACTTTGAGTCGTACTCAACTTGAATTGAGGATTAGTCAGTGTTAGAACATGCTTTGAATTTGACATACCAAACCTGTCGAGAATATTCTTCAGGTATGTCTCTTGAGATAAGCATAATCTCGATTGCTTTCTATCTCTCTAGATGTCAATCCCAAGAATCCTAGAGGCATCTCCCATATCCTTCATGTGAACTCCATATCGAGTTCATCTTTTACCTTCATAACATCTTCGCCATTGTTGCTTCCTATGAGGATGTCATCCACATAAAGCAATAAAATAACAAGTCAATTTCTAGGTCGAAATCTGAAGTAAACACATTGGTCGAATTGGCTCATACTGAAACCTATGTATGTCATGAACTTATCGAATCTCCTATTCCATTATTAAGGAGATTGTTTTAGGTCATACATAGACCTATTTATATTACACATATAATCTTCTTTCCCTTTTCTGCATAACCTTCAGGTTGCCTCATCAAGATTCTTTCATTTAGATCACCATACAGGAAGGTTGTCTTCACATCCATTTGTTCAAGTTCTAGGTCGAACTTTTCCATCATGACTAACAACATTGTAATGGATCTAGGCTTTATAACAGGTGAGAACACATCATTGAGATCGACACCTTCTTTCTGAGTGAATCCCCTAGCAACCAACATTTCCTTAAATCACTTCGACATCACTCCTTCGATTCCTTCCTTAAACTTGAAAATCCACTTACAACTGACTAACTTGGCCCCTACGGGTTTTGTCGATCAACTCCCAAGTGTTATTATCATGAAGAGATTTTATCTCATCATCCATGGAATTTATCCATTCAGTCTTATTTCGACTCCTCACAGCTTCCTTGTAATCTCTAGGTTCTTCATCGAGGACCTCACTTGTAGAGATTAAGGCGAATGTTGTGAGATCTGCATAACCAAGTATTTGAGGTGGCTTGATGACTCTTCTCGATCTATCTCTTGCCGGCAGGTAGTCATTATCAGTCTTCTCATTTTCATAGCAACCTGTGTTTCTTCTTCGGCTTCATTTGGTTATGCAATTTAACATCAATATGCTCCACCTCAACATGAATCTCTTCATGTTCCAGCTCTTCTCCAGAGATCTTGGTACTTCGACCAACTTCATCAGTTTTCTTGAAATCCATTTCAGCGTCATCGAAAACTACATCTCAACTTATGATACACCTCTTGTGACTTGGCTCTAGGCATCATAACCTATAAGCTTTGACTACTTCACGGTATCCATGAAACATATATCTCAGAGATCTAGGTCCGACCTTGTTTTTCCTAATGTGAGCATAGGATACACAACCAAATACTCTATGTTTGTCTAGGTATGGTGGATGACCTGGCCAAACTTCTTCAGGTGTCTTCATCCCCAAGGCAGTCGAAGGACACCTATTTATCATGTATGTTGTAGTTGCAACAACCCTAACCGATAACACTTTCTTCAATCATGCACTAACCAACATGCATCAAACCCTTTCCAGAATGGTTCGATCAAACCTTTCAGCCAAACCATTTTGTTGGGGAGTACCTGCAGTAGTTATGTGACTTGTAATACAAATGCAACACAATAGTTATCAATCCTCATTGCAAAATTTAAGACCATTGTCGATCCTCAACCTCTTAACTTTCCTTCTAGTTTGGTTTTCGACCAGAGTCTTCCAGCTTTTAAAATTTTCAAAAGCTTCATTGTTAGTCTTCTGGATGAGTACCCATAACTTTCTAGAAGAATCATCAACTATGGATATGAAATACTGTGCACCTGAGTGTGAAGGATTTCTTGTAGGCCCCCAAAGATCAACATGAATGTAATCAAGGATTTACCAAATACACAAAGTTTACAAAACTCCAGTTTTTCGACCTTGTCGACCAGGCCTCTTTCACTGATATGGCCAATTTGCTTGTGCCATAGCTCAGTCTTCGACACAGGTTTTATGGATGCCACATCTGTTGAACCACTTACAACCTCAGCCTCAAGGGTATACATGCATTTCCTCTTGACACCTCTCAAGACTTCCTTCGACCCTTCATTACCATTAGGATACTTTTCTCTCCTTTGAAAACATATCCTCTCTTGTCGAATTCACCAAGATAAATCAAATTCCTCTTAAGATCAAGTACATACCTAACGTCAGTTAATAGCCTTATTGACTCATCATGGAGCTTGAATCTCATAGTTCCAATTCCTGCAATTTTGCAAGTGTTATTGTTTCCCAACATCATTGATCCACCATATTGATCATAAAATTTCTCAAACACGTCTTTGTTTGGAGTCATGTGCCAAGTACACCCCGAATCCATTATCCACTCCTTGCGAGAGTCGCTACTTGAAACCACCAGGACATCAGATGATTCATAATCATCTTGCGCAGTTGTTACATTACCATTATCCTTTCCAACATGATCATCTAGTCGATCAGAACACACCTTTCTTGTATGAGCCTCCTTCTTACAATGATAACACCTAATTGCAGGAGTTTTACCACCATTATAATTATGTAGAACCTCTATTTTCTTCTTCTAAAACCTATCATCTTTCTTTGAGAACTTTCCTTTAACGATAATCTGCCACCAACAAACGATGGTTTGTGCTTGTTACATCCGTTCAAATCATTACCATACAAGAGATTTTGTTTGAAATTAGCACGACAATTAGGTAAAACACACAACAACAACAATGTTTGATCTTCATCATCAATCTTGACCTCGATATTCTTAAGATCAAGAATTAACTTATTGAATGTATCTAGCTGCTCAGCCAAGACTTTGTCTTCACCCATCTTGCTTCAGGTAGAGACGAATCTCGGGATATCACTATCGGTGCAAAAAATAACTTACTCTTTAAAGTCTCAAATGCTATCTTACACTCTTTGTCAAAAGTGAAAGGCATGTCTTTCACAAGCAAATTAGTCAGTGGCTTGTCAATCTTTGAAAAATCTCTAATAAACTTGCAACGAAAACCTACATGTTCAAAGAAACTCCATATCCCCTTCTTACTCACAGGGGGAAGGAGATTAGCAATGACCTCTACTTTTGCCTTGTCACATTCTATTCCTTGTGAGAAATTTTATGACCTAGCACTATACCTTCTTGTACCATAAAATGTCATTTTTCCCAATTCAGAATCAGGTTAGTTTGCTGGCACCTTTCTAAAACAAGAGACAAGTTAGTTAACCAATTATCAAAAGAAGAACCAAAAACAAAAACAAAAATCATCCATAAACGCCTTCATGTGCTTTTCAAGCATGTCAGTGAATATGGATATCATACACCTCTTAAAAGTAGCAGGCGCATTGCACAACCTAAATGGCATCCTTTTATAGGCAAAAATGCCATAAGGACAAGTGAATGATGTCTTCTCTTGATCCTCGGGGGCAACAACAATCAAATTATACCGCGAGTATCCATCTAGTAAGCAATAGTACTCATGACCGGCTTGCCTCTTTAACATCTGATCAATAAAAGGGAGAGGAAAATTATTTTTCCATGTTGTGGTGTTAAGCCTCCGGTAATCAATACACACTCTCCAGCTAATTACTGTGCGATTTGGAACTAATTCATTTTTCTCATTCAGTATCACTGTTGTTCCTCCCTTCTTTGGAACCACATGCATGAGGCTCACCCATGAACTATCAGATATTGGGTAAATCAAACTTGCATCCAACAACTTCACCACTTCCTTTCTCACCACTTCTTTCATTGCTGGTTTTAGTCTTCTTTGGGGTTGTACCACCAATTCATGATCATCCTTCATTAGTATCTTGTACATGCATATTATGGGGCTAATCCCTTTCAAGTCACCAATGGTCCATCCCATAACACTTTTGTATTTCTTCAATACTTGTACCAATTTCTCCTCCTTTTTCCTTGTAACCTGTAACTTATTATTGCCGTACAATTCTTCTCAAAGTTTAGAAAAAGATATTTCAGATTCTCAGGTAACTGCTTCAATTATGTACTTGTTTCAGACTCCTTTTTGCTTCCATCTTCCAAAGGAACTCTTAAATCCTTCCACCAGTATGGTTCGGATCTCATCCATTGAGTTTGTGCTTCTAACATGGCTAGCACTTCTTTCTCTTTTTCATCCTCATTTTCCTCTATTTCCTGAGTTGACAAGCTGAGAACCCTTTCCAAAGGTAATTTGTGTATTTGGCTCTTAAGAGATTAAGATACCATTGTGTCTAACATTTTAACTGAATTAATTATCCCCCCTTCATCTTTGTACTTCATATCATTCCTAACATCAATTTTTAGCTCTTCATCATAAACCTTAAGGGTCATGGCTCCCTTCTTAATGCCTATCACGCATTTCCTTATTTATAGGAACGGTCTTCCCAAAATCAGGGGGATCTCTTCATCTTCAGGCATCTCAAGAATAACAAAGTCAATAGGAAACACAAACTTATCAATTTTTACCAAAACATCTTCTACTATTCCATAAGGTCTTTTTACCGAGTGATCAGCAAACTGAAGTGTCATCATGGTATCCTAAATTGTACCTATTCCCAACTTCTTATAGATGGACAAAGGCATAAGACTCACCCTTGCTCCCAAATTAATAAGTGCCTTCTTGAATTTTCAATCTCCAATTGTGAATGGAATGGTGATAGAACCCATATCTTTCTTTTTTAATGGAATCTTCATACCCTGTAAAATAACACTCCAAGTTTCATTCAGAAGTATAGGTTCAGTGTCCATGGTGCATTTCTTAGAGAAGATATCTTTCATGAATATCTATTTGCATTCCATCCACATAAACAACATATGCATACATTTATTTGCATTTCATGCATACTGTCATACCCTAATTTTTAATCCTAAGACCCCACATACCATTGGTATCAATCCACACAAATAAGGTCACATCTTAATCCTCCCCCTATTAATCTTTGGGTTTGCTTCTTGCAGGGATCACCAAGCACCTCTTTGTTAGTGTTTTACCTTTGTGTTTATATGATTAATTGCTTATCCAACCATTAATCAAAATAGAAAAAAATATATTTTATTTTCCTTAAGTTTATTGTGCATGGTAGGATTTTTCAATCAAGAGCATCTTAAAGTTTTGTTACTTATTTCTCAAGGAAAGTCAAAGGTTCATGTGTTTATTTTCATGCCTTCTTCAACAAGTAACATCAAGCTTTGAGCTATTTAATCAAGAGTAAATCAAGGACAACCTATTTTGAGTTCATATGATCACCCATATGCTTTGAAATGCAACGAAAGTCTAAGTACACAAGCTTCTTCTAAGAGGTTTGACCAAAAAGTCAACATTATGAAGTCTAGGTTCCAAGGATCACAACTCCTTCAATTCTCAACATTTTTGAATTCTTATTTTTTCATATGACTCTTATAAACATCCTCTACAACTTCTCTTTACATGACAAGAGTCAATTATGCTTGGAGGATCATCAAAAGTTTGGAGACATTATAGGCCATTTGTGGACTTAGTGAAATTTGACCTATTTTCAAGTGACTTTTTTCTCAACTTTCAAAGATAATAAATTCTTCAATTTTCAACATTTGAGCCTGATTCCTTTTGTACAATGTCATCTGTGATGCCCTCTTTAAGTTTGATTCAAGGATCAAGGTCAAAATATGCTTGGAAGGCCATGGAATTCATTGAGACATTATAGGTCATTTTCAACCATGGAACATGTAAGACCCTAATTTTAACCCTAAGATCCCTCATGATATCTCATCATTTTCATTGGATTTTGGATCACACCTTGGTATCCTCCTCACCCCTCATTCATTAGATTTACATTGGGAGAGATCACCAAACACATTTGATCGTATCATACTTTATTTTCTTTTGCTTACTAACCAAAATACCAAAAAGATGTCTATGTATAGCTTTTTCTCTTTTGTAGGTGTATGTGTGTGTGTCCATCTGTGCCCCCACCAAATACATATCTAGGGTTTGATACCCTCAGTGCAAGAGATCAATCAAGAAAAGGTTCACAATGTTTCCAAGCATCATATATGGATCCCCATGTTCTTTATTTATCATTTTGATCAAGAATTCATCAAGATTTTGAAGCTTGTTTGTCTTGGAAGCCCTAATTCATCTAGGTATCTTGTGTGACTTTCTCAGTAAGTTTCTTTAACAATTGGTCAAATATTTCAAAGGATACTTCATGATACATCATCTTATGCATATATGATCCTCCATGAGCCCCAAAGAGCAAGAGAACTTCAAGATTGCAAGTTGGTTCAAAGAGGTTGACCAGAGAAATTCAACTGGTCAAAACTAGGGTACCCTAGACCCTATCTCCATTTATTTTATTAATTCTAATTTTATTTTTTTATACCTTTATTTTGATTAATTCATAATAAATTCATTTTTAATCCAAAAAATATGGGACTTTCACCAAAAATCTTTAAATAATTTCCTCTTCCATATTTTGAATTAAAAACATTTTTTGGATTAATTTTGATATTATTTGTGAATTAATTGATATTTGACTTGTTTTTAAATATTTTAAAATACTTCTGACTTTCCAAAAATTATAATTTTTTTTGTCTAAGGTCCTTTGACCTTGTTTGACCTGGGATAAATCCCTTGGCCATTTATTTGGTGATTTTTAAGGGATTTGAGGTTTGATCCATTTAAAAATGCATTTTATTTCATTTTAAAATTGATTTTTAATTGTTTAATTGTTTAAAAATATTGTTGAATCATTTGATTGACCTTGTGATGTTTGACTTTCTATTTGTCCTTGATCATGGTTGATTTGAACTTTTATTTTGATCAATACTATTGGATTTAGGGGGTTGATGAAATGTACATTTCATCCCTCAAGATGAATGAATAATATTTATCAGATGAACTTCCTCTCGTGATCAATTTGGGTTTCTATTTCCCCTCCCCCCTTCATCTTCATCTATATGCTTTCATAATCCATCATTGACAAATGATTTCTCTAATGTCCAAAGGCTAGTTGATTCATCAATGACCTTGTGCCAGATGAATCAACATGAGCTGGATTGAGATAGATCATTCCTGAAGGTAAAGAAAAATAAGAAAGGGGGTTTGGATTGTTTCCATAGATAATAAAAACTTTTGCAAATAAAAACACACGTAAAAGATAAGGCTAACAACACAGTTATTTATCCTGGCTCGCTTGAAATTCAAAGTTACTCCAGTCCACCCGGCCAAGGTGATTTCGCCTTTAGCAAGGACTTAATCCACTAATCTTGAAAGATTACACAAAGAGGGTCTAAGAAGATAAAGATATCTTAGCCCTCTCAAGTTTACAGACTTCACAAGTCACTTGAGGAATATTCAGCAAGTAATGAAAATACAGTAATGTGTTTAGTGCTTCTAGATAAGCAGAAATTACATAAATTAAGAACAAAAATATTTCACACTTGGAGCAACAACTCGTGTGAACAATAAAGAGAAAGAATAAAAGAGATTAATTATTTGTTTGCAGTATTCTCATATGCTTCGTTGTCTTGTATGAAGATGATTCATCCTTTATATAGAGAATGATGAATACATCGTTGGTTAAAGCAATCTTGGTAATGATGGACTTTAAATGTCATTAATCTCTTTTTTCTTTCCATAGCAATTTTGGAGTGCGTTAACTCTCTTCCAAAAATAGATTTATACCAAAAGCGGAAGACTTCACAGTTAAGTATTGGTGATCGTTTTGAGTTAGAATTCCCGAAGCTCAAATGTTCATGTTAAGAGCGTGTGTATCTTCAGATAGTTGCTGAAAGCTGATTGACTTTAGAGGTTCTTGATGTCTTTCTGATAGTGATTTCTGCAGAGTGTAAAGTCATAAAATCCTCGAGTGTACTGTTCAGATTCAGAGGGTCTTATTTTTCTTTCTACGTAGAACTTTGTGCGCTTTCTTTTGTTCAGAGTCAGAATCTCTGCTTGACTAACTTCTAAGTGGTCATTCTGGACTGACGTGAATATCTGATGTATGTCTATCTGACCCTTTTTTGATTAGAGTCATGCACACTTAGATAAATAATGTTAGGGTACCAATTTGTTTCACCCTTTGTTATCATCAAAACCTTAGAGATGAATTGTAGACATAGAATCTTGTTCTTAGAATCTCCCCCTTTTTGATGATGACAAAAACCTCAGAGTTATGATGAAACAATGATACTTCAACAAGGATTATGGAAAATTATCTCAGAGTCAGATGAGTGATGACTCCCCCTGAGATAGATCATAATTTTTTTTCCAGATATTCTTACCAGATCTCCTTACGTAGCAACCAGTTTTTACCTTAGATACTTCCTACATAGCTTAGATTATCATAAGAGTTTTAAATGTGCGCAGTGCAGCAAGAGGCTTAGATATTATTTCATCAGAGCTGTTTTTATTCTCCCCTTTTTTGTCAGACTCAAAAAGACTTATCAAACAAGGAAAGATATAGAGTATGCAAAATATGATTCATATGAGGAAAAGAGAATTACAGATAAGAAGATTAGCTATTCATAAAAGAGAAAAAAACGGAGAATACATATCAGATAAGCAAGTAAATACAAAACAACAAACAAATCCTAAGTGCCTAAGGGTTTGGAGGAGGTGGAATCCTCTAAAGAAACCGAGTCAGAAGGTTCTGAATGTTGGAGTTTACAGAGTCCTGTTGATCCAGTTTTGCTCTTACGATCTGCTGCTCCTTCTGTAGATCTTCCAGAGTCTTCAACACTAGAGGAGAAAAGTCGGAGTGAGATTTCTCCCCCTGAGTCAGAGCGCCATTCTTTGCCTTGGCAGCTTTCTGCAGCTATGTGTGCTGCTTCTTTAGCATCTGCCTTTGCTTTGGCTTCAACTTCAGCAGAAGCAGCAACAGCCTCAACAACGGCGTTCTCGGCAGCTTCTCTGGCCCTTTGTTGTTCCTCTAGCTGAGCCTTCTCTTCAGCTTCTCTTCTGGATCTCTCTTCTGCCTCTCTGGCCAGACATGCCTGCAACCACTCTCCAGCTTCTCTAATGAAGTCATTTCAGGCTTGTTTAGAGAGGTCTTTCAGCTTGAAAGCCTCAGATGTCATCCATCTGATCACTCTATTCCATTGAATCCTCACTGCAGAGGGATCATCACTAATTCCAGAGTTTACAAATAGAGATCTGATCTTCTCCACTGAAGACTCGGAAAATAAGGTCACTGCTTCTTCTAGGGTGGGAAGGGTGGGTTCTGGTTCAAATGTGGGACATGTTGGTTTTGGTGGTGTGGGAATGGTTTTAGTGGGAGGTTCTGAGTGATGGGTAATGGGGGTTTCTGTGGGATTTACAATGTGTGGTTCAGATGGGGGTGTTGGTGGTTGTTCAGATTGTGATAGGATATTTGTTTCTGGTTTAGATTGGTTCTGGGTGGAGAGGAAACGAGCCTGAAGTTGAGCTTGAGTGGGGGATTAGGGTCAGATGGCTCGGAGTCAGAGGATATATTATAGTAAGGTGGGGATGAAGGTGTTGAGGAATGTGGTGAAATGAGTTCATGGAACATTTCAGCTTCAGATATGGGCAGGGTTGTGGTGGTGAGGTTAAACTTTTGAAGGGGAGGTGATGGTGGGTTGGATGTAGGTGTTTTAGAGGGTTTGGTGGTGGATGGTGAGGGTTTAGAGTGTGTGTAAATGGGTGAGGTTTGAGGAAGGGAAGAAGCAAGTTTCCTTAAATGAAAATACGGAGAGTTAGGAGGCAGTACTTGGAGATGATGAGGAGGAGACTAGAGGGACAGGAGGTCTTGATACAGAAGGTTCCCTCATCTTTGCTCTCTTAGACTTCTTTGACTTCTCAGAGGGATCCCTTTGTCTCTTCATAAAATTGGGTGGATGCTCAGGTAGCCAGTCCACAGAGAAATCTGAGATATCAATTCCTTGGTTGGTCAGATTCTGCAAATAATGCGTAACAACCTCTGGAGGATCAATCTTTGAGAAGAGGTAGAGGCCATTGGGTATCTTCCTCTGATCATTCAAGGCTTCCCAGGAGGTGTCCAATGAAGGCTTGACTAGAATATTCTTAATTATTCCCATGCTCTTCAGATTTCTTGAATTCAAAGGCCTCCCAATGTCAACTGTTACATCCTTCATCAGATTATGGAGAATCAGATGATCCACCAAGCCACTCTCTATCGGAACGTCAGATATCAGTCTTCCCAGAGGGATGTAAGTTATGGGCTTCATGTTGTTCCTGGTGTCTCTGACAGAGTCCCTCAGGTACTTGAATAGCAAAGTTGGCAGATTTAGCTTGAGCCCTTTGTGGAGGCAGTAGAGGATACACTTCTGGTTAGTGTTGATGTAGTCTGAAGAGTTGAATGTTGGGCGGTGATGAATAGTCCCCAGAATGATCTTCAGGCAGACTCTTAGGTTCTGGTGAAGTTCCTTGTTTTTGGACAATCTCCTGGGACATGTATCTTGCCCTAGGGTTAATGTTATAAATACGTCTTCCCCCTGTCTTCTCCATGTTCAGAAGGGTAGTGATTGATTTCTCGGTGATGACGATATTCACCCCTAGAACATAAGACACGATGTAGTGGTCGTCTGAATCTGCAAAACCCCGGAATTCCTTGACCAGATATGTGTATATGGGTCCATAGATCCTTTGAAAGTAATTTTCACACCCTTGCTTTCTGAGTTCTTCAGTGAGGTCTATCCCATTTCTTTTCATATTCTCGAAATCAATCAATGATTCACACAATACTTCAAGCTTGTCAAACAGAGTGGCAAGGTTGATATGGGGTTCACGATCCAAAATATGGGGTTCTTTATAGATGGGAGTGGAGATAACACCAGTTGTTGTAGTGGTTTGTTGGGAAGAATTTGGAGGTTGTTCTGTTGATTCTGTTTGTTGTGAGTAGTTGTACACTGATTGTTGCTGGGAATCCATGAAGAAGATGAAGTTGTTGAAGAACATTTGAAGATGCTGAGGATGCTTGAGAGAGAGAGAGAGAGAGAGAGGGGGTTTGTGTAGGATGCGAGTGAAAAGTGTGAAAGTGTGAAGTGTGATAACTATAAATACATAAGAAAGGCATAAAAAACGAAAACGTTAGATGGGAAAAGAAACAGTAAAATAATGATGGATGTATAATCCATAAATCAACACACTGCTCGAGGAGATCTCAAAGGCCTATCTCTTGAGTTATGTGCTAGATAGTTGTCTAGAAGATCCAAGGTCAAACATAAGAGATACCACGTGTTGATCTATCTGATCTTCAGGAATCTCAAGAGATTGGATCCTGAGGATTTTTGATTCAGATGACTTCCAACTGGTAGAAGTATCAGAGTTAGATCCAGACACCAGATGTTATGTTCAGAGCCTTATTTTACCATTTTAGAGAAGCACACGTTTGATTCATTTTGGGAAATTTTCAATTTTTAAATGTTTCAGAATGAATGAGAATCTATCTTCAGCAAGGGGTTTTGTGATCTGTATCTATGAATTTTAAAGAAATTACCCCTTTTTGAACATAGTCTCTGATAAAATGATGTTTTATTTTTATGTGCTTTGCTCTGGAATGTAGAATAGGGTTCTTACTTAAACATATGGCAGCAGTATTATCATAGAAGATAGGAACGTTACTCTCATATATCTGAAGATCTTCAAGTTGATTCTTCATCTAGAGCATCTGAGTAGTGCATAATGAAACTGATATATATTCTCCTTCTGCAGTAGAGAGTGCAATGGTTGACTGTCTTTTGCTGGCCCAAGATATGAGATTGTTTTGCAAGAATTGATAGTTTCCAAATGTGCTTTTACGTTCCACTCTGTCTCCGGCATAATCTACATCACAATATCCAGAGAGCCTATACTCTGATGTTTTCTCATACATCAGGCCAAGGTTAGGTGTTCCTTTCAGATACCTTAGGATTCTCTTAACTTCTGTTAAATGAGATTCCCTTGGATATGATTGGAATCTGGCACAGATACATACACTGAAAAGAATATATGGTTGTGTAGCCGTCAGATAGAGAAGAGAGCCTATCATACCACGATAGAGCTTCTGACAAACCTTTTGACTGACTTCTTCTTTCTCCAGAATGCATGTTGGATGCATGGGTGTCTTTGCTGGTTTGCATTCTGACATTTCAAATTTCTTCAGAATGTCTTTAGTGTACTTACTTTGGTATATGTATGTGGCTTCTGGAGCTTGGTTGATTTGAATTCCCAGAAAGAATTTTAGTTCTTGCATCAGACTCATTTCAAATTCTACCTGCATTAACTCAGATAATTCTTGACAAATAAAAGGGGTTAGTTGAACCAACAATTATATCATCAATATATATCTGACATATCATGAGATCATTTCTAGTGTTTTTACAGAAGAGTGTAGAATCAACTTTTCCTCTAATAAAATCATGTTCTAGAAGAAAGGTGCTTAGTCTTTCATACCAAGCTCTAGGAGCTTGTTTTAGACCATACAGAGATTTTTTCAATTTAAAAACATGTTCTAGACATTTAGGGTTTTCAAAACCTGGAGGTTGGTGAACATACACTTCTTCTGAGATATAACCATTAAGAAATGCACTCTTGACATCCATCTGATATAATTTGATGGAATGATTAACATCGAATGATACAAGTAAGCGAATGAATTCTAACTTGGCGACTGGAGCAAAGGTTTTGTTGTAGTCAATTCCTTCTTATTGACTGAAACCTTGTGCTACCAGTCGTGCTTTATTTTTGACCATTTCCCCCCTTCTCATTTAGTTTGTTTCTGAATACTCATCTTGTTCCAATAACGTGAGTTCCTTTGGGCCTTGGTACCAGATCCCATACGTCATTCTTTGCAAATTGATCCAGTTCCTCTTCCATTGCCAGAATCCAGTCACTGTCTTGAAGTGCCTCATCACAGGAAGTAGACTCTATCAGAGATAGTAATCCTAGAGGGATTTCTTCGGATACTTTGAATGTAGACCTTGTTCTGACAGGTTCGTCCTTGTTTCCCAGAATCAAATCTTCAGATGTTTGGACGATTTCTTGGTCTTTTCTGTATAGTTAAGATTTCAGTTGTTTTTGGATTTTGCTTCTCAGCTTCCTCAGATTCTTTAGTCTTTTCATCAGAACCTGCAAGAGTTATCTCCAGATCTGCAAGTTTTTCAACTAGCTTTGACTTTCCAGAGTCAAGCTTATCATCAAATATGACATGTATTGATTCTTCCGTAATTTTGGTTTATGTATTATATACTTTGTAGCCCTTAGAGCACTCTGAGTATCCTAACACAATACCTTTTTGTGATTTTGAATCAAACTTGTTCAAATGTTCTTTAGTATTCAGAATAAAACAGGAGCATCCAAAAGGATGAAAGTAAGAAATGTTGGGTTTTCTTCCCTTACACAGTTCATAAGGAGTCTTATCCAGAATAGGTCTTACATAGATTCTATTATGAATATAGCACGATGTATTTACTGCTTCAACCCAAAAGTGCTTAGCCACATTTGTTTCGTTAATCATGGTTCTGGCCATTTCTTGGAGTGTCCTATTCTTCCTTTCTACAACCCCATTTTGTTGTGGAGTTCTAGGACAAGAGAAATCATGGGATATTCCATTTGAATCAAAAATTTCCTCAATGAACTTATTTTCGAATTCTCCACCGTGATCACTTCTGACTCTGATGATTTTAGAGTCAAATTCATTTGACACTTTAGAACAGAAGCTAGTGAATACAGAGTGAGACTCATTCTTGTGCTTTTGAAATTTTACCCATGTCCAGCGACTGAAATCATCAACAATGACTAGTCCATGCTTCATTCCATTGATGGAAGTTGTCTTAAGAGGTCCAAATAAGTCAATGTGAAGAAGTTCTAGAGGCTTAGAGGTAGAAACAACTTTTTTTCTTTTTAAAAGAAGTTTTTGAAAATTTTCCTTTCTAACATGCCTCACACAGAGCATCTGAAGAGAACTTCAATTTTGGTAGACCTTTGACTAACTCGAGTTTATTTAGCTGAGAAATCCTTCTCATGCTAATGTGGCCCAAGCGTCTATGCCATACCCATTGCTCTTCGTTTACAGACATTAACCATTTTAAATTTTGATCTTTTATATCTGAAAGATTAATTTTGTAAATGTTGTTTTTCCTCTTGCTAGTAAAAAGAACTGTTCCATTATTCTGATTAATTGCTTTACAAGTTTTTTGATTGAATATTATATCATAACCGTTATCACTTAATTGATTTATTGATAACAAGTTATGCATTAATCCTTCTACGTAGAGAACATCAAAGATAGAGGGAAGAGTTCCATTACCAATAGTTCTGGAGCCTCTGATTTCTTCTGAAACCTATGAAGCCAGCATCTTTAAGTTCCAGACTTTGGAACATATGCCTTCTTCCCGTCATGTTTCACGAGCATCTAGAGTCCAGGTACCATGATTTGTGTCTTAACTCTGCTGCATAGGATATCTGCAACATAAACTATTTTATCCTTTGGTACCTAGAATCTTTTGGGTCCTTTGTGATTAGTTCTCCCAGAGTTTCTTGAAACTTTGGGTTTTCTATCATTAGTAAAATTTTGTGTTTGTACATGTGTGTAGTGATAAGGAAATGGGGATTTAGGTTTATCATCTGCAGAAGATGTGTGTTTGTCTTCATTAGAATCATGTCCTATTCCTCTTTTCTTATTCTGACTGACTCCATAATTGTGAAAAGCCTTTTCATATTCATATATAATTGTGTTAGAAGTTTGTGGTGCTTGAGATAAAGCTTATTCAAGTTTTCAACATTGTTTATTTGTATATTTTTTTTCTCTTTACAAAATCAGAATGTCATCTTTTAATTCAGAAACTTTTATCTCAAGCTTATCACATTCTTCTATGGTTCCTTCAAGGACCCTTTTTAAAGCTTTAAATTTTTGTCGAAGTTTCTGATATGAGCTTAGAGATTCAGATAGGCAAGATTCAAGGTCAGAGCGAGACAGATCAGAAAATACCTCTTCAAGATTAGATTCTCTTTCTGATGAGCTTCCAGGTGTGGTATCCATGAATGCAACATTTGCATGTTCTTCTTCAGAGCCTGATTCTGAGGAATCAGATTCAGACTCATCCCAGGTGGCCATGAGTCCCTTCTTAGTTTTGAAGGAGTTTTTCTTGAATCCTTCTTTTTCTGGAACTTTCTTTCTTAAGCTTTGGTCATTCGTTTCTATAGTGACCTAGTTCTTTACATTCATATCATGTTACCTCTTTGTTTGATTTGCCTCTGGAAGTTAATTCTGAGCGATCTCCCTTGGGTCTTGGTCTTCTGAAGTTGTTATTCCTTTTTCTCCAAAGTTGTTTTACTCTTCTAGTTAGAAGGGATAACTCTTCTTCATCATCAGGATCATCCTTTTCAGAGTTCTAATTATCTTTTTCAGCTTAGAGGGCTTTGTTCCTTTCTGGTTTGCGTCTCTCAGACCTGTACTTCAGAGCTACACATTTGCTTTTCTTTTGAGGCTCATCCTCCTCAAGTTCTATCTCGTGACTCCTGAGGGAACTGACGAGTTCTTCCAGGCTTATGTTGTTCAGATTCTTTGATAATTTCAACGCAGTGGCCATAGGTGTCCACTTCTTTGGCAAGCTTTTGACAATCTTTTTTATATGACATACAGTTGTGTAGCCTTTGTCCAGAACCTTAAGCCCTGCAATTAAAGTTTGGAATCTAGAAAACATTACCTGTATAGCTTCATCGTCATCCATCTTGAAGGCTTCATATTTCTGAATTAGAGCCAGAGCCTTTGTCTCTTTAACTTGTGAGTTGCCTTAATGGGTCATCTTTAGAGAGTCAAGTATTTCTTTAGCAGTTTCCCTGTTGGTGATCTTTTCATATTCATTGTAGGAAATGACATTCAGCAATATTGTTCTGGCTTTGTGGTGATTTTTAAAATCACACTTATGATCATCAGTCATCTTGTTTCTTGCAATAGCAATACCGACATAAGATAAAAGAGGTTCATAGCCAATAGTAACTATGTCCCATAGGTCAACGTCATAACCTAGAAAGAAACTTTCGATTCTATCCTTCCAATAATCAAACTTTTCTCCAACAAAAGATGGAGGTTTGGCATTGTAACTGTCTCTTTCATTGGTGTTGGCCACAATGTTTTTCTCACACTGGATCTCTCTACACTATTAAGTGTTTGATTAGAAAATCAATAACATAGCTGAAGCTCTGATACCAATTGAAGCTAGAGAAAAACAAGAAAGGGGGGTTTGAATTGTTTCCACAGATAATAAAAACTTTTGCAAATAAAAACACACGCGAAAGATAAGGCTAACAACACGGTAATTTATCCTGGTTCGCTTGAAATTCAAAGCTACTCTAGTCCACCCGGCCAAGGTGATTTCTCCTTTAGCAAGGACTTAATCCACTAATATTGAAAGATTACACAAAGAACATATAAGAAGATAAAAATCTCTTAGCCCTCTCAAGTTTACAGACTTCAGAAGTCACTTGAGGAATATTCAGCAAGTAATGAAAATACAGTAATGTGTTTAGTGCTTCTAGATAAGCAGAAATTATACAAATTAAGAACAAAAATATTTCACACTTGGAGCAATAACTCGTGTGAACAGTAAAGAGCAAGAATAAAAGAGATTTATGATTTGTTTGCAGTATTCTCGTATGCTTCGTTGTCTTGTATGAAGATGATTCATCCTTTATATAGAGAATGATGAATAGACTGTTGGTTGAGGCAATCTTGGTAATGATGGACTTTAAATGTCATTAATCTCTTTTTCCTTTCCATAGAAATTTTAGAGTGTGTTAACTCTCTTCCAAAAATAGATTTATACCAAAAGCGGAAGACTTCACAGTTAAGTATTGGTGATCGTTCTGAGTTAGAGTGCGCGAAGCTCAGATGTTCATGTTCAGAGCGTGTGTATCCTCAGATAGTTGCTGAGAGACGATTGACTTCAGAGGTTCTTGATGCCTTTCTGATAGTGATTTCTGCAGAGTGTAAAGTCATCAGATCCTCGAGTGCACTATTCAGATTTAGAGCGTCTGATTTTTCTTTCTACGTAGAACTTTGTGTGCTTTTTTTTGTTCAGAGACAGAACCTCTGCTTGACTAACTTCTAAGTGGTCATTCTGGACTAACGTGAATATCTGATGTATATCTATCTGACCCTTTTTCGATTAGAGTCTTGCACGCTTAGATAAATAATATTAGGGTACCAATTTGTTTCATCCTTTGTTATCATCAAAACCTTGGAGATGAATTGTAAACATAGAATCTTGTTCTTACAATTTCCACTTTATTTTTGTGTGTGGTATGTTTTAGGAGCTTGGTCCTTTGTACCAAGTCTCTAACATGAATTAACACTAATATCTTTATTTCCCAGCCTCAGATAGTTGTGACTTCTACATAAGTCAAATTACGATTGCTTAACATAAAGCTAAATTTGTCCCGCAAGGCATAACATTCTAGTAAGTGAGATTGTAAGTCTCCCATTCTTTATGGAATTGTGTGAAGACTTGACCTTTTTCCCATTCATGAGATCTAGTGGCATACTTGTTGATTTATCCAAGTTGGAGCCCTTCTCATGGGTGATGTCTTGATTCATGTCTCCATACTTGTGAATAAATGGTTGAGTGTTCTCCAAAGAATGACTTAAACAATTAAACTTTTCACTAACATTTGAATAACCTCTTATTAACATTGCTTTACTTTCAAGTCATTTACTTAATGCAATTTAAATTTCAGTACCTTTATCCTTCATTTCCATTTACATTTCATGCAAGATGTTTATGTTTCATTCATTTTCATTTTGCTCACTTGAGACATATCTTGTGATTGTATATATTGTGTGCATGTGATTTTATTCTGTTTGTGGTCTTAGGACCTTAAAATACTTAATAACAATAAAACTCTAAAAATATGTTGATGGACTGTTGGACTTGATTTGAACTCTTGGACTTAGAATTAGGCAAAATTCCTTGTGCTTTAAAGGATTTGGCCAATGCCACTATCTGAGAATGAACTATCTTTGACTATACCTTTCATATCATGCAAACTCTGAGTACTCTTGGTTCATCTGTTACTTTGTCTCTGTGTTTGATTGTTATGCTGGTTATTATTGTTTATGTCTAATAATTGTTTTTGAGAACTCGCCAAGGAATATTTTCATCTGATACATTGGAAGACATAGAAGACTACTAGCTATTGGAGTTCATGCTTGGATATTATGGCTATCTTTATTTGATGCCTTGGTCTTCATATGGTTTTCTTGGATATTGCTTATGCTTGTTGCTTGCTCGAAAGTCCAAAGGAAAATGGGTTTCTACTGACATTCTTGTCTTGTGGATTGCATCTCATTGGTCAGATCTTTTCAACTCTTAACTTTTAATTTTTGTCTTGGGTAGTCCCTTCATCTCCTCCCACTTATTTAATTACCACGAACTACAGGGTTTATGTTGGTACGTAGGCATAAGTCTGAAGGTCTTTTCAAAGATAAAAATATAATTAATGAATTATTTTCTCATCCCCCCATTCCATTTTCATCAAACATCTTTTCAACCAAAAACACTTATACACAAAGAAGGGCTCCCTAGGAGTACCTAGGACACTTTGGATGCTAATACATTCCCTCTGTGTAACCAACCCCGTTACCTGTAATCTCTGGCATTTTATTAGTTTTGATTTGAAAACTTCTTATCTTTGGATTTTTGTTCGTACTTTTCCCTTTTCCTTTGGAAATAATAAAAGTTTGGTGGCGACTCTGGTTTTATTGACGTCAAGTTTATCCATAGCTTGATGGTCATGAATTTACCGCTACATAACTTCTTCAATTTTCAACATATGAGGCTGATTATTTTTGCACAATATCATTAGTGATACCCTCTACAAGTTTCCTTCAAGGACCAAGGTCAGAATATGCTTGGAAGGCAATGTAATTCATTGAGACATTACAGGTCATTTTCAGCCATGAAGCACTCAAATTTTTCTAAGTTATATGATCAGTTTTTCATGTCAACTTCAACATGACATAACTTTGTGCTCAAGCATCCAAATGCAACCCTTCTTGGCACATTATAATCTATGTTATGATGTCAACACATTGCAAAAAGAATGGGATCAAAAAGCCTCATGAGTAGGATGCCCCATTGGGTTGAACATGGTGACTTGGAACTGAAGAAATCACTATTTCCCAAAATTTGAACTTCACTAATCTCAATTCCAAGCCAAATTAGCATGTGTTTTGGACCTAAACATGTTTAACCAAGTCTCCAGAAGTTAATTGGCCTTTGAAACACATCATTTGGCTGAGTTTTTGATGAGTTGCAAGTCACATTTTTCTCACATTCGGATCAAATTCGTTTTGCACAAATTCAACATCATTCCGCACGTATTTGGATTCAAACACATTCCCTATAAATAGAGGAAGATAGTGCATTCATTTTCAAGCTTTGGAGAGCCAAGAAATCCCTGCTGCAACTTGAAATTTTCTAGAAAAAATGAACTATCATGTTTTGAATTTCAGCTTGTTTCAATCCAATTTCTTGATTCCATTAGCATCTTCGGCATCCTCTGAAACTTTTGCAACAATTCCCAAGCTATGAGACCTTCTGAAGTGCTCTAACCAGATCAAGCTTCATCAACTTCTGATCACCATATGGACAATGTAATTCTGAGCATCATTTGAACTCACACAAGTTACCACAATGTAGTTTTTCACTCTCTCATGATTTCCCCTAACTTATCTTGTGTTAGTTGATTGTGCTCATCATTTAATTTTATTGTTAGTGACTTGCTTGTTTCTGAAACTTCTTTGAAATTCCCTTTTCTTAATTTAGATATATGAATTTGGAGCATAAGGTTGAGTTCAGGATGAGAAGAGGATCACAATGGTGGTGGTCTCGTGTTCTGAATTTACTAAATGATGAAACTCCGGTGAAAGCTCACTGGAGAAGATGATCGGAATGTTCCAGGTCGTCTGAGTTTGGCCAGACATGTTGGACAAACGAAATATTCTGACTGGATGGTTTTGAATTGGATCTCATGTGTTGTTTGTAGCGCGTTTCATCGTGCATTCTAATCTGAGGAGTGTTGGATCTGCCATGTCAATTAATGATGCGTGATCCAACGTGTCGTGTTTTTTATGATTTTGATTATTTTTATTTTATTATTTTTAATTGCTCTTTCTTTTAAAATTCAAAGTAAATTCATTTCTCATCCAAAATATCCCAAAATAATTTCTAAAATTCTCTTTTATTTGTCTTCATCTGATTTTTATTTTTCCATATTTTATTTAACTGATTTTCTATTTTTCATGAATCTTCTATTTTCTCTTTTGTTTTAATTGGTTTAAAAATACTTTTCTGCATTTTAAATTCTGAAAATTTTATTACATGTTTCTTATTTTATTTCTAACCTTCCATAGTTTTCTTGGCCATTTATTTGGTGTTTTGAAGGACTTTATGGATTTTCCATTTTATTTCCATTGTAAAATTCATTTAAAAATATTTTTGGTGCATTTTTATTTTATTTAATAGTATTTTATATTTGTGTGACCTTTGTGAACTTTTGTTGGCCTTGGATCATGATGGTTTTAAACCCCAGTCCACAAAAATGGATCATTGATTTTGATGATGACTTGATCAAACTTTTGGTCCAATTTTGGTGTGACCTCTCTTTTCCCCTTCTTCTTCATCTCTTTATTTTCTTTTTGATCAATTGGATGGTTTGTGTCCATCTTGTTCATGATGTGTGGATTGGTGCTTTATGAACTTTCATCATTTCAAATCTACCTCCTAATTGATCATGGATCATTTAAGGTACTTTGGATTGATGCATAAGTTTGTTTTAAGTGTCATGAAGTGTGGATTGAAGTAATTGACCATCCTCCTAGTCTTTGTACTTGATCATTCCCCCTTTTTTTCTTTTTGTGTGGCATGACTTTAGGATAATAATTTACATATCATTTCTCTAGCATGTATTAACACTAAGATTATTATTAATCGGCCTCAGATAGTTTTGAATTCTACATAAGTCCAATTATGATTGCTAAACATAGTGCTAAATTTGTCCCAAAAACAAAGGCATTTTTAGAAATGAGATTGTAAGTCTCCTACTCCTCATGGTATTGTGTGAAAATATTGCTCCCTTTTCATTTGTGAGAGCTAGTGGCATACTTGTTGATTTTTATCCAAGTTGGAGCCCTTCTCATAATGATGTATAGGTTCATGTTTTTATGCTTGTGGGTGAATAGTTGAGTGTACTAAAAAAATGACCAAATCATCTTTTACTTTTGATTACTAACATCATTTATTAACATTTCAGTTGTATTAAGTTTTATTTCAAAGTCATTTACTTTATGATCTTTTATTTTATGCCATTTACTTTATGTTTAGCATCCCATATCATATTATTTATGATTATGTCATTTGTTCTTTGTCCATTTGGACTTTTCTCTTATATCCTTGTAAAGAAAACACTAATAAGAATAAACTCTTAAAAGTTTTGTTTCCCTTGATTCATAGACTTGAGGTTACTATCCTTAATAATGTTTTGGAATTATGGAATTAAAACTAGGACCTTGACCTTTGCTTTGGGAGATTATGATTTGAGACCTTGGGATTCATCCAATACCTTTGACTTTGGACTTCTTTTAGAGAATTGGTTGAGTTACTTTGGTTTCATCTGATGCATGGATTATCATTTTCTTATTTGGCTTGTTTGAGGCTTAAATTGAAAGAGGGAAGTCTTGCTTGACTTAAGTCATAAAGCTTGTTATATCTTGGTAAGATCTTTCCTCCAACTCTTTTACTTTATGCTCTAGGATAGTCTCTTCTTCTCCTCTCTTTCTTTAATTTTCAAATCTTCTCCCCTTTTTTAAAACCTTCTTGTTTTCTAACTTAAACCATTTTCTTAACAAACCTTGACAGTATGAGAACACATTTTGCAAGGAACGCTTGAATCACGCCCAAGGCAAGGTCAACATGATCTTAAAACTATTCTTGGACAGTATGACAACAGACTTCTCAGATCAAGTTGTGATTGGTGAACAAACTAAGAACGAATTAAAGATGGGTAAAATCCATAATGCAACTACATGAAATCTTCTAGTTTACCCCTTACCAAATCAGAAGCGCACTCAAGGTAACCAGAAGCAGAAGTAGAAGCAAAACAATCAAGAAAAGAGATCAAGCCTTCCAGGTTTCACTACCGTCCTAAGTATAATCCTAATGCCACATGCGAATACCATGCAGGATACGTAGGGAATTATATATAAGATTGTTTCATTTTCAAGAAAAAAATTAAAAAGCTCCTTAATCAGAAGTTGATATGCTTTACAGAGAAGCCCTGACAGATCATCCTCAAGATTGACCATCCGTAGGCCATCTTTAGCTTTTTCATTCGCATTTTCTTGTTGCAAAAGTATTATTTTCTTTTAATATTGTTACTCACCATGGTGATATGAATAAAACGAGCATGTTTTTTTTAGTCAATCCATTCGTATTCACTCCACGCTTAATTCAATCCTTCTATTTTTCATTAAAAAAAAGGAAAAACGACATCAAGACCTCTCCACTTCAACTAAGCAAAGATCAAATGGAGAATAATGAATAAAAAATAGCTGAAATTTCTTATAGTATGATTTCGAATAAAACTTTATTGACGATCTAAATCATTGTTTCACCTCCTAAACACTAGAGATATAAGAAAGATAATCCCTCGTCAACCCCCTTAAGCCTAGAAGTTGTTGTTTCTTTCTGTACGAAAAAACCCTTTAATCTTAACCAGGGGCAGGGTAGTCATCACTTAATTCAGATCTGCATTCAAGTTCTAAAAAATGGAATATCCCAAAAGTTCACAATGATTGTCTCCCAATGACCAATATCACGCTAGTCACAATCTTTCAAAAGTAAAAAAAGAAAAGAAAAAAAGAGAAGAAAAACCTTCTAAGTCAAAAACAAAATTAATCTTGAAATGACTTAGGCCAAAATTAGTGCATCCCGATGGACTACAAACTCGAAAAATCAGTCCAGGCAAAAATTAGGGATAACAAAAGTCTTCAGCAAAAAAAATAGAAAATCAAAAGCAAAACATTGTAACTACCAATAAAAAGGGTAACTGCCACTCAAGCAAACGAAGGAAAAATCAAGTATAATGGGGTGGGATAAACGTAGGGCTAGAGAATATCAAGTAGAATGGGGTGGGCTAAAATCAAATGTTAAGCCTCATATCCTTTGTTTCTCAAACTGTGAATCATGACACGTTACAACATGCACAAAACCTAATTGAAGCAAAGGCATTCTGAAGGCATACTGTAGCAAGGTTGCATAAACCTGACTCCTAGATATTTGATAAATACATTTGTGTTGATATCAAATTCCCGCATCATCTTTCACACTTTAAATAATGACTTTTGATCTCAAAAGGTGCATGCGTGTCGCGCTAAAATTACCAATTTTGAGTAAACAATTTTAATTCGTAAATCAACACCTAGCATCAAGGAAATTACAATGATGATCTTTAGCATATGGTCCTACCAGGCTCGTACCAAGGAAAGCCACCTCAAAAGCACAAGAAGTCAACTGCTCCATGAGACGGTTAATTAGGGGCATACAGTTTCAAGACACTAGGGCAAGTCAGATCGAGATTGTCATATGATAAGGATGCTTCATAACTTGTGATTGGGGCAATCCGTGCAAATACCCAACAGATTGGGGTATAGATAGGCTACGAAGGTACATGTTTGCTCCATGTTTCGAGGCAAGTGCATAACCCTTATCCTAGCCTCAAATCTGCCTTCGCCTACAAATAATCAACAACCTTTGAGCCTGAAGAAGGTGTCGGGGAATCATGTGTTCATAACCCTTATCCTAGCCTCAAATCTGCCATCCCCTGCCACATGAGCATTTGGTAAACCATTACACAAATCATCATTATGCATTAATCATGTCGCATCATTCATTCATATCATTCATCAGGCATATCATGAAGCCTTGTAAAACAAACAAGAAAAGCCAAAGTCCAATAATACTTTTACCTCCCACAAATCCCAACTTGCTTGGCATCTCTCAAAGTCCAACATGATTGGTACCTCCCAAATCCCAACCTTCCTTGGCACCTCTAAAGCCTAACTTGCTTGGCATTCCACAAAGCCCAACAAATGGAATTCTGCATATAGTAATCACCATCGCATAATGCATTACATCTTTAAAACACGTGGCATATCCATCAAGATGGGGCACTACGCCATACAAATTCATGCATGCATAACCCAAACATTTGTTTGTGTTGACCCTATTTCTTTCCAACACTCGTCCATGTTGACCGTTTTTAACACTTTTCTGTGTTGATCTTTATTTTTTTCAATACTCATCCGTATTGATTCCTAACATTCGTCCGTGTTGATATTGCCTTTTTTTAATACTCGTCCGTATTGATTCCCAACACTCGTCCATGTTGATATCACCTTTTTTCAATACTCTTTCGTATTGATTTCTAACACTCGTCCATGTTGATCTTAATTTTTTTAATACTCGCTTGTATTGATTTCCAACACTCGTCTGTGTTTTTCTTAAATTTTTCAATACTCGTCCGTATTGATTTCCTACACTCGTCCGTGTTGATCTCCCTTTTTCAATTTTCATCCGTATTGATTTCCAACACTCTTCCGTGTTGATCTCACCTTTTTTCAATACTCGTCCGTATTGATTTCCAACACTCGTCAGTGTAGACATCCTTTTTTCAATACTCGTCTGTATTGATTTCCAACACTCGTCCATGTTGAGACATTCTTTTGAATACTCGTCTGTTTTAATTTCCAACACTCATTTGTGTTGACATTCTCTTTTCAATACTCGTCTGTATTGATTTCCAACACTTGTTCATGTTGATATTCTCTTTTCAATACTCGTCCATATTGATTTCAAACACTCGTCTGTGTTGACATTCTCTTTTCAATACTTGTCCGTATTGATTTCCAACACTCGTTTGTGTTGACATTCTCTTTTAAATACTTGTCTATATCGATTTCCAACACTCGTTCATGTTGGCAGTCTCCTTTAATACTCGTCTGTATTGGTTTGCAACACTCGTCCATGTTTACATTCTCAATTCAATACTCGTCCGTACTTATTTACAACACTAGATCATGTTAATCTTAACCTTTTCAATACTCGTCTGCATTGACTTTTGACACTTGTTTGTGTTAATAACTTTCCAACATTCATCCGCGTCGAGGTAGTTCCCTAACAGAACATTCCAGTTAATCCCCACCAGGTAAACTTACATAGGTTTGTCGCCCAGTCCATATCCCCAATAATATAATTACCTTATTTACACTACATACACTTCATCCTCAACGAACAATTTATTTTTGTATATTCTTGTATTTAATCCCCTTCTACCTTGAATACCTGAAAAGTTGTCGTCATTCTTACATTCAGGTCCAAGATGATTAAATAGAGGCAACTGTCATACCCCAAAATTTGCCCTAATTTTTTTTTATTTTTTACCTGGCTTACGATATTATTCATCTACATGCATTTAGGAAGCATTCATATCATTCATCGTGCATATTTAGGTTTCATTCATTTCATTTGCATACATTATATATATATATATATATATATATATATATATATATATATATATATATATATATATATATATATATATATATATATATATATATATATATATATATATATATATATATATATATATATATATATATATATATATATATATATATATATATATATATATATATATATACATATATCATAATTGCATCTTCATTTGCAAAAACTAGGTCAATGGCTCTTTAATGATGATATTTTGCTTAAATCAGGAAGTACTTTAAATTTGGAAAATGAAAAGTAAAGATGTGGTTTACTTTTTGTCAACAGGGTCGACACTGTTGACCAGACGTCGTTGGAATTCATTTCAATACATGTACTTTGAGTAATAGTTCCCTGTTTATTCCTAGTCTTTCAATCCATATACATAAGGTTCAAAAGTCACTAAAAATTGTCTTTACATTTACATGACTTCACTTTACATCACTTTATGTCATTACAAGCATACTACAAAGTTTCCATACACAAAAGAATAAAAATAATTTAAACCTCTTCAATAGTCTTCATTGATACTCCATTCTTGACCATGCTTGTTCATGTTTCATTACCATGTACCATGTTATAAAGAAAACAATAAAAACAAGTTAGAAATTACATTCACTTCTAAAAATTCAGCATTTACATAACAAAATTCAGCATCATGGCCATTTATAAATACACATGAAAAGTCATCTTAAATTCATACCATTCACTTCTAAAAATTAGCACATGCACATTGCCACATCTCGAAAATACGACCCCTCGCGATGGTCGCGGAAAAATGTTTCGAACATAGTCGCTACCGAACTTTATTTGTCCCAATCAAGGAATATATCGATAAAACCTTTAAAAATATGATAATGGTCGTCGCAACCATATTCGGGTTCGGGAGTCGATTACGCAAGGGGAAGGTATTAGCACCCCTCACGTCTGTTGTACTCATTGAAAACCTTTTAGTCTAATTCGCGATTTGAATGCTAGCTAATGTTATTTTTTTCATCGAGGGAATAAAAGATTGAAAAAAGGAATGAAAGGAAACCTCAAAAGGGGAAAAGTGATATTTTTTATTAGTGTGCTCGCCAAGATCTCGCAATCTCGTGCCTACGTATCCTTATAGTGCAATAAGGAAATCAAAGCATTTGTAGTTCGGAGAACTATGATTTGTTTGTGTTTTTTAATGAACAACTGTTTAAATCACATTCTAAAGGCTAAACATTGACTTGTCTACTCTCGGAGGAGGCTTAAACACTAGTTTGTTATGCGTGTTAGAAGGGATTGAACAATGTTCTTTTTTAAAAGGCTTTTGATCGCACAGGGGCGAGAAGTTTAGTTAATATGTTAAAATTTTGGTTTGAATGACGATGACTCAGATAGTCGAGTAAGACAACTCGTATTCAAATAATCAAAGTGAGAAATCGGAGGCTCCAGACCATCTCCCTTTTCATCCTTAATTGAGAAAGGATTTGATATAGTTAAGGTATTTTAAATGGACGATGAATACTCGAATGGTCGAGTAAAGCAACTCGTATCCAAATACTCAAGAGGAGGAAACGAAGGCTCGAGACCATCCCCTTTTTCATCTAATTTGTTATGAGGATGGGTTTGCATATAGTTGATATTTTTCAAATAAACGATGAATACTCTAATAATTGAGTAAAGCAACGCATATCCAAGTATTATAGGAGAGGGTTCGAAGGCTCCAGACCATCTCCCTTTTCATTTAGTTTATTATGAAAATGATTTGATTTAATCAGATTAGAAGTTTTTAAGAGAAATGACAATTATTTGACTAATCGAGTAAGGGAACTCGTACTCAAACAATTGAGGAGAGGAGTCGAAGGCTCGAAACCATCCCCTTTGTCATTTCTAAGTAATGTTCAAGTATAATTAGAGTGTCTTAATTTTGACTTAATAAAATACTCGACGTTGAATCGAGGTTTTTTATTTGTGTTTACGGATGAATTAAAGGTATATTTATCTAATAGAGGTGTGAGGTAACGAAAGGATTAATGTTAAACTTGATCAAACAAATGAAAGCAAATGAGTGTATGTGTGTACCAAAAAGTCTCATTGTAAGAAAGCCCAGGAGTAAGTTATGTGAGGTTGATGGTGATGTTAAAAGCAATCAACTTACAAGAGTATTGAAAATGGGCTTGACATGGAATCGAGAATTATTTGATTTTTAATGGTTTAACATTGTTTTGAATCGATGATGAAATTGAATGGGTCTGATTTGAAAATGATTGTGAAATTGTGATAGTGGAAGAAATCGATCAACATTTAATTATCAAAATAAATGGATTAAAATTCAGTTAAGTCGATTAATTAATTTAAATAATATTAATTATCAAAATTATTTAATTGAATCCAATAATCAAGTTAATTATAATTAATTAATTTAATTAAAAGAGAAAGAAATAAGTGACAATGTCAATAATCATAGTGAATTGACCACAACTTGCTCAAAACCAGTTTGTGTGTAATGACAACACGAGTAAGGTCATACACAAGTTCATAACGCGACAACATCGAATTAATATATTAAACGAAATTTTGATGGCATAACAACATGAAATTCCCGGATCCGTGGATTAAGAATCCGATTTAACACCATAATATTATTTACAATATTTACATAACTATAATAACAATATTCAGCTCACGCACAACATAACCGAATCACAAATTATGTACCCAAATCAAAACAACTAACAACACAAACTATACTCATCTTATGGACTTTAATCAAAACAGTCCCAATATAATCGAAACAACCTAATATTCACGGTACAACCAACAATCAAATTAACTTACACACAAAACGTGACACATCCGCAACGCCGTGAAATCGAAATGAAGCCGAATATGGAACTCAAGCGTACTCATTCAAACTTAATGATGAAGCAACCTCACATTGTTTACCATGCTATTAACATGCACTTTACAACATCACAGACTCAAGCAACAACACAGTAATTACTAATATCTTATTATAACCTACTACAAAAATTAAATGCCAGGAAATAGAAAAATGAAACACAATCCAAATATACTCATCACTTTATGACATTGACTTGAAACAAAGCAACTCCAGTGAAAGCAAATCCAATGTAAACTCACATATTTAATTTAAGTTATTAACAACTTAAGAGAAATAACAAACAAATGCCTACCCCTTAATAATAGATACACGTCTATGCCATAATCAATATAGTCATATTCAATCAATAACAAACACTCAGTAAATCCATTGTAATCAATATTAACCACACAATAAGAAAGCTGATATACAAGGGACAACTCAAAACACAATGCCACAAAAACGAAATCGAAACTAGAACTTGTTCAAGTTATGGTGGAGAGTGGATCATGGTGGGTGTTGCGCTGTTGAGTTGTTGTTGTCAGAGAAACTCGACATTGAGATGTTGAGCTTGCACCGAATTATTATTGTGATGTTGGAGGGTTGGCAGCTCACAATTTCGTCCTCCGTGTGATGAAATGAGTGTCTGAGCTGCTGAGTTTTGTTGCTCAAATATCCAACGTGAACTGTCCCGCCAAGATGTTGATTACCAAAGGCTTCTCAAACCCAACCTCACTGCAAGTGGACATTTACCAAAAGTAGTGGCGTACAACGGTGTTCTTTGGTGCTGGCAATTAGAAGGTGGTGGTTGGGTTAGATGATGAGTAATTTGAAGAGTCAAGATTTTGAGTGGTTTGCAGATCTGATGGAAAAAGGGGTTGGAGAAATTGAAGAAGGAAAAAGGTTGTTAAGGGTGGTTCAACAACGGATCTCAGATGAGAGGAGGTTAATGGTGATGGCTGGTGAGTGAAACATGGTGGGTTTTTGTTCGATGTATCACCGACGATTTTGTTAATGAAGGTGGATGGTGGTTCATGAGTGTGCCGCGGTTGAAGGAAAAGGTGAGCGACAAAGGGATTTTAAGGGGTGTTTGGAGGTTACCGCGACGGTGCAAGGTTGAAGGTGGAAGTGAAAGAAGGTTCAGTTGGGTTTGGATGTTGTCTTGGAAGGAAGAGGTGAGCGAGTTTTACATGGTAATGGATTTTAGTGGAAGAAATGGTGGAAGAAAGAGGAGTTTCGTTTGTTTGTGGCCAACATTTTTAGAGATTTGAGGATCTAAAAAAAAAGCGATTTTGCATGTGAGAGAATTTTTCTTTGGAAGGTTAGGACGCAAATTGTAGATTAATGATACTGACGTTTGCAAGCTCGATTTTCAAACTTTTAGTCTGCTGATTTTCCGTGCATTTCAGAAATGATTCAATCGGTCTGTCTTTATGTCTGAGAATTTATTCTGACCATTTAGGCGTTATTCGTGACGAAATACATGTTACGATATGTAGGTGATGCAAAGTAAAATAAATTCGGAGGGATGAAAGTTTTAAAAATGTCCAGACAAAACTGGGGTATGACACACATACATTCACATCATATGCAAAATCATTGAAAACACAAGTCAAATTCAATGCTAATTTATAAAAATTCAGCATGTTATGCATATAGCATAAATACAAATTCCATATTATACATCATTCTTATTCTATTTCTATACAACAAGTAAAACCACATAAATCACGTGTATTAAAAAAATACAGCATTTATATAATACATCATTTCACCCATGAACATCATTTAAATGCATCCATAAGCCATGCATGCATACCATGTAAATATCCAAACATGTATTCAAGTGATGCCATATAAATTCATTCAATTTCCCTTACACTCATTAAAAGTTCAACATATGCACATACATGTAAAGTCACATACATCCATGATTTAACCATTCTAACTACCGTAAACTTCCACAAACTAGCTTCTAACTACTTTGGGCAATTGTCTAACCAATTCTCAACCTCTAATCATCCCTCACCTAGTTCTATATAATCATTCATCATTCACCCATTAAGGGGATTCTTCTTCACTTTTGATTCCACTCATTCTTCACTTTCTCTCAAGTTTTCACTCTCCATTCTCCAACCTTCCCTGACTAGAGCTCAAATTTATGATTGTTAAAACTTCTCATTGAAGCTTCAATCAACTTGAGCATAAACCTCCACCACACTTCTCATCATAGTTTTTCACAATTCAAGCATTATCATCAACAATCATCATTCAAAGTTCATAAAGATTCAAGCATATTATATATTCAAGATTCATCTTCTATATACATCATTTATATTCAACCATAATTATCAAGCAAAGCAATTGGATTAAGGGAGCTTACCTTGAAGTTTTTCGGGTTTCTCTTTGATAAATTCTTCGGCAATTCCTTGCAACAATAACCGGAGGAATCCTACCCTCTGATTCATTTCATATTTATTGTTCTTGAACTTTCTTTGTCCTTCTTGTGATAAATACGAAAAATTGTGATTCTCTTATTCTTCTTCCTTCTTATAATTTAATCATGCGCCATAGAGAGAATTAGAGAGTTTCGATACCACCAAACTGTTCATGATCCAAAATAACCCCATAGTTATCCCTCTCCTTAACAAACCAAAAAATCCAAATTGATTCATGTCCATACCCAAAATTTCCTTCAAACCATAAGCCATTTCCTAAACCAATTTAATTACCCACATTGAGACAATTACCCCAAAAGAAAACCTCTCATCTCTTCAATTATTCTTATTCTTTCTCTCTTAAACATTTTCACAAACACATGATGCTCATTATTTCTCAACTATAGTTTCAACCTTTCAAGCCTCACACACACAACAAAATTTTGTGCTATAGATTATCACCATTCACCACCCATAATTAAACATGGTCTGGATTGATGGTGAGTTTGGCAGAATCATCACATTGTCCTCATACCATAGTGATGTTAGCAAAAACTACATGTTGAAACTTCAACAAAATGAAAATACTACTATAATTTTGTTAAACTTGCACTTCAATTCTAGCTTTTAATTCATCTTTGCTTTTCAAAACAACACCTTTTCTTCATGTGATAGAACAACCCAAACAAACCTGATTCGAAACCGATTCCGAGTCGAAACAAGTGCTAAACCAAAAACTATTAGAACCAAAATAAAGTCTGAAACTACATGTTGAGCTCCACCCATTAAAGCATACATTGCCTTTACAAAACAAAAAGAGCCTTCTCTTTCAAGCACCAATTAGTTATGGTGTGAATTATGCGCCATGAGCCTTAAGCACCGAAGAAGGATTAAGGGGGAGTATTCCTATACTTATTCTAAATATCTTTGGATACAGAACACTTGACCCAGTTGTTCAGAGTATTCACCTCCATTCATAGACTTCAGTGCAATTCAAATCAAATAACTTTCAAGTTTTCTTCCCCACAGACAACACTCCAACAATCAAACATTAACAATATCTTCTCTTTGGACCAAACACAATACTCTTTTGATACCTATACACTTTTGAGGTTAATCACTTTATCTTGGTTAATCACCTCCTATATGGGTTAATCACCTTCTCATGTTTAAAATACATATCTCTGAACTAATACCTCTCATGCATTACCCTGTGGAGCTTCATGCTTTGGTAACTTTCATGCATTGACTTGTGGAGCCTCATGCTCCAACAAAACCTTTTATTTTATTTTGCCATGTGGAGCCTCATACTCTGGAAACTCTCATTCATTGCCCCGTGGAGCTTCATGCTCTGGAAACTTTCATACATTGCCCTGTGGAGCTTCATGCTTTGGCAACCCCTTTTTGCAGGTCTTGATCCCCCGGATCTAGGCAAAATTCTACAATTTTGTATTAGCCACACCATCTACTGGTGAATACCACACACTCTTTGATTCAGATACACTACCCGATGGGTTCAAACAACACAATCTTGGTCGAAGCAATACTTTTGTAATACCCCAAAATTTACCCTTCATTTTTCCTGAAAAAAAAAAAGAAAAAAAAAACATAAAAAAAATGAAAAAATAATAATTAATTAATTAAATAAATAAATAAAATAAATAAATAAAATATAACAAATTATTTTGGACTTGGGTCTCCCTCATTTGAGTCCACTACCCACGAAAATCAGTCTATAAATACTGAAGTTTCAGTAGAGGAAAACACACTTGGAGTTACACTGGGAGATTCACTGGAAAAAGATAGTGAGAGAAAGAAGACAGAACAAAGGGGGATTTTGAGGAGAAACAAAACACTCTGAGGTTTCCTTGGAACAAAACCCTGAGGAAAAAGATAGTGAGAGAAGACCTGACAGAGAACTCAGAGCAGCCTCCAAACCTGAAGGGAACTCAACTTGTAAACCTCACGGGTGCAACTCAATTTCAATCAAGCTCTCCAATCAGGTTTGCCCTATATCCATCATCTTTATGCCTTTAATTTGAATGCTCTAAATGTATGAGGTATTATGGATGAATTTGATACCTTTTTTGTGAGCCTTTTGTGAATTTTGATGGAATTATTCATGTGGTTACATTTTGATTTAGGGGCAACTCAGGGTTACCCTATTTTGTTTCTCTAACCTGTCTTTGCGTTGCCATGGCATTGTTTTCCCTGGATTTCACCTTGTTTGTCTAACCTTTCTGTTGAGTTTTCGCGAGGGCTCACATACTCTTGCAGGGATACCATCCGGAGGTTTATCCTGATTAATCGTATTGACTGATTTTCTTTGATGGTCTAGCTGGAGAGATCTCAGGGTTGCTAATCCTTTAATTGCTGTAACTTCGGATCTTTATCCGTGTGGTAATTTTTTCCTTTTCTCGTACTTTATCGATTTCTTAGCTGGAAGACCTCGATAGGAGGCAATGTTTGGGCCCCTTGGTGGCATTTTACTTTGAGATACATGTTTTGTGTTTTGTATTCATATCCCCACATGTAGCGCGGTTCCTTCGTCAAGGACTGCCTGTTTGCCCTCGAGCATCCCAAACCCTAAAACCCAAAGCAACACGTTTACTCCTTCTACTACAGGCGAGTAAGTCTCCAAAGGTCGAGCATCCGGTAGATTGCGTAGTGACGTCGTTCGTCCAAAACCCAATCCATAACCCCGTAGTTAGCCGAACTACGGCTTGCTCTGATTCTCATTCCAGATGAGATACGTAGGCATAAGACGCGATGTCTTAGCGAGCACACATCCCCCAACCCATAGGTCAGCCGAGCTACGAAGACTCTGATTCTCATATTCAGATGAGATACGTATGCAGTGGATGCAACATCCGCGCGAGTCATTTTCATTTAACCCTTTTTTGTTTTTTGGCAAACAGCACAAGATAAACCCACACCCTTTAGACAAGAACTACAAAAGTGGATCCCGTAGAGTACTACGGATGCGTAGGGGTGCTAATACCTTCCCTTCGCATAACCGACTCCCGAACCCAAGATTTGGTTGCGAGACCCCGTCTTGTCCTTTCCTTTTTCAGGTTTACTTCGAGCGTTTCCTTTCCCTCCTTTGGGATGAATAACGCATGGTGGTGACTCTTCTGTCATTTTCTTTCGCCGGTTGTTTTTTCGCACACTGTATTTTTCAGGTTGCGACAGCTGGCGACTCTGCTGGGGACCCGGTTTCCCTAAGCAAGTCCCTCCTAGCTTTTGTAGTTTGTTTGTTTATTGGGTGTTCATGCTGTTGTACAGTTATTTATTTACCTGCTTTACCTTATTGCATTGTGTACATATCATTGTTATATCTGTTGGCTGGCTATGGCTGCTTGGTGATCTTTGTGAGATGAGTTCTATACCCGAACTCGAGTGCACTTAAGATAGGAGAATGGCATAGTCCTGTCAACTTGTGTGGAGTATTCCTTAGCGAGTTGACTTGCAAGCCCATTCACTTGGTGGAGGTCATGTTGAGATCAATAATGTCACATAAGTAAGTTGTGGTTAGACATTACTTGTTCCAATATAGACCTAAGAAGCCGAGGACCTTAGTTTACCAAACCCATCTTGGCCTATTCGTAGGACGTAGTGCGAAAGTCGTTCAAGTGTAAGATTTGATACGATTGTTACGCGATACTACACTCATAAGAGTCTCTCTTGAGAATATTGTTGGAATACGAGTAGTCGTTCCTCTGATAATATCCGAAAGATGGGATTATGACTATGGGAACCTTTTGTAGAACATGTTTGGCAGGTTTAAACCTTAGTACACTCCTTTAGGGTGGTTCTTAACCTAAACTCCATGCTCGTGACTTGCGACAAACCCTTGATTCATGGTTGATCTGATCAGGTATCCTTAATATCAATGAAACTCGGGTATTGATAAGGTGTAAACCATAATCCGCCAAAATGGGTGGTTGATATTAAGGATAACATGATCCATCCCATGACCTTTGTTTGGTGTGCTCTTAATTTCTCTCCAGACAGTGCAACCTGACAGATGTTCAAGCAGATACAGCAATCCTGATTGGCATGCCATTGCATTGCATTCACATCATCACACCATTTGCATTCATATCATTTAACACATGTTTATCCTTTTCAAGGAGGTTTAAATCTTCTTCTTGATTCTAGTCGGGGTTTTCTTCTTACACTGTTTATCAAATGTGAGACTGGAATCAAGGGGGTAGAATACTTTTGGAATTGATAAACATGTCATTGCATTTGCATATTCATTAGCATGTCTTGCATAACAGGTACTGCCGCAGGGGTGACCATTCCAGCTGCAGCACCACTACAACAACAACAATCACAACGTCAACCAGCTCAGTATCAATAGCAGCAACAACCGGGTAACAGACCCGCTTATCAACAGAGGCAAAGGATGATGGACCGGCGTTTCGACACCCTTCTAATGTCGTACGCCCAGTTACTTTCTAGTCTTCAACAACTACAACTTGTGCAATTGTGCACTCTGGCTCCTCCTGTTGGTAGACTTCCGGTGGGTTACGACGCCAACGCTAGGTGTAGCTTCCACTCTGGGGCACCTGGCCATGACATTGAGAACTGCAAAGCTTTTAAGCACGTAGTTCAGGACCTCATAGATTCAAAGGCCATCGACCTTGCACCAGCTCCGAATGTCGTCAACAATCCCATGCCCCAGCATGGTGGTGCGAACGTTAATTTGGTAGAGGGAGAAGCCAAGTCCCTTAAGGATGTGTTGAAGTTGAAGACTCCATTGTTGGATATCAAAGGATGCTTGCTGAAGGCCGATGTCTTCCCCGGTTGTGGGAAGGGTTGTTTGGATTGTGCCACTCAGAGTGGAGGTTGTTTGAAACTACATCAGGGTATTCAGGCCTTGCTCGACAAAGGTATCCTCCAGGTTGAAGATTTGTCTGTCCAAGAGTCTGTGGAAGGGGTTGAGGAAGAAGTGTTTGAAGATGCTACTGATGAATTCGCAGATGTTGTTCCTGTTAATTTTGTGATTCCCAGTGAGGTCTCTGTGGTCAACAATGAAGATGGGGATAGTGATTGTGACATTGACAACTGGGTGCGTCCGAGGATCCCGGGTGAAGTCATCAACATTTGGTCTTCTGAGGAGACTATCCAAGTCACTCTTCTTGAAGAGTAATTTTCTTTGTTTATTCATGCATATCCAAGTCTTACGTTCCGCCCAGGGCGTAATGACTCATTGTAGGGCCCATCTATGTGACACTTGCATTTTTATCATAAATAAAGGACGTGTTTTTGCATTCAAATATTTCGTTCCCTGTCTCTCTATTTTTGCAGTTTTTCAAAATAAAAAAATGGCAATGTTTTGTTTAGTTTTCACTTCTTGTTCACACTCATAAGCACATACGATCACTCATGCAGATGCACAACACCGGATCCTATTGATAACGGTTCTGCTATGGCTCGCTTCGACTTTGAAAATCCAATCTTTCAAGCTGAAGAAGAGGGTGATGAAGACTGTGAACTCCCTGAAGAACTTACCAGGTTATTAAAACAGGAAGAAAGGGTCATTCAACCGCATCAAGAGTCTGTTGAAGTGATTAATCTCGGCACCGAGGACGCCAAGAGAGAAATCAAGATAGGGGCTGCTTTAGAAGACAATGTGAAGAAAGGGCTGATTGAATTGCTGCAAGAATACGTTGACATCTTCGCCTGGTCTTATCAGGACATGCCTGGGCTGGACACAGACATCGTGGTACACCGCTTGCCTCTCAAAGAAGGTTGTCCTTCGGTCAAGCAGAAACTCAGAAGAACAAGACCAGAGATGGCTGTCAAGATAAAGGAAGAAGTACAAAAGCAGTTGGATGCAGGGTTTCTAGCAGTCACCAATTATCCGCCACGAATTGCAAACATCGTCCCAGTACCTAAGAAGGATGGAAAGGTACGGATGTGTGTCGACTACCGGGATCTGAACAGAGCTAGCCCTAAAGATGATTTCCCATTACCTCACATCGACGTTTTGGTGGATAATACAGCTCAGTTCTCGGTATTCTCCTTCATGGATGGCTTTTCTGGCTATAACCATATCAAGATGGCACCAGAAGACATGGAAAAGACAACTTTCATAACCCCATGGGGCACCTTCTGCTACAAGGTGATGCCGTTTGGTCTGAAAAATGCCGGAGCAACATATCAACGAGCTATGGTAACTCTGTTCCATGATATGATTCATCATGAAATCGAGGTTTATGTGGATGATATGATTGCCAAATCTCAGACAGAAGAAGAACATTTGGTGAATTTGCAGAAACTGTTTGAGCGTTTGAGGAAATTCAAACTGAGACTTAATCCGAACAAGTGCACTTTCGGGGTGAGATCGGGAAAATTGCTGGGTTTTATTGTTAGCGGAAAAGGGATTGAGGTGGATCCTGACAAAGTGAAAGCAATACAGGAAATGCCTGAGCCAAGAACAGAGAAGCAAGTCCGTAGTTTCTTAGGGAGGTTGAACTACATTGCAAGGTTCATCTCTCACCTAACAACCACGTGTGAGCCAATTTTCAAATTGCTGAGGAAAGATCAGACTATCAGGTGGAATGAAGATTGTCAAAGGGCTTTTGAGAAGATAAAAGAGTATTTGCAGAAACCTCCAATCCTTATACCTCCAGTTCCTGGGAGACCTCTGATAATGTACCTATCAGTGACTGAGAACTCGATGGGGTGTGTATTGGGACAGCATGACGAGTCTGGTCGAAAAGAGCATGCCATATACTACCTTAGCAAAAAGTTTACCGACTGTGAAGTCAAATATTCGCAGCTTGAGAAAACTTGATGTGCTTTGGCCTGGGCTGCTCGCCGACTGAGGCAGTATATGTTGAACCATACTACCTTGTTGATTTCTAAGATGGATCCAGTGAAATACATATTCGAGAAGCCAGCTCTCACCGGAAGGGTCGCTCGTTGGCAAATGATTTTAACAGAGTATGATATTCAGTACACGTCACAGAAGGCCATCAAAGGGAGTATTCTGTCAGACTATCTTGCTCAGCAGCCGATTAATGATTATGAGCCGATGAAGTTTGAATTCCCTGATGAAGACATCATGTTCCTCAAGATGAAAGACTGTGAAGAGCCAGTTGTTGAGGAGGGACCTGATCCAAACGAAAAGTGGACTTTGTTGTTTGATGGGGATGTCAATGCTAGAGGAAGTGGAATTGGCGCTGTCATTACTACTCCGAAGGGTGCCCACATGCCTTTCACCGCTCGTTTGACTTTTGAGTGCACAAATAATGAAGCTGAGTACGAGGCCTGTATCTTGGGTATTGAGCAAGCCATTGATCTGAGAATAAAGACTTTGGACATCTTCGGAGATTTAGCTCTGGTGATCAATCAAGTGAATGGTGATTGGAATACTCTCCAACCCATTCTGGTCCCTTACAGAGACTACACGAGAAGACTGTTGACTTTCTTCACAACAGTAAAATTGTATCATATACCTCGTGATGAGAACCAGATGGCAGACGCACTTGCTACTCTATCCTCCATGATCAAGGTAATTCGTTGGAACCATGCTCCCAGGATCGATGTGATGCGCCTTGACAAGGCCGCATATGTGTTTGCTGCTGAACTGGTAGTCGATGACAAGCCCTGGTATCACGATATCAAGTGCTTTCTGAAGAATCAAGAGTACCCTGCAGGGGCATCCAACAATGACAGAAAGACTTTGAGAAGATTGGCAGGCAGTTTCTTCTTGAACAAAGACGATGTGCTGTATAAGAGGAACTTCGACATGGTTTTGCTCAGATGCGTGGACAGACACGAGGCGTACATGTTAATGCAGGAAGTTCATGAAGGTTCCTTCGGTACTCATGCCGGCGGACATGCAATGGCTAAGAAATTGTTGAGAGCGGGTTATTATTGGATGACCATGGAATCAGATTGTTTCAAGTATGCTCGGAAGTGTCATAAATGCCAGATTTATGCTGATAAGGTGCATGTACCGCCGAATCCTCTGAATGTGATGTCTTCGCCGTGGCCGTTTGCCATGTGGGGCATTGACATGATTGGAAAGATTGAGCCGACTGCTTCCAATGGGCATCGCTTCATCCTTGTTGCCATCGACTATTTCACCAAGTGGGTCGAGGCAGCGTCGTTCGTGAATGTCACCCGACATGTGGTTGCCCGTTTCATCAAGAAAGAAATCATTTGTCGCTATGGGATTCCCGAAAGAATCATTACTGATAATGGTTCTAATCTCAACAACAAAATGATGAAGGAGTTGTGTCAGAACTTCAACATTCAGCATCACAATTCTTCCCCTTACCGCCCTAAGATGAACGACGCTGTTGAGGCGGCAAATAAGAACATAAAGAAGATTGTGCAGAAGATGGTCGTCACGTACAGAGATTGGCATGAGATGCTACCCTTCGCCTTGCATGGGTACCGTACTTCAGTACGTACATCAACCGGGGCAACCCCTTACTCCCTGGTGTATGGTATGGAAGCAGTCCTACCTGTTGAAGTGGAGATTCCTTCTCTAAGAGTCATGTTGGATGTCAAGTTAGATGAAGCTGAATGGATTCGGACAAGGTTCAATGAGTTGAGTCTTATCAAAGAGAAGCGAATGGCAGCCATTTGTCATGGGCAGTTGTATCAGAGTCGGATGAAGAGAGCTTTTGATCAGATAGTGCGTCCTCGTTGTTTCCAAGTCGGAGATTTAGTGTTGAAAAGGATCCTTCCTCCTCAGACAGATCACAGGGGCAAGTGGACTCCTAACTATGATGGACCGTATATTGTCACCAAGATTTTTGATGGTGGGGCTTTAATGCTTGCAACTATGGATGGTGAAAACTTCACTTCCCATGTGAACTCAGACGCAGTTAAAAAATACTTCGCATAAAATAGACCCGCTGGACAGTAAAAAAGAGTAGTCCAGGCAAAAATGGGCGTCCCGGCGAACCAAGAAAATGAAAGGGTTCGGGCAAAAATTAGGGACAAAAATAAAAAAAGATTGTACACCCGGTAAGTTGAAAACCTGAAAAGGCAACTTAGGCAAAAATGGGTATCCCGGTGGATCGAAAACCCGAAAAGGGCGATCCAGGCAAAAGTTAGGGATTAAGCGAATGACTGCATTCTGAGTAGTTCTGAATCTCATCTCGTGCCAATGACTGGAAATTTTTGAAGGATAGGAAACAGTTCAATCACTCTTTCAGAAAGCTGATCATCTGGAGGATCTTGAAGACGGGCAAGTCATAGCAGAATTGGAACCCAATAGAAATCCATTTCACATTGCCATTAGATTAATTTCTGTTTTTATCTATTGTGCGATTACCTCTTTCCAGGGATTGCTTCTTAATGTAAATGCCTATTCAGAGGCCATTCAATCAATAAAATCATGTTATTTAGTATATCTCTGTTTTCATTTTCATTTTACTGTTTTGTTTGCAAAAATGACGTCCGAATTTTTGATAAACATTGCATCATGACACATAAGGGCTTTACAGGTACATGCTTAATAAACATTTAAAATTGCTGTAAATTTTAAGTGCTTTGGATCGTCTATTCAGAACAGATACCCTCGGGGCATTTCCTTAAAATTCCCTGCAGATGATCGTGAATATCTTCCCCAGTGAAGTCACCAACAGACAAATTCGGTGTGTTATCCCTGCAGAGCTGATCAGAGCGTTGGATTCTTCAATCCCCAACAGTTTCTCACCACCGTACTTCCCCAAGCGGTTGTTTCAGGACATACACTCCCCAGTAGAGTTGATAGTACCAGACTACATATCCCCAACGGGGTTGACAGTGCCAGACTTTATCTTCCCAGCAGAAGTGGCTGCTCCTTAGAGTTCGATGCCAGATCAATAATCCCAATGCCAGATCCATGGTTTCTTTCCTTGAAGCAGAACCTCGGTACCGTATCAGTGTTTGCTCCCCCTGCTGAGTCATCTCTCGCAAATCGTGGTTGCCAGAACCATTGTAGTTTTCCTCAGCAGCAGGCTTCCAATGCCATTCTTTCCCCGATCAGAGTCTCGGTATGGCCAGAACACCGCATGGCTAGTCATCTCCCCATAGAGTTCTTTGCGCTGTGCATCTCCAACAGCCTTGCCAGGGTCCAGAAGATGGTGATCATTTCCCCAGTAGATCCCCTTGCCTTGGCTTGGCATTCTACCCAGCATTTCGCATCCCCGCATGTAGAATCATATTGCATTGCATCCTTCCAAATCGCGTAGCATTTCCATTCTCATGGAGCATTACGCCATTGAAAAATTCAAACATACGCATGTAAGCATAAAACATTCTCGGTATCCCAAGTGATAAGCTAGAAGTTGTTTCCAGTACTCAGACTGAAGATTGTTCATGACCCACCTTGGTTATCCCCAGCAAGTGTCATTGGCCCATGCGTCGCCTCTATTTTCTTTCCATATTTCTGCCAATGCTGACAGGCATGAAGTTTTCCCGATATTCAGATCGAAGTGGCATTCAGGCCAAGTCTTTCCGATGTTCAGATCGAAGAAGTTTCCGACGTTCAGGTCGATGCAACTTGTGGCATTCAGGCCAGTTTTCCGGTATCCAGACCGAAGTGGCATTCAGGCCAATTTTCCGGTATCCAGACCGAAGTGGCATTCAGGCCAGTTTTCCGGTATCCAGACCGAAGTGGCATTCAGACCAATGTTCCGATGTTCAGATCGAAGAAGTTTCCGACGGTCAGGTCGATGCGACTTGTGGCATTCAGGCTAGTGTTCCGATATTCAGATCGAAGTGACATTCAGGCTAGTGTTCCGATATTCAGATCGAAGTGGCATTCAGGCCAGTTTTCCCGATATTCAGATCGAAGTGGCATTCAGGCCAAGTCTTTCCGATGTTCAGTTTGAAGAAGTTTCCGATGTTCAGTTTGAAGAAGTTTCCGACGTTCAGGTCGATGCAACTTGTGACATTCAGTCCAATTTTCCGATGTTCAGATCGAAGTCATTTCCAGTATTCAGACTGATGAGCGGCATTCAGGCTATGGTTATTTCTGTGTTACCATTTATTTTGGTATCCAAGTTAACATTCTTTTTCGGTATTCAGACTGACTTTCAGCGTACCAGACGGATTCTTCTTTCAAGACCACCTCTTTGCCGATTCTGACAGACATTGTCACTTCACTTCACTTCAGTGCAAATTTTTGGGCTTTTATTGTATTCAATCCCTTGATACCTCGAAAGCACGAAAGCAGCTGCCATCTTCTTTCCGGGTCTCCAGTTGATTGAATAGGGGCAGCTGTAATACCCCAAAATTTACCCTTCATTTTTCCTGAAAAAAAAAACGAAAAAAAAAAAACGAAAAAAAAAAATGAAAAAAAAAATTAATTAATTAATTAATTAATTAAATAAATAAATAAAATATAACAAATTATTTTGGACTTGGGTCTCCCTCATTTGAGTCCACTACCCACGAAAATCAGTCTATAAATACTGAAGTTTCAGTAGAGGAAAACACACTTGGAGTTACACTGGGAGAATCACTGGAAAAAGATAGTGAGAGAAAGAAGACAGAACAAAGGGGGATTTTGAGGAGAAACAAAACACTCTGAGGTTTCCTTGGAACAAAACCTTGAGGAAAAAGATAGTGAGAGAAGACCTGACAGAGAACTCAGAGCAGCCTCCAAACCCTGAAGGGAACTCAACTTGTAAACCTCACGGGTGCAACTCAATTTCAATCAAGCTCTCCAATCAGGTTTGCCCTATATCCATCATCTTTATGCCTTTAATTTGAATGCTCTAAATGTATGAGGTATTATGGGTGAATTTGATACCTTTTTTGTGAGCCTTTTGTGAATTTTGATGGAATTATTCATGTGGTTACATTTTGATTTAGGGGCAACTCTGGGTTACCCTATTTTGTTTCTCTAACCTGTCTTTGCGTTGCCATGGCATTGTTTTCCCTGGATTTCACCTTGTTTGTCTAACCTTTCTGTTGAGTTTTCGCGAGGGCTCACATACTCTTGCAGGGATACCATCCGGAGGTTTATCCTGATTAATCGTATTGACTGATTTTCTTTGATGGTCTAGCTGGAGAGATCTCAGGGTTGCTAATCCTTTAATTGCTGTAACTTCGGATCTTTATCCGTGTGGTAATTTTTTCCTTTTCTCGTACTTTATCGCTTTCTTAGCTGGAAGACCTCGATAGGAGGCAATGTTTGGGCCCCTTGGTGCCATTTTACTTTGAGATACATGTTTTGTGTTTTGTATTCATATCCCCACATGTAGCGCGGTTCCTTCGTCAAGGACTGCCTGTTTGCCCTCTGTCGCACCCCAAAATTTGACTTTGGCTCTGTTGACCACATCTTGATTAATCTCGTTGTCTCGTATTCATCTCAATTTCTTAAACTTCGCGTGACAACTGGTTTGATTAGGTTTTGTGTGTTTTCGTTGCTTACCGTGTTGTATTTCGTTGTTTTAGCAAAACCTGGCCGATATCGTTGCCTCGTATTTATCTCGCTTATCTCTTTTGTGCGTGGCATCGCTTCGATTAGGTTTTGTGCGTTTTTTTTAATTGTTTGTTTGTCGGTATTTTGACTGTATTTCGAATATATTAGAGTTTTCGTATTGTCCGATTATTTGTGATTGTGTTTGTCAGCGTTTTCGTGATGTCGTGTTGATTTTATTATTGCCTAAGGTTGTTTATTTAATTACGTGTTGTGCCGTGTGATTTAATCGAGTCTGTTTGAGTCGTGTTGTTGATTTTACTGGTTTACCGGTTTATTGGTTTTATCAATTTGTCTGTTTTGCTGTGCAAATTGTCATCGTTTTTATCGCGTTCGTGTCGCTCGATTTTATCGTATTTTAATCGTGTGCCGTTTAATATTATTTGTGCTTAATATTAATTGTGTTTAGTTGTTAATTAGTTTATTTAATTAGGATTAATATTATATTAGTTTATTATTATTATTATTATATAATATATAAATATATATTATTAATTTATGTTAGATATTTTTTAGGTTTCTTATTGTTTAAGTAATCTAAATATATATTATTAATTTATGTTAGATATTTTTTAGGTTTCTTATTGTTTAAGTAATCTAAATATATATTATTAATTTATGTTAGATATTTTTTAGGTTTCTTATTGTTTAAGTAATCTAAATATATATATATATATATAGATGTGGTTAGTAAGAAAAAAGAAAAAAAAGGTGGATCAGAAGAAGGAAAAAACGTGTGGTGAGAGAAACAGAGAATTGAAAAGAAATATTTTTCCAAAAGCATTACCGTATTTCACTTGTTCTTCATTTTCGGTAACCCAAAATCGTCCCGATTATTCACCGAAACACAAAACCGATTTCATATCTTTGAAGTTCGTTGAGTCCAGGTCACAAATATCCAAGGTTCATTTCATTCCGGCGTCGTTTCACCGATCAAAAGCGACGTTGAAGTCAGGTACTCACGAAGGCAGCCAGCACTGCGTCGGTGACGGTTTCCAGCTTTCGGTCGATCATTTGGACGATCAGAAGTTCATCCTCTTCACACAAGGTAATATTCTTCACTTATCTCTGAAATCGGCAAAGTTCCGGCTTGCCGACATGTGTTTTAATATATATATAGACAAATAATATATATATATATATATATATATATATATATATATATATATATATATATAGACAAATAATATATATATATATATATATAATATATATATATATATATATATATATATATATATATATATATATATATATATATATATATATATATATATATATATATATATATATATATATATATATATATAGACAAATAATATATAATAGACAAAGATATATATATATATATATATATATATATATATATATATATATATATATATATATATATATATATTATTTTTGTCTATTATATATTATTTGTCTAAATATACATATATATTATTTTTTTCTACTATATATTTATTGTCTAATATATATATATATATATATATATATATATATATATATATATATATATATATATATATATATATATGTATATATATGTATATATATATATTACTTTTGTTTACTAAATATTGTTTATCTTTTATTACTATTTTGCATATATGTTTTATTTAAATGTTAGTTAAATTAATTATTTGTTTAAATGTTTATTTTAATTAAATGTTTATTTATCAAATGTTTATTTTGTCTAAAGTAAATGTTTATATTGTTTTTTTATATTTGTTTATGTTGTTACTAACCGTTTCGTTTCAGTTTCAGCTCGATTAACTCCACTAACTATTCGTAATACTAACTATTCATAGCTAACTGTGTTGTAATAATTTACTTTCTCGCATTTTTTATGTTCTGTATTGTGTGTTTAATCGTATTGTTCACGTTTTATGTTAAAAATTCGAAAAATCCAAAAAAGAGAAACCCGATGCGATTCCAACGGTCGCCGTTTAAGAAACCCTTTTCACACACTCACAAGCTTACTCTTGGGCTTCCTTATAATGAGCCCATTTATTTATTATTTCAGGGTTTAGGCTCATTCAAAACTTTTGCCAGCTTTGGCTTTTCAGTTTAAAAACATTTTCAAAAGGACGTGTCAGTCTCGAAAGCCTCCCGCCTAGGTCGAGCAAGAGATGGCAAGACACGCCAATCTAAAATCAACAAAACAGACTTTCCCCTTTTCTTTTGGGAGAACTACGTGGATTCTGATTTCTCCATTGCGCCTTGGAGATACGTAGGCATGAAGTCTACGACTTTATCGAGTCCAAAAAGCAATAAAATCAAGTTCTTTTCTCATCTCCCCAATCAAATGATCAAAGCGAAAAAAGCAAAGCATTCACATAAACATAAGCAAAAAGGTTCCTGTGGAGTACCACAGATGTAGAGGGTGCTAATACCTTCCCTTTGCATAACCAACCCCCGAACCCGTAACTCTAAAGGGATTTATCGTTATTTTTCCCTTCCTCTTTTTGTATAAAATAAAAGACGGTGGCGACTCTTACATTTAAAATATTTTTCAAACGGGTTAAGTTCAATCAATACTTAATCTCGTGAAAAATCCCGCCGCGACAGAATGGCGACTCTGCTGGGGAAATATGCTTAAACTTATTTGAGGGTTTAGCCTATCTTTGCTTGTTTATATGTTTGCTTTGTGGATATTTGCTAAATTGTATTGTTTGTAATGTTTGTTATTTTGGGTTTTGGGGGATACTTGTGATAAATCCTATACCCGGATTTGGGGCACATTTGAGATAGGATGGATGATAATTCAGGTTGACTTGATAGGAGACAATCCTTACCGAGTTGACTTGAGCCTTTGTCCGCTTGGTGGAAGCCTCTTTGAGGGTGATAGTGCTAAACAAGTCATTTGTGAGGCATTAGTGCTTTCGACGGGCCCATGAAGCCAAGGACCTTAGTTTACCTTTACCCCATCTTGGCCTTACTTAGGATGTGATGCGGTGACCACTTCGGACCAAAAGTCTGGTTTGGTTGATACGCGATATCACACTCAAGCGAGATTCTTTTGAGAATAATATTGGAAAGCGAGCAGTTGCTTAACCCGGTATTATCCGAAGAAGGATCCATAACCTTGGGAACTTTTAGAACCCGTTTGGCAGGTGAACCTTAGAACTTATCTTGGGGCTTTGTCCTAAACTCCATGCTGGTGATGAACTTTGAGCCTTGTATTGTTTGACCATGTTTGTGTTTGTTGCATTCATGCATGACATGCATTCATTCCCATCATTTCAACCTTTTTCCAAGGAACTTAAAGTGAGGATTGCAAATATTGCAGGAAACATGGATTTTGGACGGAGAAGTGTGAAAAAGTACAATCTCATCAATCCAAAGATAGATGAACTAAAGAAACTGGTTTCTTCGATCGCAGATCCTATTGGTTTCAGAGACAGATATGGAGCACTTATATCTTTATTGACACTTAGGATGGAAGAAGGGTTATTGCAGACATTAGTACAGTTCTATGATCCAGTCTATCACTGTTTCACATTCCCAGACTATCAACTCATGCCTACATTGGAAGAGTATGCCCAGTTGCTTCACATCCCAGTTGCTGATACAGTACCTTTCTCTGGTTCAGAAAAGTTACCCGAGCACGGTTTTCTTGCAAAAGTGTTGTACATGAAGAAGTCAGAATTCAAGAATAACTTCACCACCAAAGGAGGACTTCCAGGTTTCACTGCCAAGTTCTTAATGGGGAAGGTTTCTTATTTTGCCAGTCAAGGTTGTGATATTATTGTGGAGCATCTGTTCGCCTTGTTGATCTACGGTTTGTTACTATTTCCTAATATTGAAGGTTTTGTGGATTCATATGCTATACGCATCTTCCTAAGTGGTAATCATGTTTCAACTTTGCTCGGAGACACCTATCATTCCATCCATTACCGTACTTTGAAAGGAGGAGGAACCATAGTCTGCTGTATACCGTTACTCTACAAATGGTTTGTCTCTCATCTTCCTAAGTTAGCTACTTTTTGGGATCGCAAGTCAGGACTTCAGTGGTCACAGAGGATTATGTCTCTTACCCAGTCAGATATTGCATGGTATAGTAGGGTTTTAGACGATGTGAAGATCATTGATAGTTGCGGGGAGTTCCCCAATGTGCCCCTCATGGGCACAAAGGGAATCATTTCTTATAATCCAGTACTTGCTAGGAGACAACTCGGTTACCCTATGAAGGGCAAGCCTCCTAACATTCTTTTAGAAGGTATTTTCTTGAGGGATAACGAGGAGGACCCTACCATGAAAGAGAGAGTAGTAAGAGCTTGGCATCGTGTTTGTCGCAAAGGGAGACTTGAATTGGGTAAGAAAGATTGTACCTCTTATGAGCCGTACCTCCAATGGATCAGAGCCAGAGCTATACAGTTGAAAATGCCATACCCACATCATGATCCTATCAAACCCGCTCCGTTGAAGACCCCCTACCTTCCACTAGATGACAAAGAAGAACTCCAAGCCACCTTGGAGAGGGTCAAGAAAGAGAGAGACGCTTGGAAGGATAAGGCCCAGGTGCTCGAAATGGAAAATGAAGAACTTCAGAGACAGTTAAAGGAGCAGAGTGGAGAAGATCGTGCAGGTAAACGTCCAAGGGTGCAAGAGGATTTATTTTCCTCAGGCACAACAGATTACTCCCAGATTCCACAGTCCTCAGGTGCATGGAAAGGTCTTGTAGACAGTTTGGTGAAGGAGAAAGCTTTTATGCAGAAGGCCTATGAAGAAAGAATTGAGAGACTTGAAGGACAACTCCTACTTGTTTATGCTCGTCCTGATGACACATGTCCTTAAATGGTTTTCTTGGTTGTATTTTGGGTTGATAACTTTGTATATTTTGATAAAAATGCTTAAAAATTTTGTTTTGTTATCAAAAATGTTTGCAATTCTATCTTTTCCTTCACTTAGAGTTCCTTGGAAAATCATTCATTTTGCATATCCATGCATCACGTGCATACAGGTTGTCTGTCTTGGTCCAGTCTTCTAACAGTTGCTTCCCGCCAGCAGATCCATTTCAAGCTGACGCATAATTACAACACAAGAGCCAACTACAAAAGAAGGCCCCAGATTTGTGACACCAGGAGTAGTTATGAAGAACTGGACCGCAGTTGACATCCCACATTGTGTCCACATATCAAAGTAATTAAGCTTTTCAGTTTTCAAAAATCTTCCGCTTTAGCCCAAAGCGCGAAGCATTAATTTTGTAAAATGGGCACTTTTGTCAAAAACGTACTATCCATGAAAAAGATCTTTTGTGTTCCTATATGTAGCACCTCAAATTTGCACCTATCATTGTACATACATTCTCATATTAGGTCATAACATAACATGGTCCACTGCATAACATTGCATTGTCCTATTTGCCTCAAGTGCAAGCCAATCAAGAGAATTAGGTCAAACTGGTCAGGAGATCAGTCAGTCAAGCAAGCAAGTGCATTTCTCAAGGAGCCAAGGCCTTAGGGTTGGTCCAACATGTTCACATGACTTGGGGATCCATTTGAAGAGTTTTGGTCAAGGATTGGATGTTCAGAAGTCATCAGTCAGTGCATAGTCAGCCAGAAACCCTAAAAAGTCAAACTTGGTCAACTGTGTCTGATTTTATGGTTTTGATGATGGGATTTGGTTTGAGAGAGCTTATTCATGTCCAAATAGTCTTCATATATCATGTCAAACACCATCATGGAAGAATTTGAAGCCAGATCAGAAATTTCCAAAAAGGGAAACTTGACCTGTAACTGAAATTTACCAAAAATGGAAAGTCTTGATCCTCAAACTTACATCATGATACAAGCTTCAAATGAATTTTTGCCCAACATGAAAGTTGAAGATCTTGTTCTCCCATTTCCAAAAAGTCCAATAACACTCAATTCCCATGTATGGTTGGCAAGTTATGATCAAATCATTTTCAGAAATTCTTGAACTTCAAAAGGCCATATCTCTCAAACCATTTGGCCAAATTTGGTGAGGTTTTTTCCAACAAGTCACATTTGACCTCCTCTTTCCAAAAATGTAATTTTCATGTACCAAAACTTTATGGATCAAAATGGCATTTTTGGACTTGCATGAATTAATTTCAAGTGAGGTTGAAAAATGAGTTTCAAAATTAACCACTTCCAACCAATTCTACCAATCAAACATGTTCTGAAATTGCATTTTGGTCATGTTACAAAGCCATTTTCGTGCAGTACACACAGCCATTCCCAAGTTGCTTGAAAATTGGACAAAAGTACACTTTTTCACCAACTCCATCCCACCTTTTCATGAACTTTGATTTGTACCCTTAAACAGCAGATATATTCATCATTTTCTGTCATTGTGAACCCTAGCAGCAGCCACCATTAGAAACAGAGAATTCACTCACTCTCTCAAAAATCCATTTTCTTACCATTCTCAAAATCTGCAAAATACTCCAAAGACCACGAGTCAGCTTTGTTGATTCAACATCCATACACCATTGTGAGCTTGTTTCAACCTCTATTCCACATTTGTAACCAGCCTTTGCTCAGTTGTTCTTCAAAGCATCTTCCATGGCAGAACTGGTGTCGAGCAAGAGCAAGCTTCTTTGAGCTAAACCATCTTCATCATTCGTCATTAGGAGGGTTTTAAAGCATCTGTTTCAAGCCAAATACACAAGATAGCAACTGAATCCCAACTGTTCTTCAAAACTGGTAAAATTTCGATCTCATTATTTCATCAAATCAATACATGTTTTAGAAAGATCTCTCCATGCTGAGCTTTGTGATGGTTTTACTTTTTAAAATGGTTGATTATTGCTCGAGTTATGCTGAAATAAAGTTTGGTGATGAAACATAGTTTTGCTCGATTCAGGATCCATAGTGTGTTTTAGTGAAAATTGATAATGGATTCGTGTTTGTCATTGCTTGCTGATCATTTGTGTGTGTCCAATTTCATTTTCTGGAAAAATCTTTGATGAACTCGATTTGGGAAGATGAGCATTCATGCTGTTCATGTTAAAACCCTAGGTTTCCATTGCCTTGCCCAGAAACTGGTTTTTCACGTACTGCATGGCACTGTTGGTCCATGAACCAATCAGGTTATTTCCTGGCCGCGCCCAAAACGGCACCGTTTTGTTAAATGAACCCCATAATTACACTTATGCCATTCCCGTTTTATTAAATCAAATTAATCCATTTATTTTTCTCACTTTTATTTCATTTAGCATGGCTTGCTTGCAAAAATCATAATTCATTCATTTTAAATCCAAAATTCATGGGAATTTTTGCATCATCTTCATCATGATCCCTAGTTTTTTATCATGATTTTTGCTGATTTTTTGGATGAGTAGATTTTAAATGGCATTAGGGTTTTGTTCATGTGACCAATTTTTGTACATCTTGCCAAATCATTTGTGAAATTGTGATGATATATCCAATGGCCCTGAATTTTTTTGTGCATAAACTAGACTCATTCATGTTTATTTTGATGTAGAGTTTGTGAATTTATCTTATCTGATTGTCAAGTTATGAATTTTTGAATTAGGGTGTGACAATTTGTGTCACACCAATGATATGCAATTTCATGATATTTGATACCATGCTTCTTGACCTCCAATTGATGTGAATTTTTGCATAAACCTACTCTTGTATGTCTAGTTTGCACATGATTTTTCTTGGAATTATTTGTGCCCTTTTCCATTTGTTTGAGATTTTCTCCCCTGTTTGACCAAAATGTTGACCTTATGTGATGCATGTTGCCATTTCATTTGTGAAATCCTCATACTTTATTAGATGGACATGAAATTTTACATGAGATAACTAGACATCCTCATCTTTGCCATGGTTTTAGTCCCATTCATTTATCATACACCATCTCTGATTTATGATTTTTCTAAGTTGATGCATGTTTGGTTGACTTCATTGAGCATGTTCAAAATTGCTTTGACTTTCTGATTTTCATTGACTGCTTTCCACTTGTCCAAATGTGATGAAATTTGACATGCTTACCTTGCTGTGGGTTGTGATTGATCATGATTTATTTGATGAGTTTTGGAAATGTTTGAGATTGGTTTTGATGCAAGTCTTGCTGTTGACTTCTATGAGCTCCTAAATGCCATGTTTTGACTTAATTTGTTCATGAAATGATGATGATGATTGATATGAATGTGAACCCAATTGGTTTTGTTTCTTGATTGTTTGAACATGATTTTGGATACTTGCCCTTTGCTGTTTTAACTTTTTCATTCTCTTTTGACCCTAGGCTTGCCCTAGTGGTCCTGTTACTCACCTTTGAGCTCATGTTTTCAGGTTGACCAACAAATGACCAATGAGACCAATTCTTTTTTGATTGAGCTTGCTTGAATATCATTGATTAACTTGTTTGTTTTGTAGGTGGCTTGGCTCACATGCCTTGAGCCTTGTGCCTTGCGCATCCATTTGCCTATGATTAACTGTTGATGACTGTTTCCTTTTGCTTTGTTTTGAAGTTGTATACTAATGTCTGCTTGACTATTTCAGGTGCTTTTAGTTGCTCAGTTCCTCGTGAACTTTTGCTTTGCTTTGCTTATATAAGCAATTTGCATTGAGGTATATTTCTAATCTTCATGTAGTCTGGAAGACCTGGCCTGTTACTTGGCCAGGCAACTGTCTGAAGTCCTCCTTAAGAGGCAATGTTTGTGGATGTTTAATTTTGTCCTTGCATAGAGTCAAAGACCTCCTAAGTGAAGAGGCAATTGGCAGAACCCAAGGGATATGCAACCTATCCCCTGCTATTCTGTGTGTCATCTGCTTTGCTCACACCACTGTGTTGATGCATTGCAGATACAAACCCAAGATCTTGTACAATTGTACAGTTGAGTCAGTATCAAATGTGTAGAAGGGTTCCCACTTTCTGAACCCACACATTCTTGTCTTAAGCTCTCCCAGGCCAGGGATAAGAGCTGTGAAGTCTCATCTTCACTCACCCTTCATCTGCTTCACCTTGGCTCTCAATGTCAAGGTTAAGAGCAACATCTACCCAGTTCCAGAGGTTTGTTTGTTGAGGTTGATATGACCCCTCGACTAAAACCTAACCCTTGTGTGAGCCCTTGTTTGTATATAGTGTGTGCTACCTGTGCTTGTATGTTTGTTTGACTTGCTTCCTGTGCAAGTTAGGTTTAGTTTAGACTTGCTTCCTGTGCAAGTTAGGTTTTGCTTGGCTTGCTCCCTGTGCAAGTTAAATGTGTGTGTGGCTTGCTTCCTGTGCAAGTCATGATTAGGATAGGCTGGCTCCCTGTGCCAGTTAGCTAGAAACCTTAACTTAGGGATGATTTTGCATGATAACATCTAGGCTCGAGTCGTAGTCTCCCTAGTTGTGTCTCCCTCTGTTATCTGGTTAGGCTAGTCCTGTATCCCTCCGTAGGGGAACTACGTCGCCCTGATCCTCATACCAGATGAGGTACGTAGGTAGGAGATGAGCAGATCTCTCCGGGCGCCTGTGTCTTTGTTTTGTCTTGTTGTGTGCTTGGAAGCTAATGTAAGTCCATCGAGTGGCATTTGGGTTCCAGTGTGGGTTTGTTGGTTCGGATGCTGATGTAAGTCCAGTGATTGGCGTTCAGGCTCCACGTTTGCCTCTTTGTGTGTGTTTTGGGTTCGGATGCTGATGTAAGTCCAGTGATTGGCATTCGGGCTCCACGTTTGCCTTTGTCTGTTTTTGTTTGTGTGCGTGTCAGCCGAGCTACGAATGCTCTGATTCTCCTTCGTCCAAGGAGATACGTATGCATAGGATGCGACATCCTAGCGAGCATGTGTCGTTTCCCCAGTCCGAACTACTTCGACTCTGATGTCTATGCCTGATAGACTAAGTAGGCCCAGGATGTGATATCCTGCCGAGTCAGTTTCAGTCTGTTTTCTTGTGTCTCTTTCAGCCAGTGCGTGTGTGTGTTTGAGCAGTGTTTTAGCAACCATTTTCCTTTCTATTGTGCGTGGATCCCGTCGAGTACGACGGATGCGTAGGGGTGCTAATACCTTCCCTTCGCATAACCGACTCCCGATCCCATTCTCTTTGGTCGCGAGACCATGTCTTTTCCCAGGTTTACTCTGAGCGTTTCCTTTCCCTCTTTTGGGATAAATAACGCACGGTGGCGGCTCTGTTGTTCTTGTTTTCCCGCCGGTTTTTCGCGTGATGCGACAGCTGGCGACTCTGCTGGGGATAAAGAGAAGTTGACCTATGCTGGTCCATCTTCCCTAAGCGAGTCTCTCCTAGCGCTCTCTAGGATAGGGTTTGGTTGCTTTTGCTGTTATTTTTTGCATTCATTTATTTATTGTTTGCATTCATGTTTGCACTTATGTTTGCATTCATTCACATTCATTATTCATCTGGCTGGTTGTCTGTTTCTCTCTGTTGGGGTGGGAGTTACATGAGGTAAAAGGCCCAATACCCAGGCCATGAGTGAAATCTAGGATACTTAGGAATAGAGTGATTCATGGGAAGCGGGTGGTATTGCGCCACTTAGCGGAACATTGATATCACGAGCAGTTCAAACCCTGGTGGGATATTATCGTTACATACTTCGGGTGTGTATATGATGATGTTCTGCGAAAGGTTATTTATGCTGCGTTTCTCCCGACCTTACCCTGGCCTAGATGACACCCGTGAGTGGGGAGGGAATGATCATTATTACAGGTACAGTTGGTGACTTGTTGGTGACTTGTTGGTGACTTGTGATCCTGTTGGTGACTATTGGTCCAGAAGTTTGGGGTCTCAGATGACTTTGGGTTTCAGATGAATATGTGGTTCCGAGTTCAACCCGAAGCTTTGATCCTGTGTTCCGAGAGACACAGCCAACCAGTCTTGTCTGCATCATTTGCATCATAGCATATTTATTTTTCAAAAGAAACGCAATAAAAAAAAGATACAAAAAAAAAGGAAAAGAAAAAGAAAAAAGAAAAGAAAAAAAAAACTAATCCCTACATGCATATCATTTCTCAGGTACATTCCAGAGCTTGTTCACTGATAGAGATGGCAACAGTCCCAGAGTTGAAGCGGAAGACTTGTTCCTACAGCTTTCACCGTGAACCTTTGACGTCTCTGATTGAGTTGAGCAACCTTATGACCAGTGGTAACCAGAAGGGGTTTGTTGACCAGTATGGAGATATTCTGACACTGTTGAAGATGGTAGTCGATCCGGTACCGTTGCAGACTCTTCTACAGTTCTACGACCCAGAGCTTCATTGTTTCACCTTTCAAGATTATCAGTTGGCGCCTACTCTTGAGGAGTACTCCATTCTGCTGAGTGTCCCGGTCCGGTATCAGGTTCCTTTCTTGGATGTGCCCAAGGAGGTTGATTTCAGAGTTGTTGCCAGAGCTCTCCATTTGGGTATCAAGGAAGTCAGTGATAGTTGGAAGTCCAGTGGGGATGTTGTAGGATTGCCTTGGAAGTTTCTGTTGAGGGTAGCTAGAGAAGAAGCAGAGAAGGGAAGTTGGGAAGCCTTTCATGCTCAGTTGGCCGTCATGATCTATGGGATCGTCCTGTTTCCGAGTATGCCCAATTTTGTTGACTATGCTGCAGTCAGTATTTTCATTGGAGGAAATCCAGTTCCTACTCTATTAGCTGACACTTACTATGCTATTCACAGTAGGCATGGTAAGGGTGGGGCTATCAGGTGTTGTCTCCCGCTTTTGCTCAGATGGTTGTTGTCTCTCCTGCCAGTCAGTGGACCTTTTGTGGGTGCTCAGAGCACGCATAAATGGACTCAGAGGGTTATGTCTCTTACCTCCTATGATATCAGATGGCAATCTTACCGGATGGATGTGCGTAACGTCATTATGAGCTGTAGAGGATTCCGCAATGTGCCACTCGTAGGGACTAGGGGTTGCATCAATTACAACCCGGTTCTTTCTCTCCGCCAGTTGGGGTTTGTGATGAAGGGAAGACCACTTGAGGCTGAGGTAGCAGAAAGTGTGTATTTTGAGAAGCAGAGTGACCCGGCCAGATTGGAGCAGATAGGGAGAGCTTGGAAGTCTATTGGTGTGAAGGATGGATCTGTCTTAGGGAAGAAGTTTGCCGTTGCTATGCCTGATTACACTGATTGGGTCAAGGAGAGAGTAGAAACTTTGTTGTTACCCTACGATAGGATGGAGCCGTTGCAGGAGCAACCACCTTTGATCCTTGCTGAGAGTGTGCCTGCGGAGCACTACAAGCAAGCCATAATGGAGAATCGCCGTTTGAGAGGGAAGGAGCAAGATACCCAGATGGAGCTGTACAAAGCCAAAGCTGATAGTTTGAACTTGGCTCATCAACTCAGAGGAGTGTGAGAAGAAGATGCTAGCAGACTGAGAAGCAAGAAGAGATCCTACGAGGAGGTGGAGAGCATGTTAGATGCAGAACACCGGGAGTGCTTGAGGCTGCAGAGGGTTAAGGCCAGCTATCAGAAGAAGATCAGAGACTTGGAGAAGCAACTCAGAGATAAAGACATCCAGTTGAAGAAGGAAGTAGACTTGAGACAGGCATCAGAGAACCACCTTGGAGGAGAAGTGGTAGAGCTTAGACGACAACTGAAGGAGAAGATCACTCTTTTGCCAGAATGTTCAGAATGTGACCTGTTGATAGACCAGTGTCAGTACTTGAAGACTCTCATTCCTGGAGGCCGTTTGTCTTAGCTTGTATCTTTGATATGTATGTTGAGAATCACCTCCAGGCTTGTTGGATGGGATTCATTGTTGTACTCCGATTGTTTGGATTTTCTTTGTCGACTTTGTTGTATGATCCTGTTACTCATATAGATGAGGTTGTTGGTTTCACCTTGTACTCATCACTCTTGTGTATGTTGTTTCTGTGCTTCTGTGTTGTTCTTGCTGCAGGTTGCCATCTTTTGAGGATGACTCAGGCTCTTTGAATGCCTGAGAAATGAACATATCATGTGCATCATACGCATCATTAGCACCATACTCATATCATTTTGCATAACAGGTGTTCTTGGTCGTGACTTCTCACTCTTGGTTCCTGTTCAGGCAGGATAGCTGATCAACGTCCGCACCGCTACTCAACAAGACTGAATCAACAGAGAGGTATGGATCAAGTTCAAGCTGAGTTGGCTGAGATGAAGGCTAACATGGCCCAGTTTATGAATATGATGCAAGGGGTTGCACAAGGTCAAGAAGAACTTCGAGCCATGGTTCAGAGACAAGAGGCTGCAATTCCACCGGTCAACCATGCTCCGCCAGAGGGAGGCCCGGTCAATGATAATAATGTTGCTGCTGCTGTACCCATCAACAACTATGCTGTAGGTGATGAGTTGGGGGGTATTCGAATCAACGGTCAACCTATTGCTCCAGATGCCGCTAATGCCAGAGCAGTCCGTGCCCCGGCCCGTAATCCTGTTCCGATTGTTGACAGACAAGAGGATATGTTCACTCTGCTCAGTGAAGACGAAGACGTTCTGGGAAGGGTTGATGAGAGGGATCGTAAAGTTGATGCCCTTGCTGAGAAAATTAGAGCTATGGAATGTCAGAATTCTCTCGGTTTTGATGTTACCAATATGGGGTTGGTGGAAGGTTTGAGAATCCCTTACAAGTTCAAAGCACCGTCCTTCGATAAATACAACGGTACTTCTTGCCCTCGCACCCATGTGCAGGCTTATTATCGAAAAATCTCTGCGTATACCGATGATGAAAAGATGTGGATGTATTTTTTCCAAGATAGTCTATCTGGGGCTTCTTTGGACTGGTACATGGAATTGAAGAGAGATTCTATCCGCTGTTGGAGGGATCTGGGTGAGGCCTTCTTGAGGCAATATAAACATAACATGGACATGGCACCGAGCCGGACTCAGCTGCAGAGTCTTTGTCAGAAATCCAATGAGAGCTTCAAGGAGTACGCCCAGAGGTGGCGTGAACTGGCTGCTAGAGTTCAACCCCCTATGCTGGAGAGGGAGTTGACAGATATGTTTATCGGTACTCTTCAGGGTGTGTTTATGGACCGGATGGGGAGCTGCCCATTCGGTAGTTTTTCTGATGTTGTCATTTGTGGAGAGAGGACTGAGAGCTTGATTAAAACTGGGAAGATCCAAGATGCTGGTTCCTCTTCTTCTAAGAAGCCGTTTGCTGGGGCACCTCGTCGAAGAGAGGGTGAAACTAATGCTGTTCAATACCGCAGAGATCAGAACAGAAGTGAATACCGTCAAGTTGCTGCAGTGACCATTCCGGCACCTCAACCTCGTCAACAACAACAGCAAAGAGTTCAACAACCGCAACAACAACAACAGCAACGTCCGTATCAGCCCAGACAAAGGATGCCTGATCGACGTTTTGATTCGCTACCCATGTCGTACGCCGAACTGCTGCCCGAACTACTCAGGTTGGGGATGGTTGAGTTGCGTACAATGGCTCCGCCTACAGTATTGCCTCCTGGGTACGACGCCAACGTCCGTTGTGACTTTCACTCTGGGGCACCAGGGCATCATACTGAGAAGTGTCGGGCTCTCCAGCACAAGGTCCAAGATTTGATCGATGCCAAGGCAATCAACTTCGCTCCAGTGCCTAACGTCGTAAACAACCCTATGCCTCAGCATGGTGGGCATAGAGTGAACAATATTGAGGGGAAAGAAGCTGAAGATCTGGTTGTTAATGTTGATGATGTTCAGACTTCTCTGCTAGTTGTGAAGGGCCGTCTGCTGAATGGGGGTGTCTACTCGGGCTGTGATGAGGATTGTTTGGGCTGTGCAGAATCTGAGAATGGTTGCGACCAGTTAAGGGCCGGTATCCAGGGTATGATGGATGAGGGTTGTTTGCAATTCAGTAGGGCTGTAAAAGATCGTGGGACAGTGTCAACTATCACCATTTACTTTAAACCGTCTGAAGGACGTGGACAAAGGGTCGTTAGTGCACCTGCAACAAATGGTACCCCAGTTACCATTTCCGTGCCTGTAACCATCAGTGCTCCAACTACTATCGCTGCGTCTGGAAGAAGGGCTGTTGAGAATAGTAGAGCCGTGCCGTGGAAGTATGATAATGCTTACCGCAGTAACAGAAGGGCTGAAAGTCAGACGAGACCAGTGAATCAAGCTCCAGTGACAATTGGTTTACCGAATAGAGTTCCTGCAACTGTTGGTCCGGCTGTGGATAATGTAGGGGGTCCAGGAGGTTTTACCAGAAGCGGTCGTCTGTTCGCACCGCAGCCTTTGAGGGACAATAATGCTGAGGCTCTCGCCAAAGCAAAGGGTAAGCAAGCTGTGGTTGAGGAAGAACCTGTCCAGAAGGAAGCGCCCGAGGGGTCATTTGAGAAGGACGTGGAGGAGTTTATGAAGATAATCAAGAAGAGTGACTACAAGATTGTAGATCAGTTGAATCAAACTCCGTCCAAGATTTCTATACTTTCACTGTTGTTGTGCTCTGAGGCACACCGTAATGCCTTGCTGAAGATGTTGAATCTGGCTTACGTGCCTCAGGAGATTTCTGTCAATCAACTGGAGGGTGTGATGGCCAATGTGAGCACCAGGCATGGTGTAGGATTCACCAACCTGGACTTACCACCTGAAGGGCGAAACCATAACAAAGCCTTGCACATCACCATGGAGTGCAAGGGGGCAGTGTTGTCTCACGTATTGGTAGACACCGGGTCGTCGCTGAATGTGCTGCCTAAGCAGATTCTGAAGAAGATTGATGTGGAAGGGTTTGTGCTTACTCCCAGTGACCTGATCGTTCGTGCTTTCGACGGCTCCAAACGTTCTGTGTGTGGGGAAGTTACCTTGCCTGTGAAGATAGGTCCTGAGGTATTCGATATCATCTTCTATGTTATGGACATCCAGCCCGCCTATAGTTGTTTATTGGGGCGTCCATGGATTCATGCAGCAGGGGCAGTCTCGTCGACTCTCCATCAAAAACTCAAGTATGTCTGGAACGGTCAGATTGTGACCGTGTGCGGTGAAGAAGAGATTCTGGTGAGTCATCTATCCTCGTTCAAATATGTTGAGGTGGATGGCGAGATCCACGAAACCTTATGTCAGGCGTTTGAGACTGTGGCTCTTGAGAAAGTGGCGTACGCTGAGCAGAGGAAGCCAGGTGCTTCAATTACTTCTTACAAGCAGGCTAAGGAGGTTGTTGATTCTGGCAAAGCTGAAGGCTGGGGCAAGATGGTGGACTTGCCTGTCAAAGAAGACAAATTTGGCGTTGGTTACGAGCCTCTCCAAGCAGAGCAGAATGGTCAAGCGGGTCCGAGTACCTTTACCAGCGCTGGGCTGATGAATCATGGCGACGTCTCTGCAACCGGTAGTGAAGACTGTGACAGTGATTGTGATTGGACAACTGGGTTCGCCCGTGTGCACCAGGGGGGTCTATCAACAACTGGACGGCTGAAGAAGTGGTTCAAGTTACTCTTCTGACAGAGTAATTTTCTGTTGTTTTTTCATTTTGCATGAAAATCCTACGATCTGCCCAAGGCGTAGTGATTCATTGTAGGGCCTCATCATGTTTTAATGATTATCATTAATGAAGGACATTTTTTGCAATCAAACTTTGTGATCCCTGTCTTTCTATTTTTTGTTTTCATCTTTTTTTTCAAAAACAATAAAAATGGCAATATTTTTGTTTTTGTGACTTTATTGAACTCTTTTTCTAAAACAAAGCATTAAACATGCAGAAGCGATCTTATGGCATTCACTATGAACAGTTCTGTTATGGCTCAGTATGATTTCGACAATCCCATCTACCAAGCTGAAGAGGAGAGTGAGGAAGACTGTGAACTTCCTGCAGAATTGGTCAGATTGCTGAAGCAGGAGGAAAGGGTCATCCAACCTCATCAGGAGGAGTTGGAGGTTGTTAATTTGGGTACTGAGGACGCCAAAAGAGAAATCAAGATTGGGGCTGCTTTAGAGGACTCTGTCAAGAGGAGGCTGATTGAGATGCTGAGAGAATATGTGGAGATATTCGCCTGGTCATATCAAGATATGCCTGGGTTGGATACAGACATTGTGGTGCATCGATTACCTCTTAGAGAAGGATGTCCTTCGGTCAAGCAGAAGCTTCGTAGAACGAGTCCTGATATGGCAACTAAGATCAAGGAAGAGGTTCAGAAGCAGTGGGATGCAGGTTTTTTGGCTGTTACAAGTTATCCCCCATGGGTGGCCAACATCGTTCCTGTGCCGAAGAAGGATGGCAAAGTCAGAATGTGTGTCGATTACCGGGATTTGAATAGAGCGAGTCCGAAAGATGATTTCCCATTACCTCACATTGATGTATTGGTTGATAATACGGCTCAATCCTCGGTATTCTCTTTCATGGATGGTTTCTCTGGATATAATCAGATCAAGATGGCGCCAGAGGACATGGAAAAGACGACATTCATTACACCTTGGGGCACGTTCTGCTATAAGGTGATGCCATTTGGGCTAAAGAATGCTGGTGCTACCTATCAGAGGGCAATGACGACTCTCTTTCATGACATGATGCACAAAGAAATTGAAGTGTACGTAGATGATATGATTGCGAAGTCGCAGACAGAAGAGGAGCACCTGGTTAATTTGCAGAAGCTGTTTGATCGGTTGAGAAAGTTCAAGCTGAGGTTGAATCCGAACAAGTGTACGTTTGGGGTGAGATCAGGGAAGCTTTTAGGCTTCATTGTCAGTGAGAAAGGGATTGAGGTTGATCCAGCAAAAGTCAAAGCTATTCAAGAGATGCCTGAACCGAAAACGGAGAAGCAAGTCCGTGGGTTTTTAGGGAGATTGAACTACATTGCAAGGTTCATATCTCACCTAACTGCCACGTGTGAACCAATTTTCAAACTGCTTAGAAAGAATCAAGCGATCAAGTGGAATGATGATTGTCAGAAAGCTTTTGACAAGATTAAAGAGTATTTACAGAAACCTCCAATCCTTATACCTCCAGTTCCAGGGAGACCTCTGATAATGTACCTGTCAGTGACTGAGAACTCGATGGGGTGTGTATTGGGACAGCATGACGAGTCTGGTCGAAAAGAGCATGCCATATACTACCTTAGCAAAAAGTTTACCGACTGTGAAACAAGATATTCACTGCTCGAGAAAACTTGCTGTGCTTTGGCCTGGGCTGCTCGCCGACTGAGGCAGTATATGTTGAACCATACTACCTTATTGATTTCTAAGATGGATCCAGTGAAGTACATCTTTGAGAAACCGGCTCTCACCGGACGCGTTGCTCGTTGGCAGATGATTCTAACAGAATATGATATTCAGTACACGTCACAAAAGGCCATCAAAGGTAGTATTCTGTCAGACTACCTCGCCGAGCAACCGATTGAAGATTATCAGCCTATGATGTTTGAATTCCCTGATGAAGACATCATGTATCTTAAGATGAAAGATTGCGAAGAGCCTCTTGTCGAGGAAGGACCGGATCCGGATGACAAATGGACACTGATGTTTGATGGGGCTGTGAATATGAACGGTAACGGTGTTGGGGCAGTATTGATCAATCCTAAAGGTGCTCATATACCTTTTTCTGCCAGATTGACGTTTGACGTCACCAACAACGAAGCTGAGTATGAGGCTTGTATCATGGGGATAGAAGAAGCCATTGATCTGAGGATCAAAACGCTTGACATTTATGGAGATTCCGCTCTAGTGATCAATCAAGTCAATGGAGATTGGAATACGAATCAGCCGCATTTGATTCCGTATAGAGATTACACCAGAAGAATACTGACGTTCTTCAAGAAGGTGAAGTTGTATCATGTCCCCCGGGATGAGAATCAAATGGCTGATGCCTTGGCTACTTTGTCGTCTATGATCAAAGTTCATTGGTGGAATCATGTGCCACATGTTGCGGTGAATCGACTCGAGAGGCCTGCGTATGTGTTTGCAGCCGAGTCTGTTGTGATTGATGAGAAGCCGTGGTATTATGACATCAAGAACTTCCTCAAGACTCAGGAGTATCCTGAAGGTGCGTCGAAGAATGACAAGAAAACCCTGAGAAGGCTAGCTGGAAGCTTCTATTTGAATCAGGATGATGTGCTGTATAAGAGAAACTTTGACATGGTCTTGCTCAGATGCGTGGACAGACCCGAGGCGGACATGTTAATGCAGGAAGTTCATGAAGGTTCCTTCGGTACTCATGCCGGCGGACATGCAATGGCTAAGAAATTGTTGAGAGCGGGTTATTACTGGATGACTATGGAATCCGATTGTTTCAAGTATGCTCGGAAGTGCCATAAGTGTCAAATTTATGCTGATAAGGTGCATGTACCACCAAGCCCTCTGAATGTCATGAATTCGCCTTGGCCGTTTGCCATGTGGGGCATTGATATGATTGGGAAGATTGAGCCTACTGCTTCGAATGGACATCGCTTCATCTTGGTTGCGATTGACTATTTCACCAAGTGGGTGGAAGCAGCTTCCTATGCTAACGTTACCAAACAAGTGGTTACCCGGTTCATCAAGAAAGAAATCATATGTCGTTATGGAGTTCCTGAGAGAATCATCACTGACAATGGTTCGAATCTCAATAACAAGATGATGAAAGAGCTTTGTAAAGATTTCAAGATTGAACATCACAATTCTTCTCCTTACAGACCGAAGATGAATGGTGCTGTAGAAGCGGCAAACAAGAATATCAAGAAGATTGTGCAGAAGATGGTCGTTACGTACAAGGATTGGCATGAGATGCTGCCTTTCGCTTTGCATGGGTACCGTACCTCAGTACGTACGTCGACCGGGGCAACCCCTTACTCCCTTGTGTATGGTATGGAAGTTGTCCTACCTGTTGAAGTGGAGATTCCTTCTCTGAGAGTTTTATTGGATGTCAAGCTGGACGAAGCCGAGTGGATTCGAACAAGGTTTAACGAGTTGAGCCTTATCGAAGAGAGACGGCTAGCAGCTGTATGCCATGGACAGTTGTATCAGCGAAGGATGAAGCGAGCCTTTGATCAGAAAGTGCGTCCTCGAAGCTATCAGATCGGTGATCTAGTTTTGAAGAGGATCCTCCCTCCCGGTGCAGATAACAGGGGCAAGTGGACTCCTAATTATGAAGGTCCGTATGTTGTGAAAAAGGTATTCTCCGGTGGAGCCTTGATGCTTACAACTATGGATGGTGAAGATTTTCCGTCTCCTGTTAACTCAGATGTAGTCAAAAAATACTTCGCATAAATTGACCCGCTGGACAAAAAGAAAAAAGAGTCCAGGCAAAAAAAGGGCATCCCGGCGAACCAAAAACAGAAAGAAAAGGTTCGGGCAAAAATTAGGGATAAAATGAAAAGAATTTGTACACCCGGTAAGTCGAAAACCCGCAAGGGCGGCTTAGGCAAAAATGGGTATCCCGGTGGATTGAAAACCCGAAAGGGCGATCCAGCCAAAAGAGGGATTAAAGCGAAGACTACAGTCTGAGTTGTCTGTACTTCATCAAGCTTTGTCGTCTGCCATCTCGAAAGATGTGATCCGTCCAGTCATTCTTCTCAGAAAGCAAGGAGTTGGGAGGAAAACTGATGATCTGTGAGTTATAACAGAATTGGGAAATAGTGGATGCCGTGTTCACGTTGCCATTAGGATAGATTTTTCCTTTTGTGCGCAATTACCTCTTTCTAGGAATTGCCTCCCAATGTATTTGCCTTTTCAGGCACATTTTCAATCAATAAAAGTCGTTATTCAGATAAATAGCTCTTTTGTTTTTATTTTTACTATTTTGTTTGCAAAAATGTCCGAATTTTTTGATAAGCATCGCATATAAAAACATGAAGGCTAAACAATGGCTTGCAGGATGACAAAACATTTGAAAGTCATTTTGAATGTTGAGGACACTTGAGCGTATCTTGTCCATGTATCCCCTGGGGGCATTTTGTTATGCTGTTTTTCAGGATTGGCATCTGTGAGGACGTTTCCTCAGCAGATATATTCCCCAAGCAAGTTTGGAAGCTATCAGAGCTATGTTCCCCTGCGGAGACGTCTGTGGATAGTGCCTTCTATTCCCCAACAGATCTAAGGATTGCCTATCCCCAGCAGGCCTGTATTTGCCGATTTCCTACCCGAGTGAGGCAGGTTCATTGAAATTTATCTCCAGCATTTATCCTATCTGTGGACTGAAGGATATCCCCAGCGGAGTTTACCTTCCCCCCAGCAGTAGTGCTATTCTTCAACATGAGTGAGAAGTCGTTGCTCTCCTTGCAGAGTCACCCCGCAGAGTTGGAGTACCCAATCAGTTTTGGCTCCCCAGCCGGAGTTTTTTCATCATTTTTGCATTTTTGCATTTTAATGATCATTGCATCCTCAAACTGCGTAGCATTCCCATTCAATATGGAGCATCACGCCATAGAAAAATTCAAACATATGCATTCATGTGTTAACCTCACCAGACCGTATCCCCGGCAGAGGCGGATCATTTTGTTCAACATCGGTGCAACACGCCTGCTACAGTGGCTCCTGACAGCACTCAGGATTGATATCCCCAGAGAGGTTTATTACCTCACCCGTTGGCGACAGAAAATTTGTCTCTCCCCAGTGAGACCCCCAGCAAGTGGTCAACCTTGCCTTGACATATCTAAGATGTCGTTCTTGTGATACCGGTAAGTGTCATGCTAGCACCCGCGTGTGTTTCTTTGTTTGGTGTCGGTAAACACCATTGTTTCGGTGTCTGTAAACATCGGTTATTCTCCCCAGTCATCGGTAAATGTCTGGTCATCATTTTGGGTGTCGGTAAACACCATTGTTTCGGTGTCTGTAAACATCGGGTTTTCTCCCCAGTCATCGGTAAATGTCTGGTCATTTTTTGATGTCGGTAAACATCATCTTTCGATGTCGGTAAACATCGAGTCTTTTCTGCAGACATCGGTAAATGTCTGATAATCCCCAGCTAGAGATCCCCAGTAGAGTCATCGGTAAATGTCCTATCTGTTTTCCAGTTGCAAATATTTGTTTTTTCCCTTAGTGAAGTGTTCCCAGTCATCGGTAAATGTCTGGTCGTTTTTGGATGTCGGTAAACATCATCTTTCGATGTCGGTAAACATCGAGTCTCATCCCAGCCACCGGTAAATGTTTGGTCATGCTTTGTTTCCTTGTTGATAAAATCAAGATCCCCAGAAGTCGTCGGTAAACGTCTTGTCTGATTACACCACAAAGATTTTGTTCCTCCCCAAGTGGAGACGCCATCGGTAAATGGCCCTGTATGCTTCGATATCGGTAAATATTGAATGCCCAGTTTTATCCGCCATCGATAAATGGCCCCGTATGCTTCGATATCGGTAAATATCAGATCCCCAGTTGCAGTAGCCATCGGTAAATGGTCGAGTTGAAGCTGATATCGGTAAATGTCAAGTTTCTTTGAAGCCACCATCGGTAAATGGTTTTGCTTCCTTTTACATCAGGAGTTGTTTCCCAGCAGCCATCGGTAAATGGTCTTGCTGAAGTTGATATCGGTAAATATCAAGCTTCCAGTTTCTAACCATCGGTAAATGGTTTCGCTTTTCTGAAGTTGTCAATTGCAGGCGTCATCAGTAAATGACGTGGTTCTTCTTGTATCATATCCGGCAGAGTGCAAATTTCTACGGTTCTTGGTATTCAATCCCTGTTTACCCTGAAGGTCTGACAGCCGTCGCTCTCATCCATTCGGGTTCCCAGCTGATTGAATAGGGGCAGCTGTAGCACCTCAAATTTGCACCTATCATTGTACATACATTCTCATATTAGGTCATAACATAACATGGTCCACTGCATAACATTGCATTGTCCTATTTGCCTCAAGTGCAAGCCAATCAAGAGAATTAGGTCAAACTGGTCAGGAGATCAGTCAGTCAAGCAAGCAAGTGCATTTCTCAAGGAGCCAAGGCCTTAGGGTTGGTCCAACATGTTCACATGACTTGGGGATCCATTTGAAGAGTTTTGGTCAAGGATTGGATGTTCAGAAGTCATCAGTCAGTGCACAGTCAGCCAGAAACCCTAAAAAGTCAAACTTGGTCAACTGTGTCTGATTTTATGGTTTTGATGATGGGATTTGGTTTGAGAGAGCTTATTCATGTCCAAATAGTCTTCATATATCATGTCAAACACCATCATGGAAGAATTTGAAGCCAGATCAGAAATTTCCAAAAAGGGAAACTTGACCTGTAACTGAAATTTACCAAAAATGGAAAGTCTTGATCCTCAAACTTACATCATGATACAAGCTTCAAATGAATTTTTGCCCAACATGAAAGTTGAAGATCTTGTTCTCCCATTTCCAAAAAGTCCAAGAACACTCAATTCCCATGTATGGTTGGCAAGTTATGATCAAATCATTTTCAGAAATTCTTGAACTTCAAAAGGCCATATCTCTCAAACCATTTGGCCAAATTTGGTGAGGTTTTTTCCAACAAGTCACATTTGACCTCCTCTTTCCAAAAATGTAATTTTCATGTACCAAAACTTTATGGATCAAAATGGCATTTTTGGACTTGCATGAATTAATTTCAAGTGAGGTTGAAAAATGAGTTTCAAAATTAACCACTTCCAACCAATTCTACCAATCAAACATGTTCTGAAATTGCATTTTGGTCATGTTACAAAGCCATTTTCGTGCAGTACACACAACCATTCCCAAGTTGCTTGAAAATTGGACAAAAGTACACTTTTTCACCAACTCCATCCCACATTTTCATGAACTTTGATTTGTACCCTTAAACAGCAGATATATTCATCATTTTCTGTCATTGTGAACCCTAGCAGCAGCCACCATTAGAAACAGAGAATTCACTCACTCTCTCAAAAATCCATTTTCTTACCATTCTCAAAATCTGCAAAATACTCCAAAGACCACGAGTCAGCTTTGTTGATTCAACATCCATACACCATTGTGAGCTTGTTTCAACCTCTATTCCACATCTGTAACCAGCCTTTGCTCAGTTGTTCTTCAAAGCATCTTCCATGGCAGAACTGGTGTCAAGCAAGAGCAAGCTTCTTTGAGCTAAACCATCTTCATCATTCGTCATTAGGAGGGTTTTAAAGCATCTGTTTCAAGCCAAATACACAAGATAGCAACTGAATCCCAACTGTTCTTCAAAACTGGTAAAATTTCGATCTCATTATTTCATCAAATCAATACATGTTTTAGAAAGATCTCTCCATGCTGAGCTTTGTGATGGTTTTACTTTTTAAAATGGTTGATTATTGCTCGAGTTATGCTGAAATAAAGTTTGGTGATGAAACATAGTTTTGCTCGATTCAGGATCCATAGTGTGTTTTAGTGAAAATTGATAATGGATTCGTGTTTGTCATTGCTTGCTGATCATTTGTGTGTGTCCAATTTCATTTTCTGGAAAAATCTTTGATGAACTCGATTTGGGAAGATGAGCATTCATGCTGTTCATGTTAAAACCCTAGGTTTCCATTGCCTTGCCCAGAAACTGGTTTTTCACGTACTGCATGGCACTGTTGGTCCATGAACCAATCAGGTTATTTCCTGGCCGCGCCCAAAACGGCACCGTTTTGTTAAATGAACCCCATAATTACACTTATGCCATTCCCGTTTTATTAAATCAAATTAATCCATTTATTTTTCTCACTTTTATTTCATTTAGCATGGCTTGCTTGCAAAAATCATAATTCATTCATTTTAAATCCAAAATTCATGGGAATTTTTGCATCATCTTCATCATGATCCCTAGTTTTTTATCATGATTTTTGCTGATTTTTTGGATGAGTAGATTTTAAATGGCATTAGGGTTTTGTTCATGTGACCAATTTTTGTACATCTTGCCAAATCATTTGTGAAATTGTGATGATATATCCAATGGCCCTGAATTTTTTTGTGCATAAACTAGACTCATTCATGTTTATTTTGATGTAGAGTTTGTGAATTTATCTTATCTGATTGTCAAGTTATGAATTTTTGAATTAGGGTGTGACAATTTGTGTCACACCAATGATATGCAATTTCATGATTTTTGATACCATGCTTCTTGACCTCCAATTGATGTGAATTTTTGCATAAACCTACTCTTGTATGTCTAGTTTGCACATGATTTTTCTTGGAATTATTTGTGCCCTTTTCCATTTGTTTGAGATTTTCTCCCCTGTTTGACCAAAATGTTGACCTTATGTGATGCATGTTGCCATTTCATTTGTGAAATCCTCATACTTTATTAGATGGACATGAAATTTTACATGAGATAACTAGACATCCTCATCTTTGCCATGGTTTTAGTCCCATTCATTTATCATACACCATCTCTGATTTATGATTTTTCTAAGTTGATGCATGTTTGGTTGACTTCATTGAGCATGTTCAAAATTGCTTTGACTTTCTGATTTTCATTGACTGCTTTCCACTTGTCCAAATGTGATGAAATTTGACATGCTTACCTTGCTGTGGGTTGTGATTGATCATGATTTATTTGATGAGTTTTGGAAATGTTTGAGATTGGTTTTGATGCAAGTCTTGCTGTTGACTTCTATGAGCTCCTAAATGCCATGTTTTGACTTAATTTGTTCATGAAATGATGATGATGATTGATATGAATGTGAACCCAATTGGTTTTGTTTCTTGATTGTTTGAACATGATTTTGGATACTTGCCCTTTGCTGTTTTAACTTTTTCATTCTCTTTTGACCCTAGGCTTGCCCTAGTGGTCCTGTTACTCACCTTTGAGCTCATGTTTTCAGGTTGACCAACAAATGACCAATGAGACCAATTCTTTTTTGATTGAGCTTGCTTGAATATCATTGATTAACTTGTTTGTTTTGTAGGTGGCTTGGCTCACATGCCTTGAGCCTTGTGCCTTGCGCATCCATTTGCCTATGATTAACTGTTGATGAATGTTTCCTTTTGCTTTGTTTTGAAGTTGTATACTAATGTCTGCTTGACTATTTCAGGTGCTTTTAGTTGCTCAGTTCCTCGTGAAATTTTGCTTTGCTTTGCTTATATAAGCAATTTGCATTGAGGTATATTTCTAATCTTCATGTAGTCTGGAAGACCTGGCCTGTTACTTGGCCAGGCAACTGTCTGAAGTCCTCCTTAAGAGGCAATGTTTGTGGATGTTTAATTTTGTCCTTGCATAGAGTCAAAGACCTCCTAAGTGAAGAGGCAATTGGCAGAACCCAAGGGATATGCAACCTATCCCCTGCTATTCTGTGTGTCATCTGCTTTGCTCACACCACTGTGTTGATGCATTGCAGATACAAACCCAAGATCTTGTACAATTGTACAGTTGAGTCAGTATCAAATGTATAGAAGGGTTCCCACTTTCTGAACCCACACATTCTTGTCTTAAGCTCTCCCAGGCCAGGGATAAGAGCTGTGAAGTCTCATCTTCACTCACCCTTCATCTGCTTCACCTTGGCTCTCAATGTCAAGGTTAAGAGCAACATCTACCCAGTTCCAGAGGTTTGTTTGTTGAGGTTGATATGACCCCTCGACTAAAACCTAACCCTTGTGTGAGCCCTTGTTTGTATATAGTGTGTGCTACCTGTGCTTGTATGTTTGTTTGACTTGCTTCCTGTGCAAGTTAGGTTTAGTTTAGACTTGCTTCCTGTGCAAGTTAGGTTTTGCTTGGCTTGCTCCCTGTGCAAGTTAAATGTGTGTGTGGCTTGCTTCCTGTGCAAGTCATGATTAGGATAGGCTGGCTCCCTGTGCCAGTTAGCTAGAAACCTTAACTTAGGGATGATTTTGCATGATAACATCTAGGCTCGAGTCGTAGTCTCCCTAGTTGTGTCTCCCTCTGTTATCTAGTTAGGCTAGTCCTGTATCCCTCCGTAGGGGAACTACGTCGCCCTGATCCTCATACCAGATGAGGTACGTAGGCAGGAGATAAGCAGATCTCTCCGGGCGCCTGTGTCTTTGTTTTGTCTTGTTGTGTGCTTGGAAGCTGATGTAAGTCCATCGAGTGGCATTTGGGTTCCAGTGTGGGTTTGTTGGTTCGGATGCTGATGTAAGTCCAGTGATTGGCGTTCAGGCTCCACGTTTGCCTCTTTGTGTGTGTTTTGGGTTCGGATGCTGATGTAAGTCCAGTGATTGGCATTCGGGCTCCACGTTTGCCTTTGTCTGTTTTTGTTTGTGTGCGTGTCAGCCGAGCTACGAATGCTCTGATTCTCCTTCGTCCAAGGAGATACGTATGCATAGGATGCGACATCCTAGCGAGCATGTGTCGTTTCCCCAGTCCGAACTACTTCGACTCTGATGTCTATGCCTGATAGACTAAGTAGGCCCAGGATGTGATATCCTGCCGAGTCAGTTTCAGTCTGTTTTCTTGTGTCTCTTTCAGCCAGTGCGTGTGTGTGTTTGAGCAGTGTTTTAGCAACCATTTTCCTTTCTATTGTGCGTGGATCCCGTCGAGTACGACGGATGCGTAAGGGTGCTAATACCTTCCCTTCGCATAACCGACTCCCGATCCCATTCTCTTTGGTCGCGAGACCATGTCTTTTCCCAGGTTTACTCTGAGCGTTTCCTTTCCCTCTTTTGGGATAAATAACGCACGGTGGCGGCTCTGTTGTTCTTGTTTTCCCGCCGGTTTTTCGCGTGATGCGACACTATACACTTGTGTCCTTTTATCTTTTCAGCTTTTTCGGAAAATGGTAACACAAAAAAAAACCTTAAAAAGAACACATTTTTGCATGTCATGGTCAGTCCTCTAAAAACAATTGTTTGTACAGGTTACTTAAACCCGTTGAACACAATGACATCATGCCCTCTCCCAACTTTGAACATTCTGTATTCGAAGCTGAAGAGGAAGAGTGGGATGAGATTCCAGAAGAGGTCGCCCGCCAGTTTGAAAATGAAGAAGACACTATTCAGCCATACAAGGAGCCTTTGGAAACAGTCAACTTGGGTTCGGAAGAAAATGTGAAAGAAGTCAAAATTGGAGCATTGTTATCCCCACATGTCAAGGAGCAATTGATCAGCCTGTTGAAAGAGTATGTAGACGTGTTTTCTTGGTCTTATCAAGATATGCCTGGTCTCGACACTGACATCGTAGAGCACAAGCTACCTTTGAAGCCAGAATGTCCACCGGTCAAACAGAAATTAAGAAGAACACATCCAGATATGGCCGTCAAAATTAAAGAAGAAGTTCTGAAGCAAATAGATGCTGGTTTTCTTGCCACTTCAGTGTATCCAGAGTGGATAGCAAATATTGTGCCAGTTCCTAAGAAGGATGGGAAGGTACGAATGTGTGTCGACTATCGTGACTTAAATAGAGCAAGCCCAAAGGATGATTTCCCCCTGCCTCACATTGACATGTTGGTAGACAATACAACAAAGTTTGACATATTCTCCCGAAGACATGGAAAAAACTACATTCATAACACCATGGGGAACATTCTGTTATCAAGTGATGCCGTTTGGGTTGAAGAACGCAGGTGCTACTTACCAGCGAGCCATGACAATGCTCTTTCACGACATGATGCACAAAGAGATTGAGGTTTATGTGGATGACATGATCGCGAAGTCTCGTTCAGAAGAAGGTCACTTAGTAGATCTATTGAAGTTGTTTCAACGGTTGAGGAAGTTCCGTCTTCGCCTCAATCCTAACAAATGCACATTTGGCGTCAGGTCAGGTAAACTCTTGGGCTTCATTGTCGGCCAAAAAGGCATTGAAGTTGATCCAGATAAAGTAAAAGCTATCCAAGAGATGCCCGCACCAAAAACAGAAAGGCAAGTGAGAGGTTTTCTAGGACGATTGAATTACATATCCCGGTTTATTTCTCACATGACTGCCACTTGTGAACCTATCTTCAAATTGCCGAGAAAGAGTCAGAATTGTGTTTGGACAGAGGATTGTCAGAAAGCATTTGACAGTATCAAAGAGTACCTCATGGAGCCTCCTATCTTGTTACCACTTGTTGCTGGAAGACCGTTGGTTATGTATTTGACAGTGCTTGAGAATTCTATGGGCTGTATTCTGGGTCAACAAGACGAAACTGGAAAGAAAGAGCATGCCATTTACTACTTAAGCAAGAAATTTACTGACTGTGAATCACGATACTCCTTACTCGAGAAGACATGTTGTGCATTGGCTTGGGCTGCTAAGAGATTGAGGCAGTATATGTTAAGTCACACCACTTGGTTGATATCCAAAATGGATCCAATCAAGTACATTTTTGAGAAGCCTGCACTCACTGGTAAGATTGCCAGATGGAAGATGCTGTTATCAGAATACGACATTGAGTATCATACCCAGAAAGCTATCAAGAGCAGTGTGTTGGCTGAGTACCTTGCTCACCAACCCGTTGAAGATCACGATGATAATGAGGATGAGTTTCCTGATGAAGATGTCATGTTCCTAAAATCCAGAGATTGTAAAGAGCCACTTCCTGAAGAAGGACCTGAACCAGATTCTCAATGGGGTTTAGTATTTGATGGAGCTTCCAACGTTTATGGACATGGAGTAGGTGCAGTCATTATCACTCCAGGAGGTTCTCATATTCCTTTCACGGCAAGAATTTGCTTTGAATGTACAAACAACATTGCTGAATATGAAGCCTGTATCATGGGTCTTGAAGAAGCCATTGACCTCCGCATCAAAAATCTTACTGTTTATGGTGACTCAGCGTTAGTTATCAATCAGATCAAAGGAGAATGGGAAACACGCCACCCTGGCTTGATCCCATACAAAGACTATGCAAGAAGATTGTTGACTTTCTTCACCAAGGTTGAATTGCATCACATTCCTCGGGATGAGAATCATATGGCGGATGCTCTAGCTACGTTGTCTTCAATGTATCAAGTGGGTTTTCCAAACGAAGTATCCAGAATTGTGATCAAGCGACTTGATAGACCAGCACATGTGTTTACAGCTGAGGCCAGTTTTGATGATAAACCATGGTACCACGATATCAAGCATTTCCTTCAGACTCAGGAGTATCCTCTTGGAGCAACAGAAAAAGATAAAAAGACTTTGAGAAGATTGTCAGGCAGTTTCTTCCTTAATCAGAATGTGCTCTATAAGAGGAATTATGACATGGTCTTACTCAGATGTGTTGACAAAAAGGAAGCAGAAATGTTTATGAAAGAAGTTCACGAAGGGTCCTTTGGTACTCATGCAAACGGCCACTCTATGTCAAGAAAGATGTTGAGAGTTGGTTACTACTGGTTGACCATGGAATCAGATTGCTGCAAATTTGTAAAGAAGTGTCACAAATGTCAGATCTACGCTGATAAGGTTCATGTACCACCAACCTTTTTGAATGTGATTTCTGCTCCTTGGCCATTCTCAATGTGGGGCATTGACATGATCGGTATGATTGAACCCAAAGCTTCCAACGGACACCGTTTCATTCTCGTGGCAATTGATTACTTCACCAAATGGGTGGAAGCAGCTTCGTATGCAAAGGTGACAAAGCAAGTGGTGGTCAGATTCATCAAAAATAATCTCATTTGCCGATATGGCATTCCAAACAAGATCATCACTGACAATGGCTCCAATCTGAACAACAAAATGATGGATGAATTATGTGAAAGTTTCAGGATCGAGCATCATAACTCTTCTCCTTACCGTCCCAAGATGAATGGGGCAGTTGAAGCTGCAAATAAGAATATCAAGAAGATCATTCAAAAGATGGTTGTTACCTACAAAGATTGGCATGAAATGCTGCCTTTTGCACTACACGGATATAGAACATCAGTCCGTACTTCAACTGGGGCAACCCCATTTTCACTTGTATACGGTATGGAAGCTGTGTTACCGATAGAGGTTGAAATTCCATCAATGAGGATACTAATGGAAACTCAGTTGTCAGAGGCTGAATGGTGTCAAAGCAGATACAATCAGTTGAATTTGATTGAAGAAAAAAGAATGACTGCCTTGTGCCATGGACAGTTATATCAAAAGAGAATGAAGCAGGCATTTGATAGGAAGGTTAAGCCGAGAGAATTCAAAGAGGGTGACCTTGTGCTCAAGAAGATGATACTATTTCACAATGATTCTAGGGGCAAGTGGACTCCTAACTATGAAGGACCCTATGTTGTCAAGAAAGCCTTCTCAGGCGGTGCTTTAATTCTTACAAACATGGATGGTGAAGAGCTTCCACGTCCCGTGAATACAGATGCAGTCAAGAAATACTTCGCCTAAAAAATGAAAAGAACAGCTCGCTAAGTTGAAAACCCGAAAGGGCGGCTTAGGCAAAAATGAGCGTCTCGGTGGACTGAAAACCTGAAAGGGCGGTCCAAGCAGAAATTAGAGACATAAAAAAACAAAGAGAATATTATCCCGGTAGATTGAAAACCCGAAAGGGCAATCTAGGCAAAAGTTAGGGATTTCAGGCAAGTAACTGCATAACAGAGATAAGATCATTGAAGTATCAGAATATTTTCAACAGTTCTCCAACTTTCTCAAGGCTGCAATACAGGTCAAAAGTGGAAGAGAGAATGATGTCATTGTAGTTCAACGTACCCTTTTTCCACGAAATTACCATTTTCCAATTTGTAAAGATCTATGGAATCACGCTGTTGGCTGATTACCATCCTATCAAATCAATTTGAGCCTTTCTATATTTCTTGGCACTCTTAATTTTCATTTCAATTTACGAAAGTTCTTTTACTTTGACAGATATGTTTTGAAACAAAAGTTTTGAATTAAAAACAGTTTTTGAAAAATATAAAGATTATTTATTTTGATTTGTGGACATCAATAAAAGGATTGAGACATGTGGTCCCAGTAATTCTGAAATCATGTGATTCCAACTAGACATGTTCATATTACTATCCTTATATGTATATGATGAAAAAATCTCCACAGGTGTCTTGGCAGTAATATTTCTCCAGCAGAGGTTGTGATTCTGGATATCCCCAGCTATGCTTCCTAGTTTTCCTCAAGAGATCATGCAAGAAATATTTCAAGAAGTTTCTTCCCTTCACTTGGGGCATGAAGACTCCCCAGTTAATTGATCATGAAGACTCCCCAGTTTAATTGATCATGAAGACTCCCCGGTTAATTGATCATGAAGACTTTGATCCAGGTTTTAAGTTACAGATTTGGCCTATGGGATTACTACAGGTATTTCCCCAATAATTTATTAAAGCGGGATCAGCAATGTCCCCAGCAGAGGATGAGAAGGAAGATTTGATTTCCCTGAGCAGGAGTAATACAGAGGTCTCCATCCCTCAGCGAGTGAAGAAAGTTAATATTCAGAAACTACAGGGAATCTCCTGTTGTTCTCTGTCCATTCAATAGAAGGATATGTCTCCTCCTCAGTAATGTTTTTGTAGTAAAAGAAGAGTGTGTTATGCATTTTAAGCAAATTCAAGAATTGCAGGATTTCTCCTAAATTCTCAATTATATTCAAAGGTCAGACATCACTGTTCCCCGGCAGAGTCTCCTAGAGGAAAGATCTCGTAACCAGATATCAGACACCATAATCCCCTGCAGAGTCTTCAGATACAGAAAGTCTCCATGATAATTAAAGCAAAAAAATCAAGGATAGATTTCCCCTATATTCTTATTCCCTGGAAAGATACCACCTATCCCCAGCGGACTTTATCCCCAGCGGAGTCTTCCAGAAGAATAATCCCTTCTGCATTATCAGCAAATTCAAGAATTGCAGGACTTCTCTTACAATATCATCTTATTTCCAGAGGATAACACCTTGTATCCCCATCGGAGTCCTCAGAAAGGTCCAATCCTCATATACCTCATGAATTCAAAAACCACAGGGGATCTCCTGTATTTTTGAAGTAGAAGGCATCTCCATTCTTCTACGGAATCCTCAGCAGAGACAGACTTTTAAAGAAACCTGGATATGGTGCTCTTGTACCAATGCCCAGCAAGCCTTTGTACTACTCCCTAGCGAGTCTCAGTGCAAATCTCCAGCAAGTCCTTATGCAGTTGTTAACATTTTTAGTTATTCCTAGTTTTGTCTGTCCATCATGCATTCATTACTAAATATTCATGCATATCTATGACATATCATGCTTGCATTCATATGCACCTTGTTTCCTTGTTTATATTGTGGGTTGAGTCAATCTCTCCATATAGAGTATCCTCATAAGCAGCAAAATACCTTTTATTGGTCATGTTCCCCACAGAGATCTATGCCTCGTGGAAGATGGTTGTTTCAGTTGTAAATCCTGATGAGTTCATTCCTCTTCAGTTGAAGTCTTGTTTGACCGTTTCATTCTAGTTCTATCCTAGTTTGAACCTCGTGTCTCCAGATAAAGCTCAGAAATTGCCAGTAAAAGAAGGCAACAATATAGTCTTTGTGACTCTCATTCAGTAAAACATACATGACAGATATTATGTCCAAGTCCTTTATACCTTCATCTTTGAGTTGGTACCCATTACAAACTTGAGTTACCTACATCCATGAGTGGTAACCTTTGTTATCCCTCGGATAAATTAATTACTATCTCCATCTATGAGTTGATAACATCCTCACAGAAAGTTCCATGGTTCTACCTGCAACTTTGAGCTGGTAGCGTGCTTTCGTCTTTGAGTTTAGCACAGATTCCTTTTGATTCCACCTTCGTCTTTGAGTTGGTGAAGTACCTGCAACTTTGAGCTGGTAATATGCATTCATCTTTGAGTTAGCAAGATTTCTTTTGATTCCACCTTCGTCTTTGAGTTGGTGAAGTACCGTCATCTATGAGCTGGTAGTGTGCATTCATCTTTGAGCTTGCACAGGTTTCTTTTGATTCCATCTTCGTCTTTGAGTTGATGGAATGCCTTCATCTATAAGTTAGGTACACTTTATCCTGTTACCTTCATCTTTGAGCTGGTAACGTGCTTTCGTCTTTGAGTCAGCACAATTTTCTTATGTTTCCATCTCCGTCTTTGAGTGGATGGAGTACCTTCATCTATGATTTAGGTACATAGTGAGCCCTCATCTATGAGCTGGTAGTATGCATTCATCTTTGAGTTCGCACATTTTCCTGTGATTCCATCTTCGTCTTTGAGTTGATGGAGTACCTTCATCTATGAGTAGGGTATGTTTGATCCTTGTTGAACTGATAGTGTGCTTTCATCTTTGAGTCTGCACAGATAACTTCTGATTCCATCTTCGTCTTTGAGTTGATGGAGTACCTTCATCTATGAGTTAGGTACATTTTGTCCTTCCACCGTCATCTTTGAGTCGGTAATGATAAACATCTCCAGGAGAATATGTTCTAAATTCTTTTAAACACCTTTGTCAATGAATCGGTGGTTGCCTTCAACTTTGAGTCGGCATTTCTCTGTCTACCTCATCAATGAGTTGGTAGTGTGCATTCAACTGTAAGTCTGCACAATGATCCTTAGATCTGATTCTTCATCTACACCATCATCAATGAGTTGGAATTTGATTTCCCTAGCAGTGTTATTATCAATCTTTTGAAGCTTGCCTTCAACTTTGAGTTGGCATGTCCTGTTTACCTCATCAATGAGTGGGTAGTGAGCTGTCAACCATGAGTTAACGCAGTTCGATTCTTATTATGCCCTTGTTATACCTTCATCCTTGAGTTGGTATTCATCTTTTCTGTTATCTCCATCTTTGAGTTGGTAATGTACTATCACATCAGTACTCTTGTTATATTGATCTTTTCCCACTTTCATCTATGAGATAGTGATGTATCGTCAACATTGAGTCGATATCTCTTTTCCTCCTATTTTCCATCTATGAATAGGTAGTGAATCTTCCCCAACTGAGTATTCTCAGTGTTTACCTTCATGCATTGAGTCGGTGTATGTCCTTCCCCAGTAGAGTTTGCACTCCTGTGTCTCTGTGTCTGTCTGTCTTTTGCATCATGCATACATGCATTTGCGGTCAAATTTTGTGGTGTTTGTCATATTTAATTACCTTACGCCACTCGATAGCCTCCGGCTATCTGGCCTAAGTTAATTAAATAGGGGCATCTGTCGCACCCCAAAATTTGACTTTGGCTTTGTTGACCACATCTTGATTAATCTCGTTGTCTCGTATTCATCTCAATTTCTTAAACTTCGCGTGACAACTGGTTTGATTAGGTTTTGTGTGTTTTCGTTGCTTACCGTGTTGTATTTCGTTGTTTTAGCAAAACCTGGCCGATCTCGTTGCCTCGTATTTATCTCGCTTATCTCTTTTGTGCGTGGCATCGCTTCGATTAGGTTTTGTGCGTTTTTTTTAATTGTTTGTTTGTCGGTATTTTGACTGTATTCCGAATATATTAGAGTTTTCGTATTATCCGATTATTTGTGATTGTGTTTATCAGTGTTTTCGTGATGTCGTGTTGATTTTATTATTGCCTAGGGTTGTTTATTTAATTACGTGTTGTGCCGTGTGATTTAATCGAGTCTGTTTGAGTCGTGTTGTTGATTTTACTGGTTTACCGGTTTACTGGTTTATTGGTTTTATCAATTTGTCTGTTTTGCTGTGCAAATTGTCATCGTTTTTATCGCGTTCGTGTCGCTCGATTTTATCGTATTTTAATCGTGTGCCGTTTAATATTATTTGTGCTTAATATTAATTGTGTTTAGTTGTTAATTAGTTTATTTAATTAGGATTACTATTATATTAGTTTATTATTATTATTATTATATAATATATAAATATATATTATTAATTTATGTTAGATATTTTTTAGGTTTCTTATTGTTTAAGTAATCTAAATATATATTATTAATTTATGTTAGATATTTTTTAGGTTTCTTATTGTTTAAGTAATCTAAATATATATATATATATATATATATATATATATATATATATATATATATATATATATATATATATAGATGTGGTTAGTAAGAAAAAAGAAAAAAAAGGTGGATCAGAAGAAGGAAAAAACGTGTGGTGAGAGAAACAGAGAATTGAAAAGAAATATTTTTCCAAAAGCATTACCGTATTTCACTTGTTCTTCATTTTCGGTAACCCAAAATCGTTCCGATTATTCACCGAAACACAAAACCGATTTCATATCTTTGAAGTTAGTTGAGTCCAGGTCACAAATATCCAAGGTTCATTTCATTCCGGTGTCGTTTCACCGATCAAAAGCGACGTTGAAGTCAGGCACTCACGAAGGCAGCCAACACTGCGTCGGTGACGGTTTCCAGCTTTCGGTCGATCATTTGGACGATCAGAAGTTCATCCTCTTCACACAAGGTAATATTCTTCACTTATCTCTGAAATCGGCAAAGTTCCGGCTTGCCGACATGTGTTTTAATATATTATTTATCTAAATATATATATATATATATATATATATATATATATATATATATATATATATATATATATATATATATATATATATATATATATATATATATATATATATATATATATTATTTTTGTCTATTATATATCTAAATATATATATATATATATATATATATATATATATATATATATATATATATTATCTTTGTCTATTATATATTATTTGTATATATATATATATATATATATATATATATATATATATATATATATATATATATATATATATATATATATATATATATATATATATATATATATATATATATATATATATATATATATATATATATATATATATATATTATTTTTGTCTATTATATATTATTTGTCTATATATATATAAATATATATATATATATATATATATATATATATATATATATATATATATATATATATATATATATATATATTACTTTTGTTTACTAAATATTGTTTATCTTTTATTACTATTTTGCATATATGTTTTATTTAAATGTTAGTTAAATTAATTATTTGTTTAAATGTTTATTTTAATTAAATATTTATTTATATCAAATGTTTATTTTGTCTAAAGTAAATGTTTATATTGTTTTTTTTATATTTGTTTATGTTGTTACTAACCGTTTCGTTTCAGTTTCAGCTCGATTAACTCCACTAACTATTCGTAATACTAACTATTCATAGCTAACTGTGTTGTAATAATTTACTTTCTCGCATTTTTTATGTTTTGTATTGTGTGTTTAATCGTATTGTTCACGTTTTATGTTAAAAAATCGAAAAATCCAAAAAAGAGAAACCCGATGCGATTCCAACGGTCGCCGTTTAAGAAACCCTTTTCACACACTCACAAACTTACTCTTGGGCTTCCTTATAATGAGCCCATTTATTTATTGTTTCAGGGTTTAGGCTCATTCAAAACTTTTGCCAGCTTTGGCTTTTCAGTTTAAAAACATTTTCAAAAGGACGTGTCAGTCTCGAAAGCCTCCCGCCTAGGTCGAGCAAGAGATGGCAAGACACGCCAATCTAAAATCAACAAAACAGACTTTCCCCTTTTCTTTTGGGAGAACTACGTGGATTCTGATTTCTCCATTGCGCCTTGGAGATACGTAGGCATGAAGTCTACGACTTTATCGAGTCCAAAAAGCAATAAAATCAAGTTCTTTTCTCATCTCCCCAATCAAACGATCAAAGCGAAAAAAGCAAAGCATTCACATAAACATAAGCAAAAAGGTTCCTGTGGAGTACCACAGATGTAGAGGGTGCTAATACCTTCCCTTTGCATAACCAACCCCCGAACCCGTAACTCTAAAGGGATTTATCGTTATTTTTCCCTTCCTCTTTTTGGATAAAATAAAAGACGGTGGCGACTCTTGCATTTAAAATATTTTTCAAACGGGTTAAGTTCAATCAATATTTAATCTCGTGAAAAATCCCGCCGCGACACCCTCGAGCATCCCAAACCCTAAAATCCAAAGCAACACGTTTACTCCTTCTACTACAGGCGAGTAAGTCTCCAAAGGTCGAGCATCCGGTAGATTGCGTAGTGACGTCGTTCGTCCAAAACCCAATCCATAACCCCGTAGTTAGCCGAACTACGGCTTGCTCTGATTCTCATTCCAGATGAGATACGTAGGCATAAGACGCGATGTCTTAGCGAGCACACATCCCCCAACCCATAGGTCAGCCGAGCTACGAAGACTCTGATTCTCATATTCAGATGAGATATGTATGCAGTCGATGCAACATCCGCGCGAGTCATTTTCATTTAACCCTTTTTTGTTTTTTGGCAAACAGCACAAGATAAACCCACACCCTTTAGACAAGAACTACAAAAGTGGATCCCGTAGAGTACTACGGATGCGTAGGGGTGCTAATACCTTCCCTTCGCATAACCGACTCCCGAACCCAAGATTTGGTTGCGAGACCCCGTCTTGTCCTTTCCTTTTTCAGGTTTACTTCGAGCGTTTCCTTTCCCTCCTTTGGGATGAATAACGCACGGTGGCGACTCTTCTGTCATTTTCTTTCGCCGGTTGTTTTTTCGCACACTGTATTTTTCAGGTTACGACAACTTTCACCATATACAAGTAACACCTTCCTCATTTCACATCTCTTTTCGCAATCCAAGTAACTCTTTCTTTTTTCGTTCTATGCAAGCAACTCTTTCGTTTTCTTTTATCATAAAAACCTTTTTTAAAATAATTTTCTTTTCTTTTTATAAAAGAACTGTTATAATTTGTTCCTTAGCAGTCAGACAAAAAGCTTAGAGCATCCAAACAAAAATCAGAATCAGCTAATGTCTACACACTTCTAGGATACGATTATAATTGTTCCCTAAAATCAACCAACACATCCGTATTTTCTACTACGAACTACATAGCTCTGATTTTCTCATTGCACTATGAGAATACATAGGCACGAAGGTTCGAATCCTTGGCGAGCACATTATTTAATAAACTTTTTTTCCCATTAACAACTAACCTTTAGATAGTAACACTTATTCGCGCAAAGAACAATCAAAATGGTTCGCATTGAGTACAACATATGTGAGGGATGTTAATACATTCCCCTTGTATAATCGACTTCCTTACCCTTTTATTCTTCCTATTGGGTTTTATCGACATTTTCCCTTTCCTTTTTGGAATAAATAAATTTCGGTGTCGTTTCTGTTTTATCTTCGAGCGTGCAATGCGCTTAGGTAATTTTTGCAGCGCGACACTGTCCAGGAAAAAATTAGGAATAAAAAATTAAAAAAAATCAAAAGAAAAAGTGGTCATCAAATACTCAAACTAAGCAAAACAAGATTTGGTGACCACCATATCAAAAATATAAAGGTCATTGACATCCTTGACAAAAATAAATAAGGTGACTTCCATTTCAAGCGAAACTTGAATCATCATCTTCACTCTTACACGGTCAAACTCTATTGGAAGACAAATGTGTATGTTGAATTAACTGAATATATGATTGGAGATCGTCATGAAGAAAGGGTCGGTTAAAAATAATTTTTTAACCTTATATCCTTTATTTCAAAAAAACGTGAACTAGACCACGTTACAACCATCAAAAAGACCTAATTAAAGCAGGGTATATTTTGAAATCATACTACAACAAGGTTGCGTAAACTGACTCCTAAAGATTTTCTAATCTTCTATATTAATGTCATATTCTCGCTGTATCTTTCAGACACAAGCTAAATCAGCAATGTGTTTGGACTAATGGTCCACTCGTCACACACTACCACATCGTTTCAATAAATGATGTTTTTTCAAAAACTTGCATGAGTGTCGCAACCTACCTGCGAAAAAAACAACCGGCGAAAAAGAAAAGACAGAAGAGTCGCCATCGTGCGTTATTTATCCCAAAGGAGGGAAAGGAAACGCTCGAAGTAAACCTGGAAAAAGGAAAGGAAAAGACAAGGTCTCGCACCAAATCTTGGGTCCGGGAGTCGATTATGCGAAGGGAAGGTATTAGCACCCCTACGCATATGTAGTACTCTACGGGATTCACTTTTGTTGTTCTTGTCTAAAGGGTGTGGGTTTATCTAATGTACTATTTACTAAAAAGGGGTCAAAAGAAAATGACTCGCACGGATGTCGCATCCACTGCATACGTATCTCATCTGAATATGAGAATCAGAGTCTTCGTAGCTCGGCTACCTATGGGTTAAAGTGGAGTGTGCTCTCTAAGACATCGCATCTTATGCCTACGTATCTCATCTGGAATGAGAATCAGAGCAAGCCAAAGTTTGGCTAACTACGGGTTAAGTTTTGGGATGAACGACGTTACTACGCAATCTACCGGATGCTCGACCTTTAGAGACTTACTCGCCTGTAGTAGAAGGAGTAAACGTGTTCTTAGGAGAAGAAAAATCAATGAGTTTGTTTGTGTTTTAGGGATGCTCATGCAAAAAGGGTAATGAGGATAAGACCTCATAGCTCTTAACCCTGGACAAGGTGAGCTCATGACAAAAAGTGGGGGTTCAGAAAGGTGGAACCCTCTCCACTGACTGACCGGACAAAAGATCTGGGGTTTTTGTTCTGAAGCATCGACACGTAGTGTGATCGTAAAGAACGACGCACTGAATAACGGGGGATTGACTATTGATCCCTTTTATCCGTCAATTGCCTCTTCATGGAGGTCTTTAGGCAAAAAGTAGTAAAATGCGGGAAAGATAAAGGGGGTTAAGAGATCTACCACACGGATAAAGATCCGAAGCAACAACAAATAAAGAGATAAGAAACCCAGAGATCTCTCAAGCTAGCACCATCAAAGAAAGCGAGTCAGTACAGGTAATCGGGATAAACCTCCAGGTGGTATCCCACAAATAAAGTGGAACACCAGGCAAGCCATCTCTGCAAGAGTCATATGAGCCCTCACAAAACAAAACTCAACAAACAGGTTAGAGAAACAAGATAGGGTAATCAAGAGTTGCCCCCAAATCAAAACGTAACCACATGAATCATGCCATTAAAATTCACAAAAAGCTCACAAAAAGCAACCAAGGGTAGGAGGCCTAAACCTCTTGTCAAACACATGCATCAAAAGGGTATCAAATTCACCCATAATACCTCATACATTCAGAGCATTCAAATTAAAAGCATAAAGTAATGGGAATAAGGCAAACCTGACTGGAGAGATCGAATGAAGTTGAATTGCCCGGTTGGGTTTGCAAAGCAATCTGAGGGTTTATATGAGATGGAATTGGTTCTTTGCAGATGAGTTCCCTTCAGTCTCTGGAGGTTGCTCTAAACTCTGTTAGCTCTTCTCTCACTATCTTTTTCCTGCCAGGTGTCATACCCCGATTTTGGTCCTGAATTTTTGATGAGGATTGGTTTTGATTCAAAGTCATGGTGTTGTGATTGTGGATACATCTATGGTCTGGGTCATCTGAACAACCAAGTTTCTTGTGTTTCTAACCACTTGCCGGTCATGTTATTGGTTCATGGATACTATGTCAAAACCCTAACCTTATGGTCTTATTTCATGGTTTCGCTCATACACCTTATCAGTCAAGTTATTTTCTTTTCAAGAGTCAAACATTCGAGTTATAAATAAACCAATGGTAAAACCAAATCTCAAATCAAATTTCAAACCATTTCAATTCATTCTAAACCATTACATTTGATTCCATACAAAAATATACACAAAAATTGACACTTTGACCAATTGTTGACTTTGGTCAACAGTTGACTTTTTGGTCAACTTTGACCAAAGTCAACCCATGTCCTAATACCTTACATTCCATTTGATTTGATCAAGACATTGTGGCTTCTCTTGCATGAGTCGTTTGTGGCATGTCCAAGCTTATTCACTAATCCCATTTTATCACAAAATCATTCAGGTCCAAATTCAAATCATCCCAAGCAATTGGTTCATGTAGTAAATCAATTCAGTTTCATCCAATCGTCCAATTCCATACATTCTTCATACATGCATTCAAATTCCAATTTTGAATTACAACCTGCCGATTGTGTTAAGTCAAAACAATTAGCATTCAATTGTAAACCTTTTACAAAAGCAGGCCATGTTCATAAACTAAACTATACTTTCATTTCAATATCCAAGTGTGCTTCAATTCATAATGTGTTTATGTCTAGTTCAAACCACAAGGCAATCACGTGAGTTACATGACCAAGTGGCTTCACAACCTATGCACCCCACTTTCCGCCCCTAAAAACAAAACTGTACAAATCAAGGACATGGCTTCCGAAACCATAACTATTGCGGCACTTGAGTTTACACCTTGGGCCAACCAAAAGTTCAAGGTCCCAATTTCTCATTCAAGTTCAAAAGAGAGGAAAAATTTAATTTTATAAGTCAAATCCCTTTTTTAGCTCAATACAGGGGCATCATACGTTGTCGTGCGAAACAAATATAACTACTGCCAAACAACAACAGAACCTCAAGAGGGTTCAGTCTGTTCTGCAGCATGAAGCTATCAAGCCATTGTCCTTCAAATAACCTGCAAACCGGCAGCAGTCTGACCTTGAACACATCAGTCCCAGCAAGCTTGTGACGTATACATCCGCCAATCCCACAACAGGAGCACGTCGAAACTGTAATGTGCAACCCATGTTACGACCAAAATACAACTTTCATGTAACAACAATTCCTCATGCATCATGGTTAATCATATCTAATTGCAACCACATCAACTGAACAATACCCCCACATATGTTTGTATCTCCAGCCCCGGCAGCAACAGCGTCAAGAAGATACTCGAACATGTTTTGCAATGCTGGAATCTTAAGCCGAGCATCGGCATGAGAAGACAGTGTTTCCTCCAGTATCTTTCCAATGTCATGTTCTAACATAAATTCAGGCCTTGCAATTAGAACATATCCTAGTACCTGCAATGATCTAACCATTAAGAGACATCATATCCAATTTGGTTAACATCATGTTCAAGAAGTTCAACATGGCATAACAAACAGCCCGACACTAAACATACCTCAAGCTTCACAAACCATTTGAGACCTGTTTTACCTTGCTCACATCAATGACATCCAAGCCATCAAGCATGTCATTCCACCTGCATGAGGTAGCTCGTGACACATGTCAATAACTTACGCCAAATCCTGCTTCAACCATGTCCACAACCTACCAAACATGAATAAGATTGCAGCAAACCAAGCCCACTATTTTCACTGCAGTAAAAAGTAGAGAAAATTACCAAAGCGTTAAAAATCCAGAATATCCCAAATTGGCCTGAAGTCAAAACAAAGAAGAAAGTACGAATTCAGAATGCCATTTTTGAATTTAGCATCAAAAAATCCAATCCCAACTGAGTACATGAAAAGGAGTTTGAAGATACACCTGTTTTGAGGCAGAAGCAAATCCCAAACCCTAACTGCAGAACATAAATAGAGAAAAGGAGAATCAGTGGTGAGAGAGCACAACAAAAACCCTGGAGGCGGAAAAATAGAGGCTATAAACCCTAATCTAAAAATACAGAAGAAATCAGTAAGAAAAAAATCGGTGGCTACAATTCAGAAAGGAAAAAACCTAAAGTTCTTCTTTCGACGACAAGAAAGCAGAAACGGAAGTTGTAAAAAAGTGTTGATTTCGAAGGAGAAAGCAGAGAGGGGGGCGCGTACCTACTCGTTCATTTCTGAGACATTCCGATCCGGTACATTTCTCTCCTTTTCGTCGTTCCATGTTCAAATGCGTATTTCTCTTTCGTACCGATGATTCGAGGCTTTGATTTTATGGATTAGGTTTTTGGATTTGTTTTGTCATCTGCATTTTGGTTCCGTCTTAGTACCTAGGGTTGGATACTGTTAGAGTTTAATTTTTGTATACTGTTAGAGTTTGATTTTGTTCTATATTGGGGGAGGGTTTGTGTTTTGGAATTGGCACCATAGCATCAATGTTATTGATGGCGTTCAATTTCATTGAATCCGTCACCCAACAGCCATGCGGCTAGGGTGACCGTCGAAGTTTTTTCTCTGTTCCCACGGTGGATTTTTTTTCAAATGGGCCTTTTCTTTTAACCCGAATCTGGCATTTAGTTTTTAAGCTCTAGCCAATCCTTAACCCGGCGGCCCAGGTTGGGGCCCTCTCATTTTCTTCATTAGGGAATCTTCATTTAGAACTTATTGTATTGTTGGTCTTAATCTAGCAGAAAGCAGGTCACTGGCCTAGTGGAGGTGGGGATAACCCATTTCCTCTTTGGTCCTGGGTTCGATACCTAGGGGTGTTGTTTTGGTTTTCTTTTAACGTTTTTTCATTTTTTTTTCATATTTTCTTTAATTCTCATATCTGATTATGTGGTCTTGCTACTTAACTAACATGTTTCTATGGTTTGTTCATTTTTATTATGTTATTGTCAACATGACTTATGTGATTATTCATTTTTAGGGATTATTATATTTTGTGTTGGTTCATTCATTTGTACAAATTATTTGCCTTTATGTGTGAGTTGTGTCACAATCATGATAAATCATCTCAATCTCATTGATAAAAAAAAAACTCATTCAAAACCATTTTTTTTCAAACTATAAAAGTCATACTTTCTCGATTTAATATCGAGCCCATTTTTATACCCTTGTAAGTCGATTGCTTTTTAAGCATCGCCATCAACCTCACATAGCTTACTCTTGGGCTTTCTTACAATGAGCCGGTTCCTTTTGCACTTACACTCATACATTGTTTAATGCTTTTCATTCTTTGATTATTTGATTCGATTATATACTTGTCTATATCTTACTTGTTTGATTAACTGTTGCCTACTTGTATGATGTATGAGGCATATATTTATATTGTTTGATTGCCATGACAACCCCCATTCATAACAAATGTACCCCTCTCCCATGAAATGTATAATATTTATTCTTTCATTCTTTATTCATCTGTTAATACAAGAATTAAAATGAACAGTCGATAACCATTTCAAAACAAGATCAAAACCTCGATCCAACGTCGAGTAATCATTTTTCAAAACCTAACAGAACCAGCACGTATTCATCCACCCTTTTGTAAGTCGATTGCTTTATGCATCGCCATCAACCTTGTAAGTCGATTGCTTCATGCATCGCCATCAACCTTGTAAGTCGATTGCTTCATGCATCGCCATCAACCTTGTAAGTCGATTGCTTCATGCATCGCCATCAACCTTGTAAGTCGATTGCTTCATGCATCGCCGTCTACTCTCATCCCTAACACTTCTCCTTGCTCCATTCGTCGATTCTTGTCCCGATTAGGTAGCACCCATTAGATAGAACCCTTTGCATGATAACATAGGTAGGATTCCCATATCCTTTTGCATGATAACATAGGTAGGATTCCCGTATCCTTTTGTATGATAACATAGGTAGAATTCCCATATTCTTTGCATGCTAACATTAGGTAGATGTCCCCATTTGTAAATCCCATATTGCATGACAACTCTAGGGCAGAGCTTCCCCCACTTCTAGACCTTTCCGAGCGTCTCCGATCTTGTGGCATGTAGTCCGTTCTATTGCAAAGAGGTAACTGCCTAAGACTCGATTCAGCGAGCTGCGACACCTACTGCTAGGACGTGAGCACATTGCCCACTCTCCTTTGACACAACTGGTGTCCTCCTTTGTAAGTCCATGTTCAGATGGCAATCCCGTTCAGGGGAACTACGTCGCCCTGATTCTCATACCAGATGAGGTACGTAGGCAGGAGACCGTGCGAGGTCTCTCCGGGCACCCTTTTTCTTTTTTAACCTTTTTGCTTCTTTTGACGTCTCAGCGTCTCTTCTTGCTTGCTTGATGACTTGTAGGTTCGAGTTCCCGACTCCCTACTAGTTTGCATGTTCATCCTTTCCCCTATGAAAGGGGAACTACATCGCCCTGATCCTTGTTCCAGACGAGGTATGTAGGCAGGTGGTCGTGCGAGACCACTCCGGGCACCTTTCTTTTCTTTCTTTTTGTGTGTGCTTGACAGTTATAGGCTCGAGTTCCCGACTCCCTATTAACTTGTTTGGTTGTTGTGTGCTTGGAAGCTGATGTAAGTCCATCAAGTGGCATTCGGGTTCCAGTGTGGTTTTGTTGGGTTCGGATGCTGATGTAAGTCCAGTGATTGGCGTTCGGGCTCCACGTTTGCCTTTTTGTGTGTGTTTTGGTTCGGATGCTGATGTAAGTCCAGTGATTGGCATTCAGGCTCCATGTTTGCCTGCTTGTGTGTTTGTTTGTTTGGCGTGCGTGAGCCGAACTACGGCAACTCTGATTCTCATGTTCAGATGAGATACGTAGGCACAAGACGCGATGTCTTGCCGAGTTTGACTAACAACTAACAACTAATCCTTGTTTGCTTTCGCCCTCGTTGCGATCCTTTCTCTCGCCCTCGTTGCGATCGAGACCTTTTCCTTTTCTCTTGCCCTAGTTGCAATCGAGACCCTTAATCCCGTAGTTAGTTTGAACTACGTTTTGCTCTGATTCTCATTCCCGTTGAGATACGTAGGCATAAGACGCGATGTCTTAGCGAGCACACTTATCCTTAACTCATAGGTACCCGAGCTACGAAGACTCTGATTCTCATTCCAAATGAGATACGTATGCAGTGGATGCGACATCCGTGCGAGTCATTTTCTTTGACCCTCTCTTTTAGTAAATAGTACATTAGATGAACATACACCCTTTAGACAAGAAACAAACAAGAGTGGATCCCGTAGAGTACTACGGATGCGTAGGGGTGCTAATACCTTCCCTTCGCATAATCGACTCCCGAACCCAAGATTTGGTTGCGAGACCTTGTCTTTTCCTTTCCTTTCTCCAGGTTTACTTCGAGCGTTTCCTTTCCCTCCTTTGGGATAAATAACGCACGGTGGCGACTCTTCTGTCACTTCTTTCTCGCCGGTTGTTTTTTTCGCATACCGTATTTTTCGGGTTGCGACAGCTGGCGACTCTGCTGGGGACTGGTTTCCCTAAGCGAGTCCCTCCTAGCTTTTGTAGGTTTCTTGTTTGTTGGGTGTTTATTCTTTTGTACAGTTATTTATTTTCCGCATTTACCTGCTTTATCTTATTGCATTCATGTACATATGTTTGTTGTATCTGTGGGTTCCGTGGGTTGTTTGTTTGTTGAGGGGGGATGTTCTATGAGAGGTAAGCCCATTACCCAGGCTTGAGTGTACACACAGATTTTAGAGTGGATGTTCATGAGGCTTGCGTGGCATGTTGCTACGTTAAGTCGTTCGTGAAGAACCACACCCAGACGAGGTTTCTCTTGGATATATTATGTCCTACGGATGTTCCGTAACGACATGATGTTCCTCTAGAAATTGTCGACTCTGGTGACCATTTCCCGAGAACTCAGTCGAGGCCTCTCCTCCGAGACGTGATTATGTTAGCTCTGGTGGGCGCATTCTCGCTGCTCAATCCGAGGACCCCGAGACTGTGAACTTGCTTTAGGATATCCTGTTGAGGGGAGTCAGCAGAGGTCTTTTATTCCGTAATAATGCCAAACCTTCAGTGGTAAACGTATTATTCTCGACTGAAAGGCTGAAACTGACAAACTTCTGTTCTTAGAACCTACCAGTGAGGGGCGGGCTAAATTCAGGAAACCTTAACCTCCAACCAACCCGGTTTTCTGGAGCAGAGTTTTGGTCTTGTATTATATCCCTCAGTGGGTTTCTCTTCAGACAGTGCAATCTGACAGATGTTCAAGCAGATACAGCAATCCTGATTGACGTGTCACTGCATTACATCACATCATCACATCATTTGCATTCATATCATTTAACACATGTTTATCCATTTCTAGTGGGGTTTACATCTTCTTCTTGATTCCGGTCAGGGTTTTTCTGGTTCTCTTAAGATGGATATTGGCAGAAAAAGACTCGTCGCCTACAAGTTTCCGGTGGTCTGTCTGGAGCCCATTCAACAGTTAATGAAGTTAATGGATCCTAGTTCTCTAGAAGGATTCCGAGAGGATTACGGTTTAATTCTAAGTTTCGTCACGATTCTTTCCAAGGATCAACATGATGCTCTCTTCACACTGCTGCAGTTCTATGACCCTCCATTGAGGTGCTTCACATTCCCGGATTATGTTTTGGTCCCTACTTTGGAGGAGATTGCCAGTTTTCTCAGAGTTCCCATCAAGTCACAGTTGCTATTCTACAGCTCGGAGTGTCTGCCCGATCTCAGCATGGTTGCTTCAACCACATATTTGAGGGAATCAGTCTTGAAGGCTAATATGTGTCAGAAAGGAGAAGTTAATGGTTTTCATCTGAGTTTCTTACTGGGAGAAGCAAAGAAGAAACTGGAAGATGGTGACCAGAGGGGTTTCAATGCTGTGCTGGCTCTTTGTGTGTATGGGATTGTCCTGTTCCCTAATGTTGCAAAATTTGTGGACATAGACGCCGTACGCCTCTTTGTATTGGGTAATCCAGTGCCGACCTTGTTGGGAGATTTCTTTCATTCGGTGCATCACAGGAATGAGAATAGAAAAGGAGGATTGGTGAATTGTTGTGCGCCTTTGTTTTATAAGTGGTTCAGTTCCCACCTACCCAAATCAGGAGCGTTCGTTGATGTCGAGGACTCGTCGAGTTGGTCGAAGAGATTGATGGGATTGAGAGTTGAAGATATTTCTTGGTGGTCTGACCGGAGCTTGCTTCGGGCGGATATTATTCACAGTTGTGGGAACTTCCCAAATGTACCGTTGGTAGGAAGAAGAGGAGGAATCAACTATAATCCTTCTCTAGCAGTCAGACAGTTTGGATATGCTTTAAGGACTCCGCCTTTGGAAAAGGATGTGGAAGAATCTTTGTTTTTCCATTCTTCGCCTGATTTGACTATATCCCGTAAGGCAGCTGAGGCCTGGCTCAGGGTGATCAAGAGAGGAAGTACTGTACTTGGAAAAGGAGATTGTAGAACTTACCCTCAGTATGGAGAGTGGCTTCAAGGAAGAGTCGAAGAGTTGGGTCTGCCGTTTCCTATAGAAGAACCTTTGTATCCACCGACTCCTGCGCGGTCAACAATGGTGAGCCGAGAGGAGTATGACAAATTGAAGAAAGCTATGGAGGAGCTTCAAATTGAAAACTCGGAGTTAAGTGTGAAGTTGCAAGACTATATGCACCAATTCCATGAGGCAGAATATCAGAAGGGGGAAGCCGTCAGATTGCAAGAGGAAGCAGAGAGGAAATTAGCTGTGGAGGTGGAATTCTTCAGGAAGACAGACAAGGCCTTGGGATCATCCAGTTCTGAGTTGAAGTGAGTCAAGCAACAATTAATGGATGCTCATGGTAAATTGGCAGGTTGGCAAGAGCAATGGGATGCATTTTCAAATTCTCGGAAGGCAAAGGAGGAGGAGATGGTGACCGAACTGACTGGTCAGATGGAGAAATTGAAGACTTTGCTGAAGGAGAAGAACAATGAGCTTCTGTGTGCCCGTTATACCAATGGTTACATCACCGATCAACTCAATGAGGCTCGAGGACAGATTGAAGAACTTAAGGTGTTGGCAGGTTTGAAGAAGTCCAGACTTGAAGAGGTATTCGGAGAAGATGATGGGAATTACTACAGAGAACACATCAACGAGTTGGATGGGGTTATTCACCAAAGAAATCTACTTATCCGGCGTTTGATAGAATTCCCAGATCATCCTGACACGATAGCATTACTGGCTGAAGTGAGGAGCAGTCCTTATGGTTTGTACACAGGAGGCTGAGTCCTGATTTTTGTTCCTCCCTTTTACTTTTGCTTTATTGCTGTGTAGTGATGATCCACAGGCTTGTTGTGGAAATCCTCTTTTGATGTACTATCGGCTAAGGCCATTCTCTTTGATTTTATCTATATGAAGACCTTCTCTCTATTGCATCTTGATCTCCGAAGTTTATGGCTCGATTTTCTCGTGAGACTGGAATCAAGGGGGTAGAATACCTTTTTGAAGTGATAAACATATCATTGCATTAACATTTCATTCTTGCATATTCTTGCATAACAGGTGTCGCCGCGGTGTTCTCATATTATTTGGTGTTCCATCAGCAGGATAGCCGATTCAGGAGTTCACCGGTACGGTACCCGCAGAAACCAGCAAAGAGCAATGGAGAATCTACAAGCAGAGCTCGCAGAGATGAGGGTCCGCATGAACCAGTTCATGGACGTGGTCCAGGGAGTAGCGCAGGGACAGCAGGAGATTAGACAAATGATACAAAGAAATCCCGCAACTACTCAACCAGAGGTCGTGACTGATCCTCCAAATGCAGAGGTTAATGGACCGGGGCCTGTCCCGATCCCACATAACAATCCTGATCAACAACCCATCCACGATGATCAAGATGATCAGTTCTTGCTGCCAGAAGACTTTGGCATGGGCCATGGCATGGATCCCATGTTCAGGAGACTAGAGGAGAGGCTGAAGGCGGTAGAAGGACAAAATCCCCTGGGGGTAGATGTTTCTGACTTGGGATTGGTCCCAGGCGTGAGGGTCCCACCAAAGTTCAAAGTCCCAATCTTCGACAAGTACAATGGTAGCTCTTGCCCGAAGACCCACGTGCAAGCCTACTTCCGGAAGATGGTTGCGTACTCTGATGACGAGAAGCTACTCATGTATTTCTTCCAGGATAGCCTAGCTGGGGCATCCCTAGAATGGTACATGAGGCTGGATAGAGCCCATATCCGTTGCTGGAGGGATTTGGCAGAGGCTTTTGTGAAGCAATACCAGTATAATGCAGACATGGCCCCGGACAGAACTCAACTTCAGAACCTGTCTCTCAAAAGCAATGAGTGCTTCAGAGAATACGCTCAACGCTGGAGGGAGACAGCTTCCCGTGTTCAACCTCCCATGTTGGAAAAGGAGATGGCCAACATGTTCATGAATACGTTGCCTGGACCTTACCTTGAGCGTCTGGTGGGGTGCAATGCCTCTAACTTTGCTGATGTGGTCGCTACCGGAGAAAGGGTAGAGAATTACCTGAAGACCTACAAGAGCTACAATGGAGGTGGATCTTCATCAGGAGTAAAGAAGCCATTTATGGGAGGACAGAAGCAGAGGGAAGGGGGTGTGAATTCTGCATCTTCATATCAAAACAGGAGGAATAATTTTCAAAACTATCGTCAGCAACCGTATGTTGCGGCTGTGACCATTCCGGCTGCAGCACCACTACAACATCAACAGAATCAATACCGACCACAGCAACCACAACGTCAGCAAGCTCAGTATCAACAACAACAACAACCAGGTAATAGACCCACCTATCTACAGAGGCAGAGGATGATGGACCGGCGTTTCGACACTCTTCCAATGTCGTGCGCTCAACTGCTTGCCAATCTTCAACAGCTACAACTGGTGCAGCTACGCACTCTGGCCCCTCCTGTTGGTAGACTTCCGGTGGGTTACGACGCCAACGCTAGGTGTAGCTTCCACTCTGGGGCACCTGGCCACAATATTGAGAACTGCAAAGCTTTTAAGCACGTAGTTCAGGACCTTATTGATTCAAAGGCTATCAGCCTTGCACCGGCTCCAAATGTCGTCAATAATCCCATGCCGCAGCATGGTAGTGCAAACGTTAATATGCTGGAGGAAGAAGCCAAGTCTGTTAAGGATGTGTTGAAGTTGAAGACCCCGTTGTGGGAAATTAAGGAATGCTTGTTGAAGGCCGATGTCTTCCCCGGTTGTGGGAAAGGTTGTTCGGAATGCGCTACACAGGGTAAAGATTGCTTGAAGCTGCAACAGGGTATCCAGGTCTTGCTTGACAATGGTACCCTCCAAGTCGAAGACTTGTCTGTCAAAGATTTTGCTGAAGGGGTAGTTGAAGAGGTGTTTGAAGACGCTGTTGAAGAATTAACAGATGTTGTTCCTGCTGATTGTGTATTTCCCATTGATGTATTTGATTTTCCAAATGTTGTTGATGATATACCAAACAATGTGTCTGATTTTGATGTAACTGAACTTGGTTCCGGTGTTCCGGATGTTTTTGTTTCAATGAATGAGATTCCCGGGTATGACTATGATGTCGCTACCATCACCATCTTCTACCCGACTAATCAGATCAGTGTGCCAGAAGCGCAACCAGTACCACCAGTGCGACCGGCCGCCATGACAATCACAACCCCTGGTCCTTTACCTTTCACAAGTGAAAGGGCCATTCCGTGGCATTATGGGGGGAGTGTATACACACACGATCATGGGGTGGAACGACCTTTGAAGGTAGAAGAGGGTCGAAAGTCTGAACTCGAAGTTGAAGGTCCCGCAGTGGATAATGTTGGTGGAATCGGGCGATTCACCAGGAGTGGCAGACTGTTCTCACCACCGGTTACCCAAGATGATAATGTTGATGCTGCGGCGAAAGCCAAGGGCAAGCAAGTTGTAAATGAGGGTACCTCTGCACCCCAAGCCGGCTCTGAGCCCACTTTTGCGAAGGATGTGGACGAGCTTCTGAGAATCATAAAGAAAAGCGATTACAAGGTAGTCGATCAGTTGATTCAGACGCCGTCTAAGATATCCATTCTCTCACTCCTGTTGTGTTCAGAGGCACACAGGGAGGCACTTCTGAAGGTCCTTAATGCTGCATATGTGCCTCAGGAGATCTCAGTAAACCAACTAGAAGGGATCATTGCAAATGTTCATGCAAGCAACGGGTTGGGCTTTACTGATTCTGACTTAATACCAGCTGGACGCAATCATAACAAGGCTTTGCATATCTCAATGGAATGCAAAGACACCGTGTTATCTCATGTTCTGGTGGATATAGGTTCCTCTCTCAATGTGCTACCCAAGAGAGCCCTGTCAAGGTTGGAAGTAGAAGGTTTGGTCTTGAAGCCTTCTGATCTCATGGTGAGAGCCTTCGATGGTTCTAAGAGGTCGGTGTTTGGAGAGGTAGAATTGCCAATTCAGATTGGATCACAAACCTTCAACACCATATTCTATGTGATGGATATCAGTCCCTCGTACAGTTGCCTTCTGGGTCGTCCTTGGATCCACAATGCTGGGGCAGTCTCCTCAACACTACATCAGAAGATCAAGTTCCCAGTCAATGGAAGAATTGTCACCGTCTGTGGTGAGGAGGACATACTGGTAAGTAACCTGTCTACCTTCAAGTATATACAGGTAGAAGGTGAAATTCAAGAGACTCTCTGTCAGGCCTTTGAGTCAGTTCAGATCAAGGATGCAGCTCCGTTAGAAGAGTTTAAAGCAGGTGCCTCTATCTCATCTTTCAAGCAGGCGCAAGCCTTGGTGGATTCAGGTGTTGCTCCCGGTTGGGGACGTCTGTTGGAGTTACCGATGAAAGACGACAAGTTCGGGATTGGGTATCAACCAGCGCTGACTTCTACAACTTCAGCACTTCAGACTCGTCAGGGGCCGATTACTTTCTCCAGTGCTGGCGTCATCCAATATGGCCAGATCTCGGCGATCAACGATGAAGATGGGGATAGTGATTGCGACATCGACAATTGGGTGCGTCCGAGGATCCCGGGTGAAGTCATCAACAATTGGTCTTCCGAGGAAATTGTCCAAGTCACTCTTCTAGAGGAGTAATTTTTCTTTGTTTATTCATGCATGTCCAAGTCTTACGTTCCGCCCTGGGCGTAATGACTCATTGTAGGGCTCATCTATGTGACACTTGCATTGATTATCATAAATGAAGGACGTCTTTTGCATTCAAATATTTCGTTCATTGTCTTTCTATTTTTTACAGTTTTCAAAAAATTCAAAAAAAATCCAATAATATTTGGCAATGTTTTGTTTAGTTTTCACTCACTGTTCACACTCATAAGCACATACCATCACTCATGCAGATGCACATCACCGGATCCTATTGATAACAGTTCTGCTATGGCTCGCTTCGACTTCGAAAATCCAATCTTCCAAGCTGAAGAAGAGGTTGATGAAGACTGTGAACTCCCTGAAGAACTTGCCAGGCTGCTAAAACAGGAGGAAAGGGTCATTCAACCGCATCAAGAGTCTACTGAAGTGATTAATCTTGGCACCGAGGACGTCAAGAAAGAAATCAAGATAGGGGCTGCTTTGGAAGATGATGTGAAGAAGGGGTTGATTGAACTATTGCAAGAGTATGTTGACGTCTTCGCTTGGTCTTATCAGGATATGCCAGGGCTTGACACAGACATCGTGGTACACCGTTTACCTCTCAAAGAGGGTTGTCCTCCGGTCAAGCAGAAGCTCAGAAGAACAAGACCAGAGATGGCTGTCAAGATAAAGGAAGAAGTGCAGAAACAGTTGGATGCAGGGTTCCTAGCGGTTACCAATTATCCGCCATGGGTCGCAAATATTGTTCCAGTACCTAAGAAGGATGGAAAGGTACGGATGTGTGTCGACTACCGGGATCTGAACAGAGCCAGTCCAAAAGATGATTTCCCATTACCTCACATCGACGTTTTGGTGGATAACACGGCTCAGTTTTCGGTATTCTCCTTCATGGACGGCTTTTCTGGCTATAACCAAATCAAGATGGCACCAGAAGACATGGAGAAGACAACTTTCATAACCCCGTGGGGCACCTTCTGCTACAAGGTGATGCCGTTTGGTCTGAAAAACGCTGGGGCAACATATCAACGAGCTATGGTGACTCTATTCCATGATATGATTCATCATGAAATCGAGGTTTATGTGGACGATATGATTGCCAAATCTCAGACAGAAGAAGAACATCTGGCGAATCTGCAGAAGCTGTTTGAGCGTTTAAGGAAATTCAAGCTGAGGCTTAATCCGAACAAGTGCACTTTCGGGGTGAGATCTGGAAAATTGCTAGGTTTTATTGTTAGTGGAAAAGGGATTGAGGTGGATCCTGACAAAGTGAAAGCGATACAGGAAATGCCTGAGCCAAGAACAGAAAAGCAAGTCCGTGGTTTCTTAGGGAGGTTGAACTACATTGCAAGGTTCATCTCTCACCTAACAGCCACGTGTGAGCCAATTTTCAAATTGCTGAGGAAAGATCAGGCTATCAGGTGGAATGACGATTGTCAAAGGGCTTTTGAAAAGATAAAAGAGTATTTGCAGAGTCCCCCTATCCTTATGCCTCCAGTCCCAGGAAGGCCGCTGATTATGTACTTGACGGTACTCGACAATTCCATGGGTTGTGTTCTCGGTCAACACGACGAGACAGGTAGAAAGGAGCATGCCATCTACTACCTGAGTAAAAAATTCACAGACTGCGAGTCGAGATACTCAATGCTCGAAAAGACATGTTGTGCACTTGCATGGGCTGCTAAGCGATTGAGACAATACATGCTGACTCACACAACCTTACTGATCTCCAAGATGGATCCAGTCAAGTATATATTCGAGAAGCCAGCTCTCACCGGAAGAGTTGCTCGTTGGCAAATGGTACTGACAGAGTATGATATCCAGTATACATCCCAAAAAGCCATCAAGGGGAGTCTTCTGTCAGACTATCTTGCTCAACAACCGATTGAAGACTACGAGCCAATGAAGTTTGATTTTCCAGATGAAGACATCATGTTCCTCAAGATGAAAGACTGTGAAGAGCCAGTTGTTGGGGAGGGACCTGATCCAGATGAAAAGTGGACTTTAACGTTTGATGGGGCCGTCAATGCCAGAGGAAGTGGAATTGGTGCTGTCATTACAACTCCGAAAGGTGCCCACATGCCTTTCACCGCTCGTCTGACTTTCGAGTGCACCAATAATGAAGCTGAGTACGAGACTTGTATCTTGGGAATTGAGCAAGCCATTGATATGAGAATCAAGACTCTGGACATCTTTGGAGATTCAGCTCTAGTGATCAATCAAGTGAATGGTGATTGGAATACTCTCCAGCCTACTCTGGTCCCCTACAGAGATTACACGAGAAGACTGTTGACTTTCTTCACAACAGTAAAGCTGTATCATATACCTCGTGACGAGAACCAGATGGCAGATGCTCTTGCTACTCTATCCTCCATGATCAAGGTGGTTCGGTGGAATCATGCTCCTAGGATCGATGTTATGCGCCTTGATAGGGCCGCGTATGTGTTTGCTGCCGAACTGGTAGTCGATGACAAGCCCTGGTATCACGACATCAAATGCTTTCTGAAGAATCAAGAGTACCCTGTAGGGGCATCCAACAATGACAGAAAGACTTTGAGAAGATTGGCAGACAGCTTCTTCTTGAACAAAGACGATGTGCTGTATAAGAGGAACTTCGACATGGTTTTGCTCAGATGCGTGGACAGACACGAGGCGGACATGTTAATGCAGGAAGTTCATGAAGGTTCCTTCGGTACTCATGCCGGTGGAAATGCAATGGCTAAGAAATTGTTGAGGGCGGGTTATTATTGGATGACCATGGAATCAGATTGTTTCAAGTATGCTCGGAAGTGCCATAAATGCCAGATTTATGCTGATAAGGTGCATGTACCGCCGAATCCTCTTAATGTGATGTCTTCGCCGTGGCCGTTTGCTATGTGGGGCATTGACATGATTGGAAAGATTGAGCCGACTGCTTCCAATGGGCATCGCTTCATCCTTGTCGCCATCGACTATTTCACCAAGTGGGTCGAAGCAGCATCATTCGCGAATGTCACCAGACATGTGGTTGCCCGTTTCATCAAGAAGGAAATCATTTGTCGCTATGGGATTCCCGAGAGAATCATTACTGATAATGGTTCCAATCTCAATAACAAAATGATGAAGGAGTTGTGCCAGAACTTCAACATTCAGCATCACAACTCTTCCCCCTATCGTCCTAAGATGAATGGTGCTGTTGAGGCAGCAAATAAGAACATAAAGAAGATTGTGCAGAAGATGGTCGTTACGTCGACCGGGGCGACCCCTTACTCCCTTGTGTATGGTATGGAAGCAGTTCTACCTGTTGAAGTGGAGATTCCTTCTCTAAGAGTCCTGTTGGATGTCAAGTTAGATGAAGCTGAATGGATTCGAACAAGGTTCAACGAGTTGAGTCTTATCGAAGAGAAGCGAATGGCAGCCATTTGTCATGGGCAGTTGTATCAGAGTCGGATGAAGAGAGCCTTTGATCAGAAAGTGCGTCCTCGTTGTTTCCAAGTCAGAGATTTAGTGTTGAAAAGGATCCTTCCTCCTCAGACAGATCACAGGGGCAAGTGGACTCCTAACTATGAGGGACCTTATGTTGTCACCAAGGTTTTTGATGGAGGGGCCTTAATGCTTGCAACGATGGATGGTGAAGACTTCACTTCCCCGGTGAACTCAGACGCAGTTAAAAAATACTTCGCATGAAATAGACCCGCTGGACAGTAAAAAGAGTAGTCCAGGCAAAAAATGGGCATCCCGACGAACCAAGAAAATGAAAAAAGGTTCGGGCAAAAATTAGGGATTAAAAAAAAAAGATAGTACACCCGGTAAGTTGAAAACCTGAAAAGGCAACTTAGGCAAAAATGGGTATCCCGGTGGATTGAAAACCCGAAAGGGCGATCCAGGCAAAAGTTAGGGATTAAGCGAATGACTGCGTTCTGAGTTAGTTCTGAATCTCATCTTGTGTCGATGACTGGAAACTTTCAGAAGGGTAGGAAACAGTCCAATCACCTTTTTCAGAAGGCTGATCATCTGGAGGATCTTGAAGACGAGCAAGTCATAGCAGAATTGGAACCCAATAGAAATCCATTTCACATTGCCATTAGATTAATTTCTGTTTTTTTTTATCTTCTGAGCGATTACCTCTTTCCAGGGATTGCTTCCTGATGTAAACGCCTATTCAGAGGCCATTCAATCAATAAAATCATGTTATTCAGTACATCTCTGTGTTCATTTTCATTTTACTGTTTTGTTTGCAAAAATGACGTCCGAATTTTTGGTAAACATTGCATCATGAAACATAAGAGCTTTACAGGTACATGCTCAATGAACATTTAAAATTGCTGTAAAGGTACACTCGGGGCATTTCCTTAAGATTCCCAGCAGGTTCTCACTACTGTACCCCCCAAACGGTTGTTTCAGACTATACACTCCCTAGTAGAGTTAACAGTGCCAGACTGTATATCCCCAGCGAAGTTGACAGTACCAGACTGTAGCTTCCCAGCAGAAGCAGCTGTTCCTCAGAGTTCGATGCCAGATCGATGTTTTCAATCCCAGATCGGTGATCTCTTCCCTGGAAGCATAACCTCGGTACCGTATCGGTGTTTTCCTCCCCCTGCTGAGTCATCTCCCGTAGATTATGGTTGCCAGAACCACTGTTGATCCCCCAACAACAGTTTTACAGCGCCGTTCTCTCCCCAGTCAGAGCCTCGATATCTCGCCATTACTAGAACACCGCGCGGCCGGTCATCTCCCCACATAGTTCATTATGCTGTGCATCTCCAACAGTAGTGCCAGGGTCCGGAAGATTATAATCATTTCCCCAACGGGATTCCTTGCTTCAGCTTGGCATTTTCCCCAGGATTTCGCATCCCTGCATGTAGAATCATATTGCATTGCATCCTCCCAAATCGCGTAGCATTTCCATTCTCATGGAGCATTACGCCATCGTAAAATTCAAACATACGCATGCAAGCATAAAACATTCTCGGTATCCCAAGTGACAAGCCAGAAGTTTGTTTCCAGTGCTCAGACTGAAGTTTGTTCATGACTTATTATCCCCAAGCGGATCGGGTTTGGAGAAAATCATCCCCAGTAGAGATAAGAATGGGTTGCCTCCCCTAGCAGGGTAATCTCCAAGCAGTTTGGGTTCGATGGAGTGCATCCCCAGCAAGTTTCGTCTTTCCCCAGCAGGATGGAAGTTGACATGGTTATAGGATCCTCAGCACAGTTCCTGGAGTTCCCCGGTGTTGTCTCTGAAGGAGACGTGTGTTTATGCATTCATCATTTAGATAAGCATAGCATATTGCATCATTAGTGCATAGCATTTCCATGATCATGGGGCATTGTGTAAAGCAAAAAAAAAAAACAAAAAAAAACAAAAAAAAAACAAAAAAAAAACTCATGCATCAACATTGCAAACATGTCCATTAGCCCTAGGCCGTGGTGACCAGCCGAGTTTGGGTTGTTGGAAAGAGTTTAGCATCGCGCCATTGGATCGGTTTCAGAATTGGGTTCATCAGCATGGTTGAGAAGTTGGTGCTTTCCCAACCAGTGACTCCTTAGTTGAGTGGGTATCCCCAGCAGTGTTACTCCCCGAAGTTGGCAGCATCTTGCAAGCTTGGGTCCATTCCCTTAGCAGAAGTGGGTGTGTCTGATCTCTCCATGTAGAGTCTACCCCTTAAGCAGAAAATGTCCACCATTCCTTCTGCGCTCCCCACCAAGATACATCCTCGTGGATGACGGTTGCTTCCGTTCCCTCCATAATGGGGTGGTTTTTCCCTATTGAGTTCTTTCCTCATTAGGATGAGTCCTGTTTCAGTCTGCCTTTTTGGATCGATCCTAAATTGGCTTCCTGTTGGCTGTCTCCCGTGCTTCCCTGGGGCATAAATGAATAGTCGCTCACTAATCGGCACTCATTCATCTCATCCTCAGCGGAATTGTGGGCCTCTACCTACAAACCGGTAGTTGTAAGTCCTATCTTCGTGGTTTTCTACCTACAAGCTGGTAGTTGTAAAATCCCACTTTCACCCCCTAGCAGAGGTAACCTTTGTGGTTCATGCTGTTTGTGGCTTCTACCAACGAACCGGTAGTTGTAAGTCCTATCTTTGTGGTTTTCTACCTACTAACTGGTAGTTGTAAAATTCCACTTTCATCCCCTAGCAGAGTTAACCCTTTGTGCTCATCCTATCGATGACTGGCTACCTTTCTGTGGTTTTCTGCCTACAAACCGGTAGATGTAATCCCCTCCTTGCAGTTATCAGTATCCAGCTTGCGGTATTGATAGTCTTGTCCCCTTTGGATACTTGCCTTGATCAAGCAGTATTGTCCCCAGTGGGTCTTCCCCTTTCTTTTGGGTATTTGCTCCGAGTTAGCAACTTTATCCTCTTTTGATTGGTCATCTTTTGCATGCCTAGTCTGGTACCCCGTGGCTTTTCTTTTCGGTCGATTATTCATTTAACAACCTGCAACCCAGTTATGGATAATCTTCCATGCGAGTGTATTATCTACATTTTGACGACTACAGATAATATATCTCAGGCACTCTTTGGTCAATCTTTCGATTGTTATCCCCAGCATAGGTCTTTGGCATGCGTGCCGGCTCACGTATCACTGTTTTGTTATCTTCGCCGATGCTGATAGACATGAAGAATTTTCCGGCATTCAGGCCAGTTCCCGGTATCCAGACCGAAGTGGCATTCAGGCCAGTTTCCGATTTCCAGATCGAAGAAGTTCTCAACAATCAGGACGAAGAACTTGTGGTGTCCAGACCAGTTTTCCCGGTATCCAGACCGAAGTGGCATTCAGGCCAGTTTTCCCGGTATCCAGACCGAAGTGGCATTCAGGCCAGTTCCCGGTATCCAGACCGAAGTGGCATTCAGGCCAGTTTCGGATTTCTAAATCGAAGAAGTTCTCAACAATCAGGACGAAGAACTTGTGGTGTTCAGGCCAGTTTTCCCGGTATCCAGACCGAAGTGGCGTCCAGGCCAGTTCCCGGTATCCAGACCGAAGTGGCATTCAGGCCAGTTTTCCCGGTATCCAGACCGAAGTGGCATTCAGGCCAGTTTTCCCGGTATCCAGACCGAAGTGGCATTCCAGGCCAGTTCCCGGTATCCAGACCGAAGTGGCATTCAGGCCAGTTTTCCCGGTATCCAGACCGAAGTGGCGTCCAGGCCAGTTCCCGGTATCCAAACCGAAGTGGCATTCAAGCCAGTTTCCGATTTCCAGATCGAAGTGGAGTTCAGACCAGATTTCCGGTGATCAGACCAACATTGATACTCTCATATTCCAATGCTTAGTGTTCAGACTAATGTGTGGCGTTCAGGCCATGGGTATTCCTGTGTTACCATTTATTTTGGTATCCAGGTGAACTTTCTGTTTTGGTACTCAGGCCGATTTTCACCGTACCAGACGGATTCTTCTTTCGAGATTGCTTCTTTGTCGATTCTGACAGGAATGGTTAATTATTTCATAAGGATTCAGGATCAAAATCCGGGTCTTCTTAGTATTTAACCATCTCCCACAATGATCATGTGAAGAACGTCTTGCTTCACATTCTCTAGTTGAAGACGGTTAAATAGGGGCAACTGTCATACCCCGATTTTGGTCCTGAATTTTTGATGAGGATTGGTTTTGATTCAAAGTCATGGTGTTGTGATTGTGGATACATCTATGGTCTGGGTCATCTGAACAACCAAGTTTCTTGTGTTTCTTGTGTTTCTTGTGTATGTTGAATTAACTGAATATATGATTGGAGATCGTCATGAAGAAAGGGTCGGTTAAAAACAATTTTTTAACCTTATATCCTTTATTTCAAAAAAACGTGAACTAGACCACGTTACAACCATCAAAAAGACCTAATTAAAGCAGGGTATATTTTGAAATCATACTACAACAAGGTTGCGTAAACTGACTCCTAAAGATTTTCTAATCTTCTATATTGATGTCATATTCTCGCTGTATCTTTCAGACACAAGCTAAATCAGCAATGTGTTTGGACTAATGGTCCACTCGTCACACACTACCACATCGTTTCAATAAATGATGTTTTTTCAAAAACTTGCATGAGTGTCGCAACCTACCTGCGAAAAAAACAACCGGCGAAAAAGAAAAGACAGAAGAGTCGCCACCGTGCGTTATTTATCCCAAAGGAGGGAAAGGAAACGCTCGAAGTAAACCTGGAAAAAGGAAAGGAAAAGACAAGGTCTCGCACCAAATCTTGGGTCCGGGAGTCGATTATGCGAAGGGAAGGTATTAGCACCCCTACGCATATGTAGTACTCTACGGGATTCACTTTTGTTGTTCTTGTCTAAAGGGTGTGGGTTTATCTAATGTACTATTTACTAAAAAGGGGTCAAAAGAAAATGACTCGCACGGATGTCGCATCCACTGCATACGTATCTCATCTGAATATGAGAATCAGAGTCTTCGTAGCTCGGCTACCTATGGGTTAAAGTGGAGTGTGCTCTCTAAGACATCGCATCTTATGCCTACGTATCTCATCTGGAATGAGAATCAGAGCAAGCCAAAGTTTGGCTAACTACGGGTTAAGTTTTGGGATGAACGACGTTACTACGCAATCTACCGGATGCTCGACCTTTAGAGACTTACTCGCCTGTAGTAGAAGGAGTAAACGTGTTCTTAGGAGAAGAAAAATCAATGAGTTTGTTTGTGTTTTAGGGATGCTCATGCAAAAAGGGTAATGAGGATAAGACCTCATAGCTCTTAACCCTGGACAAGGTGAGCTCATGACAAAAAGTGGGGGTTCAGAAAGGTGGAACCCTCTCCACTGACTGACCGGACAAAAGATCTGGGGTTTTTGTTCTGAAGCATCGACACGTAGTGTGATCGTAAAGAACGACGCACTGAATAACGGGGGATTGACTATTGATCCCTTTTATCCGTCAATTGCCTCTTCATGGAGGTCTTTAGGCAAAAAGTAGTAAAATGCGGGAAAGATAAAGGGGGTTAAGAGATCTACCACACGGATAAAGATCCGAAGCAACAACAAATAAAGAGATAAGAAACCCAGAGATCTCTCAAGCTAGCACCATCAAAGAAAGCGAGTCAGTACAGGTAATCGGGATAAACCTCCAGGTGGTATCCCACAAATAAAGTGGAACACCAGGCAAGCCATCTCTGCAAGAGTCATATGAGCCCTCACAAAACAAAACTCAACAAACAGGTTAGAGAAACAAGATAGGGTAATCAAGAGTTGCCCCCAAATCAAAACGTAACCACATGAATCATGCCATTAAAATTCACAAAAAGCTCACAAAAAGCAACCAAGGGTAGGAGGCCTAAACCTCTTGTCAAACACATGCATCAAAAGGGTATCAAATTCACCCATAATACCTCATACATTCAGAGCATTCAAATTAAAAGCATAAAGTAATGGGAATAAGGCAAACCTGACTGGAGAGATCGAATGAAGTTGAATTGCCCGGTTGGGTTTGCAAAGCAATCTGAGGGTTTATATGAGATGGAATTGGTTCTTTGCAGATGAGTTCCCTTCAGTCTCTGGAGGTTGCTCTAAACTCTGTTAGCTCTTCTCTCACTATCTTTTTCCTGCCAGGTGTCATACCCCGATTTTGGTCCTGAATTTTTGATGAGGATTGGTTTTGATTCAAAGTCATGGTGTTGTGATTGTGGATACATCTATGGTCTGGGTCATCTGAACAACCAAGTTTCTTGTGTTTCTAACCACTTGCCGGTCATGTTATTGGTTCATGGATACTATGTCAAAACCCTAACCTTATGGTCTTATTTCATGGTTTCGCTCATACACCTTATCAGTCAAGTTATTTTCTTTTCAAGAGTCAAACATTCGAGTTATAAATAAACCAATGGTAAAACCAAATCTCAAATCAAATTTCAAACCATTTCAATTCATTCTAAACCATTACATTTGATTCCATACAAAAATATACACAAAAATTGACACTTTGACCAATTGTTGACTTTGGTCAACAGTTGACTTTTTGGTCAACTTTGACCAAAGTCAACCCATGTCCTAATACCTTACATTCCATTTGATTTGATCAAGACATTGTGGCTTCTCTTGCATGAGTCGTTTGTGGCATGTCCAAGCTTATTCACTAATCCCATTTTATCACAAAATCATTCAGGTCCAAATTCAAATCATCCCAAGCAATTGGTTCATGTAGTAAATCAATTCAGTTTCATCCAATCGTCCAATTCCATACATTCTTCATACATGCATTCAAATTCCAATTTTGAATTACAACCTGCCGATTGTGTTAAGTCAAAACAATTAGCATTCAATTGTAAACCTTTTACAAAAGCAGGCCATGTTCATAAACTAAACTATACTTTCATTTCAATATCCAAGTGTGCTTCAATTCATAATGTGTTTATGTCTAGTTCAAACCACAAGGCAATCACGTGAGTTACATGACCAAGTGGCTTCACAACCTATGCACCCCACTTTCCGCCCCTAAAAACAAAACTGTACAAATCAAGGACATGGCTTCCGAAACCATAACTATTGCGGCACTTGAGTTTACACCTTGGGCCAACCAAAAGTTCAAGGTCCCAATTTCTCATTCAAGTTCAAAAGAGAGGAAAAATTTAATTTTATAAGTCAAATCCCTTTTTTTAGCTCAATACAGGGGCATCATACGTTGTCGTGCGAAACAAATATAACTACTGCCAAACAACAACAGAACCTCAAGAGGGTTCAGTCTGTTCTGCAGCATGAAGCTATCAAGCCATTGTCCTTCAAATAACCTGCAAACCGGCAGCAGTCTGACCTTGAACACATCAGTCCCAGCAAGCTTGTGACGTATACATCCGCCAATCCCACAACAGGAGCACGTCGAAACTGTAATGTGCAACCCATGTTACGACCAAAATACAACTTTCATGTAACAACAATTCCTCATGCATCATGGTTAATCATATCTAATTGCAACCACATCAACTGAACAATACCCCCACATATGTTTGTATCTCCAGCCCCGGCAGCAACAGCGTCAAGAAGATACTCGAACATGTTTTGCAATGCTGGAATCTTAAGCCGAGCATCGGCATGAGAAGACAGTGTTTCCTCCAGTATCTTTCCAATGTCATGTTCTAACATAAATTCAGGCCTTGCAATTAGAACATATCCTAGTACCTGCAATGATCTAACCATTAAGAGACATCATATCCAATTTGGTTAACATCATGTTCAAGAAGTTCAACATGGCATAACAAACAGCCCGACACTAAACATACCTCAAGCTTCACAAACCATTTGAGACCTGTTTTACCTTGCTCACATCAATGACATCCAAGCCATCAAGCATGTCATTCCACCTGCATGAGGTAGCTCGTGACACATGTCAATAACTTACGCCAAATCCTGCTTCAACCATGTCCACAACCTACCAAACATGAATAAGATTGCAGCAAACCAAGCCCACTATTTTCACTGCAGTAAAAAGTAGAGAAAATTACCAAAGCGTTAAAAATCCAGAATATCCCAAATTGGCTTGAAGTCAAAACAAAGAAGAAAGTACGAATTCAGAATGCCATTTTTGAATTTAGCATCAAAAAAGCCAATCCCAACTGAGTACATGAAAAGGAGTTTGAAGATACACCTGTTTTGAGGCAGAAGCAAATCCCAAACCCTAACTGCAGAACATAAATAGAGAAAAGGAGAATCAGTGGTGAGAGAGCACAACAAAAACCCTGGAGGCGGAAAAATAGAGGCTATAAACCCTAATCTAAAAATACAGAAGAAATCAGTAAGAAAAAAATCGGTGGCTACAATTCAGAAAGGAAAAAACCTAAAGTTCTTCTTTCGACGACAAGAAAGCAGAAACGGAAGTTGTAAAAAAGTGTTGATTTCGAAGGAGAAAGCAGAGAGGGGGGCGCGTACCTACTCGTTCATTTCTGAGACATTCCGATCCGGTACATTTCTCTCCTTTTCGTCGTTCCATGTTCAAATGCGTATTTCTCTTTCGTACCGATGATTCGAGGCTTTGATTTTATGGATTAGGTTTTTGGATTTGTTTTGTCATCTGCATTTTGGTTCCGTCTTAGTACCTAGGGTTGGATACTGTTAGAGTTTAATTTTTGTATACTGTTAGAGTTTGATTTTGTTCTATATTGGGGGAGGGTTTGTGTTTTGGAACTGGCACCATAGCATCAATGTTATTGATGGCGTTCAATTTCATTGAATCCGTCACCCAACAGCCATGCGGCTAGGGTGACCGTCGAAGTTTTTTCTCTGTTCCCACGGTGGATTTTTTTTCAAATGGGCCTTTTCTTTTAACCCGAATCTGGCATTTAGTTTTTAAGCTCTAGCCAATCCTTAACCCGGCGGCCCAGGTTGGGGCCCTCTCATTTTCTTCATTAGGGAATCTTCATTTAGAACTTATTGTATTGTTGGTCTTAATCTAGCAGAAAGCAGGTCACTGGCCTAGTGGAGGTGGGGATAACCCATTTCCTCTTTGGTCCTGGGTTCGATACCTAGGGGTGTTGTTTTGGTTTTCTTTTAACGTTTTTTCATTTTTTTTTCATATTTTCTTTAATTCTCATATCTGATTATGTGGTCTTGCTACTTAACTAACATGTTTCTATGGTTTGTTCATTTTTATTATGTTATTGTCAACATGACTTATGTGATTATTCATTTTTAGGGATTATTATATTTTGTGTTGGTTCATTCATTTGTACAAATTATTTGCCTTTATGTGTGAGTTGTGTCACAATCATGATAAATCATCTCAATCTCATTGATAAAAAAAAAAACTCATTCAAAACCATTTTTTTTCAAACTATAAAAGTCATACTTTCTCGATTTAATATCGAGCCCATTTTTATACCCTTGTAAGTCGATTGCTTTTTAAGCATCGCCATCAACCTCACATAGCTTACTCTTGGGCTTTCTTACAATGAGCCGGTTCCTTTTGCACTTACACTCATACATTGTTTAATGCTTTTCATTCTTTGATTATTTGATTCGATTATATACTTGTCTATATCTTACTTGTTTGATTAACTGTTGCCTACTTGTATGATGTATGAGGCATATATTTATATTGTTTGATTGCCATGACAACCCCCATTCATAACAAATGTACCCCTCTCCCATGAAATGTATAATATTTATTCTTTCATTCTTTATTCATCTGTTAATACAAGAATTAAAATGAACAGTCGATAACCATTTCAAAACAAGATCAAAACCTCGATCCAACGTCGAGTAATCATTTTTCAAAACCTAACAGAACCAGCACGTATTCATCCACCCTTTTGTAAGTCGATTGCTTTATGCATCGCCATCAACCTTGTAAGTCGATTGCTTCATGCATCGCCATCAACCTTGTAAGTCGATTGCTTCATGCATCGCCATCAACCTTGTAAGTCGATTGCTTCATGCATCGCCATCAACCTTGTAAGTCGATTGCTTCATGCATCGCCGTCTACTCTCATCCCTAACACTTCTCCTTGCTCCATTCGTCGATTCTTGTCCCGATTAGGTAGCACCCATTAGATAGAACCCTTTGCATGATAACATAGGTAGGATTCCCATATCCTTTTGCATGATAACATAGGTAGGATTCCCGTATCCTTTTGTATGATAACATAGGTAGAATTCCCATATTCTTTGCATGCTAACATTAGGTAGATGTCCCCATTTGTAAATCCCATATTGCATGACAACTCTAGGGCAGAGCTTCCCCCACTTCTAGACCTTTCCGAGCGTCTCCGATCTTGTGGCATGTAGTCCGTTCTATTGCAAAGAGGTAACTGCCTAAGACTCGATTCAGCGAGCTGCGACACCTACTGCTAGGACGTGAGCACATTGCCCACTCTCCTTTGACACAACTGGTGTCCTCCTTTGTAAGTCCATGTTCAGATGGCAATCCCGTTCAGGGGAACTACGTCGCCCTGATTCTCATACCAGATGAGGTACGTAGGCAGGAGACCGTGCGAGGTCTCTCCGGGCACCCTTTTTCTTTTTTAACCTTTTTGCTTCTTTTGACGTCTCAGCGTCTCTTCTTGCTTGCTTGATGACTTGTAGGTTCGAGTTCCCGACTCCCTACTAGTTTGCATGTTCATCCTTTCCCCTATGAAAGGGGAACTACATCGCCCTGATCCTTGTTCCAGACGAGGTATGTAGGCAGGTGGTCGTGCGAGACCACTCCGGGCACCTTTCTTTTCTTTCTTTTTGTGTGTGCTTGACAGTTATAGGCTCGAGTTCCCGACTCCCTATTAACTTGTTTGGTTGTTGTGTGCTTGGAAGCTGATGTAAGTCCATCAAGTGGCATTCGGGTTCCAGTGTGGTTTTGTTGGGTTCGGATGCTGATGTAAGTCCAGTGATTGGCGTTCGGGCTCCACGTTTGCCTTTTTGTGTGTGTTTTGGTTCGGATGCTGATGTAAGTCCAGTGATTGGCATTCAGGCTCCATGTTTGCCTGCTTGTGTGTTTGTTTGTTTGGCGTGCGTGAGCCGAACTACGGCAACTCTGATTCTCATGTTCAGATGAGATACGTAGGCACAAGACGCGATGTCTTGCCGAGTTTGACTAACAACTAACAACTAATCCTTGTTTGCTTTCGCCCTCGTTGCGATCCTTTCTCTCGCCCTCGTTGCGATCGAGACCTTTTCCTTTTCTCTTGCCCTAGTTGCAATCGAGACCCTTAATCCCGTAGTTAGTTTGAACTACGTTTTGCTCTGATTCTCATTCCCGTTGAGATACGTAGGCATAAGACGCGATGTCTTAGCGAGCACACTTATCCTTAACTCATAGGTACCCGAGCTACGAAGACTCTGATTCTCATTCCAAATGAGATACGTATGCAGTGGATGCGACATCCGTGCGAGTCATTTTCTTTGACCCTCTCTTTTAGTAAATAGTACATTAGATGAACATACACCCTTTAGACAAGAAACAAACAAGAGTGGATCCCGTAGAGTACTACGGATGCGTAGGGGTGCTAATACCTTCCCTTCGCATAATCGACTCCCGAACCCAAGATTTGGTTGCGAGACCTTGTCTTTTCCTTTCCTTTCTCCAGGTTTACTTCGAGCGTTTCCTTTCCCTCCTTTGGGATAAATAACGCACGGTGGCGACTCTTCTGTCACTTCTTTCTCGCCGGTTGTTTTTTTCGCATACCGTATTTTTCGGGTTGCGACACCAGGGTAATAGGAATAGAATGGCCTTTTGTTTCACTGAAACTCTGAATTTATAACCTGATTTTTGTGGACCTGTGGGCTAAAATGAGAGAGGCCCAAGTCCAAAAAATTTCTGTTATATTTTATTTATTTATTTATTTTTTTCGTTTTTTTTTTCGTTTTTTTTTAAAACACGTGGGCTTCGCCTATCGAGCATGACAGTTCAAGAAATTCCTCTGAGCGTAGGTGATTCTGGTGGCTTTTCTTGGGACTCGCTAGGCGACCCATTCTGCTCGCCTAGCGAGCATGACAGCTCATGAACAAACTTTTGCTCCTTCAAGATTAACGTTTTGACTGACGAATAGACCCCTTTTGGAAGTAACTCAAGTCCTTCCCTTGTGTTGACTGATCATCTAAATAGAACCCACAAAGTGTCCTGGATGATGTTCAAGCTTCTTGGAGCTAATCTCGATTGACATGATGAAATGCAATGTATCTAATTCTGATTGATAATGATGAAATGCAATGTGAAATGTTAAATGACCTAAAAATGAATGCATGAATGAGGAGGGCAAATTTTGGGGTGTTACAATGAGCATTGCATTAAAATTACCATTTATGAATAAACAATTTTAACTACAAGTAAGTACTTGGCATCGAGGAAATTCCACAAAAAAACAGTCAGAGAGGAACTTGAACTTTCTTCGAGGCTGACCCGAATCAAGGCCACCTCATATCCTTATGAGTCAGAGTTATGGCATCCAATATTTATGTTCACCTAAGCTTACCAGACTAAAAAAAACTCCAAGCAACTAATAGGAAAGGTCATCTCAATATTCAGCCCATCTGGGGAAAATCCCTCAAAGCAATATTTAGTTCATCAGGGGAAAAACCCTCATAGGTTCAGATAGGGGCAAGTCATCTCAAGAGTATAGTGAATCCCAACTTTCAAAGATCAGTTGATTCGAAATGAACCATTTTGAGAACTGGTTAATTAGGGGAAGAACGTTGTGAGATTCAGACAATGGGGAAAATTGGTTTAAGCCATGGTACGACATATATGTTCCCAAGTTACCATTCGAAGTGAGTTCCTTCAAAAACCCTATAGACTATGGCAAGAAAAATTGCAAAAGGGTAGGTTTTCTTCGTACTTTCAAGTTGGCCAAATAGACTAGGCTAGACAATAGAAAATTTTGCATTTAGTCTGTCGCGACCATACTTAGCCTTGAGCGGACGCACTCAACATGGGAGCCACAGTTCATTTTTTGGTCAAAATCGTTTTGGCCATTACTAAATGTCATGTGAAAAAATGATTTTAGTTAACCAATTTTATGATTTTCATAGTGATATTGATGATGTTGTTAAATGAGATTGTTGTGTTATGATGCAGATGCTTATATGTTATCGATATCGATTAGCTGAGCATGATTATATGTCATAATAACATGAATAATTGATGATAATTGTGTGTAATTGTTGATGTTATCTTGTGATGTTATTATGATGTTGAGAATATGTGGATTATGTTGAGAGTGAATATGGATTATTTTGAGTTATGTTTGTTGTATTATTGAACGTTTGAGATATAATTCAATTGAGATGAATTATTAACATGTTTGTGTTGCATTGTTGATTGATAATATGCATTTTTTTTATTTTGGCATGCTGTAATCCAGAGAGGGGATTACTTTATTTTTCAATTAATTTATGTTAGGATCAGAGATGGGTCTTAACGCATTAATTTGATGATATGATCATGCATCATAAGAGTTGTGTCAAGAGGTATGTCTGCTAGTGTAGAGAGAGGACTAATGGCTTTTACAAGGCTCGAAGAGGGGGCTTGGAGCTTAGAGAAGGTGCTTATGGGTTCGTAGAGATTAGGACCGGTTTCCAGAGAGAACCAAGTATTGAGTTGGTACCACATGTATATGCATAGAGTTGCATACTTGAGTTTCATTTCATAATGAGTTGTATGCATAATTGTTGAGTTAGGATTGATTGATGAGTTTGGATGTGAGGTTTTGATGAGATATATTGTGAATGAAATTTTCATAGAGAATGATGTGTTATTATCCTACCTTGCAGTATATGCCTATTATTATAGTTTTTGATTTTTCACCCCTTTATTGTTATTATTATGGTATGTGCTCCTATTTGGGGTATAAATAAGTAGGTAACTGATTAGCTACTTAGAGAGGAGGATTGCATGAGGTTACTTCTTCTTTTTCTTTCTTTGTTTGAGTTTACGTGCACTGACATGCAACACTGAGAAACGTTTGCGAGTTTTAGCCTAGTCTTTCGTTAGAGAGTTGTGGTATACTCTCATGTTTGATATTTCTATGTTTTTAGGAGATTTCATTTATGAGTTTGATTATGCCATAACGTGCATTTGAAGTTTAAATGATTTAGTTAATGCATACTTTATTATGAGAAATTTTGCAGCGATGATACCCTAAGTGAAGGTGAGCATGCGATGACAGGTGTTGAATGTTTATTTAATTAAGTGTTACATGATCAACAAGTGTGTTTCGAGATTTCTAACATCCTATGTGTGAATCTTGTGAAAAATCTCTGACTTAATTATAATTATGTGTTGGGGAAATAGGGTTTACATAGTTGGTATCAGAGCAGGTTGGTCAAGTTGGGATGTCTTTGAGGGAGAACAATCATGTATTGTTGATGTTTGATTCTCGGACAATAGAGAGCAATGTAACGACTAGTGTTATGCCAGTGGTGTACAATATACTGATGTTACTGATGTTATTCCTTAAGATATTTGTGAGTTGCCTACAGAGTGTGAACCTAAGTTCGATGAAGGTGAAAAGTTGATGTTGTATCTACTAAGCAAGTAAGAGAGTCCTTAAGGGATGGTGCACAAGTGTTGGGGATGTTATCCTAGTTAGAAGCCAAAGGCAAGGGAGTAATTGGTGATCTTCCGGTTCTGTGTGAATTTCCAAGAGTGTTTCCTGAAGACATCATTAATTTACCTCTAGAGCACGAAGTCGAGTTTGCTATAGATTTGGTACCAGGTACGAGTCTAGTGTCAATGGCTCCGTATAGGATGTCTGTTACAAAGTTAAGCAAATTGAAAAAGCAACTAGAGGATTTAATCAAGAAGAAGGTCATTTGTCCTAGTTTGTCATGGGGTACACCGGTGTTGTTGGTGAAGAAGAAGGATGGTACTATGCATTTGTGTGTTGACTATCGACAACTGAATAAAGTCATTATCAAGAACAAGTGTCCACTTCTAAGAATTGGTGGTTTAATGGATCAGTTAGTAGGTGCTTATGTTTTCAAAAAGATTGATTTGAGATCCGGTTACCATCAAATTCGTGTAAAGGCTAAAGATATTCCAAAGACTACTTTCAGAATAAGATATGGTCATTACGAGTATTTAGTGATGTCGTTTGGTGTGTCTAATGGTCCTGGTGTATTCATGGAGTATATGAATATAATTTTTCATCAGTATTTGAATAAGTTTGTGGTAGTGTTTATCGATGATATCTTAATTTATTCGAAGACGACTGAAGAGCATATTGAACATCTACAAGTTGTGATGAAGTTAATGCAAGAGAAGAAATTGTATGCTAAGTTATCAAAGTGTGAGATTTGGTTGGAAAAAGTGAGTCTTCTAGGCCATGTTATTTCTAGTGGATGTATTGTGATGGATCTGTCGAAGGTTGAGGTTATGTTGTAGTGGGAGACTCTTAAGTTTATCACTGAGATATGAAGTTTTCTTGGGTTGGCTGATTATTATTGTAGGTTTATTGAAGGTTTTTCTAAGTTATCTTTATCGTTAACTCAATTAACGAGGAAAGGTCAAGCTTTTGTTTGGGATGCATTGTGCGAATTGTTTTCAAGAACTCAAGAAGAAGTTAACATCAGCTCCTGTTATGATTTTGCTGAGTTCGAATGAGTCTTTTGTTGTAAATGGTGATGCTTGTTTGATAGGACTTGGAGGTGGGTTGATGCAGAATCGTCAAGTCATAGCTTATACTTCAAGGAAACTTAAAGTTCATAACAACATTTATCTTACGCATGACTTAGAGTTAGTTGCAGTTGTGTTCATGTTAAAGATTTGGAGACATTATATGTTTGGTTCGAGATTCGAGGTGTACAGTGATCACGCGAGTCTGAAGTATTTTTTCGACCATAAATATTTGAATAAGAGAAATAGAAGATGGCTTGATTTTATGAAGGATTATGGCTTTGGTTTGAGGTACCATACGGGTAAAGCTAATGTCATAGTTGATGCATTAAATCACAAGATTTTGCATATGTCGATGTTGATGACTTAAGAGTTAGAGATGATTGAATAGTTCATAGATTTTAGTTTAGTTTATGAATCCACATCTCAAAATGTGAAGCTAGGTATGCTGAAGCTCACCTACAGTGTTCTTGAAGAGATTAAAGAAGGTCAGGGGATTGATTTGAGACTGGTTGATCAATTAACTTTAATCAACCAAGACAAAGGTGGTGAATTCATAATCAATGAGAATGGTGTGATCAGATTCATAGATAGGATTTGTGTTCCTGATATGCCTAAACATAAGAAGCGAATTCTTGAGGAAGGACGTCGAAGTGGTCTGAGTATTCATCCTGGTGATACGAAGATGTATCAAGACTTGAGAAAGGTCTTTTGGTGGTCTAGAATGAAAAAGGAGATTGTTTAATTCGTGTATGAATGTTTGACTTGTCATATGTCAAAGGTTGAGCATTAAAAGTCACTAGGTTTGATGCAACCGTTGTCTATTCCTAAATGGAAATGGGATATCATTTTGATGGACTTTATGTCTGGATTGCCGAGGACAGCAAAGAGTTGTGATACTATTTGGTTTATTATGGATAGGTTAATTAATCGGCTCCTTTCATTCTGATTCGACTTAACCATCTGTTGGAGAAGTTAGCAGAGTTGTATATTGAGAAGATCGTCAGTTTGCATGGGATTCCATCAAGTATTGTATCTGATAGAGATATGATGTTTACGTCAATATTTTTGGGGAGTTTACATAAGGCTTTAGGTATGAAGTTGCTTTTGAGTTCCAATTATCATCCGCAGACAGATGGTCAGACGGAGAGAACTATCCAATCTTTAGAAGACTTGTCGAGAGCTTGTGTACTAAAATAATGAGATGCTTGAATAACTTTTTATTGTTGATTGAGTTTACCTACAACAATATTTTCCATTTGAGTATTGGAATTGCACTGTTTGAGGCATTATATATTAGAAGGTGTAGGAAACATTTGTGTTGGTATGAATTAGGAGAGAATGGTGTAATTGGACCTGAGATTACCCAATAGACAACAAAGAAGATTAAAACGATTCAAGCGAAGATGAGAGGTTCGCAAAGTCGCCAGAAGAGTTACCATGACAAGAGGATAAAAGCGCTTGAGTTCCAAGAGGGCAATCATGTGTTTCTTAGAGTTACTCTAATAACTAGTGTTGGTCAAGCTTTGAAGTCTCAAAAGCTTATTATGCATTTCATTGGTCCATACCAGATTTTGCAGAGGATAGGAGATATGGCCTATCAAATTGCTTTACCATAGTCGCCTGCTAACCTTCATGATGTGTTTCATATGTCTCAGTTGAGGAGATACACTCTGGATTCATCTCATCTGGTCCAAGTGGATGATGTACAGGTGAAAGATAACTTGACTGTTGAGGCATCACCCTTGCGGATAGAGGATCGGGAAGTAAATAAATTACGTGATAAAGAGATTACCTTTATGAAGGTAGCTTGGGAAGGACCGACTGATGGAAACGTGACTTGGGAGCTTAGGATCTATATGAAGGATTCATATCCGAATTTGTCGAGCAACCTGCTTTGATACAAGGAATTACAATTCAACACACCACCTATTTCATTGTTTCTTAGATATCTACATTCATCATAGCTCTTAGTCTTCTAAATACTTAGATCTACGCTCCCTTCATCATGATGTCTGCAATCTGATGCTCAGTTCTGCAGTGTTCCAAATTCATCTTCCCATCTGCTACCTGCTCTCGAAGATGCTAGAACCTCATTTTGATGTGCTTGCTTCAACCATGTGTTATCGGATTCTTCACTATATTGATAGTTGGTATGTTGTCGATCTTCATGGTAATTGCTCCATGACTCTTTGTTGTTGTCTCCTCGACCAGATTTACCATCCATGTTACTTGACATGCACAAAGGGAAGTAGTTGTGCATTCTGCTTCGCAGGACGATAATTCCACTACTGGCTCCTTTCTTAAACTCCAAGAAACTAGTGCACCACCTAGCATAAACACATAGCCAGCTGTGGATTTTCGATATTCAACATCACTACACCTACTTGATTTGGAGTATCCCACTAGTTTGCATTCTTTTACTTCATCAACTACAGAAAACAAAATTCCATAGTCGAGAGTTCCTATCAGATACCTTAATATCCTCTTCGTTGCTGCTATATGTGATACCTTTGACTTCTGCATGAATCTACTCAATATACTTACACTATATGTTAAGTCAGGCCTTGCGTGACAAAGGTATCTAAGTGACACAATAAGTTTTCTATATTGGGTTGGGTCGATATCATCTTTATCTGAATCTTTCTATAGTTGTATTATGGGCTAAGCTGGAGTCGTAATTGGGTTGTAACCTTGCATCTCAAATCTCTTGAGTATTTCGCCTGCATATCTTCTTTAATGCATAATAAAACCTCTACCAGCCTTGTAGAATTTGATGTCAAGGAAATATGAAATGCACCCAGATCTGACATTTTGAATTCCTTGTTGAGATCACATTTGAAGTCTTCGATCTCCTTCTTGCAGCTACCTGTTATCAACAAATCATCGACATAGAGACATAGTATAAGTAATTCACTCTTGCTTCTTCTTACATATACTCTATGTTCATTTGTGCACATCACAAATTCCTTATCCCTTAGAAAGCCATCTATCTTCTTGTTCCAAGCTCTTGGAGCTTGTTTAAGTTCGTACAGGGCTTTATACAGCTTGTACATCTTTCTTTCTTCGCCTTATTTTATAAACCCAACTGGTTTTGCAACATAAACTTCTTCTTATAAGGGGCCATTCAGGAATGTATATTTCACATCCATATGACACATATGTCGGTTGTTCATGTTTGCTAGACCAACAACCAACTTGATTGATTCGATCCTAGTAATAGGTATAAAAACTTTGTGGAAGTCGATTCCTTCTTTCTGAAGAAATCCTTTCGCCACAAGTCTCGCCTTGTATCGAGTCACTTATCCTTTGGAATTCAACTTCACCTTGTATACCCACTTCACATCGATTGCCTTCTTGGCTTCGGGAAATTCGACAAGTGACCAAGTGTTGTGGACTTCGATTGACTTCAGTTCTTCGTTTATTTATTTCACCCACTTCGAATGTTTTAATGCCTCAGTTGCATTGACTAGTTCAACATCTGCATAGAAAGCCTACTGTACCAGCTCAACTTCTTAATTTACCATATCATCTTATGTAATCACACATTCTTGCAACCATGTAGGCATGTGTCTTGTTCTTTGAGATCTACTTAGGCTTGCTTCACCTCTGACTTCTTGTTGAACTTCTCTTTCGACTTCACTAGTTGGTTTATCACATAAGATTCTCATTAAATCCTTTTTAAAATTCTTAGTCCAATCCCATTACTTAAGCTCATTTATGATCACGTCCCTACTGATCACCACTTGCTTGTTCATTGAGTCAAACAACTTGTATCCTCCAGTCGAATGATACCCTATCAGGATCATCTAACTTGACTTGTCATCAAGTTTTCTTCTCAACTGATCTGGAACATGCCTATGTGCTATAGGTCCAAACACCTTTAAACGGCTCAAGCTAGGATTGACACCATACCATCCTTCTTCTGGCGTGATTCTTTCTAGATTCTTCGTCGAACATCTGTTCAGAATATATGTTTCAGTCGACACAACTTCTCCCCATAATTCTTTGGGTATATGCTTGCCTTTCAACATACTTCTCACCATATTCATGATGGTTATATTCTTCCTTTCTGTGACTCCATTCTGCTGTGGAGTGTAGAGTGGCACCACCTCATGCACAATCCACTCTTTCAAACATAATGCGTCGAAGTCTTTTGGCACAAATTCTCCACCACCATCAGTCCTTGGAATCTTGAGCTTTCGACCGCTTTGTCTTTCGACCATAGATTTAAACTTGGAAAATACCTCGATCACTTCACTTTTCTTCTTGATCAGGTAAGCCTATAGTTTTTGAATGAAATCATCTATGAATGTAACAAATTATGTGTTACCTCCAATCGACTCCACTTGGATGGGACTACATACATCAGAGTATATGACTTCAAGAATTGTCGTCGACCTGCTTCATACATCCTTACTGAAGTTGTTCTTGTGTTGCTTTGTCTGCACACATTCTTCACACACTTCGTTTGGAATTTCGATTTCTTGTAATCCTGAAACCATATTTATTCTCTTTAAATCTCTGATATATTTGAAATTGATATGGCCAGGTCTATAATGCCATATCCATTCATCTCGGTTGGTTACTTTTGCAAGGCACTTATGCTCTATCACATTTAGCTCAATCTTGAAGGTTCTATTCTGAGACATTGGAGCCTTCAAGATTAACCTTCCATTTGAGTCGAGAACTCTCATCATCTTGTATTTGATCGACACCTTGTAGTTCTTTTCGACTAACTGCCCTATGCTGAGAAAATTTCTCTTCAGGCCTGGTATGTACAACACATTTGAAATTACTAACCTCTTGTCATCTTTCCTCATAATCAGAACATCACTAACACCTTCAGTTGCTAGAGTATTGTCATTTGAAAATTTCACCATGTTCTTCATTGAGGACTTTATGTTGACAAACCAATCTTTTCCAGACATGTGTGATGATCATCTTGAGTCCAAGTACCACTGGTCCTTGAATCTCTTTTCATCTCTCGTTGTAACTATCAACAACATCTCTTCTTCTTCATGTTTGGCCAACTTTGCATAAGTTTCTTAATTCTTCTTCTTTTTTGGACAGTCACTAGAATAATGACCATGCTTCTGACAATTGTAACACTAAATGTTACTCTTGTCTGGCTTTTGACCACCACCTATTCCTCTACCTGCAACACCACCTCTTTGGTTGCCTTGGATCTAAGGTTTTCTCTGATTCAACCAGGTTCCTTCTTGTTGATTTTGACCATTCGAATTGTTGTAGTCTTATCTGCCTTTGTTACCATTCTGACTTCCTTTACCTTTTTTTTCTTTTGTTGATTACGCCTGCAAAGCCATATCACTCTTCAATTTTCCTGCAGTTGTTTCATCCATTCTATGTTCATGAAATTGAAGTGTCCCTTGAAGCTCTTCCTTTGTCAGTTTTGACAAATATTTCGAATCTTCTATGGATATTACCACGTGGTTGAACTTTGAAGCTAACGACCTCAAGATCTTTCCAACAACAGGTCTTGATGTTAACACTTCTCCATATACCTTGATTTGATTCACCAATTTTGTAACCTTAGTGAAGAAATAAATTATGCTTTCATTGTCTTCCATCTGAAGCGATTCATACGTCCTTTGGTGAGTTTGTAACCTCACATCTTTCACCTTCTCCGCACCTCCAAACGACTTCTCCAGAATTTTCCATGCTTTTTTCGCCGATTCTACATCACTAACCTTTTCAAAATTATTTAAATCAACACATTGATGGATTATAAAGAGATCTTTATAATCTTTCTTTTTCAATTCTTTATGTGCAACACTTTCTTGATCCTTCACGTTTTCTGCAAGCGTTGTTACTCCTTCCTTCACAAGATCCCAAAGATATTGATAGCAGAACACAACTTCCATCTGCTGGCACCAATTCTCATAATTATTGTTCTTGAGAATCAGAAGATTCGCTGGAAAATTCCCGTTTGGATGATTCATTTCCATCGTGATTTTCTTCCCATGAATCGCTAAAACCAGGAGCTCTTGATACCATATGTTATAAATTCACCACAACCTATAGAGAATTTCTATCAATCTTGACGAATAAGATTGTTATCACTCACACAATAACAATGAAAATAAAATAACAATTGAGAAGGAAAGAAAAGAACGTTGGAGAAGAAGAAGAATATTTTCTGCAGAGTTTTCTCTCTGCCCACAACCTGTGGAAAACTTCTTTATTCACTTTGCAACTGCAAAATTCTATGAATACAATGTTATGAGTTATTTATCCTCTTCATATAAGAATAAGGGTTACTCCCTCTATTTCTAGATTTATGTTAGCTTACTCCCTATGCCAAAACCCAAAACTATAAAAGCCCAAAATAGTTAACACTATTAAAAATAGGCCTAGGTTGAAATCATGTGTGAAGTAATATGCTTCGACACTTCGACACACTAATACAACTCGACACATCCTTGTTGTGTCGATCAACCTGCTTCGACACAAGGAATTATAATTCAACAATAATAACATGAATAATTGATGATAATTATGTGTAATTGTTGATGTTATCTTATGATGATATTAGGATGTTAAGAATGTTAATTATAATTGATTAACGATGTAAATGTTGAATATGTGGAGTATGTTGAGAGTGAATGTGGATTGTTTTGAGTTATGTTTTTGTATTGTTGCATGTTTGAGATATAATACAATTAAGATGAATTATTAGCATGATTGTGTTGCATTGTTGATTGATAATGTACATTTTGTGATTGTGGTGTGATGTAATCTAGAGATGGGATTATTTGAGTTGTCAATGCATTTATGTCTGGATCAGAGAGGGGTCTTAACACATTGATTTGATAATATGATCATGTATCATAAGAGTTGTGTCAAGAGGCATGTGTGCTACTTCAGTGAGGGGACTAGTGTAACACCCCAATTTTATTAATTGTTTTATTTTGAATTATTGGTGATTCATGATGATTTTTTATGTTTCATTCAATTATTAGATGTTGGTGCAATTTAAAATAAATTATTTGAATATGTGTTATTGGGGTGTAATAGAAATAGTAGGGTGGGTGAGATGATAAGGTAAGTTAGAAAATGATTATAATAATTAGAATTTTATTTATTATTATTGATAAAATAAGAAATTGGAGAGAATAGGAGTATGGGCCAATTGTGGGATTTGATGAGAGTTTATGGTAAGAAGAGGGAAACTAGAGTTAAATTGGACAAAAATAATAATTAAGCAAAAGTAAGGAGATTACTATATATTTCAAAAGTTGGGAGAGAAGCTAGATTTTTGTGAGATTTTGTCAGTACGTGAGATTGGAGAAAAAGAGACAAAGAGGGAGAGCAAAGGGCTTTTGCTGGAGATCAGGTAAGGGTGAGAACTTTTTCCAATAGTAAAGGGTATGGTAGAAGGGTAGAATGGAGGAACCCTTAACCTCCTTAGGGTTGGGTGTTTTGATTCATGATTTTGAATTAGGATGCTATAATGATTATTATATGATGATTACATGATAACTTTTGTGTGTCTTATATGCGTGTAGTTTTTCTATTTTGATGGTTGAACCTATATCCACCATTATTGCAATTTCTAAGGTTTTATGCATAATATTAAAACAATGATTAGATGATTTAATTGTGTTAAAACTGTAAACTAACATAAGATAATTAGAGTATTGCATGGGTTGTAATTTTTTGAGCGTTTGGGTTTTTACGGGATCGAAATTGGAGGTCCGAAATGCCTCCAACGATGAAAAACGCATAAAATTTTGCATTCTTTCCATCACGACCGCGCTCAACGCAGGAGCCTCTATTTGTGTTTTTCGGTCAAAATCATTTTGGTCATAACTTTTGATCTGTAAGTCCAAATCGAGTGTCGTTTGAATCGTTGGATATCTGAAATAGAGGAAAATAACTTTGTTACAAGGATAAAATAATTTTGTTGATTATTTTTTGGAAATTTTTGGGTTGAAGAAGATGAGAATCTTTATTAGAAATTTTAGAAAAACAACAACTTTTTAGTAATGCCTTCGTGCACGGTTTTGATCATAACTTTCAACTCGTGAGTCATTTTGGGTTGAGGTTTAAAGCGTTAGAAAGCTGACTCTTAGAGATATAAAGTGATGGTGATAAGTGATTTATTTGAGTATTATTCGTATGCCTACTTTGTTGGTGAAGTTTTTGTTCATACGTTGGTTAATGAATTGTTGACATATTCTAACGATTTTTTAACATAACTTTTATTCCATAAGTCCAATTTTGATGTTGTTTGAAGTGTTAGAAAGCTAACGCTCAGACTTATAACATGGTAGTGATTGTTGATATGTTTGAAAATTATTCATATGCCTACCATGTTAATAAATTTATTGGTTTATATGTTTGATTGATGGATCATTGCATTGTTGTTATATTGTGGTGTGATAATTATGTTATTATGTCGATGATGTTAGGATGTTGATGAGTTGCTGCTATTTATTGATATTATTCACGTGGTAATATAAGTTGGTTGTTGCATGATGAATGCTGTGATACATAAATGATGAGATGTTTGTGTGGATCTTTTTGGTGAACCTTGTTGTGTTAATGCATGTTATTTGAGAGTCATGCATCTTTATGTACGGGCTTTAGTTCAGTCTTGGTGAGCCTCAATCCTATGGTGATGGATCAGATGCGAGTAGCTAATTCCTATTATGGGGGATTAGTGAAGCGTTACCTATGTTGATGGTAACGAGTTCTGGTGATCCTCAATCCCATTATGATGGATCGGGTGCAAGTAGCTAATTCCTATTTTGGAGGATTAGTGAAGTGTTACCTATGGTGATGGTAGCGATTTTGGTGTGCTATGGTTCCAAGAGGGAATCAATCCTATGGTGGGGATCATGGAGTTAGATGAAGTTGAATGTTCATATTTGGTACCACATGCATGTCGAGTCGGTGTTGAGTGTATTGTATAAGTGTTTCATTTGTATTGGTTGTTGTTGATGTGTTGTTGGATGAGATGTTGTTGCATATGATGTTAACGATGATTGAGATGTGGTTTTGTATGATGTTGATGATAATGGAGATGTTATCGTGTATGATGTTGATTATGATTTGGGTGTGAGAATGTGATATATTGTTGATCGTGATTGTGTAGATGTTATACTCTATTCTTCATTCTATACCGTTTATTATTGAAATGAATTCTCATCACTTATGTTTGAATGTTGCCTTTACGTGGGCATAGTGCAGATACTCAAGAGTAGCATTACTGAAGTAAGTGAAAGGTAGCTCTTGGAGTGGCTTCTAATAGTTTATCATTTTCTTCAGTAGGGTCTTCCTCTGACCATGTAACATAGGGTTGGGAATGTTTGCTTTCACTTCTTATGTCATGTTTATGTTGAAGTATTATAACTGATGCGGTTATTGAGTTGATTTATTTAAACTCTTTATTTGTTATGGAAGTTGAAGTTGAGACTAAATGGTATGTGTGCAATATGTTTTTTAATTGCTTTAATTATGATTCTGATGCGATGATACCCTAAGTGAAGGTGGGCATGCGATGACATGTGTCTATGTGAAATCTATAACCCGTGTTACGAAGCAGTATATGTTTGATCACTACAACAAACAAGACATTAGACAGCGCTTTTTTTAGCCTTAGACAGCGCTTTAAAGCGCTGTCTAAACCTCCGCTGCTAAAGGTTTAGACAGCGCTTTTTTAAATCTTAAAAGCGCTGTCTAAGCCCCCCCCCCCCCCCCCCCCCTTAGACAGCGCTTTGGCCAAAAGCGCTTTATAAGACCCTCCTATTTTAATTTTTTTAGGTATACCTTAGACAGCGCTTTTTAAAAAGCGCTGTCTAAGCCCCCCCCTTAGACAGCGCTTTTCAAAAAGCGCTGTCTAAGCCCCTCCTATTTTAATTTTTTTAGGTATACCTTAGACAGCGCTTTTCAAAAAGCGCTGTCTAAGCCCCCCCTTAGACAGCGCTTTTCAAGAAGCGCTGTCTAAGCCCCCCCCCCCCCCCCCCCCCTTAGACAGCGCTTTTGCCTAAAGCGCTTTCTAATCCCCCCCCCTTAGACAGCGTTTTTTACAAAAGCGCTGTCTAAGGTATACGAAAATTTTTGAAGCTTTTGTTTTAAAGGACATTTTTAAATCAATTCCAATCAATTCCAATCTCCCTAAGTTACAAAGGACATTTTTAAATTTGTAGAGTGTGTCATCAATACATAGGACGCTATAAACACCACCCAAATTATATATATCAAAGCCTGAAGGAAAACTCAATTGCTTTCACCTGCTGGTGATAGTGAAAACTCTTAGAACTGCCAATTTTCTCAATCCAATTAGCTCATCAAACTAAATCCTTACCACTTGTTAACATATTTTACATATCTGTTATACTAACTTACATGACAAGAATGTTAAAAAAAAAACAAGACCAGATGAAACATGACCTCTAAAAAGTATGTTCAGAACAGTATATTATATTGTGAGTTCCGAGTATTTAACTCAATGATTAAGGGAACATGCTTTTCATTTTACATACTGGTATCAAATAATCAACATATGCTGTAAAATTTTATGAGTGATAATGATGAAACTTTACACTATAAATTTTACTCTCAGTTTTAAGATAATGTGTAAAATTTTACATTATCATCTATTTGTATTATTTAATAAATAATTAAAATAAAAATTAATTTTTTTTAATATTTAACGTTGATGATTAACCTGAAAATAACAATGAATTAAATTCTAATAACTATTATCACTCGAAAACACCCATTTATATTAGTAATAATGGTCTTAGTCTCCAATAATACTTTTAGGATAAATTCCAAATGTTTCTAACCAAATATTTAACAACAAAAACAAAACTCAATTCAGTTTTATCCCACAACAATATACAACAACAAAAAAATAATCGTTGATGATAATTAATTCAAGTGAAGGAATATAAGTTATTTTTAATCCACTTTTTAAATATGTTATGTTGAATAAAAAATTACCACACCAACCACTAGGTTTTATCTCATAAGTTTTATGTCATTAAGAGAAGTCAAATATATAGACTTTTCTTATAATGTTTTAAATATAGCATTATACTGCATATTGTCCTTGTTTTAATACAAATGGTAGAATTAATTATTCTAACAAAAATATTCATTTTTCTCTAACATCAAGTCTAGGGTTTATACATTACAATTGTGTTTAAATACTACGGTCCACTATACAAGATTACCCTTGAACTGTGAGTGATGTGCCCTCTTATGATTAAACTACGAGCCATCCCAACAGTCATGGACATGCATTAGCACTCTAAAACACTATAAACAATCAAAAGGTACAAATATCATGTTTGCAACCGACATAACAAATAAGTAAATAATTACCTCATCAAAGTCAGCTGCTGCACCAATTGGAGTTGACAATGCTTCTTGAATCTGCTTCATGTTCTCAGTCTGTTCATTTATCTCATCCATGGTTTTGTCAACATCGTCAATATTCCTGAAAAAAGAAACAGAAGCAAACTTAGGTCATGTTTGGATGAACAGCATAATTAAGCACTTATAGCATAGGTGTTTATCATATAAGTGTTTTGTTTACATACAAACTATAAGCTATTCATAATTTCATATGCTATATTGAAGAGCTTATGGATGTAGATGAAAAACAGCTATAAACATGTCATAAGGTGTTTTCACAACTTCTTCTAAACAGTCTCACAAATGTTTATGCTAGTAGATAAGTTCAAATAAACAAATTAAAACAGGACTATAGTAATGTCATAAATCATTATCACGGCTCATTAAAGATTTAGAATCATATAATAGCAGTATGTACGTTGCTTTCTGCATAGCCTTCATAGCAGCGGCTCCTGTTCTTAACGCATCCACTGTTTCCGTGGTGGCTTTAGCACCTTCTAACATTATCATCTATAACACAAATCACCACCATAAGATGCAAAAGAAGATTAATAATATAAGCCATTGTCTGAACTAATACCAAATACGATTGCATTTGCACCTGGTCATGAATACGCAGCTGGAAGTTTCCAAGCTGCTCAATTTGCTGTTCATATAACCTCTTCCTCTTCAAACATTGAATTGCCGCTGTATAAAACAAAAACTCGAGTCACGCGTAATTAAAAGTAAGGAAAGTAGGATTACAGAAAACACTGAAGAACATGTACAAAAACTCAGTTTAAGAACCTACCCTTTTTGTTCTTTCCTTTAGTGAATTCTTTGGCTTTTTCAACTTCTGCCCTGGACTTTCAATAAACAATACAAGGATCAACACCCAAATGTCGATCCTTTTTGAACTTCCAATAAACAATACATAAAGTGTTGATCCTTGTATTTTTTCGCAGGTGGGAACCTAAGGTAAATTCATTATATCAATACATTATATGTTTTAAACAAGTCAAATATCACTGCCCATTCGAATTATCCTACTTAACTGCTAGCACATATCAATGATTTCAATTGAATAAATATTTGATAACTCATTCTTCATGTGTTTCACTTTTGTATCGCTGATTCTTTTGGAGTTAAAAACTAATATGCATAGAGCTCTTCAAGGCCAATTGGATTTGTAACTCACTTAGCAGGAGTATTGGTTGAACTTGTACTTGAACTCCAATTTTGTTATAGAGAAGTGGTTGGCTAGACAAATCAGCTCATATCAGCATATTGGTTTTGTTGCATACAAAAACACATTTGGTCATGTTACAAAGAAATTGACATTTGAAGAAAAGTATGATACCATTGGCAAAATTGTTGTTATATCAGTAACTTTTGATGTACCAATGGAAAAGTGATACATGTAACATGAAATAGAAAGTTGAACAGTGTAACATGACATACTGCTTTATAGTGTAAGACAGTATGTCCAAATGTGATCCCTAGACCCTTTAAATCTTCAACTAGGAAGCAACCATTTGCTAAAAGAAAACACAGCATACCAAGGAATATTAGATTATTAGTCCTTCAAGCTTCTATACTTTGTAAAAGTGAATGATTTCACACTGAAGAAAACTATATTTATACATGTCTATCGTCAAATGCAACTTTACAATTACACATACCCATGTTACGACGAGCCGTTGCATTATCTGATTTGGAAGACCCTGTTTGTTTAGAACTCTCAAGCCAATTCCACCATCTAATGATACATTCACTGCCAATTATAAACAGAAATTGGAAGGGAAAATTAGATATTGAAAATGTAATGTTAAACCAAGAAAAAATTAACGACACAAAGGTCGTAAAAAAATCTAACATAATGAAAATAGAATAGAAGGATAAAATCAATAGGCACCCTACCTGTGAAAACAGTGAAAGCAAGACATTAACTTCATAAAAGGCAAGGTTTCACTTTGGTGTTCTTCTGTCACCAATGGGAATAAGCACAATGGACAATCACCATCAGGATGATTCATATCTGAGAGTTTCTCTACAGCTTCCTTCAAATAAACACCAATAACCAATTATCAATCATTATTGCACAAAAAAACATTATTTGACGAGCTATATTCATTTTTCAGGTTCCACGACTTCAATCCCTATCCAAAGTTTTAGTCAAAACTATACAGCAAAAGATTACGTATCACAACAGAAACATAAAAGCAGGAAGATGCACAAAGTGACCATAAATAAATGAGTCTGCAGTCTCACAAGATTAAGCAGTTTTCAATGGTTGATATTCTTCATTTAAGTTTTTTATAAATTCCTAAAGTAACCATAAATTTACCTAATAAACTCAGATACGTCAATCCAAACAGACTCTAATCCTGAGTATAGAATATAAGATTATCTACAAACAGTAACATAGAGATATGAAGTAAAATTATGAATAATACTATTCTATAAAAAAAAATGCACCTCCATCATAAATAAAACAATAAGTTGATTGATTACCTCACAAAGAGCTACGAGCATTAATCCAGGGGAAAGCTCGTTGGCTTTAGTTTGAATATGATTCAATAAATGCTTTTGTCTATGTTGATCCAAACCCTTGCAATCCACAATAGCAACAGAAGGAGGTTCTTTTGGATACTAAAAAAAACACATAAGCTTTTGTTGCTTCTACTGATTTATAAACAGATAATTGAATTCAACAATCATAGTATAATAACCTTAATCTACTGAAACATACCTGTGGAGTTGCATGTACCTCAAGAACAATTTCTACAAACTGCAAAGAAATTTATTTTAAAAAATGGGGATTAATTAATGAATAATTGAATTAGAATTATGAAAAGTTAAAAAAAAATGAAATTAGGGGTTTGAAGAAAAATTGGGAACCTGGTGAGAAGAAACATCAGCGGTTCTGGGTTTGAGGGATAAATGGAAGTGAGGAGGAATGGAATTGAGAATGGTACAATCGTTTTCATAAACGGATTTCATGGCTTCAACTTCTTCAGCTATCACTTGTTCATCTTCTTCTTCGCCGTCCATTGTTAGCAGAGAACATCAAAGAGGATTTTGCAGAGATACGCTTTTGAACACAAGGGCACCAATTTGAAACCCTAAGCTGGGAGATAAATAGAGAGAGCAAATCAGTAAGAGAGGAGGAATCAACAACAGAAAATCGGAGGCGGAAAATCTCAAACAAAACCCTAAAATCCCAAAATCGATTACCTGGATTGGGAGGCCAGCTTCTTCACGCCTTTCACCACCGTCGTGACACTTTGTAAGAGCTTCTCCTTTTTTCTTTTTATCCTTTTCACTTGCTTGTTAATGGAGATATCGTGAGAGTTGAGAGAGAGTGATTCTTTGAGTTTGAGAGCGTGAGAGGGTTCGTTGATGAGCGACTTTGAGGTAGAAAGTACGCGAGAGAGAGGTCTGAGAGGCGGTGTTTGAGCGGTTTTGTGAGAGAGACGAGGGTTCATTGAAAAACCCAAGAGTTTCCAAAAGCGCTTTCTAAACCCCCTTAGACAGCGCTTTTGGTTTTATTTATTTTTTTAATTTAAAGACTTTAGACAGCGCTTTATCAAAAGCGCTGACTAAGGTCTATATTTAAAAGCGCTTTCTAAAAGCGCTGTCTAAGGGGGGGTCTTAGACAGCGCTTTCAGAAAGCGCTGTCTAAGACCCCCCCTTAGACAGCGCTTTCATTATTTTTTTGGAATATTTTCCGTGTTTTATTTTAATTTTAACCTTAGACAGCGCTTTCTTTTAAAAGCGCTGTCTAAGATGCGCTGTTAAAAGTCATTTTTGGCGTAGTGGATGTGAGTGACGCCCTTTGTGGTTGCAATTTTATTAAATTATGCATTATAATTATATTCAAGGTTTATCGTGTTACAACTAGTGGCTTGTCCCAACCTTATAGAGGGGGTTTGGAGCTCAAATATAGGGCTTATGGGTTCACAGAGATTGAGACCCGGTTTCTAGAGAGAACATAATATTGATTTGGTACCACATGCATATGCATAAAGTTGCATAGTTGAGTTGAATTTCATAATGAGTTATATGTATAATTATTGAGTTGTAATTGATTATGAGTTTGGGCGAGAGGTTCTGATGAGATATACTGTGAATGAAATTTGTGTAGAGAATGTTATGTTATTATCCTACCTTGCAGTATATGCATGTTATTATTGTTTGTGATTTCTCACCCTTTTGTTATTGTTGTTGTTATTGTCTGTGCTCCTATTCCGGGTACATATAAGTAGGTATCTGAGTGGCTGATTATAGTGGAGGATGGCATGAGGTTGTTTCTTCTTTTTATTTCTGCCTTTTAGTTTACGTGCTCTAATATGTAACACTAGGAAACATTTTTAAGTTTTTGTCTAATCTTTTCTTAAAGAGTTGTGGTATACTCTCATGTTTGATATTTATATATTTTGAGTAGATTTGATTTATGAGTTTGATTATGCTATAACGTGCATTTAAAGTTTAAATGATTTAGTTAATGCATGCTTTATTATGAGAAAATTCGCTACGATGATACCATAAGTGAAGGTGAGCATGCAATCACAGGTGTTGTATATTTATTTAATTAAGTATTACATGATCAGCAGGTGTATTTCGAGATGTGTAACATCCTATGTGTGAATATTATGAAAAATCTCTGATTTAATTATAATTATGCAATGGGGAAATAGGGTGTTACATAGTGCTCCACCCCTGTAGATATACTACAAATGTAATAATGCATGAAATGTAATGACTGATCAATACATGTATGTGTGCTAACTGATGTTGGACTTTGGAGATGTTCCAAGCGAGGTTGTACTTTGAGAGGTGTCAAGAAAAGGTTAGACTTTTGAGAGGTACCAACAATAATTGGACTTTGATTTTTCATGTTTGCTTTTCAAGGCTTCATGTTATGGGTCTTTGAAGAAATTTTCCTCGAAAGGAGTTAGGAAGTAGCTTGACATGACCTTGAGGTGGCTTTCCTCAATGTTTCAATCTTGTAGTGGTCTTCCCCTGGTTAACAATTTCTTAAAATGGTAGACTTTTGATTGACCGACCTTTGGAGAGTTCTATTCACTGTGCTCTTTGAGGTGGATTGCCCTAATAATTTAAATCTTTAAGTAGTATGCCCTTAATTAATCGACTCTTAGAGTAGTTTACCACTGGTTGACCATCCTTTGGAGTGTTAGACTCACCGAGCTCTTTAGGTGGCTTGCCCCAATATTGGTTTGTTGTTATTTGTGATGTTGTGTGTTGTTAATGGTGGAAAAGTGATAAAGGTAAAAGGGGTGGTGAATGTTTATTGTGAAGAGTGAAGTTATGTTATGTTGTTGTTATGAGAGAAGAGGAAAAGAGGAGATGAGTTTATGTTTGGTTGAGGAAAAAAAGGAAGAATTTTTCCTCACTTTTTAATTTCCAATTGATCTCTCTATTCCCTAGTGAGAGAAAAGCAGCGTGTGAGGGTCCAAGAAAAATGAAATCGAGTGTCTTCTTTCTTCCTCAAGGCCACGTTTCAGTTTATTATCCCCAACTGAGAGAAATGTTGGTATTTGAGAGGTTGGTGGGTCCATTTTCAAATTGGTGGACACATGGAACTTTCCGGTTTGAGGTTTCTGGTTCTTCAATTCATTTTATTCTAATTCCTTACTATTTTGGTGTATTTGAAAATAGGTTTTAGATAATTTAAATAAAACAAAATAAAAAAAACAAAAAAAAAACTAAATATCTACTTAATTATAAATAGTTCTACCGATTATTTTGGCTAAACAACAAAAATAAATGAATTAAAAAATGAATAAAAATCGGACACAAAAGTGCCTAAAAAATTAAACTGAATGCATCAAAATGATCAGCGTTAAATAAACTTCTCGGAAACATACAGGCTTTGATCAAATTTTGAAATAAAATATGCCCGGTTAAAAGGCTCATGCTGATCAAAATGAGACTGAAAAATGATTCGAAAAAAATAAAACGAGCATGCTAGGTTAAACTATGTGAACCGTAGATTAAGAATATTGACGTCTACAAGCTCGATTTTGAATTTTTTTACCCGCTAATTTGACATACATTTGAAAATTGATTCAAACGATATGTTTATAAGTCCAAAATTTTATTTTGGTTGACATTTCAAACATTAGCGAAACGAAATGCATGATGTGATGAGTAGATGATTAAGATGTCTTGTGAATGCATTGATATACCGATTGAAGAATTGTGATTAGATAATTAGATGCAAGCTAATCAACTCTTGGAAAATTTGCTTCTAATTCTCAATCCTAATGACAACCAAGACCTCACAAAGATTTAGATGACAACAATACTCTTGATTGTCACCCTCTAGACCTATGAAACATGATGCAATGGAAGAGATGATGCACTGAGACTCAGAAACCAAATAAATTGACTCCTTAATCAACATATAACTAAATGAATGTCATCAAGACAAGATAAAATTCCAAAACTCTTGATTTTTCATCCAAATCCTGATGAATGCTTTTGACTGATGCAAGTGAAGAAACTCAGGGTAAACTTTAGGATATGATAAACTCAACAGCATGAAGATGGAAGGGTACAATCGGATAGTGATGCAAGATATTCTCGCCGCCCTCAACATTAAGGCGAACGAGATCTATGCCTTGGAAGTTTCTCAAGACATAAGTTGGATGTCACCCATACTACACTATTGGCAAGACGACGAGCTCCCACATCAGGAGGTGGAGGCGAAGAAGGTCCAAGGGTAGGTTGATAAATATACCCTTATAATGATAAAACTCTACAAGTTAGAAAATCCTTCTTAATTCTACATTGTCTAAGGGAGCACATAACTACCTTAGTCCTTTATGAGGTTTATCAAGGAGCATGTAGTAGCCACATTGGCGGTCGAGCCCTCACCTATAAACTACTAAGAACATGTTACTAGTGGTCACCTTGTTGAAAACAATGTGGCATTTTTTCAAGAAGTGTGATCAATTTTAGAGATGCGCTGACCTACATCATGCCTCAGTTGAGCTCCTTCACTCCATGACACCACTCTAGCCTTTTTACTAGTAGGGTGGACATTCTAGGCCCATTCCCTTTGGTGCTTGGGCAATTGATTTTTTTTATTATAGGAGTTTATTATTAAAGAATATGGATAGAGGCGGAGGTTTTCGCCAAGATTATATAAAAAAGGATTCACCGCTTCTATTGGAAAAAAATCACGTGCATGTTTGGTCTACCACGCGTCATCTTCTCGGAAAATGCAACGTAATTCACCAGTACCATAGTTATGGACTTCTTCAAGGACTGGGAGTGCAAATGAAGTTTGTCTCTGTCATTTACCCATATCCTAGTGGACAAGCGAAGTCGGTGAACAAGGTGATATTAAAAGGGATCAATAAAAAGTTGGATTATGCCAAAAGGTTGTGGGCTGAATTACTCCATGAAATATTATGGTCATATCATACCATTCCCCATTCAACTACAAAGGAGACCCCTTTCACCATGGTAGACAAGGTAGATCATATGCTACCCGTAGAGATTGGCATGCCCCCATTGTGGCATTCCCAGTTTGACTAGGAGTTAAACGATTCACGACTGAGGTGCGTCACTGATTTATTCAATAAAGTAAGAGATGTCGCCCACATATGAGATTTTTCTGCTAAGTAGAGAGCGACCAGAACATGCAACTCTTAGGTAATACCAAGGGAAATACATAAAGGTGACATGGTGTTAAGACAAGTTGTCATGCCTTCTCAACAGGTAAAATTGCAGGCCAATTTGGAAGGAACATATCACATATTCCATAAGAGATGTATGGAGCATATAATTTGAAGGAATTGCATGGGAGACTAATCCCCAGGACTTGGAACTCCACCCGCTTAAAATATTACTATAGTTAAGTTATTTACAAATTTTGAGAGGGGGCGTGTTGCCCGCCTATGTACAAATTTATGAATATTTATGAGCAAGAAGAATATTTTGGTTTTATTATCAAGTATGTTAGACTTCTATAGGAAGATTGTTTCATCCTCTTAAGGTAATTTAAGTATGATAGACTTCCATAGAAAGATCCTTGCGATCTCTTAAGGTAAGATATATATGATGAACTACCACAGAAAGACCTTTGATGCCTTTTAAGGCAATATAAGTATGTTGCACTTACACTTGAAGATCCTAGCATCCTTTTAAGGAAATATAAGTATGTTAAATTTCCATAGAAAGATCCTTACCGCCTTTAAAGGAAATACATGAATTCTGGATTTCCACGGGAAGATCATGGTCGTCGTCATAAGCAATACGAATGGGCTATATGTGGGGGAATCACCTCATTTGAGGGGCTTAGAAAATCTTCATACATGCTCCTCTAAACACCTTTCCTGATGGAATTCGAGTCTCGTCATATCATATTAACATATAGGGTGATAAGATCATATCACCCACAAAGGGCGACGAGATCATATCATCCATGAGGAGATGACATCGCCCTTGACAAGCCCCACTCACCCATGATAGGAGAACGCGAGAAGTGACATGTCTTTGTCAAAGATAATGCATAAAAGGAGTCAATGGAATAACTCATGTCTCCCTAGGAAATATGAATTCAACGATCTACTACCATTAATTAGGGTAGACATTTGTTATTTCCAAGAAACCCTAAATCTAGGACCATAGGCCTTTATAAATATCTCTAACTTAGGGTTATGGAGGATCAATCTAATGTTCACTAAAGAATACCCTTAAATACATAGCTTCTCACACTTGTGAGCTTATTTTATCCTCACAGAAAAAACCTCAAAAATAAGGCTTCTAACATTAGTGAGTTTTCCCTAGCAACCACAAGTACCAAAGCCTTTAGCCACCCCTACCAGCCTATGGGTGCTACACATTTGTACATTTTTTAACAAATATATTGTATATTCTCTAGCCTGTCTCCTTGGTCTGAGGAGGTGAAAGTCTTTGATGGGATATTAATGTCATTTGGAATAGGTGCATTAAATACCTTTCTTGTAATAATTAATGTTTCGCTGGGAACAAATAAAGAGTTCCCTTATAGTTGGTAATGATGTTTCCTATTCTTTAGAGTACTTGGGTAATTCAAATAGTCTTTGATGAAATCTCAATCGTTGGTAGTGTGTAGTGGATAATAATATCCTTAATGGATGAGGCAAATATAAAAGGTTTTTAAAGAGTCATTTTACTCTTTTTTTCCATTCACGGTCTGCAACAGAACTCCTTTTAGCCTCCTAACTTCAGTTTTTCTCGTGAGTTATGATGTTCTAATTTCTTAGTGAAAACTATATGTGATCTTATCTTGTTGGTACTTGACATGGATAAACAACAAATCAATTTTTCTTAAGATAAAGCTAATGTCTTCCTTCTATTTTCGCCATTGTTCTAGGGTTTTTGGGTAGTGAGTATTTTTGAAACCTTTTCTTCAATTTTGATAGATTTCCTTTGTTGTTTACACCCTATGATAGGAATGTTTTTTTATTTACTTGTTTATTCCACATTACTTTTACTAGTCTTTTTTTCATAAAGCCTCTTGCTATGAAGATTATGCTAACTATGTTTCGGAAGGAAAAAAGAGACAGTTTGGTCGAATGGGTGGTATGGCAAATATTAGAGACCATCTTCTCTTTTGCTCGCGAGGGTGGCATGGACCACAATTTTACTGAGGTGGGACCTACATCTAACTCGGGGTTGTTTCAACCAGATGAGGGAAATAGTTTATGTAGCTAAGATGAGGGATGTTTTATTCCCTTCCAAGAGTGTTTATTCTTCTTCATAGGTTTTTTTATCTTCCATTCAATGATTTCGAGATCAGTGTCATGAATAACTTAATGATCGCGCCTTTCGCAATTGCATTTGGTGAGTTGGGCTTTTATCAAGGTTTTTCAATATGTGCAAATATAAGGGGCATGTCGATCCTAGTACTATTTTTCATCTCTTCAAGACCCAAAATAGAATGGCTAATCACGTGTAAAGTCTAGGTTTGATTCCTTTAAGGAAAGTCTTCAAATTCTTTGAGAGTTATTCTGACAGCATGAAGCATTTCAAGGATTGCGTCTTCTTGGTACTTCCTTAAATGAAGAAGGTCATGAAAAGATATGTAAACTAGTATTTGAGCCCCCATATGTATGTAGAAATTTATTCCGCAAATTCTGGTTCAAACATCATTTCTTAATGGAAAAGGGATCTTATGTTTACAAGGAGCATGATATATCCCGAGAAGAGGTAACATGTGGAATTTTTGGGGGAGCTTGTTTATGTTATAGATGTAGTTCCTTACAATGTAACATTAAAGAAGAAGCTGATACGGTTTGTTTTGAGACCCATTTACTGGTGTACGCTAGCATCGGGGGAGATAGGAAGGTTAACTTTTGTAAGTTACATTAAAATATTGCCCATCTCGACTATTTCCTTGAATAATCTTCTTTATGACGTCTCTCCTATTGGTTACACACATGCAATGATGTGCGAGAAAACAATGCAGCAGAAGAAGAAAGGTTCCTAATATATCTCCTTATTGGCGGGTAACTCAAATACTCAGTCTATTAAGGGATATTCTACTTCAAGGATTTCTACTAGAGAGATTGTTTTACCATGCCCTCCTCAGCACAAGTGGAAGCCTGGGATTTGCTCACCTGGGTCATGATGGTTAATAGGACATGCTCGTCGAAGCCTGAAGGAAGGGGAAGTATAACTCTTAGTCCCGATCTTGAAGAACTTTGAGTGGAGATGATGCCTATTAAGCATCTGCACCCGAGGTCCTTATAGGAATGTGCATTAGCTCCAACTGGGTTGCCTCGTGTACTATTAGCTTTCCTTGGTCCAAGAACGACCAATGAGTTTTTGTCTTCTATCTCCAATGAAAATTATTTTTATTTTTAAAAACAAGTTTGAAGAAGATCGCCAGAAGGATTTATCTGATTTGGCTTATCACACTTGTCAGGTGTCGACCATCTTGCCCTTTGAAGTTTTCGTGCAAGGGGAAGTCTTCCTATCCAACAATATTTAGAGGGAGAATGAGGTGATTAAAGGGTGTGTTAATGTCCTTACCGTTGAGCTAAATCAATTCTTAGTTGAGAAGGTGAATCTTCTTGCTCAGGAGATGAGGCAGAAGAACAAAACTTTTGTTCATGTGTCGTTATCTAGGGCATATGACGCTCTTGAGGAAGTAAATTAGTCCTTGGATCCTTTTCGGAAAAGGATGGAAGAGCTTGAGGCATCTTTAAAAGAGTCTCAAGAAGGTTGGAAGATGGTTGAGGAAGGTCTTCATGAGATGCATCTTGATAACCTTGCCTTGTCCAATGAGTATGTAAAGTCATTAGAAGAGTGTTTCTCTATCGCTCATGACTCTTTTGAGAGTGATGTGCAACAATTGGAGCCTTTTATCTCGTTGGGCCTATCTCTTGAAATTATGTTTGTCTTAACCAAACTATTAAAGAATTGAAGATTGTTTCCTAAGGATTATTGTGATATGTGTTAGTCCCCCCCCTCCTCGTTTATTGTTTCGACGTGCTTGTACTTGGAATGTATGTATCCAATGAATATGTAAGCTTTAAGGTTCATGTCATATGATGTGTATTTCATTTTTTGTTACTTACCATTGATTTTATTTGTTTATGTGATATTTCCTTCATTTCAAATTTTGTTTCTCTTGGATATAACTTATCTTCTCAGATCGTGCTTGAATTATCATTGGACGTCTTTGGGGATCGTGTTCTATAAAGGGTTGATGCCCTTTCCCTACCCCACGTGAAACCCTATTTTGAGGTCGATGTAACCGGGACTCGCTACTGCATTAAGATTGGCTAACTACCAAAAGGGGGGAGGGGTGATCTGGTACTTTCCATTTTATGGTCTATTCTCTTTTTCCGCATGTTATAAATGTGGGGATTTTATTGATTTTGTTGTATGATTGCAGAGTTTGTGACAGTACCCCGTAGTCTTTTTGACGAGGCTCTAATCGTACGTTGGTGGAATTTATGGTCTAAGAAAGAGTTTAGTGGAAATCTATTTATTCTTTGATGGAATAACATTGTACATCCTAATAGTGTAACACAATTTTACATATTAACTAAATTAAAATTAAGCAAGTGGAATAGCAATTGCTTATTAACCACCAGGGACATGTTAGTTAGCTTCAAATTTCACCTGGATTGATTACCTGTACATATCTGAATAGGGTAACCCCATTACCCGTAGGGGGTGGATAACCATGTCTCTCAATGCCTAATTAGGAAGCCATATTGATATCCATAGCTTTAACTTTGCCTTTCTTCTAGTCTTGCTGAAGTGCTTTGTATATCATTTTATTCCTAGATAGGCCGATGCTTATCGTCACCAGCTTATCATGGACGTTATAGTATTTTAGCTAAAGGAGGATTAAGGACGCCATTGCTTCTAAGGCCTCCGTAAAGGGTTGGGCTAGGATAAAGTTGTAAACTCTTCGGTAAGGAACTACCAAAAATTATGAGTACCATGTCCTAATATCTCATCCCTCCTCCAAGGATGTGTTACTTCTACAATGGAGGCTTGCATATCAGATCCTTCATAGGGTCGTTATTTCTCTTTCTTCAACCTCATCTTTTAAAAAAGGTATGAGTACATGATATTGTAGGAACTCTGACCATCTATGAGGACTTTGGAAATGTCAAAATTTGAAATTGTAGCTACTATCACTAAAAGAAATATCTCTTTTGTAATCCATCATACGTCTTCACTATTGTAGAATCCGAGGATTTATCTCCCTGACACCTTAGTTGAAGTGTTTCCCTCCTTCTTGTATACAACCATCAACTCAACGATCTTCCTCTTTATTGTCACTTTAGATGGATTCATGTCTCTTGGAAAACCACAAGTGATGGAAGCGATGTACTAACAATTCCTTTTATGGCCTTCTTCTTATTCATTATTAGTATTTTCCCCTATTTGGTTTTGGAAACAACTTTTATGGTCTTTTTGGGGGATTTATCCCTATGGGGGAACACTTCTTCTTTGATGAATAGTTTTTTCTCCACTGGCCTCTCTTATCATCTTGGATTTATTCAAAAATACGTCCTTTTTTTATTATCCCTTCTATTGCATCTTTCACGTGGATGTAATCATTCATATAATGGACGTGAATCTTATTGAAACAATAATACTTGGACTTGTCCATTCAGGATAATTTCCTAACCATTTAGGGATTCATGATCCCGACCTCCGTGAACTCACTATTGTGGACTCCTTCCAAACTGTCTCTTTCAAAGTATTTAAGAGAGTGTAAGCATTAAATCTAGACTAGGGGCCTGCTACAGTTTCTTTCTTCTTTATAATGGCTAACATCTCTTTCTGGTCCTTGGTTCAGTTTAGAATTATCCACTCCTCTGCCTCCTCTCATGGACAAAAGATTTTATTCATAATTGATGTAAGGATGTGCCTTACCCAATAAAATTTTAAACTATGAACTTCCTCGATCCCTAGTTTCTCCTAGAACATGTAGTTCAGTCTCAGCCCTTTTCGAATATCCAACATTTTAACCTGTCATCTACGCCCCTATAGTTACTACCACTTTGATGAAACGCTCAATGCACTTGCATATGGTCTTTTTCTTCCTCTAAGTGATCCCACTGATTACGAACATTGTCATGGATTATTATTTATGGGCAGTGGATTATTGTTTATGGGCAGTGAAATTGGTGGTGAAGGCTTCATAGAGATCTTTCCAAGAATCGATGCTTCCATCTAGAATGGTCTGGAACCAAGTCACTTCAAATCAAGTCTAAAGTTAGTGCAAATAGATTTTACTTCACTGCCCTTGGGTGTGATAATTATCTAACCGGTTATCCACATGATTGGCATGATCGTCTAAGTCCCGTATCCTATCATAGATTTGAAGCTTCGACGATATAGGAAAACATGAGGTCTCTTTTTTCTCTAGGACTGAAGTGTATTCTTCATACCTCTCCATACTTTGAGGATGGCGAAACTTTTAGGGAGTATGGCTACCGCTTCCCCTTCAGGATCGAGGGGGTGAGTCATGTGTCTTCAGTGGCAACTATGAATAACCGACCTTAAAATTTATCCTCGCGGTGTTGTTTCCCTAATAGAGTCTGATTAAGGAATGACGACTTGATTTCTTTGGAAGGTGGCCTCCAAAATAGTACTTTTCTTATATTTACATTTTGTAGTCTATCTTCAATTCTAGATAGCCTATTTGCTAGGATTTGTGAATTCTAATGTTGTACCAGATTGCAAACATTGTTCAGCAAATCAATAGCTTCTTGTACCCTGAGGTAAGCATTTAAAAACTGATGGTCGGAGAGCATTTCCTGTCCAGGTATCACATGTGGTGGTGGAGGTCGATTCAAAGGTTCTCCTTAATAAAATTGTTGTGTGAATTCAAAGAACAAAAATGTTTCGAATACTCATCGAGTGACTCTTGATGGAAGAAAATCTTGTTGTGAAGTGTTGGAAGGAGACACTACCAAGACTATATTATCCTCTGTTTGAGGAAGAGGAGTCAAACCTTTAATAGCTTCAACAATTTCGGGGACGACTTGCTGTTGAACGGTGGATCGAGTACTTTTGATCCCTCCATGGTTGAAGAATATGAAGAATGATTTGTTGGAAAAGGAATTTAAGATTTCAAGGAAGAAGACCGAGAAATAGAGATCTGAACTTCTAAGAGATGAGATTTAGATCTCTAGATCGAAGGATATCTAAACATGGAAATATGAGGGAATCCAATTTGTTTCCAACATTACTGTGCCACTATTACATGGTGGACCAATAATTGTTCGATGAATGATCAAGTAGTACTTGCTATGATTTGAGCTTCCGATGCGGTGGAGAGGAGGTTGACCTAGAAGGTCAGTAAAAAAGAATGAAAAGTAATGTAAGAGTGATAATAAATTTTAGCGCCTGAGAATATCTTGTTTTTCCTCTTAAATAGTGGAAACAATTAAAAACGAAATATGTAGAATGAGGCGTAGATCGCAGTTAGTCATCTAATTAATATGGAGGATAATAGTGCTCTTAAAAGTGGAATTACCTACTTCAGGGAGAATAATGACTACATGTTCTTCAAGCTTGCCACCTTTGCCTTACTATTAGACCTTTCGTATTAGATTTTATGAATGGCGTGGAACGGTTGTCAAGCAAGCTCTTATGTTTGCTTTGCAGAATGAGGGTTTGTTGTTTATGCTCTAGTCCGACTACTTTTCACTTACTATCATTATTTTTTATTTCTTTTACTTTTTTCCCGTTAAAATTGGGTTTTGACTTGGTCATCAATTTCATGAACCTTATTTAAATACATATTTAATTTATAAAAAAGGAGCAAATAAAGCATATAAAATTAGAGGTGTTTGCAGTGCAGTTTGAACAGTTTTAATGCTAAAAGTCATATGAACCACAAGAGAAAAAAGTGCGCGGTTCGGTTTGGTTCAGTTGACTTTTAGAAATAAAATGAAATGAAATCAATGTTGTTTAGGTTGGATCAGTTTGTTCGTTTTATTACATGATTTTTATTTAGTCATCCATACACATATAGAGGATAACTTAACTTTGTGTTTAGTCAATCTTACATTACTAAATAACAACAAAACTCATCATATTTGGACAACAACTTCCCATTTAATACACAAAAAATAAGATTAGACAAAAGTGGATAAAAAACAGAGGAGATGAAAGATTAAAGAAGATGAAAATGAAAGAACATGAGATATTGGAGATTATAGAAGAAGAGGTGCGATTAAAACGTAACTGAAAGAGAGAACAATAATATAAAAATGAGAAGATATATGAGAAGAGAGATTAGGAAGAAAATGTGAGATATACCTGACAAAAAAGATGAGAAGAAGACTTGATACTTCTTGGAGAGATTTTAGAATGCTAAAAGTGAAACCTAAGTGCGAGGAAAAGAAAATCGTTTGTAATCGTAAGGCTAAGACATAATAGTTTGAGTTTGAGTTGGATGTTGGTTAAGTGAAATTTAGGTTGTAGTATAATACGGTTTGGTTTGGTTTGATTTGGGTCGGTTTACAAAATATAAATAAAAAAATAAACCGAATTGCGTTGTTTTGTTAAAAAATAGCTCAAACACATCCAAATCAAATACATTTTAATGTGGTTAAGTTCCATTAAGAATTTTCTATTGAAACGATTCGGTATTTGAAAACTCTCTATCAAGACAGTTCGGTATTTGAAAACTCTTGTATAGAATAGAATGAAGACAATAATGGAAATGTAACAACAATATTCAAGTACTATGGGACCCTCCAACAATTTTCTTTACCTGATACGTTTTTAAGTCTTCTAAGAAGACCCCTCCACCAACTACTTCCACTTGAGTCATTTTAAAACTAAATTACACTACAAAAGTTTTTGCTTTATGCAATTATACCAATCCACCCAGCTACCATCAATTACGTCTTCATTCTATTTTCCACATCTTGATTAAAATAACATTGAATCTATAATGTGTTAGCCCATTGATTTCTTAATTACATCATTATATTTCTTAACTTTTTGACATGTTAAACATCATAAAACAATGTCCTTTCTTCTTAATTACGGCAAACGGATAAGCAGTTTCTTGTAATCATCATTGTATGTGTTCAAAGGGAAGAAAGAAAAACGTGTAATGGTTTTTGAAGAATATAACTACATTCAAAATACACCTAAAATGGGAGAATACACGTGCCCACAAAACACTAAAAATAATAGCTAAAAAAACCTCAAAATAACTAAACATTATAGAGGATGAATGCACCACTATTTTAAAACATGAATAATTCTATTTTGACACAAAATTTTGATTAAAAAATGAGACATCTAATACTTTTAACATCTAGTACTTTTGAGGTGTACGCTGCATAACATTCTAGAGGATGATTTTAAAAATATTTCTAAAATAACTCATCTTTCCACATTTTTTAAAAACTAACCCGCTTTAAAAAAAATTATTAAAATTCTAGGGTCAAGTAAATTGGTGACTATCTAAATATACACCGATGATGTCAATTGATTGACATTGATATATGATGTTGTTAATCCAATTGACACTAGTGTATATGCTTTCAATGGTGACACAATTCATCTGACGTCAGTGTGTATTATATTTTTTTAGTATAAATATAAGCGTCTTGTATCATTTACTCCACATCTCTGTTTATATTTTTCTTTTCTTTTCTTCACTAGTTCTATCATGAGTGTTAAAAGAGATGATCATGTATGTTATCCACCAATGAAACCTCTGACGAAAATGCATTTTTGGAAGATCCAAAGTTTCAAGCATCTGGAAAGGAGTTTGGAAATTTAGTTTGACGAAAAGATTAATGCTGGGGACAAAACTAAAAATATCGAGAGGTTTGTTTCGTACATCTCAAATGCAGATGACAATAATGTTATGCAACGTATGTGGCTGGGAGTTAAAGATGACAATGACTTTAGGAATATGATATCTGCATCATATGATATTGTTTTGATTGTTGTAATCTCTTAGACATGTTGTGGTGTTAAGTCTTTTTTATTTTTTAGTTTGTGTAGTTGTTTTAGACGTGTTTATGTTCCTATGGAGTTTGTTTTAGGGGTGTTTATATTATTTTTGTTATAATCAAATATATATATATATATATATATATATATATATATATATATATATATATATATATATATATATATATATATATATATATATATATATATATATATCCAAAAAGCTTTAAATAAAAAAATATATAATCGTGTAGAATTTGTTTTGATATTGGAACAATTTTTTCGAATGCATCTGATATCAGTCATATCCACTTTGGTTCTAATACGCGTGTTGTTAGGGTGATCATTTTTCTTTCGTCGCATATTCTCGTTGTGTCAAAATATGTCTCCTTCATATGTAAGTCAATAATCATCCATTACTACCACCGGGAAGCTATTATTGTACACATTGAATACATTTATGACTTTGTAAACGACAGATATATGTTTGGAAATGTATAAACCTGCCGCAATGATATGAGAGCAAAACATACGAAAGACTTGAAACTTGTCACAATCGTCCAATCTCTATTTAATTCTACTCGATAGTCTCTATTCTGCCTGGTCCATTGTTTTCTTTACACTAAAAATATGTGTATTGTTGTAGGTATTACTATTTTAAAAGCAATAATAATCATAAGTTAAAATATTTTGACAGATAAATTATATCTTATTTGTTTATTTTAAAATTGTATTAGTTAATCATTATCAAAATATTTTTTCACTAATATTCAACAAAATTAAAATTTCATTTATTCTGTTAACAGTTTTTAATGACATGTTAAAATTTAAATGAATTCATTTTGAATGAGTAACTTATACTACCTCCGTTTTTCATTCTAAGTCGCTTTGAAAAAATATTTTGTACCACAATATAAATCATTTTATAAAATCAACGAATCATTAATGTTATTTTTCCTATTATACTATTAAATATTTATTATTCTCTCTCCTATCAATTATGTCATATTATCTTTTCAATATTATTAATAAAAGACAATTTTACAAAATACTTCATAATTTTTTTTTCATACATAGTTATTACATTTCTTAATACATGTAAAAAGTCAAAAACGACTTATAATAAAAAACGGAGGAAGTATTGTTTTTACTGTGTGTACGATGTTCAATATGTCGTTGGAAACTTCAAAGCAAATAATGAGAATTATTGGAAAGAATGTAATCAGTTATTAGTTTTTATTTTATTAAGTTACAACATTAAACTATGACTATCATGTAAGAAAGAGTGAGAAAAAGTTTTGAACACAAAAAGATAGAAAGCACGAAAGTAAAAGAAAAAAAAGGGCCAATTTACATTATACTATTTCACAAACTTATATTATATTTTTTCATTAAAAAAATTCTGGGTCAAAAACAAAATATTAATCTTGTAAGTTTTGTATTCCCGATTTATTGAGAAGAATCTGTTAAATTTTGGAGGATTAGTTTATTACGTAGAATTCCTTGAGAACAACACGATTAATGCGTCTCAGATATTTGACCGGTTCTTATTTTGTATGTCTTTGTAGTGATTTCAACAATAATCTCAAAGACTTTATGGCTATCGAAGACAATTTCAGTGATGACTCCAATCGTCAACCTCAAATCAACGATGTTGAAACTATTCAACAACAACCGACTTTCATTGTGCTGACGATCAATTATGCTAAACCTTTTCTTGATGTGTCCAAAATTGATGTTTTCAACGGTCAAAATTTTCGCAGATGGTATGAGTGTGTTCACTTCATCCTTGACATGCATGGTGTTTCGTCTGCTCTCTTAGCACTAAAACCAGCATCGTCGGTAACTTAAAAAGTTATCTATCAATGGACATATGCAAATAAGGTATGTCGACACACAATATTAAGTAGACTTTCTAACGATTTGTTCGATGTCTACTGCTCTTACAAGGAAGCAAAGGAGATATGGGAATCGATGAATCTAAAGTATATGGTTGAAGATGCTGGAAAAAAATTGTGATTGGAAATTAATACCATTGGAAAGTGTCTGAAGATAAAGATATCAAGATGCAGATCAATGAGTACCATAAGTTGTTGGAATAATTGAAAGTTGAAAATATTACTCTGCTAGACCAATTTGTCGCTGGAATTCTCATTTAGAAGTTGTCAGAATCATGGAAGGATTACAATAATCAACTAAAACATAAAGGAGAGCAAGACTGCAAGCAAAAAGTTTTGTTTCTCGAGCAAATCTGGTTCAGAATAATTCTCAAAATAAGTTTCACAAAAAAACGTATGATCACAAACTCGGTCATAAACTTGGTCATAATAATCATAATAGTTTTATTCCCTGTGTTACTAATCCCATTTTTAAAAGAAGAGGAGAATGTTATATTTGTGGTAAGCCAGGTCATCATGCACCTCAGTGCAGACATCGTAAGAAGAATGACAATCCTTCTAAAGATAACTTGGCTAAAGAAGAAGATATTATTGTTGTCTTATTGCTCAAGCAAATATTGTGACTGATGTGAACAAATGGGTAGTACACTCTGGGGCTATTAGGCATACTTGTGCTAATAAATATGCCTTTACCTCCTATAATATTGTGGGGGATGGAGAAGAACAAGTTTATCTTGTTAATTCTCGAACTATTGCAGTTTTAGAAAAAAGCAAAGTTATGTTAAAACTCACATCAGGAAAGACCTTGGTTTTAAGTATAGTATTGCATGTTCCTAACGTTAGGACTAATTAAATTTTTGTGGCTCTTTTGAGAAACAGTGGGGTTAAAGTGTCATTCGAATCTGACAAGATTGTAATGAAAAAGAAAAATGTATTTGTGGGAAAAGGTTATTGTGACCAGGGACTCTTTGTATTGAACATTTATGAAGTTATGAGTAATAAAGTTTCGTCTTCCACTTACTTGATTGATTCTTATGATATATGGAATGCTAGATTAGGATATGTTAATTCTTCTTATATTAATAGAATGCAAAGTCTTAATATGATTACTTTAAATAATAAGCAATCTAGTAAATGTGATATTTGTTTATAATCAAATTTAACAAAGAAAAAATGTATGTATGTGCAATGTGAATCTGATCTTCTTAGTCTAATTCATATCGATTTAGGAGACTTAAAGAAAACTACATCTAGATGAGGAACTAACTATTATATAACCTTTATAGATGATTTTTCAAGATTCACTAAAGTTTATTTGTTAAAACATAAAAAAATGAAGCCTTCAATAAGTTTATTTATATAAAGCTGAGGTAGAAAATCAATTAAATAGAAAAATAAAAAGAGTTAGATCTAATAGAGGAGGAGAGTATATTTATTTTAATGATTTTGTGAAAAAGAAGGAATAATTCATGAAGTAACTCCCCCTTATTCGCCTCAATCAAATGGAGTAGCTGAAACAAAAAAAATACGACTTTAAAAGAAATGATGAATGATATGCTTGTTAACTCATATGCATCGGACAACCTTTGAGGTGAAGCTTTGTTAAATGCGTATTTTTTGCAAAATAGAATTTCACAGAGTTACCGGTAAAACAACATATGAGTCATGGAAAGGTTATAAACCAACTTTGAAATATTTAAAAGTGTGGGAGTGTTTAGTAAAAGTTGTCTGATCCCAAGAAAAGAAAAATAGGTTCTAAGACATCGGATTGTTTGTTTATTGATTATGCCGAACATAGTGCTACATATAAATTTCTTATTCTTAAAAGTAATGTGCTTGCTAATAACACTATTGTTGAAACTAAAAATGTTGAATTTTTGAAAAATATTTTTTCTCTTAAAGTTGAAAATGTTGTTGATAAACCTTTTTTAGATATTTCAAATGAAAATTCAAGTGATGATTTAAGAAGAAGTAAAAGACAAAGAAAAGAGACATCTTTCGGAAGTGTTTTTTATACATATCTTGTAGAAAATGAACCTCAAACATTTTATGAAGCAATTTCTTCTCTTGATGCAAAATTTTAAAAAAACGCTATTAAAATAGAAATGGATTAATTTCAAAAAAATCATACTTGGATTTTGGTTTATTTACCGAAAGGAATAAAACCAATTGGTTGTAAATGAATTTTTAAGAATTTTTCTTCTTCTAATGGTTCTATTGAAAAATATAAAGCTAGATTAGTTGCAAAATGTTTGAATAAAAAAATTGATTATTTTGATACTTTTGCTCTAGTAACCCGAATCTCATCAATTCGTGTTTTAATAGCTCTTGCTTCTATTCATAAACAAGTTATTCATCAAATGGAAGTAAAAACAACATTTTAAAAGGAGATTTAGAAGAAGAAATTTATATGTCACAACCTGAAGGATGTGTAGTTTCTGGTCAAGAAAATAAAGTTTGTAAACTTCTTAAGTCACGACTCACTAGTGACTACATTACGAAGCTTAAGCCTAATATTGAACGCCCGCTGGTGAAATATCATTTTCTTGGCAAGAAGGTTTGGAAAAAAATTATGAAGTCTCGTAGTTCCGAGGAGTTCATGGTTACTACGAGTTGTATTTTCTGATAATTATATGGATATTACCATGGACGTTAATATTTTTCCTATGTTTAAAACAGGTTAAAAGTGAAGTAGGAAAGCTGAATAGGTCAAAGAACAAATATCCCCATGGATTGTCTCGTGGGGGATACAGGAAACTTGAGAAAACCATGACTGTTAAAAAAAACAACTAGGAGATGGGGACTCCATGAGTCGTGATCGGGAACCATCTCCACTATTACGACATGAGAAGTGAAAGAGGGCTCGACAAAGACCAAATGGAGAGTACAACTTCACTAGTTTGTCTTGTCTGTATAGCTCTTTGTGTAGAAACGCCAAGAAAGACATATCTACATTTTATGAAAATTGTCGTTTTGCACAAATTCGAACCTACAAAAATTTATTTATTTCTTTATAAAGGTAAAATTTCAATCACTAAACTACATGACAAAAAAAATTGACGGAATAAAAAATTAAAACTACTCATAACTAAAAATAATTTTATTTTACCGATATCAAAATGTAAAATAAAAAACCAACCGAATGTAGCCTAATATTTAAAAAAAAATTAAAACACATGAAAAATATTTTTTAATAGACTTTTTGATAAATTAAAATGAGACGAGCAACTCAAGAGATATGCATTAGTTTAATGAAATGGTGTAGATTCTTATTATAACAAGAGTATTTATTTATTTATCTATAAGATGAAAAAAAATTATAATTATAATTTTTTAATTTAATTAATAATTTTTTAAATTTAATTAATAATTACTTTAGTTTTTTAATATATTTTTTTATCAATTTAATTCCAAAAAAAATATTATGGAAATGGCATTAAAAGTTTATATTCAATTCGATTCTATTACATTCTACAAAAACAGTTTCACATGTTCTACATATCTGTCTTGTTTGCTATAAAGAAAATAGATGGTACCATAATTTCATATACACGTTTTGTGGGGCCTACAATTTGAATATGCACATACTTCCATAGTTCATAGTTCACATTTTTTTTCTTCCTTTTTTTCAAGTGAGTTGCTTCATTGTCATAACATGAATAATTTCTTGCTGTATTTATTGATTATAAAACAACCATCTCAATCTTATCCATCCTATGACTAAGAAACCAACAAACAAAAATTCTTACGCCAACAAAAAAAGTAACCATAGGAAGAAAAAAGTTAAGCTACTTTCATATTTGTGATGCCACAATATCTGATTAATGACTTGTAAAATATAAAAACTTTAAATAAATAAATTATTGATTTAATTTATAATTATAATTTAAATTAATCTAATTATATGAATTTATTATATTATTTAAGTTAATTTACAGTTTTGATTATCCTATTTTACTTATAAATTAATAAATGATTTATTTAATAAAATTAATTACATTTCTGTGAATAATAAACTATATGTTGTGTGAATGTAAAAAAATTATATAAAGTAATTCTTTAAATAATATTATAAATTATCAGTTTTATTTTTTTCTTTAAAGAAATAATATTGTAAATATCCAATAAAATTGATCATTCTCTTAGACTTGTATATGAAGTTTCTTCCTACAAGTAACTACGTCTAGTCGAATTAATGAGAATATTAACATTTCCTCAACCTAAACTTTTATGTATTAAAAAATAAAAATATCCCAATTAATCATATTTAAGCAACAGTTTTCTAATATTAATTAATTTTTGGATACTTAAAGAAGAATAACATAAATATAAAAATAAAGAGTTTCAGAAAACTTCCAACAGAAACTTGCCAGGAAATAATGCTCTAAAACACAAGAAAGAATCAACAATTATTTAATAGTTTCAAGATATATATATATATATATATATATATATATATATATATATATATATATATATATATATATATATATATATATATATATATATATATATATATAAACTTCACAAATCATACCCTCTTCATGAATCAATTACAATATAGTACTTGAACAGTTGTACTTATAATGTACTATAAATTCAATCAAATGTAACATTTACCTAAATCAACTTGTCTAGAAGAATCAAAAACTGTGAAATTACAAATGAGTCCAAGCGATTCCACCATGAATGCATCATCATCACGAGCAGAACTAGCAAGTTTTAAAAACTTGAATTCTCCGGTTCCTTATCTCTTTGGTGGCTTAGCTCTAATGTGCGGACTCGTCGCGATAGCATTAGTCGTAATCGCGTGTTCTTTTCGGAGATATTCATCTTCTATCTCAACTAACGACGAAGAAAAATCGTCGAATATTCGTGTTATGGATGTGGATCAGGCCAGTCCGGAGGCAAAGATTGTTGTGGTAATGCCTGGAGAGAGTAATCCAACTTATTTGGCTAAGCCAGTTTTGTCCATAAGTCATCATGATCAACAAGAGCTTTAGAAGGGTTTTGATCTCATCAATTTTTCTTGTTTTGGTTCTAATTTATCTTTCATTAATGTACATATATATAAAGTGTTTTTTTTGGTAGATTTTAACTTTATAGATAATGAAATGGAGATATTCTTTTGGTATTAGAAGTCTGTTCTCAAGGAAATGGTGCCTGTTTAAGTCATAATTTGAATTCAGGTTGATTCAAATAATTCATTTTGATCTAATTTTATTATAGATTTGAACAGATCATTTGGTTTGATCATGGTGATGTTATATAATTCGGAGTGTGAATTTTTTTTCCTCAACGTCTTTTATTTCTATTATTATCTTTTAAAAATCAGCTGAAAAAAAAGTTTAATATACACCAAAGATCGAATTAATCTATGCAATTTTTGATAATGTGTTTTTTTCTTAGAACTTTTTAGAGACTGTGTTATCCAATTCAATGTGATTTAATATATATACACATTTATTATTTAGACCAAATTATTAATTGAATCATTTGATTTTATTTGAATCAGTCATCCAGTTCAACTCATGTTACCACCAATTCTATAATTTGATGATCTTTAACTAAGTTTCAAGCTCTATAATCAAACTGATAGAAAATATGAGTGAATGAAAGCATTGATTCTCAGTAACCTTGAAATTGATAGAAAAATAATAGTCTAACCAACTCATGGTTTTTAATTAACTCTAAAAACTTGGTAATTTGCTTGTCTTCATAGGGTAACTTGATGAGCAAGTTACTTACATTCATCTTCATCTATTGTTATTCTGAAAAAATTTAAGGGGAGAAGATATCCACTAGTAAAAACTTAACCATAAGAGCATGAAATGGGTGAGAATTTGATGGCTTGGTAAATGTGTTTACCATTTTAGTTGGGAAGTAGAAGGAATGAATAGTAGTCTCATGAGTTCTTGCACTTTCATCCGGACTATTTGATAATCCATGTCAAAATGTGTTGTCCTCTTGTGAAATACACTATCTACAGCTATGTGCATAGCACTGAAATGGATCTTTGACAGTCTAGAAGGGGGATAGGGATTGAATAGACCTCCTTAAAAATTTGACCGATTAAAAAATTGTTTATTTTAAAAAGTCAGAGTTTGAAAAGTGTTTGCGCGGCTAAAAATTTTGCATACAAAATATATGCATTTGGAGAGAATATATTGTTAGCCTGAAAATTGTAGCTATGTTGAAAATGGTAAGTGTCAAGAGCTTCAACCAAAGCTTTTACATACTAGTTATGTCGACTAAGATGATTCGACTAACTTGCCAAATGAGTCAAAGTGAAGGCTCGTTTGGAGGAGTCTCAGGAATAGATCCATAAGGATATGATCATTCTCTTCCGAACATGTTCAGAATCTTAAAAAGGGTTTCACAAAGTAGGTCTTTGACCAGTGTCGAAGTCTACACGTCTACCGGGTGTTAGGGACTTAGGATATTCTTAAGTTCAAAGACTATGTGATATGAAGAAATCTCAGCACTATAGGAGTTGATCAATGACTCTTGACAGAGGCAATTAAGAGGTTCAAAGCAGTATCAACGCATTTATCAACATAATTATTGGTTTTCAACAGTTTTCATCCTTAAACACACTGGGAGGAAAAATAGAGTGATGAAGCCCACATAATGGGTTATGTGTCAGATCATTATTACATATTCGTTGTCGACATTTACTATTTTATTAGTATATAAGTCAATTTCAGTGTATGAGATCAAAAGTCTCACCTTTTCACTAATTCTCTATAGAACTAAAATATCCAAGTCATAGAGATAAACAATTTGTGAGAAATGAGAGTCTCCGTCCACTCAATAAACTTTTTGTAAATTATTTGTATTTGAATTTCAATCACACACTTTTTTAGCAACCTTTTGGACAATTTTTCTTTGAGATTTTTCAATTTATTCTCTTAAGTGACAAAATTCATGATTGTTTACTTAACTCACCAATAAATAGTACACACAACAGTTAATCAATATACATAAATTTAAAGTACATGAAAAAAGTACCAAAATCAATTAATACGATTTATTGAATTACAATCGTTCTACACGAGTTATGTAAACAAATATTTTCAATACAATACGAATTCTAAAATTATTGTTTCATGGTTTAATCAACAACAAAAACGATTTGAAGTCCCAATCTAACAAAACCTACTCTTATGAACAAAATCTCTATTAATGCAATAAACCTAACCACATACGATTCTAAGAAAGCGATAAATCTAACATGTAACTGTTGGTTGAGAATATAAATAAGAAAGAGTCTAGAAGTGAGGGGAGTTGAATAGACTGACCCCCATTAAAAAAAATCAAAAACTTTTTAACACAATATCCTAGATTTATGGGAGGAAGCAAAAAAACAACATAAGATGAAAGCACAAAAGCTTAACAAGATATTTCAATGGTGTCATTAAACGCATGATCCTTTCAAGGACAAAAATAAAATCGGATAATATAAGCTTCTTACATTAAGCAATTTAATATCCCAGCATAGCATGTTTTTTTTATCATAATTTGACTTAAAGATGATCAATAGGTTTGATGCAACACAAAATTATGCTTACACAATAAACCGCTATAAGCATGATACAAGCTAGATGACATAAAAATGATACTATGATATAACAATTACATAACAAATACATAAATTTAAAGAGAGAGATAAGGGAGAAACAAAATACACAGAGATATATATTGGTTCGATGTTATCATTCTGGAAGGCACCTACTCCAGTCTCAATGGTTTAAAACCATTGGTAAATAATCATTAAAAGCACCATTTTCAAGAGTTAGTGTATAAATATTTTAATACAATTAACTATTATCAATCCAAACACTAATAGCTACACTACATTAGCCTACACACATATCAAATGATATTTCCTTCGACTAATGTAGATACTAAATTGCTGCAATGAAGGTCCTCAATGATTTTGATCCAATAATATTTATATCCAGAATATCCTGCTCCAAGCTTCATTTATACAACATCCTTTCCTCAGATCTGATGAAGACTTGTGTGAGAAATTTCCATTATCCTCAAATAATTGGAAAACTCCTAACTTTATTTTGCGACAAACTTCACCTGGTTTCACCAAAGTACAATGAAGTATAGAGAAAATTTTCTTTATTTATGAATAACTCACAACCAAAATCCCTATCAATGAAACGATTCTTCCACCTGATACACAAAATATAACTTAAAAAAAAGCATTAGATACCCTAATGTACCTTTAGTCTACCTTTCACACTCAATCTTTAGAGTTTGAGATCCACAAAAATGGTTCTTGACAAAGATTGAAGATGATGAATAGTATCATAAGAATCTCACACACATAACTAATTCTCAAAAGATCCACATTCTAGGAGGTTACTCATAAGGTATCAACAAGGAGAACTGTGTTGGTGAAAGAAGAACACACACTTAGGTTCTTGATAAAAAATGGATTTTTCTAGGTTCTTGATGAATGTTCATAGATTTATCAATTCAATAAATTGATTGGTCAACTCATTATCTTGATTTTTGTTCTACTACAAAAACACACAATTGTTGCATCTCAAAAAATACGATCCTTCTGAGGCGCTTGCAAGCTCGCGGAAAAATGATTGAACAGAGTCACCACCGAAATTTATTTATTCCAAAGAAGGAAAGGGAAAATATTGATGAAACCCTTAATATAAAAATAGGATGGTCGTCACAATCATATTTCAGTTCAGGAGTCGATTACGCAAGGGGAATGTATTAGCACCCCTCACTTCCGTTGTACTCAATGAGAATTATTTAGTTAGATTTGCAATTGAATGTTACCTTATGTTATTTGTTTTCTTCGAGTGATCAAAAGTGCAAAAGAAAAATAAAATGGGTCACAAAAAGTTTTTATGGAGGTGCTTGACAAGATTGCGGCTCTTGCTCATATGTATCCTCATGTGTGATGTGGAATTCAAAGCTACGTTGTTTTGGACAAGACAAAAGATATTTTTTGGGATTTTTGTTATAGTGAAAAATGGGTTTAGTCGCACTTGGGCGGAAAAATACTCAATGGTTGAGAAAGGCTCGTGCTTGGGAGAAGAAAGACTTGTTTAAAATGATTCACTCTTGGGTGAGAAATGAATTTGAAAAGATCTACACTTGGGCGAGAAATGGATTATTTTAGTGTTTTTCAAAAGAGTACCTATCGAGACGTTTGAATCTCGCTCATACGTATCCCTATGTGCAATGGGGAACTCAAGACTATGAAGTTGTGGGTAGAAAAATACGTATCGGTTGGTTGATCTTATTAAACAAAGGTTTAGATTGGGCTTTAGCGGTTAAGCGTTTCTTGTGCTTGCAATGGAAGATTAAAGTGTTTGTTTGTATCTCGGTAGAACCGACTTAAACAGTGTTCTTTTTGAAAAGGTTTTCGATTGCATAAGAGCGAGAAAATAGGTTTGATATGTTGAGTGTTTTTTAGGCTAATGATGAATGCTCGGTAGGACCAAGACATGTGCCTCGGGGCCGATTATTAGAGGTTTTCATGGAATGTGAGACTCTAATGTTCCTTTTTCTTTTAAAGTATTTATGAAAAAAAATTGATGGACAAAGAACGTTCGGTAGGACCAAGACGTGTTCCTCGAGGCCGATTGTTCAAGATTTTCATGGAATTGTAGACTCTAATGTTCCTCTTTTGTCCAAGTTTGAATTAAGTGTTTTGGGATGAAAGAAAGAATAAGTGGTTACTCCAAGATGTATGTCTCGGGACCGATTATTCGAGGTTTTCATGGAATGCGAGACTCTAATGTTCCTATTCTTTTGATTTGATTATAAAGTTTTTTTACGTAGCGTTTGATTAGGAAAGTGGTTTGAAAACAATGAAGTGGTGAGATATTTGAAAAACCAGCTTGATGTTGATCAAATATTTAATTTGATTTTGAAAATTTGATTTTATGTGGTAAAGTTATTTAATTAATCAATCAACTAAAGTAATCAATTAAATGAAATTAATCAATTAATTAAGTTAATTAAAAGTCATTTAATTAAATTAATCAATTAAATGAGATTAATTAAGTTAATTTAAATTTAATTAACACAACTAATCAAATAATATAAATTTAACCAATTAATAAACTTAATTAAAAATCAATTAAAAAATTAATCAATTAAAATAAATTTAATCAATTAATCAAGTTATTAAAAAAATCAATTAACAAAGTTATTTCATTAAAATAAATTTAATCAATTAATCAATTTAATTAAAAAAACTAATTAAAAAAATTAATCAATTAAAATAAGTTTAATCAATTAATTATAAAGGCTTAAATGCACTTTTGCTCCCTTTAGTTTGGATGTTTTAAACAATTAGTCTCCCTATTATAAAATCAGCGATTTTGGTCCCTTAATTTTGATGGGCTTTGGATTTTTGTGGTCTCCCTTCACTTTTACATACGCGGCAAAGATGATTAGTAAAAAGAGTTATTTTTAATTAACTGGCAAGGATTAATAGGATATTTTTATTAATTAATATGTTTTTAACTAAATTAATATTTAATAATGCTAATTAAGTTTTTTTTAATTAATTATTTAATTAAAATATTAAAAAGAAATTTATGGGCCTAAACCCATTTACTTAGAGTGCCACTCTAATACAACTTGGACATATCATGTATATATGACATATATAAACACTTGTATTATTAGATAAAAAATTGATGTGAGACAAAAACATAAAAGGATATTCAATTGATGTTCATCTCTTGCCTTCTTTCCATTCCATCCCATTCATACAATTCAATTCCATTCGATACCATCATTTCCTTCATCCTTCATCCTCTGAAATTGTAGTTGTGTGGAGTACAAATTCTGCAATAGACATGATAAACAATCAACAAAACATTAAGCTCTGATTTCAAAAAGTTATTAGTTGAAGTTACACTGCAAATCTTTTATCATTGCTTACTGTTTGAAATTGAGGTCTGAAAGAGATATTTAATGGCTTAATCAAAACAATCTATCAATTGGTTGTGATAACACTAGTACCTTTGTAGAGGACTACTTGACTCAAGTGTATAAATTCTCTACGCATCAAGTTGTTGAGGTTGGGGATGAAAATGACACTTTGGATAAATTCAAGAACAAAAAAATTCATGCTCTATTTGTTGAGAGCCCATACGAGAAGGTTTTCTTGAATAAATACTGCAAAGAATACACTTCAACTACATCATCCTATAAATTAGGAGGAATGATATTTGTGAGTTCCTACAACTTTTTCTTTGGCCTGTTTACTTCTACAAAAAATTATCAGTTGTCTTTTTAAAGTCCCATATCGTTTTTAGTACACTTTCTTTAAATGTTTATATAATTTACATGTTGTGAAAATGATGTCGGAATTACAAAGTATAATTGGTTTATTGATCGGTAAGAAACCCACAATGGTAGTAAAGAAGAAAACAATAAGAATACAATGAAATTGGTTATAAACTACTATTCTTTACTTTCTCTTTGAAACAAGTTTACAAGTGTTACATAATTGCAAGTAACCTCTCTCACCCTAATTAATATTTGTGTTATATAATAATGAGAGACTAGTATGCTATTTATAAGAAAACTAACATACTAAACTAATGGACTTTTACACACAGACCCATTACACAAGCTAACTTAGAGTACAAGCTAACTTAAATAATTGGGCATAACAAACAAACCCAATTTGATATGCTAACAATCCTAACATACTTCGACTACAACATGTGAACAGACTTCGACGGCATCCTATGGTTCAGTCAAATTGTCGAACCAAGAAGCTACCCTTCGACTATACTAGAGTTTGATCCAATATCTCACAAATCTCCACCTTGGAACAATCTCTATAACATCACAGGAAGAAACTAGTTTTCTTCATGCAACTTTATCAACTGGATATAGTGGAAAAGCTTACAACTTTGTAATCTCTTGGCGATCATATCATCAACATTGTGGTTTGTCGAAACCTTCAGCACTTGGACTTCTCCATGCTCGATTACCCCTATGACAAAATGCAATCTAACATCGATATGCTTTGTTCTCTCATGATAGGATGAATTCTTCAACAGGTGTATAGCACTTTGACTATCATATTTAACAGTGATAACTCGACCTTGAAGTTTTAGTTCCTTAGCAAACCTTCAAGCCACAATTCTTCTTTCACAGCTTCAGTGAGGGCGATATATTCTGCTTCAGTGGTTGATAAGGCAACAACCTTCTGAAGTGTTACTTTCCAACTGATTATTGTGCCAAACATAGTGAACACATATCCATAAATAGATTTTCTGGAATCCATACAACCTGCATAATCATAGTCGACATACCCTTCGATTTATCCTTTACTATTATCACCGCCTAATAAACCGCTATAAGCATGATATAAGCTAGATGACATAAAAATGATACTATGATATAACAATTACATAACAAATACAGAAATTTAAAGAGAGAGATAAGGGAGAAACAAAATACACAGAGATATATATGAAGGAGAATTACCATCCAAGGCGCAGCGGAATTTAAAATTTTCTCCATTTAGTGATCCTTACGAATGGGCATGATCAGTGATAGAATCGTTACCTCTTGTGGCGATCACGAACGTTGAACGATGACAACGTCTCTACTCAGTCCACACGAATGGATTCCTTCAATCTCAGTGCTAGCTGCTACGAATGAAGGCTTTGAGTGAGAGAGAGAGGGAAACGAAATTCCAATTAGAGTGACAATGCTTCTACCCAAGGGTTCTATTTATAGAACCACTTGTGTGGGCTTCAAGCTAAAAAGCCCACTTAAGTGTATTTTAGCCCATATCTTATAATATGCCCAAAATCACTTAAGCGTGTAGTACCTTACCATATTTCGTATTCCACTTAAGTGCACCGTACCTTACGATGTTCCTTTGTTACTATATCTCTCATCAATCCGTCCTTTGTGTGTGACCTTGTAGGTTTTCGCGACGTTGGTAATTATATTAAATCACGCATTTAACATAATAAACAGTGAGCGGTATCTAGCAACACATCACTGCTACCCAAGTCACGAAAATGTCATGTGATCTGACAAATCCTTCTGTGATAATAATTATGTGTATAATTACCCTTTTTCCCTTATGTTTATATTGAACACAAGGCATAGACTGTGTCATCCTTGTCCAGTTCAATATTGGGCCCATAGACATTTATCCTGTTATGTAGGATGGGAAAATTCCATCTAGGTCACTCATGTCCCTCAGCATGCTTTGTGGAGTACCCATCAACTGTCTTTATGGTTATCCAGTTACGGACAACGTTGGATCAACAATAAAGCACTCGACTCTACATCTAGGGTCCATAGTGGTTTCAGGTCGAAGAGTGGTATACACCATTATCACCATGAGAATAACTTACGACACTTTGCATAACATTCTATATAGTATTCTCATAGCGGGTTAATCCAGTATAAATATTATTCTTAATATTCATACATATGTTTAAGACTTGATAACTCCTTATCCATGATCCATGAGATGTGATCATCAGTCTATAAACATAATAGTCTTCATGGTCTAATGGTATCCCACTTCACAATAAAGCTTGACTACGGATACTTTAAGAATAGTGTCCTTATGTTTAATGTGATCTCATGATTAAGTCATACTTGATACATTAAACGGACTAGCTATTCTAGGGACTTTATTAAACAAACATAATAGAGAAAAAGCATTTTATTAATTAACAAATAATTCGATACAAGTACCAAAAGTATTGGCCTCTAGGGCTTACACCAACAATCTCCCACTAGCACTAGAGCCAATTAGGCATACCCCTAATGCCCATAGATCTAGTATGGCCATCATGCTTCTGCTGCGCAAGAGGCTTTGTCAGTGGGTCAGCAATATTGTCAAGTGTAGGTACTCTACATATTTTCACATCTCCTCTATATATTATCTCTCGAATGAGGTGATAACGCCTAAGTATGTGTTTGGATCGTTGGTGAGATCTAGGCTCCTTAGCTTGTGCGATAGCACCATTGTTATCATAATAGAGACCAATGGGGTCCACAATGCCAGGAACTATGCCAAGTTCACTAAGGAACTTTTGATCCAAACAACTTCCTTTGCTGCACTTGAGGCAGCAATATACTCGGCCTCGGTTGTAGAATTAGCAATTGTATCTTACTTTGAACTTTTCTAGCTCACAGCGCCACCATTTAAGCAAAAACACATAACCATTGGAATCATGCATATTAAAGCGTCTCAGCACTTTGTCTATGTATGTACTCTGACTTAGGCCAAGCAGTTTTGTGATCTATCTCTATAGATTCTAATTCCTAATATATAGGCCGCTTCACTTAGGTCCTTCATAGAATAGCATTTCCCCAACCAAGACTTTACTTATTGCAGGGTAGGGACATCGTTTCCAATGAGTAATATGTCATCTATATTTAATACCAGGAAAACGATCATGCTCCCACTAACCTTCTTGTAGACACAAGGCTCATGTTTGTTCTTGATCCATGAGTGATACATCACCTTGATCAGTTATGAGATATCCATATCTCTCAAGTAGGTGACGTATCCTGCCTGACCTACACTGGTCTTGTTCTACTTGAGCAGGTTGCTCTTACACAACTATTTATGTTTCCTGCTCTAATTCCTCCATAGGTGTATCAATGCTTTGTGATTCTTGAATTTCTTCAAGCTCTACTTTCCTCCCACTAATTCCTTTGGAAATAAAATCCTTTTCTAGGAAAACTCCAGTTTGAGCGACAAACACTTTGCCCTCAGAAGGATTGTAGAAGTGATACCCTCTTGTTTCTTTAGGATACCCCACAAATAAGCATTTGTCAGATTTGGGCTCAAGCTTAGTTGAAATTTGTCGTTTCACATAAACTTCGCAACCCGAAATCTTCATATAAGACATATGTGGTTTCTTACCACTCCATATCTCATATGGTGTCTTCTCAACCTTTTGGATGGAACACGGTTAAGTGTATAAGCTGATGTCAATAGTGCATGTCCTCAAAAGGAGTTTGGAAGATCAGTGTGACTCATCATGGATCGGACCATGTCTAACAGGGTTCGATTTCTTCTCTCAGATACACCATTCCATTGGGGTGTTCCAGGAGGAGTAAGTTGGGATAGGATCCCACACTCTTTCAGATGGTCATCAAACTCTAGGCTTAAATATTCACCACCTCGATCTGATCGAAGAGTTTTAATATTCTTTCCTAGTTGGTTTTGTACTTCATTCTTGAATTCCTTGAACTTTTCAAAGGACTCTGATTTGTATTTCATTAAATACACATAACCATATCTACTGAAATCATCAGTAAATGTGATGAAGTACTGAAAACCTCCTCTGGCTGGTATGTTCTGTGGTCCACATACATCAGTATGTATGAGGGCCAAAAGATCATTAGCTCTTTCACCTTTTCTTGTGAATGGAGACTTTGTCATATTTCCAATTAAACAAGATCTGCATGTCTCATATGATTCATAATCAAAAGAGTCCAAGAGTCCATCTTTATGGAGTTTGGAAATGCGTTTCTCATTTATGTGGCCTAATCGACAATGCCAAAGGTAAGTTGGATTCAACTCATTAGGATTCATCCTTTTAGTATTAACGTTATAAATAGGCATTTCAAGATCAAGGACATATAGTCCATTGTTCATTTGTGCAGTAGCATAGAATATATCATTCAAATAAATTGAGCAACAATTGTTCTTTATTATAAATGAAAAACCAAACTTGTCCAAACAAGAAACGGAAATAATATTCGTGCTAATTGCAGGTACATAATAACAGTTCTCTAACTGAATTATTAAACCACTAGGTAAAGTCAATACATAAGTCCCTACGGCTAAAGCAGCAACCTTTGCTCCATTGCCAACTCGTAGGTCAACTTCACCTTTTTCCAAATCTCTACTCCTTTTCAGCCCCTGCACATTTGTATAAATGTGAGAACCGCATCCAGTATCTAATACCCATGATGCAGAAGTAGATAAATTAATTTTAATAACAAAAATACCTGAAGTTAAAGTCTCTACTCCATTCTTCTTATCTTCCAGGTACTTTGGGCAGTTTCTCTTCCAGTGTCCGGTCTTACCGCAATGGAAGCAGGTGCCTGCTTTTGCTATGCCTCCACTAGGCTTCAAAGCAGCAGCAGTGGGTTTGGGTTTGACAACTTCCTTGCCTTTCCATTTATCACCCTGCTTGGTGGGCCTTTTGTTCTGTCCCTTTCCATTTCCGATCATCATAATGGACTTCCCTTTTGACTTCAAATTCTGCTCAGCAGTTCTTAACATTGCTAGCGGTTCAGGAAGAGATTTGTCCATATCATTCATATTGAAATTTAGGACAAATTGACTGAATCTATCTGGCAACGATTGCAAGATCAAATCAGTCGCAAGTTCCTTTCCGAGGGGAAAACCCAATCTCTCAAGGTTTTCCACATACCCAATCATTTTGAGCACATGGGGACCTACAGGGGCTCCCTTAGCTAACTTGCCTTGAAAAGGGCTTTTGAAACTTCAAACCTCTCATGCCTTGCTTGCTCTTGATAGAGCATCTTCAGGTGTTCGATCATATCGAATGCTGCCATGTTCTCATGTTGCTTTTGCAATTATGAGTTCATGGTAGCTAGCATGAGACAAGCAGTTTCATTGGCATCATCGACATGCTTCTTATAAGCATCTCTTTCTGCCTTAGGTGCAGAACTAGGAGGTTCCTCTTCAGGAACAAGTTTCTCCAAGACATACAGCTTTTTATCATGTTTGAGGACAATCCTCGGGTTTCGGTGCCAATCCAGAAATTTGTCCCAGACAATTTTTCTTTGTCAAGGATTGATCGCAAGATGTTGTTAGAGGTGTTTGCTGTCATGATAATCTACATAAAGATTAATGAAAATATAAGTATCATTGACATATTTAATTAGGCCTTTAATTAAATATGCTCCCACTATTTTACTCAAAACAAATGACCCTCATCATCTGATTCGGAAAATCCCGTTGGAAGATTTTCTAGTGGGTCGAGATCCATATTTCACTTCGTTCTAAGTCCGCATAGGCGAATTACACAAAACTAGGTTATTTAGGTAGGAACTCCTTCCAATTGTATCTCATACAACTCTTGAAAATTTCAGTTGGGTGAATAACTCCTTATTTCAATCCATCATATGGATCATTCCCAACTCTTGCTTCTAGACATATAAAAATATTATTATAATTAAGTTTGACCCATTGTTTTAGCAGTTGGATATTACAATTATCCCATCGCACCTTACTAATACAGAACATGCACCTCGCGTAGGCGAAACCTACATTATCCGATACTAATCTTGATGAGTGCTAAAATTTTGGAAAGCAAACATATATAATATTATTATAATTTGTTTAGTTAAGTTTGACCCATTGTTTTAACAGTTGGATATTACAATTATCCCATCGCACCTTACTAATATAGAACATGCACCTCACGTAGGCGAAACCTACATTATCCGATACTAGTCTTGATGAGTGTTAAAACTTGGAAAGCATAAACTTAATATTTAATTTGAGGGAATTTCAATTTTGTTTATCTCACTGGCTTATTTATCATATAAATCGTCTCTCACATGCATCAACATACATTCACATGCATAATAAAACAGTTATGGCCCCTAGCGCAGTTGTTCTCCCAAGCCAATGAGAGAACCTAAGCTAACCTAATAACGATCTAAGCTTCCCCAAGCAAGATCTTCAAGGTTGTCCTCCTTTGGCATTGACTTCTTTGCTTTCTTCATGTCATTACATTACATAAAAGAAACTCGTTTTACATACGAGGGAGTGAGATGAGAAAATAAGTTACATTGAGAGATTAAAAGAGAGGCACGACACGTAGGTCGTATTTTAAAACCCAAAACAAAATAAAGGAAAACTAAGGTCATAACCGATCACCACAAGACAATAATAAACACATTATTATTATTATCAATTTTAATTCTTTTAATCAATTAAAACCAAATTAAATCTCGACGACCGATCACATTATGCAGAGTTAGCCTAACGGGTGAATTTTGCCTTGCGTTAACCGGTTAACCAAATGCGTTAACCGGTTAACACTGTTTGAAATCTGTTCAAAAATTGTTTTCTGCCTTTCGTTAACCGGTTAACCAAATGCGTTAACCGGTTAACACTGTTTGAAAATCTCTTAGAAAACTGTATTCCTTCTTGCGTTAACCAGTTAACCAAATGCGTTAACCGGTTAACACTGTTTGAGAATCTCTTAAAAGGCAGTATTTCGTCTTGCGTTAACCGGTTAACCAAATGCGTTAACCGGTTAACACTGTTTGAAAAAGTGTTTAGAAAGCACAACTCTTGTGCAGTCACAACCCCAATCGCATAACTCTCTAACAACACAACCCTTGTGCCGTCACTAACCCTGATGCACCAATTTCAGACCGTCAAACACATCTCGATTGTTGATTCAGTATGATTGATCAATACGTCATTGCTTCACCATACTAATGTCGGATCAAGAAGCAAACGACCATTGATCGCTCAAAGGAAAATAACCATTGAGTGTTTGAATGACTGAAACAAGAACACTATATCATATATAATGTAATTTGCATCAGGATTACTTATATCATATATATAACTTGATCGATCTCAATTTAATCTTTGATTCATTATGTCTTTAATCGTATTAATACAGAAAATAAACAGTTATCAGATTCATGGTTTCGTAAGTGGCTCTGATACCACTGAAGGAGAATTGCCATCCAAGGCGCAACGGAATTTAAAATTTTCTCCATTTAGTGATCCTTACGAATGGGCATGGTCAGTGATAGAATCGTTACCTTTTGTGGCGATCACGAACGTTGAACGATGACAACGTCTCTACTCAGTCCACACGAACGGATTCCTTCAATCTCAGTGCTAGCTGCTACAATTGAAGGCTTTGAATGAGAGAGAGAGGGAAACGAAATTCCAATTAGAGTGATAATGCTTCTACCCAAGGGTTCTATTTATAGAACCACTTGTGTGGGCTTCAAGCTAAAAAGCCCACTTAAGTGTATTTTGGCCCATATCTTATAATATGCCCAAAATCACTTAAGCGTGTGGTACCTTACCATATTTCGTATTCCACTTAAGTGCACCGTACCTTACGATGTTCCTTTGTTACTATATCTCTCATCAATCCGTCCTTTGTGTGTGACCTTGTAGGTTTTCGCGACGTTGGTAATTATATTAAATCACGCATTTAACATAATAAACAGTGAGCGGTATCTAGCAACACATCACTGCTACCCAAGTCACGAAAATGTCATGTGATCTGACAAATCCTTCTGTGATAATAATTATGTGTATAATTACCCTTTTTCCCTTATGTTTATATTGAACACAAGGCATAGACTGTGTCATCCTTGTCCAGTTCAATATTGGGCCCATAGACATTTATCCTGTTATGTAGGATGGGCAAATTCCATCTAGGTCACTCATGTCCCTCAGCATGCTTTGTGGAGTACCCATCAACTGTCTTTATGGTTATCCAGTTACGGACAATGTTGGATCAACAATAAAGCACTCGACTCTACATCTAGGGTCCATAGTGGTTTCAGGTCGAAGAGTGGTATACACCATTATCACCATGAGAATAACTTACGACACTTTGCATAACATTCTATATAGTATTCTCATAGCGGGTTAATCCAGTATAAATATTACTCTTAATATTCATACCTATGTTTAAGACTTGATAACTCCTTATCCATGATCCATGAGATGTGATCATCAGTCTATAAACATAATAGTCTTCATGGTCTAATGGTATCCCACTTCACAATAAAGCTTGACTACGGATACTTTAAGAATAGTGTCCTTATGTTTAATGTGATCTCATGATTAAGTCATACTTGATACATTAAACGGACTAGCTATTCTAGGGACTTTATTAAACAAACATAATAGAGAAAAAGCCTTTGATTAATTAACAAATAATTCGATACAAGTACCAAAAGTATTGGCCTCTAGGGCTTACACCAACAATCTCCCACTTGCACTAGAGCCAATTAGGTATACCCCTAATGCCCATAGATCTAGTATGGCCATCATGCTTCTGCTGCGCAAGAGGCTTTGTCAGTGGGTCAGCAATATTGTCAAGTGTAGGTACTCTACATATTTTCACATCTCCTCTATCTATTATCTCTCGAATGAGGTGATAACGCCTAAGTATGTGTTTGGATCGTTGGTGAGATCTAGGCTCCTTAGCTTGTGCGATAGCACCATTGTTATCATAATAGAGACCAATGGGGTCCACAATGCCAGGAACTATGCCAAGTTCACTAAGGAACTTTTGATCCAAACAACTTCCTTTGCTGCACTTGAGGCAGCAATATACTCGGCCTCGGCTGTAGAATCAGCAACTGTATCTTACTTTGAACTTTTCTAGCTCACAGCGCCACCATTTAAGAAAAAACGCATAACCATTGGAATCATGCATATTAAAGCGTCTCAGCACTTTGTCTATGTATGTACTCTGACTTAGGCCAAGCAGTTTTGTGATCTATCTCTATAGAATCTGATTCCTAATATATAGGCTGCTTCACTTAGGTCCTTCATAGAAAAGCATTTCCCCAACCAAGACTTTACTTGTTGCAGGGTAGGGACATCGTTTCCATTGAGTAATATGTCATCTACATTTAATACCAGGAAAACGATCATGCTCCCACTAACCTTCTTGTAGACACAAGGCTCGTGTTTGTTCTTGATCCATGAGTGATACATAACCTTGACCAGTTATGAGATATCCATATCTCTCAGGTAGGTGACGTATCCTGCCTGACCTACACTGGTCTTGTTCTACTTGAGCAGGTTGCTCTTACACAACTATTTATGTTTCCTGCTCTAATTCCTCCATAGGTGTATCAATGCTTTGTGATTCTTGAATTTCTTCAAGCTCTACTTTCCTCCCACTGATTCCTTTGGAAATAAAATCCTTTTCTAGCAAAACTCCAGTTCGAGCGACAAACACTTTTCCCTCAGAAGGATTGTAGAAGTGATACCCTCTTGTTTCTTTAGGATACCCCACAAATAAGCATTTGTCAGATTTGGGCTCAAGCTTAGTTGAAATTTGTCGTTTCACATAAACTTCGCAACCCCAAATCTTCATGTAAGATATATGTGGTTTCTTACCACTCCATATCTCATATGGTGTCTTCCAAACCTTTTGGATACGACAAACTTCACATGGTTTCACCAAAGTACAATGAAGTATAGAGAAAATTTTCTTTATTTGTGAATAACTCGCAACCAAAATCCCTGTCAATGAAACGATTCTTCCACTTGATACACAAAATATAACTTTAGAAAAAGCATTGGATACCCTAATGTACCTTTAATCTAACTTTCACACTCAATCTTTAGAGTTTGAGATCCAAAAAAATGGTTCTTGACAAAAATTGAAGATGATGAATAGTATCATAAGAATCTCACATACATAACTAATTCTCAAAAGATCCATATTCTAGGAGGTTACTCATAAGGTATCAACAAGGAGAACTGTTGATAATACTGAAATTTACCGTATTTTCTACTCCGATTTCACATGCATTCTAGTTGTTTTATTATCATTTTGTTGTGTTATTGCTATGTTTTCCTTTGTTTTCAGGTTTTTACTTTAATCGGAGCCCCGATCGAGAAAAGGAGCGAAAAAGAACCAAAAACCCTAAAATTCAGCATTTTGTACTTGTGGCCCTACCCCATGGCTGGTGCCATAGACCCTGCCATGACGTGTCCAAGCTCAACATCCCTCAACTCCCACGTTCCCCACTACTTCCACTAAGGCGCCTCAGATTGGCCTTGTGGCGGGCGCCATGGCCTTGTGGCGGGCACCACAATTGTGTAATCGAGTCTGTGATAGAGTCTGTAATCGAGTTTGGAGCACTTTGGAAGGAAGTTAATCCTGCCGCCATTTTCATTTCCGCTTTGCAATTTATTCAACCCTCCGATTGGAGCAGGTTTTTATTACTTGTCTTTATCTTATTTATTTCCTCGCACTCGCTTTACTTTATTTATTTTTCGCACTCGCTTTACTTTATTTATTTCCCGCACTCGCTTTACTTTATTTATTTCCCGCACTCGCTTTACTTTATTTATTTCCCGCACTCGCTTTACTTTATTTATTTTCCGCACTTGCTTTAAATTATTTATTTCCTCGCACTCGCTTTAAATTATTTATTTCTCGCACTCGCACTACTTTTATTTACTTTCCGCACTCGCACTACTTTTATTTATTTTAATGCACTTTTACTTTACCATGTCTAACTAAATCTATAAGGTTAGAATGTAAGGATTGTAATTGAACCAGTAATCCGTACAATTGTTCGTAGAAACACTTAAGGGCTATTTTAACTTTCAACTTAAGTTTTCCCGCACTTCAATTCCGTTGGGTAAGATCGAAAGCCGTCCAACGTCTTTTTAAACTTAATTGTTTTTAACTATTTCAAAAACAGCGAAAGCGCTTTGTTTAGTTCATTAGGAGATTTTAACATTAAGAAGAAAAGAGATTTTAAAACTATTTTCGGACGCGTTTATAAGTTTAGAGTCTGGTTCGTAAGAACCTCTTTTGGTTAAGAAATCCAGGTTATAATACTTTTCAACTTAGTCAAGATACTATATTTCGTAAAAATAGGTTTACTACTCTAACGCAATGCGCGCCTTTTTATAAGTGACAATAAGAGGGTTTGATTAGGGAGTACAACTCGGTTCTGAATACGCGAAAGCGACAGTTCCTGTTAAATTAGTTCTTTTCAAAGTAGGAAACACTGCCCATAAGTAGCTCTACTAGCAAGTACTTGGATTATCAATTGATTATGTGAATTACATTCGACCCTGTCTTTATTAACTATATCTTTATTCAACACTTTATTTTTCATTGCACACTCTAAAAAACACTTACTTTGATTGCCTTTGATAAACACCATAAAAATAGATAACGATAGATTGACACTTGGTCTCTGTGGATTCGACAATCTTTTATATTACTCTGACGCGTTCGTATACTTGCGAAACACCGCATCAAGTTTTTGGCGCCGTTGTCGGGGACCAATTTCGTCAAATTTCATTTTTCTGTTGTTATATCGTTTAGACTTAGGCTATTTCCCGCCGATCAATGCGAAGAACTCGCAGCACCGGAAGTTTAAGCTTAGTATACCCTTTGGCGAAACCTGAACGTTACGCTCGCGCGCGTTTATTCTTTCATAGAATTAAGAGAGCTATGGCCGAAGATCAAAACCAAAGACCTCTTAAGGATTTCGCTCAACCATCTAATGAAGAACCTAGTTCTAGTATAGTAAACCCAACCATCCTAGCTAATAATTTTGAACTTAAACCATCCCTATTACAACTAGTGCAATAGAGACAATTCGCAGGTCTCACTACTGAGAACCCAAACCAACATTTAAAAATATTTCTTCAATTAGCAGACACTTTTAAAACCAATGGAGCTTCTCCTGAGGCAATACGTTTAAGATTATTCCCTTTTTCCCTCAGAGATAAAGCCCTATCATGGTTAGATTCCCTTCCACCCAATTCCATTATGACTTGGGATAACCTTAGAAGAGTTTTTCTTGCTAGATATTTTCCCCCGAGTAAGACCGCCGTTCTTCGAAACCATATAACTAGATTTACCCAAAACCAAGGAGAATCGCTATTCGAAGCTTGGGAGAGATATAAAGAGTTGTTACGAGCATGCCCACATCATGGTTTAGAAAATTGGTTAATCATTCAAACCTTCTATAATGGACTTCATTACAACACAAAGATGACCATCGACGCTGCCGCAGGCGGTGCTCTAATGAACAAACCTTATCCTGAAGCTAGTGCCCTCATTGAAGATATGGCTCAAAACCATCAATCATGGGGATTCGAACGAGCGACAGTTGAGAAGAAGGAAGCCCAAGGAGGAGTGCATGAACTAAGCTCTATAGACATGATGCAAGCTAAAATGGACGCATTAGCCCTTAAGGTCGAGCATATGTGCATAAACCCGAATACTGTAGCCGCAATTTCGTCGGATTGTGAGATATGTGGAACCAAAGGACACCAATCTGCAGAATGCAATCTATTAAACGAAACCCACTATGAGCAAGTAAACTACACCCAAGGAAACCCATACTCGAATACCTATAACCCTGGATGGAGGAATCACCCGACCTTCTCCTATAAAAACAATAACCCTATTCAAAATAATGCACCTCTGAGACCTAGTTATCAAGCCCCAAGATCAAATCAACCTATGCAACCTGTACCACCAAAACCGAGCCTTGAGAAAATTATGGAAAATTTTATCACCGCTCAAACCCAAGAAAACAAGGAGTTCATGAACCAAAACATTCATGTTAACGAATTGATTACTCAGTTAGGAACCAAGGTTGACCAAATAGTTACTCATACCAAGATGCTTGAAACCCAGATCTCTCAGGTAGCTTTAAACCAAGCCCCTCAGACTACACCTGGAGGACAGTTCCCTGGACAACCTCAACAAAATCCGAGAGGACAAGCCAATGCCATTACCCTACGAAGTGGGAACGCTTATGATGAGCCACCAAACCCTAGATTGAGTGAACCCGGAACTTCTAAGGAATGTACCGAACCCACGGACGAAGTAAAGGAACCAGAGGAACCTAAAAACCAGGAAGGTCGAGATAAAGGAGAAGAACCTAAAGATAAAATTTACGTACCACCCCCGCCGTATAAACCACCTATACCATATCCCCAAAGACTCAAACAAACCCAGATCAATAAACAATATCAAAAATTTATTAAAGTTATAGAAAAACTTCATGTAGAAATCCCTTTCACAGAAGCCATCACCCAAATACCTTCTTATGCAAAGTTTCTCAAAGACATCCTTACCAACAAACATAGACTTGACGATCCGAAGCCTTTGGAATGTAATGCTATTTCCGAGGACAAATTAGCAAAGAAAGATAAAGATCCTAGAAATTTCTCCATTCCTTGCCTTTTGGGTAATCATGTCATCGAAAAAGCTTTTCTAGACTTAGGAGCTAGTGTGAGCCTAATGCCTTTAGCAGTTTGTGAGAGGTTAAACTTAGGAGAATTACAACCCACTAAGATGTCACTTCAGTTAGCCGATAGATCTGTTAAATATTCGATAGGCATTTTAGAAGATGTTCCTGTTAGGATAGGTCAGTTATTTATCCCTACTGATTTTGTTGTCATGGAAATCAAAGAGGACAATGATATACCAATCCTTCTAGGTAGACCATTCTTATCGACTGCAGGAGCCATAATAGATGTCAAGAAAGGAAAGTTGACATTTGAGGTAGGTGACGAGAAAATAGAATTTATACTTTCGAAATTTCTTATGGCACCTGTGATGGGAGATTCGTGTTATGCCTTAGATATCATTGATGAATGTGTTAGAGAATTAGAACAAAAAGAAATTATAAAAACAATTAAGTTACCATCAACTCTCATAAGGGAAGATGATGACTTTAAGAAACCCTACATCGATGATAACCTTTACGAATGTTTATCCCTTACCCTAGATCCTATGCCATGCCCTAAGAAACCAACCTTAGAACTTAAGGAACTACCTAAGAACCTGAGATACGAGTTCCTCGATGAAAAGATGAACCGTCCAGTTATAGTTAGTGCTACCTTGAGCCAAAAGGAAACGAACCAACTTTTAGACGTTTTACGAAGATATCCCTTAGCTTTAGGATATAATATCTCTGACCTGAAAGGTATAAGACCATCCGTATGCATGCATCGGATTTCACTAGAAGAAGATTCAAAACCCTCCAGGGAACATTAGAGAAGAATAAACCCTATAATGAGTGATGTTGTTAAAAAGGAAGTTCTTAAGTTACTTGAGGCAGGTATAATCTACCAGATCTCGGATAGTAAGTGGGTGAGCCCTGTGCATGTAGTACCTAAAAAGGGAGACATCGACAGTCGTGAAAAACGATAAAGGCGAACATGTAGCAAAACGTTTAGAAGGAGGATGGCGGATGTGTGTAGATTATAGAAAATTAAATAAAGCAACTAGGAAGGATCATTTCCCTTTACCATTTATAGACCAGATGTTGGGGCGTCTAGCCAGACACTCTTACTTCTGCTATCTAGATGGATACTCTGGATTCTTCCAAATACCTATCCACCCCGAAGATCAAGAAAAAACTACCTTTAGATGCCCTTATGGAACTTTTTCCTACAGACGAATGACGTTCGGCCTCTGTAATGCCCCAGCTACTTTCCAATGCTGCATGATGTCAATCTTCGCAGATTACCTAGATGGTATCATGTAAGTGTTTATGGATGATTTCTCGGTTTGCGGATTTGATTTCCACAATTGTCTTGCTAACCTTGAGAAAATCCTGGAGAGATGCGTGGAGGTGAACCTCGTGCTAAACTGAGAAAAATGTCATTTCATGGTAACCGAAGGAATAGTTTTAGGACATATAGTTTCCAAAAAAGGTATAGAGGTAGATAAAGCTAAAATAGAAGTTATAGAAAACCTAAAACCCCCTAAAACCATCAGAGAAGTCCGAAGCTTTCTTGGACACGCTGGATTCTACCGGCGTTTTATTAAGGACTTCTCCAAAATAACTAAACCTTTAACCGGACTTTTAATGAAAGATGTTGAATTCATTTTTTATGAAAAAGGTAATGACGCATTTAATCTTTTAAAGCAAGCATTAGTATTTGCACCCATTATGAAACCACCTGATTGGTCGGAACCTTTCGAGATAATGTGCGATGCTAGTGATTATGCAGTTGGAGCCGTTCTAGGACAAAGGAAAGATAAAAAATTACATGCTATTTATTATGCCAGTAGAACCCTAGATGCTGCCCAACTTAACTACGCAACAACTGAAAAAGAATTACTCGCTGTAGTATTCGCTATAGACAAATTTAGATCTTATCTAGTAGGAGCAAAAATTATAGTTTACACCGATCATGTTGCCATTCGTTACCTATTAAGTAAAAAAGATGCCAAGCCCAGATTACTCCGATGGATTCTATTACTACAAGAGTTTGATTTAGATATAAGAGATAAAAAAGGTACTGAAAATGTAGTAGCCGATCACCTTTCTAGGCTAGAACATCCAAAACCAGAACTAGTACCCATAAATGATGATTTCGCCTATGATAGACTGATCGCTAGAGTAGAAACCATTGAAGATAATAACCTAGATCTTTACGAGCACCCCCAAAATTCCTTAGCAATAAGTAACGTACCCTGGTATGCAGATTTCGTTAATTACCTAGCTACTGATATAGTACCCCCTGATCTTGACTACCACCGCAAGAAGAAATTCTTCCACGATGTGAGAAACTTCTATTGGGATGAACCGCTTCTTTTCAAAAGGGTTAAAGATGGCATTTTTTGCCATTGCGTTCCAGAAGAAGAGGTATATAATATTATCGAGCATTGTCATTATGCACCCTATGGTGGACATGCGAGCACCTCTAAGACATGAGCCAAAATTCTTCAAGCTGGCCTATTCTGGCCTACCATGTGGCGTGATGTCTATGCTTGCATTGTCAAATGTGATAGATGCCAACGCACTGGAAACATTTCAAGACGTGATGAAATGCCTCTAAGAAACATTCAGGAAGTATAAATCTTTGACGTATGGGGTATAGATTTCATGGGACCTTTTCCACCATTCTTAGGAAACAGGTACATCTTAGTAGCTGTAGACTATGTGTCTAAGTGGATTGAAGCTATAGCTGCACCCACAAACGACACTAGGGTAGTAATCAAACTATTTAAAAACTATATATTCCCTAGATTTGGAACACCACATTTAGTCATAAGCGATGAAGGATCACACTTTATATCGAGAATATTTGACAAACTTTTAAGAAAATATGGAGTTAGGCATAGAGTAGCAACACCATACCACCCACAGACTAGTGGCCAAGTAGAAGTATCTAATAGGGAGATAAAACAAATCCTAGAGAAAACTGTTTCTATTTCTAGGAGAGACTGGTCTCAGAAGCTTCAAGAAGCATTATGGGCCTATAGAACCGCTTTCATAACCCCTATAGGAACTACTCCTTGTCAACTAGTTTATGGAAAATCATGTCACTTACCATTCGAATTAGAGCATAAGGCCTATTAGGCCATTAAAACTTTGAATTTAGACTACCTAGCCGCTGGAGAAAAACGTACCCTAGACATTCATAAACTAGAAGAACTTAGGCAATCTGCCTACGAGAATGCAAAAATATATAAAGAGAGGACAAAAGCCTATCACGACAAAAGAATAGTAAAGAAAAATTTCAATATAGGCGATCCTGTTCTCCTTTTCAACTCTAGGTTACGACTCTTCCCTGAAAAGCTACGTTCAAGATGGAGTGGTCCTTTCGAAGTTTCCAAGATTTTGAGATCCGGAGCCGTAGAAATCAAGAACGATACTTGTAGTCCATTCATTGTAAATGGACAAAGACTGAAGCTTTACGAAGGAGGAGACATTCCAGCATACTACTCGAGCCACACCCAGATCGATCCACCGATTCCTACTACTACAGGTGTATAGATTCTAATCGTCAAGCTAATGACGTTAAACAAGCGCTGCGTGGGAGGCAACCCATGGTTTTTCTTTCATTTTACTTCTTCGCATTTATTTAATTTTACTTTTATTTTATTTTATCATATTTTGCATTGAGATTAAGATTTGAATGGTTTGTATTTTCAGGATCACTTTCTTAACTTTTACAGGATGCAGGATTTCGATGACATGCATGTGGCCTATAGAGATAATGCTCGGAGGGAGCGCTACATCGCTTTGTATCAGCGCCCTATGGCACCCACACGTTATCTTGATCAGCAGTGTATGGAGGCACTGTGTATCGAGCCGAGTATCCGATTCCTTAGCCACCAGCTTCACTGGGATGAGTTTGCTGATGACTTGAGTAACACATATAGGAACCTAACATTGGAGTTCCTGAGTTCATTCGACTATGACCCATATTCTGGACCAGATGGGTATGCTGCTTTCAGGCTTTTCGGGGTTGAGTACTCCTTCATCCAGAAAGAGTTCGGCGACCTTTTGGGTTTCCAGACCACTCCTGATGCTATCTCGGAGACACCTATGGGATATTTCCTGGGTAAGGAGGTTGAGAAGTTTTGGAGTGATATCTCAGGTGGCGGAAGCCAGGATCCATCTACGCAACTGTCTCATGTTATACATAACCCCGCCTTCAGATATTTTTAGATGATATTAGCACATTCCTTCCTGGGAAGGCCGGATGCAGAGACACTACTGAGTGAAGAGGAGATCTTCCTATTATTTTGTGCATCCCAGTCTCGCCCAGTAGCATGTGGGAACTTTTTATTATACGGTCTCAGCAGTATCTCTAGATCTACCGAAGGAGTCATCCATGTTGGCGGAATCATCACGCAGATTGTTGTCGCTTTAGGTCTGTCTCGCAAGCTGTTACATCTTCGGACCTACTATGGGTACACTACCATGGACATCGACTTCTGTTTGAACAGAGGGTTGATGAGGAGAGCCTCTTTCCACCCATGTCAGTTCCGATTGCTAGTCGACAGTGAGGCTATTCATTACTTCACACTGCCAGATCCTATGATGACCAGTGTGCATGATCCAGCGAATTGGAGTTATGCTCTGGAGGGCCAGGGAGAGACCGTTGAGGAACCAAGATCACCACCCATTGCTGAATACACGCCTACACCACCATCTCCCAGAATCACTATTTTCTCTAATAATCTTTCATTGCAGACACCCGACATCCGCACTCAGATTGATGAGTGTCGAAGAGAGATCGCATCGCTTAGACAGGAGGTGGTTGACCTCACTTTATAGATGGGAGTGTCCGATCTCACCCATGCTACTGAAGTCGACTGTCTATATCAGGAGATCGCAGAGCTCAAGCAAGAAGTAGCCATGCTCCGTGGTTCCTCTCAGGAAGATGACACCCCCACTATATGATCTCACCATTTCATCTTATTTTATCTCCTTTTTATATTTCTCGTATTTACATAACTCATCTTATATTACCACATTTGGAATATTATATAATCTACATGTATACATTAGTATTTCTATTTTTATCTATATATGTTCTATGTTTATTTGCATTTTAATTTTTCATTTATTTATATTTAATTTTTGTTTTTGTTTCAGTTTCATTTTTATTTTTTGTTTTTACTTTTATAAAATTATGCAAGTCAAAGATACTAGGAGAATCACAAGACATATGCTATCCGGACCCCTCAAAGCCAAAAGACAAGAGAAGCCCAAGCCAAAGGACCAAAATCCGGCCCAGCCAGATTTTGCCTTGTGGCGCCCGCTATAGACCCTGTGGCGCCCGCCACAGCGTCTGTAAAAGGTCGGGGCAGAACCCCTTTCTTCACCATTTTTGCAACTTACAACCTTCCAAACCCATTTTTTCACCTTGGAAAAACATCCTTGAACCCACAAAAAGCTCATACTTTTCTAACCACCACACCACACAAATCATTATTCCAATTTCCATTTTCGATTTCATCCGTCGGATTTTGTAAAAATCCAACCTTTTCACAAACCACTTCATCTTCTTCATCACTTTTCAAGAGCTTTCAAATGGAGTTTAACGGATTCAATCTTCGAGGAGGGAAACCAGGGGATAGACAAAGAAAAATTATTGAACGGTTGCAAAATCGGGAAATCCTCTCGACAAGGTATGTTGACGAAAATTGTCTCTACACTTTAGGTATCTATCATAGCATATTTCATTTATTAGATAATTTAGGTTTGCATAATTTCTTTTCCAACAAAGAACCTACCTATGAGCGGTTGACAATTGAATTTTTGAGTTCCTTAATTTATATTGTCAACCCTAACACTGCTAGCACAGTTGGTACTGTCAAATTTAGAATGTTTGCTGTTGAATACCAATTCAGTACCGACGAACTAGCCAGCTTGTTAGGAATCCCTCGTGGGGACGGTGCTATTTGTGAGGCCCCTTTGGATTCGGAATGGTCTGTTGAGGTATTTTCCTTCTGGGAGCGTTTATCAAACACTTCCATAAACTCTTTTGAAGGAGTTCTTGCCTCAACTATCCATAACCCGGCCATCAGAGTTTTTAGATATCTGTTGGCATGCACTATATTTGGCCGGGAGAATCCAAATAAGGTTAATGCTAGAGAGCTTCTATTTTTACAAGGAAGCCTCACAAATAGACGTATTAATTCGGTCCCGTTCATGCTTGCTCATATGACTTTAACTTTGAATAAAGCGGGACCGATTTCTTTTGGTGGATTGATTACATCTATTGCTCGGGCGCTTAACCTGAACGATGAGATGGCTACCTTAGACCCCTTACCTCCTCGCACAATTAACCTAAAATTTTTGAGAGACATGAAACTGTGTCGTTCGAGGAGAGAAGGAGGCTATACGCTTATGGTTCATGGTGTAGCCATCCGATCTGTTGTTTTACCGTTTTCTAGACGTACAGACGTACGAGATGAAAGGAATTGGACCTACGCTTTAGATGCTCCACCTGTTTTAGGTCCTCTTCCTCCTAACATTCGTGATGAGGCGGGACATGGCACTGATGATGAATATGATCGGAGAGAGAGATCTCTCATACCCCATGTGTCCCCCCATCATCCTTCACCATCACACACCGCACCATCTTCTTCTTCTGTAGGTACCACTTCTGGATTCTATATTACAGAGGAGATGTGGCGTGACCACATGGATAGAGAGAAAAGGCGTGACGACCTACTCTCTACCATCCAACAACAAATGACGGATAACATGCGCTTCATGCAAGAATCGCAGCGGAGGACAGACAGGTCCTACGACACTGTTCTACAATCTCTACAAACGATCACAAATTCACAAGCTCGTAAGCAAAACTACCACCAGAGACACATGGCACTAATTGAAGCCACTCAAGGTTCCATTATAGGTAACCTTCGAGAGGTGAGGACCGCTCAAGATGCCCTGCAGGCGAGGATGGATCAGAGAGACCGTCGTCGTACCCGATCCTGTCGTCCACCTCAAGATGGCGAGGGCACTAGTGGTCAACAATAGGTTGTCAGGTAACTCTTCCCTTATCTTATTTCCAAACATTGGGGACAATGTTTGATTTAAGTGTGGGAGGAGACTCTATCGTCTTTCCTTTATTGTCTTTTCTCGTTTTTCCTTTATCGTTTTTCTTTACTGTTTTTAGATAGTTTATTTATTGTTATTTCCTTTTAGTTGTTTATTTTGCTTTTTAGTATAATGCATGAGTTTGACGAGTCACCAAATATAGTAGATCTTTAGTACAATCTTACCTCCCCATACCTTTAGCCCCACCGAATTTTTTTGGCAAAAGAAAATAGTGTTATTCCGAAAGTTTTCAGGTTTTAAAGACATGTTTTGAGTAAGGATGCGGTGACTTGGGAGAACTTTGTGAAACATCAGTATTATTTTAGCACCATAAGCTTCGTAAATATAGGAACCATTCCCGAAACCCCATATACCATGGCCTTAATCATCATTTCCGTATAAGTCCTCAGTAGTTTATCTCAGCAGTCAGCTTCGGCCTACGCATCCTCTACGCAGGGGATCGATGCAAATAAGTGAATGATCCAGAAAAACAAAAAAATAAAAGAAAGCAAAAAGGCAACTCCGGTATAAGTGACCCTCACAAAGTCATTTAAACCAAAGAATTGTAAAAAATTGCTACAAAAAGAAAAAGAAAAAAAGAAAAAAAAAAGAAAAACTTACCTACTGTTAGTTGGTTTAGAGGTATCTGGAACTGAACTCGGTAGGGAGGATTACGATCCGATCCCCCACAACTACAGTTGGGTCCAATAAAAGGGTTTACACATGTTTATGTGCCAGAAACCCCATGCTCATATCATGATCACTAACAGGCCACTCTACTAAGAAGCATGTACAGATAACGGGCTTAATGTGATTGCACCTGAATGAAAAGGACACAAAAAGAGATGAAGAGGCAGGCCTAGGTATTGTGGAATAATATGGGTTGGTTAATATAGGAATGAAGTTTATGTCCGTATTTGCGGATTAGTGTCATCATGATACCCTTAGTTCACTCAGTTAGTACCTATCACTACATTCCGACTTGAACTTGGAATTTTTACCTGAAGCACTCGTTTACACAAATTTTCTTTTATGAGCTTTTTAATGTTTTTCTTGAGGACAAACAAAGGTTTAAGTGTGGGAGAGTTTGATAACACTGAAATTTACCGTATTTTCGACTCCGATTTCACATGCATTCTAGTTGTTTTATTATTATTTTGTTGTGTTATTGCTATGTTTTCCTTTGTTTTCAGGTTTTTACTTTAATCGGAACCCTGATCGAGAAAAGGAGCGAAAAATAGTCAAAAACCCTAAAATTCAACATTTTGTACTTGTGGCCTACCCCATGGTTGGCGCCATAGACCCTGCCATGACGTGTCCAAGCTCAACTTCCCTCAACTCCCACGTTCCCCACTACTTCCACTAAGGCGCCTCAGATTGGCCTTATGGAGGGCGCCATGGCCTTGTGGCGGGCGCCACAAGAGGAAAGTTTTTCCCTCCCATTTTCAAGTTGAAGGGCATCCTTGCCATTTCCATCTTTTTACTTGCTTATAAATATAAACTCGAAATCACTTTTACAATCATCCAAACTTAGAGCAGAGGAAAACTCAGAGCAACTTTGTTTCACTTAGGCATATATTCAGTATTATAAAGTGGTAACCGCTTCGCATTGGAGTGTTACCACAATTGTGTAATCGAGTCTGTGATAGAGTCTGTAATCGAGTTTGGAGCACTTTGGAAGGAAGTTAATCCTGCCGCCATTTTCATTTCCGCTTTGCAATTTATTCAACCCTCCGATTGGAACAGGTTTTTATTACTTGTCTTTATCTTATTTATTTCCTCGCACTCGCTTTACTTTATTTATTTTCCGCACTCGCTTTACTTTATTTATTTCCCGCACTCGCTTTACTTTATTTATTTCCCACACTCGCTTTACTTTATTTATTTTCCGCACTTGCTTTAAATTATTTATTTCCTCGCACTCGCTTTAAATTATTTATTTCTCGCACTCGCACTACTTTTATTTACTTTCCGCACTCGCACTACTTTTATTTATTTTAATGCACTTTTACTTTACCATGTCTAACTAAATCTATAAGGTTAGAATGTAAGGATCGTAATTGAACCAGTAATCCGTACAATTGTTCGTAGAAACACTTAAGGGCTATTTTAACTTTCAACTTAAGTTTTCCCGCACTTCAATTCCGTTGGGTAAGATCGAAAGCCGTCCAACGTCTTTTTAAACTTAATTGTTTTTAACTATTTCAAAAACAGCGAAAGCGCTTTGTTTAGTTCATTAGGAGATTTTAACATTAAGAAGAAAAGAGATTTTAAAACTAATTTCGGACGCGTTTATAAGTTTAGAGTCTGGTTCGTAAGAACCTCTTTTGGTTAAGAAATCCAGGTTATAATACTTTTCAACTTAGTCAAGATACTATATTTCGTAAAAATAGGTTTACTACTCTAACGCAATGCGCGCCTTTTTATAAGTGACAATAAGAGGGTTTGATTAGGGAGTACAACTCGGTTCTGAATACGTGAAAGCGACAGTTCCTGTTAAATAAGTTCTTTTCAAAGTTGGAAACACTGTCCATAAGTAGCTCTACTAGCAAGTACTTGGATTATCAATTGATTATGTGAATTACATTCGACCCTGTCTTTATTAACTATATCTTTATTCAACCCTTTATTTTTCATTGCACACTCTAAAAAACACTTACTTTGATTGCCTTTGATAAACACCATAACAATAGATAACGATAGATTGACACTTGGTCTCTGTGGATTCGACAATCTTTTATATTACTCTGACGCGTTCGTATACTTGCGAAACACCGCATCAACTGTGTTGGTGAAAGAAGAACACACACTTAGGTTCTTGATAAAAAATGGATTTTTCAAGGTTCTTGATGAATGTTCATAGATTGATCAATTCAATAAATTGATTGGTCAAATCATTATCTTGATTTTTGTTCTACTACAAAAACTCACAATTGTTGCATCTCAAAAAATACGATCCTCCTGAGGTGCTTGCAAGCTCGCGTAAAAATGATTGAACAGAGTCACCACCGAACTTTATTTATTCCAAAGAAAGAAAGGGAAAATATTGATAAAACCCTTAATATAAAAAGAGGATGGTCGTCACAATCATATTCCAGTTCAGGAGTCGATTACGCGAGGGGAATGTATTAGCACCCCTCACTTCCGTTGTACTCAATGAGAATCATTTAGTTAGATTTACGATTGAATGTTACCTTATGTTATTTGTTTTCTTCGAGTGATCTAAAGTGCAAAAGAAAAATAAAAGGGGTCACAAAAAGTTTTTATGAAGGTGCTTGGCAAGATTACGGGTCTTGCTCATATGTATCCTCATGTGTGATGTGGAATTCAAAGCTACGTGGTTCTGGACAAGACAAAAGACATTTTTTGGGTTTTTGTTGTAGTGAAAAATGGGTTTAGTCTCACTTGGGCGGAAAAATACTCAATGGTTGAGAAAGGCTCGTGCTTGGGCGAAGAAAGACTTGTTTGAAATGATTCACTCTTGGGTGAGAAATGAATTTGAAAAGATCTACACTTGGGCGAGAAATGGATTATTTTAGTATTTTTCGAAAGAGTACTTGACGAGACGTTTGAATCTCGCTCATACGTATCCCTAAGTGCAATGGGGAACTCAAGACTATGTAGTTATGGGTAGAAAAATACGTATTGGTTGGTTGATCTTATTGAACAAAGATTTAGATTGGGCTCTAGCGGTTAAACGTTGCTTGTGCTTGCAATGGAAGACTTAAAGTGTTTGTTTGTATCTCGGTAGAACCAACTTAAACAGTGTTCTTTTTGAAAAGGTTTTCGATTGCATGGGAGCAAGAAAATAGGTTTGACCAAGACATGTGCCTCGGGGCCGATTATTAGAGGTTTTCATGTAATGTGAGACTCCAATGTTCCTTTTTCTTGTAAAGTGTTTATGAAATTTTTTTGATGGACAAAGAACATTCGGTAGGACCAAGACGTGTTCCTCGAGGCTGATTGTTCAAGATTTTCATGGAATTGTAGACTCTAATGTTCCTTTTTTGTCCAAGTTTGAATTAAGTGTTTTGGGATGAAAGAAAGAATAAGTGGTTACTCCAAGATGTATGTCTCGGGACCGATTATTCGAGGTTTTCATGGAATGCAAGACTCTAATATTCCTATTCTTTTGAGTTGATTATAAAGTTTTTTTACGTAGCGTTTGATTAGGAAAGTGGTTTGAAAACAATGAAGTGGTGAGATATTTTGAAAACCAGCTTGATGTTGATCAAATATTTAATTTGATTTTGAAAATTTGATTTTATGTGGTAAAGTTATTTAATTAATCAATCAACTAAATTATTCAATTAAATGAAACTAATCAATTAATTAAGTTAATTAAAAGTTATTTAATTAAATTAATCAATTAAATGAGATTAATTAAGTTAATTTAAATTTAATTAACACAACTAATCAAATAATATAAATTTAACCAATTAATAAACTTAATTAAAAATCAATTAAAAAAATTAATCAATTAAAAAAATTAATCAATTAAAATAAATTTAATCAAGTTATTAAAAAAATCAATTAACAAAATTATTTCATTAAAATAAATTTAATCAATTAATCAATTTAATTAAAAATACTAATTAACAAAATTAATCAATTAAAATAAGTTTAATCAATTAATTAATAAGGCTTAAATGCACTTTTGCTCCCTTTAGTTGGGATGTTTTAAACAATTAGTCCCCCTATTATAAAATCAGCGATTTTGGTCCCTTAATTTTGATGGACTTTGGATTTTTGTGGTCTCCTTTCACTTTTACACACGTGGCAATGATGATTAGTAAAAAGAGTTATTTTTAATTAACTGGCAAGGATTAATAGGATATTTTTATTAATTAATATGTTTTTAACTAAATTAATATTTAATAATGTTGATTAAGTTTTTTTAATTAATTATTTAATTAAAATATTAAAAATAAATTTATGGGCCTAAACCCATTTACTTAGAGTGCCACTCTAATACAACTTGGACATATCATGTATATATGACATATATAAACACTTTTATTATTAGATAAAAATTTGATGTGAGACAAAAACATAAAAGGATATTCAATTGATGTTAATCTCTTGCCTTCTTTCCATTCCACTCTATTCATATAATTCAATTCCATTCAATACCATCATTTCCTTCATCCTTCATCCTCTGAAATTGTAGGCGTGTGGCGTACAAATTCTGCAATAGACATGATAAACAATCAACAAAACATTAAGCTCTGATTTCAAAAAGTTATTAGTTGAAGTTACACTGCAAATCTTTCATCATTGCTTATTGTCTGAAAATTGAGGTCTGAAAGAGATATTTAATGGCTTAAACAAAACAATCTATTAATTGGTTGTGATAACACTAGTACCTTTGTAGAGGACTACTTGACTCAAGTGTAAAAATTCTCTACGCATCAAGTTGTTGAAGTTGGGGATGAATAGGACACTTTGGATAAATTCAAGAACAAAAAAATTCATGCTCTATTTGTTGAGAGCCCATACGAGAAGGTTTTCTTGAATAAATACTGCAAAGAATACACTTCAACTACATCATCCTATAAATTAGGAGGAATGATATTTGTGAGTGCCTACAACTTTTTCTTTGGCCTGTTTACTTCTACAAAAAATTATTAGTTGTCTTTTCAAAGTCCCATATCGTTTTTAGTACACTTTATTTTAATGTTTATATAATCTACATGTTGTGAAAATGATGTCGGAATTACAAAGTATAATTGGTTTATTGATCGGTAAGAAACCCGCAATGGTAGAAAAGAAGAAAACAATAAGAACAAAATGAAATTGATTATAAACTGCTATTCTTTACTTTCTCTTTGAAACAAGATTACAAGTGTTACATAATTGCAAGTAACCTCTCTCACCCTAATTAAGATTTGCGTTATACAATAATGAGAGACTAGTATGCTATTTATAAGAAAACTAACATACTAAACTAATGGACTTTTACACACAGACTTATTACACAAGCTAACTTAGAGTACAAGCTAACTTAGAGTACAAGCTAACTTAAATAATTGGGCATAACAAACAAACCCAATTTGATATGCTAACAATCCTAACATACTTCGACTACAACATGTGAACAGACTTCGACGACATGCTATGGTCCAGTCGAATTGTCAAACCAAGAAGCTACACTTCGACTATACTAGAGTTTGATCCAATATCTCACAAATCTCCACCTTGGAACAATCTCTATAACATCACAAGAAGAAACTAGTTTTCTTCAGGAAGCTTTATCAACTGGATGCAGTGGAAAAACTTGCAACTTTGTAATCTCTTGGTGATCATATCATCAACATTGTGGTCTGTCGAAACCTTCAGCACTTGGACTTCTCCATGCTCGATTACCCCTATGACAAAATGCAATCTAACATCGATATGCTTTGTTCTCTCATGATAGGATGAATTCTTCAACAGATGTATAACACTTTGACTATCACATTTAACAGTGATAACTCGACCTTGAAGTTTTAGTTCCTTAGCAAAACCTTAAAGCCACAATTCTTCTTTCACAGCTTCAGTGAGGGCGATATATTCTGCTTCAGTGGTTGATAAGGCAACAACCTTTTGAAGTGTTACTTTCCAACTGATTGTTGTGCCAAACATAGTGAACACATATCCATAAATAGATTTTCTGGATCCATACAACCTGCGTAATCATAGTCGACATACCCTTCGATTTATGCTTTACTATTTTCACCACATGCTCCACCATAAACTAAGACTCTGTTCAGAGACCCATTTATGTACCTTAGAATCCACTTCAATTATTTCCAGTGAGCCTTTCCAGGATTCGCCATGTACCTGCTTACAAGCCTTACTGCATATGCTATGTCGGGTCTAGTACAAACCATAACATACATCAAAGAACCTACTATGTTAGCATATGTGATGTTATTCATATAGGCTCTTTTGACCTCAATACTAGGACATTAATATGTACTTAGATTAAATTGAGGGTTTGTTGGAGTCACAACAGGCTTTGAATTCAACATACCAAACTTGTCGAGAATCTTTCGTAGGTATGTCTCTTGAGATAAGCATAATTTTGACTGCTTTCTGTTTCTTTGGATGTCAATCCCAGGAATCCTGGATGCTGCTCCCAGATCCTTCATATTGAACTCCTTATTGAGTTCAAGTTTCACCTTCACTACATCATCGACATTGTTGCTTGCTATGCGAATATTATCCACATAAAGCAACAAAAATAACAAATGAATTTTCAGGTCGAAATATGAAGTAAACATGGTGGTCGAGCTGAGTTCTAATGAAACCTTCAGGTTTCCTCATCAGGATTATTTCATCTAGATCTCCATACAAGAAAGAAGTCTTCACATCCATGTGTTCCAGTTCTAGGTTGAACTATGCCACTATGGCAAGTAACATTCGAATGGACCTATGCTTCACAACATGAGAGAACACATAATTGAATTCAACACTTTCTTTCTGAGTGAAACCCCTTGCGACCAATATTGCCTTGTATCTCTTTGATGTCACTCCTTCTATTCCTTCCTTAACTTTGAAAATCAACTTACAACTGACTAACCTGGCTCCAGCAGGTTTCTTTATCAGTTCCCAAGTGTGGTTATCATGAAGAGGCTTCATCTCATCATCCATGGCCTTCAACCATTCAGTCTTATTTTGAATCCTTATAACTTCCTTATAGTCTCTAGGTTCTTCATCTAGAACCTCACTTGTAGAGATTAAGGCATAAGCTATAAGATCTGCATACCCAAGTCTTTGAGGTGGCTTGATGACTCTTCTCGGCCTATCTATTTCCAACAGGTAGTCATCGATAGTTTCCTCATATTATTCAGTATTTTCAACACCTTGTGCTTCTTCTTCAACTTGATCTGGGATACGCAATTCAACATCGACATGCTCCACCTCAACATGAATCTCTTCTTCAGGTATATGTGCACTTCGACTAACGTCATCAGTTTTCTTGAATGCCATCTCAGCTTCATTGAAAACTACATTTCGGCTGATGATACACCTCCTTTGACCTAGCTCTAGGCACCATAGCCTATAAGCTTTGACTCCTTTAGGGTATCCCATGAACATGCATCTCATAACTCTAGGTTTGACCTTATCCTGCCTAATTTGAGCATACGCTATGCATCTAAATACTCTAAGTTTATCAAGATCTAGTGGATGTCCCGATCAAATTTCTTCAAGTGTCTTCATATCTAACGCAATTGAAGGACATCTGTTTATCATATATGTTGTTGTCGAAACAACCTCTGCCTAAAACACCTTCTTTAACCCAATACCAATCAACATGCATCTAACTCTTTCTAAAATGATTCGATTAAATCTTTTAGCCAAACCATTTTGTTGGGGAGTACCTGCAGTAATTTTGTGCCTTATAATACCAAAGACTGCACAAAGACTGTCGAACGCCTCATTGAAAATTCAAGGTCATTGTCGATTCTCAACCTCTTGACCTTCCTGCAAGTCTGATTTTTGACCAGAGTCGTCCAACTTATGAATTTCTCAAAAGTTTCATCCTTAGTCTTCTGGATTAATACCCATAACTTTCTGGAATAATCATCAACTATGGATAGAAAATACCTTGCTCTTGAATATGATGGACACCTCGCAGGCCCCCAAAGTTCAGCATGGATGTAATCAAGGGATCCATGTGCTCTTTGTTTGCCTTTATGGAACTTCACTCTTCAAGATTTTTGAAGTACACAGGGCTCACAAAAATTCAGCTTTTCGACTTTGTCTCCACCAAGTAGATATTGTTTCCCCAATTCGACCAGACCCATTTCACTAACATGGTCAAATCTCATGTGCCAAATTTTTGTCTTCGACAAAGTTTTCGTGGATGCAACATCTGCAGAACCACTGATAACTTTAGCCTCAAGGGTATACAAGTCCTGTTTCTTCACGTCTCTTAAGACTTCCTTCAATCCCTTCATGACTTTTAGAATACTTTTCTCTCCTTCGAAAACATATCCTTTCTTGTCGAATTCACCAAGAGACATAAAATTTCTCTTCAAATCAGGTACATACGTAACTTCGGTCAACAACCTTACTCACTCATCATGGAGCTTGAATCTCACATATCCAACACCTACAATCTTGCAAGCTCTATTGACTTGTACAAAGTATCTGACACCGAGATCTTGCGAAATCTTCATTCGAAATCGGCTTAAATCTTCCAACTCCAAGAATGTTGCTCCAAGTCTCCGTTTTGCGACGATGTTTACTCAATCATACTGATATATTAAGCCTTGTCCTGTCTAAAGATGAGAAAAACTCCAACTTTGTCTTTAGGATTCCACATAGCTCTACAAATGTAATTCTTGAGAGAGAAATCTCTTTCTTTTTCGCCGGATTTGCCAATCTCGGCCACAAACACACATAAAATTGAAAACCTCTAAAATTATAAAGAAAATTTTAAAGAAAACGTTAATCACAATAATGAACCTCCTCACATATCTCACGCCCTAAGATGAGAGCTAGATCCAAGCGACAATGGACGTTTAAATCAAAAGTGGAAGTGGATGTTTTTTAACATTTTGAATGAGATTTGAGAAAATTGTTTGTATATGTGCTAGAGATCTAGCACAAAAAATGAGAGAAATTATTTTCGATTAAAGTCATAAGAAAAGAGTCTGAGACGATTCAAGATATCAAATGATTTGAATAAAGACCCAAGAACGATGCTAAATTGACTCTATGATTTGAGTCAAGAATTGAAGGACATGCAAAATTTTAGATTGTATGAGAGTAGAGAGTGCTCTTAGAGTGAGTGTAGACTCCTAGATATTTAGAAAGAAAAGAGATTTTGAGAAAGAATAGAACCTTCTTTATCATTGAACTTAACCAAAAATGGTTCAAGTACATCATATAAAAACATTCATGTCAAAACAAACTTGCGTAAAATAGAGAAAATGGAATAACATAATGAGAAATAAAATTACTTAATCATCTAATGTTTCTTCTTAGGATTCCTCTTTGTTTCACAATCATAATTTTGCATCAAAATAGGCTCTTTTTTTTCTCTATCTTCCAAAGTGTTAGGCCTACTTCCTTTACTGGGTCTTCCACAACAATAACATTTTCTTCAATTGACACATCTTTCTCTAGTGTTGGGCTACTATTAGTTTGAGTCATATCATTCCCCACTTTTGTATTGAAAATAAACAAAAAAAAAACCAATTGATTTTTAATTCTGAACATTTAGTATTTTTATATAAAAACAATAGGTATCATTATTTTTTTATATGAGAAATTCTTCTAAACACATTAACAACACGGTATATTTATATCAGGTTTTTTTTTTTTTGTTGTTGTTAGTTTTGTATTTTGCTAGAAATACACATAATCTTATCTAGTTATATTTTATAATTTATTGATGTTGTTGACGTTATAAAGTGGTGTTTTTTGTCATAATTTTTTTCTTCTATCAATTAATACATCAAATTTATTATATTTTCACCTACTTTTCTCTTATTACACTTTCTCTCATATCTTTCACGTTTCATAACCAAACAATTCATAAAAAACAAGAATAATATAACAATGATAAATAATATACATGTGAGCATTTTAGTAATTAAAATCACATATACTCCATTCTTCCTAAATTAAGTATTATACAATACTTATACAGTTGTATTCATGTACTATAAATTCTATCAAATGTAACATTTATCCAAATCAGATTATCTTTAAAAAAAATACAAAATAGAAGAAAAAAAATTAGAAATGGGTTCTTATAGTACCTTACCAAACAACTCAACCATGAATGTATCATCATCAGAAGTAGAAGTAATTCATTACTTGTTTGGTGGCTTAGCAATCATTTTCGGAGTCATCGTATTATCGTCACTCATCATAGCATGTTGTTTTTTTAAACAATCTTTATCTTCTGTATCATCTAATGACGAAGAAAAATCATCCAACATGCATGTTAAGGATACAGATCAAGTGATTTCTGAGCCAAAGATCGTTGTGATAATGCCAGGAGAGACTAATCCTACTTATGTTGCTAAGCCAGTTTCTTCCATAAGTCATCCTGATCGACTAGATCTTTAGAAGTGTTTCTTATCATCCAATTGTTCTTGTTTTTGTTATAAATTTATAAATAATTTTTTTATTATTTATTATGCTTAAACTTAAAAGAATCTATCACATGATATCACTTATTCAAAGTGTGATTTATGCATTTAAATGTAGATTTTAATCTTTTATGAAGAGTTGAAGAGAATCTCAGTTCATATTATACACGCCGAATGACGTATTTACATCAACTATTAATTTGAAAGTGTCATATAGTGTTATCTTTTTGATATACTGAAACATAAATCCCGACATTCCTCGCAATAGCGTGAAGAATATGATTATAAGGTGTACAAAGACAAAATTAAGGGAGATTGTTTGCGATTTTTATCTTTTTGAACCGTCCTATAATATAAATGATTTTTTTCCAAAAAATAATAATATAACGTATGGAACGAATTAATAATATTCAATTATATTCTTTACTAAATAAATATAATATTTCTCTTTTATTTATGGAAACTTACAAATTATTCTTGCTAAAATTTGTATATAAGACCTTGCAGGTAGAAGGAGTTATGGTTAAACAAATTATGTGAACCAAAGTATATTATGGCCATGGTTTGAAAAACCAAACCATTTTGTAAGAATTGAAGAGAATCTCTGCTCATATTCTAGTGACCTTGGAGGGGATCACAAACATTTGCAACTGTAAATTTTGGAGGGTGGTGGATGTCTACCTTAAAGATTGGATTCTACGATTTTGGAAATAATTTAATTTAGTAATAGTTAAATTACAATATTAATTTAATTATAAAAAAAATAATGATTTTTAATTTTGGACATTTTAGAATTTTTATATAAAAACAACACATCTTTTTTCATATATTTTTTGTCGTGGAAAATGTTTCTAAACACAAAGTTAAACAACAAAACTCACTACGCCAAAAACTGGAATAGACAGCGCCCCTTAGAGGGCGCTTTATTACAAAAGCGCACTCTAAAGTGAAGAGAAAAAATAAGGAGCATACTATTGGAATAGACAGCGCACTTTAGAGGGCGCTTTTGTAACTAAGCGCACTCTAAAATGAAGCGAAAAAATAATGAGGAAATGGAGGGACACCAATAGAGGACGCTTTATTGAAAGCGCCCTCTAAGGGTAACCTTAGAGGGCGCTTGTTAAAAAGCGCTCTCTATGTCCATGTACATTTCCAGTTTATAAGGCGCTTTTGGAAAGCCTTAGAGAGCGCTTTTAGAAGCGCCCTCTTAGGCCCCCTTTAGAGGGCGCTTTTGTAACAAAGCGCCCTCTAAAGTGAAGCCAAAAAAAAGTAATGAGGAAATGGAGGGACACCAATAGAGGGCGCTTTTAAAAAAGCGCTCTCTAAGTCCATGTACATTTCCAGTTTAGAAGGCGCTTTTGGAAAGCCTTAGAGAGCGCTTTCAGAAGCGCCCTCTTAGGCCCCCTTTAGAGGGCGCTTTTTTCACAAAAGCGCCCTCTAAGGTCCCCTTTAGTAAACATTAAAATTATAACATATACTGCATGTCTCTTTATTTTCCCTCTCTACAAGCTATTTCGTTTACGTAACTGGGTTTTCTCTCTACTGCGTCCACCGTCTACTGCGATTACTCTCGTCCTCCGTTCGTTCTCCCTCCCTCACCGTCGTCGTCGCCGTCGCCTTTTTCTGCTGCTGCGTTCACGTTCACTGCGTTATCTGCGTCCACCGTCACTGTTCACTTTCTTCTCCATCGTTACCGTCACCTTCAAGGTATTTCTCTTCTCCATCGTTACCGTTCACTTTCTTCATGTGTTTGATTATGGCATTTTCTAAACTTAGTTTTACATTTTGTGCATTATGTTGATTAATGTTGTTTAGGGCAAACTGAATTTTTTATTTCTGATTGAAAACTGATATCATTTGAAGTGTGTTTGAGCTTGTGCTTGGAAGTTTGATGATTATGGATGCAAGTTTGTTCATGTTCCAAACACCATAAGTTTGCATTGGTCTTTTGCATGCAGTAGGTGTGTGTGAGTTTGTATTCAATAATGATAAAAAAAAAGAGTTTAGATTGTTGTAACATGAGAGAAATGGAAGGTATATGAATGTGTTCACGTATTGAATCATTGTCTTACTTGGGTCTTATTGAATCATTTCTATATTACAGATAAAATGGCTAACCAAGACGATACCCATGACGCGAATGGATCACGTAACAATGTTGAAAAAGAAATCAAACGAGGATTGACTGTTATGAAGTCAATCATTCGTGCAAGAGACAAGGGTGTAAAATTTGAAGTGCATTGGAGTGCTAAAGACCAACTAATTGAGCCTAACGGTTCAATGTTGGCAAGTTACATTGGTTTCCTTGTTCGACAACATATTCCGATTACATGTGATAATTGGAGAAGTCCGGATTTGAAGATTGACAAAGATAAAATATGGTCGGAGATACAGGTACCTACCATATATTGTTATATGTTTTTTTTGTTGACTATTTGTTGACCATATATTGTTATAATATTACTTTATAATAACACACTCCATTTGTATGTGTTTTAGAGATCCTTTCACATCGATGAAAGCCGACAAAAATATTGTATTCAATTGGCCGGAAAAAGACTCCGAGGATTTCGATCCTTTTTGTGCAACAAATTTCTCAAGGATGAGGAAGGAAAATTTGTTGAAGGAGAACGGCCAATGAAGTATGCCGAGATTATTTCAGCCGATGAATGGGATAACTTTGTCGCCAAACGAAGAAACGAAAAATTCCATGTAATGTCTATTAATTATGGTATTATACAATTGTTAAGTTACTTGGTTCTAATATGCCTTAAACTTTTTTATCCAGGAAGTAAGCGACAAAAATAGGAAAAGGGCATCAAAACCCGCGTATCCGTACAAAAAAAGGCGTACGGGTTATGCACGGTTACAACAAAGAATTGTGAGTATATTCAAATGCTATGAGCTTATACATTGTCACAATATGTTATAATTGATGATCTTATAATCTAATTCAATGTGTAGCTAGCCGAGGAGAAAAGTGACGCAACATCTCTTCCGGAGCACGTATTATGGAAGGCTGCTCGGGTTGGGAAGGATGGGGCTGTCGTTGAAGCGGTCCAAAATGTTTATGACGAATGTGTAAGTATATGTAACATTATTTCTTTAATCATATCGAAAATTTTGTTAGACATATAATTCATTTTTAATCTCCTCTAATAATATTTCAGGAGACTTTATCCCAAACCGTACCTTCAACCGAGGTCCAGGATTGCAGGAGCGTACTTAGTCGAGTACTAAATGTTCCTGAGTATTCCGGTCGTGTGAGGGGTAAGGGTTTTGGTGTGACTCCGTCGTCATTTTATAAAAAAACAAAAACAAAAAATCCTACCAACAAAGAGGTGATGGAGACCTTGGCGGAGTTAAGGGCACAAGTACTCCAACTGCAAAACGAGAATGCAAGGTATAGAGAGGAAAAGTGCGCTTCCGAGGCAAAAGATACTAGTGACCGAGCTAGTATCAATTATCAACCGAAATTTCCCGAGGTAATTATATATGTTATTATGAAATTAAAATAGCACTTTTTTACTTGACACATATACACGTTAACAATAACATTTATTATTGGTTTAGGGCATTTCACCTTGTCAGCTGTATCTATCGTCACCAACTTATCGCATGGTTGGCAAGGGAAAAGTGCACAATACTTCGGGTGAATTACTTCACCATAATCCCCTCCCGGTGGGATTTATGAAAGTTTCGGTTGACCTTGTATTAGATACGGACGCCCTTCTCCCATTACCTGACGTTGTTTCAGAGACAACGTTGATGCGAGATGCAGTCGGATCCTTTATTGGTTGGCCGTCAGATCTAATTTTCCCTGATGCCGAGGTATATATGTTCTAAATGATTATGAATATTTAGTATTCACATTTCAATTCAGCTACAATTATGATATTTAATCAATCCTTATTACATGGTAATGTTAGACTCCTACAAGACCCACACATAAAGTTGGTAAAAGGATTTCAAGACGCATCGAGTCGGTTGCATCTCAAAAAGAGGTACAAATATATATATCCATTGAATTATATACGCAACGATTCTTTTGCATCACAAAAAGTCATGATTTATTTTATATGAATTTTTAGGTTCCCCGTCGAAAGTTGAAAAGCGCTGCTAAGGATATTCCAACGACGTCCGGGACAAAATCTCAAATTATGATGCGTCTTGAGAAAATGGTGGATGAGTCCGATATTATGCACGGGGCCATTCGTAATATAGATTTTGATGAAGGTGTTTTCGGAGCTGCTCATTTCGAAATAATTGCAAAGGAGGATTTCCAACAACTTTTTGAACACACCGAATTGGGCATCGCTGTCATTCATACATAGATATGGTACTCCGATCAATCTATAATTTACTTAGTTGAACAATTTATTTACACATTTCAATGAGTAGTCTAATGTTTATTATGTTTCTATTTAAGGTATATGTATGTAACATTGATGCGGGGAACTGAATTGTGTAACCGTTTCAATTTTATTGCTGCTTCCCGTATCAACGCAACGTTAATAACGAATAATCCAACATCCGTAAAGAATGATCTAGTCGATAGATTCATGGCGGCCGGCGATAATACTACACCCAATTTGTATTTTTTACCGTTTAATTCTGGCAACGGGTTAGATTTTCTTTCTAATAATTTCATTCTAATCTATGTATATCTTTTACGTAGAAAATTTTCATTCATCTAAATTTTTGTTTTATTTTACAGTGGTTACTGGGTGTTGGTTGCTATGGATCTTTCGAGACTAATAGTGTATTACCTCGATTCTTTATCGGGTGATTGGAGTAAATATCCGAGTATGAAGAAGACGGTTGACGCGTAAGTGAAATTCCCCTAAATAATCGTGTGTATTTGTATATTTAATTATGTCTGTCAGATTGATCTCAATATACGTTTTTATTTTGTTAGGGCAATAATAAAATTTAGATCGAAAAAGAATTACCGCAATAGGAAGGACATTACCTGGATCAGAGTTCAGGTATATATTAAGTATCTTATTTTTGCTTATAATAGTGTTTGTTTTTTTGCTTATAATAGTGTTTGTAAGAAATTAACTATATATATATTGTTTGCTTTTCTGTGTAGTGTCCTCAGCAAAATAATTCGGTCGATTGCGGATTTTTTGTAATGAGATTTATAAGAGACATCATTGCGTTGAATCGTATAGACATCCCAAAAATGGTATGGAATAATAACTTAGGGTTTATTTTAATATTATCGGATATTTCATCTAATTTGTTACTAAATCATGAATATGTTTTATTCTCTTAATTGTAGTACTTTGAGGAATACAAATCTTACTCAAGAGCAAATTTGGATGAAATCAAGGATGAATTGTGTCAATTCATTGTTGATCAAAGAATCATATAGCTAGGTTGTATATTGTTGTACATATATGTATGGAATGTTGTTGTTGTATGCTGTTGTTGTATATATGTTGTATATTGTTGTTGTACTTTTACTAAATCATGAATATGTTGTTGTATATTGTTGATCAAAGAATCATATATTAATTTTGTATATATGGAGGATTAATGTTGTATATAAATGGATTCATGTCGTATATATCAATGGATTAATGGTGTATAACATTGGATTAAAGGATGAAATCAATATGAATTTTACACTTTTGCAGCATGCGAACAGGTTAACAATCAAATATCCACTGTTTTTCAAACAATTTTTTTTAAAATAACTAACACTTTAGAGGGCGCTTTGTCCAGAAAGCGCCCTCTAAACACTTTACATTGACAACTTTAGAGGGCGCTTTTTCCTGAAAGCGCCCTCTAAACACTTTACATTGACAACTTTAGAGGGCGCTTTGTCCAGAAAGCGCCCTCTAAACACTTTACATTGACAACTTTAGAGGGCGCTTTGTCCAGAAAGCGCCCTCTAAACATTTTACATTGACAACTTTAGAGGGCGCTTTTTCCTGAAAGCGCCCTCTAAGGTGTCCCTTTATGGACCACTCCAGAGGGCGCTTTTTTCTGAAAGCGCACTATAATGTGGCCACTTTAGACAGCGCTTTCTCCAAGAAAACAAAGCGCTGTCTTTACCTATGCCAGCGCCACTTTAGAGGGCGCTTAAAAGCGCTGTTATAGGCCAAAATAAGCGCCCTCTTTTCCCTTATTTGGCGTAGTGACTGTATATTTATATGGTTTCTTATTTTTTCTTATTATTATTTTTTAAATGCAAATCTTCTTATTCTAGTTATACTTTATATTGTATTAATGTTATTGATGTCATAAAATTGTGTTTCTTGTTTTTTTCATAGCTCTTAATTAAATTAATACATCAATGCTTGCCTAGCTCTTTTCGTGGATTAACCATTCTTATATCGGAAGAGTTCATATAGAGTTATGATCAAGTTTTAAAAGGATTCTCGCTAATGGATAATGGAATTGATGCTCTATATATATATATATATATATATATATATATATATATATATATATATATATATATATATATATATATATATATATATATATATATATATATATATATATATATATATATGTGTGTGTGTGTGTGTGTGTGTGTGTGTGTGTGTGTGTGTGTGTGTGTTTTCATTGCATTATGTATCTCAATCCATATAACAATTAAGAACAGAAAATCCTATGAGTTCATAATCCATCAATTCATATCCCTTAAACTCATACTAGAATTCAATTAGAGAATGAAAGGAGAAGCGTACATGAGTTTGCCATTAGATTCGTTGAAGTTTGCAGAGACCATAACTCATATAAATAATCGTAGGGTTGTTTCTTAGTTTTCAATATTATAATTTTCTCCCTCATGAAATTAGATATTAACTTATGGTATCTACACAATAACCTTAACTTTAATGATATTTATGCTTTTAGTTTTAAAGTTAATATTAATTAGACCACTATAGTTTTGACTAATTAAATAATGGCCCTAACACATGTAATATTATATTTGTGATACAAAATTCTAACAATCTCTCACTGGCCACATACGTAACTTTACACATGTGTTAGATTTCATGAGCTCAATTTTTTTCATTATATACTTCAAGCATATCCAAATATCTCATCCATTAGTTATGTCAGTACTTAGAGGCAAAGTGATTTTCGTTACATCAATCATAACTAAAACCCTTCAGTGATTACCAATGGGGACATAACTAAGTGACATAGATTTATCATGAAATGTGTAGCATCAAAATCACATGACTGTTGCATGTACATGTCGATTTTGAATTAGTCATATTCTATTTTAGTGAGATCATTCAACAACCTTATTGTACAAAGGATATATAGTTGAATCTCAAACTTTATAAACTAAAAAATATTCAAAATCATAGTAGGCATACATAATTACCAAACATAGAACACAAAATTCAAAAATAAATTCTTAATTTATTTTCACAGTATAACTTAACTAGTCTTTCAATTCCTTCCACAATTCGCAGCCCAGTGACAAGGCTCCTCAAATAAATCTCATGGTGAGATACCTCACAACATGCTATAAATCTCACTTCCATGGTGGATGAAGTAATAAGAGTTTGCTTGGCACTTCGCCAAGAAAGTGCACCACCAGCCAACATGTAGATATAACCTGAAGTGGAATCTTTTACTATCTTGGCATCCTATATGTGAGTATATAATCTTTTGTTCTCTTTAAATACCTAAAAACCCTTTTGGTTTCTTTTCAATGATCCATTCCTGGATTGCTCAAATATCTGCCTAACATCCCAACTATGAACCCAATATCCAGACGCGTATAGACTTGGGCATACATCAGACTCCCTACAACTGACGCATAAGGAATTTTTTCATTTATTGAATTTCTAAGTTTCCTTTTAGGCCCTAACAAATACTAGAGTATCCCCTGGTTTATATTTTGGCATGCCAAACCTTTTAAGCACCTCTTCGATATAGCTCTTTTATTATAATCCAAGAATACCACGAGATCGGTCTTGGCGTATCTAAATTCCTAATACAAAGGAAAGGTCACCAATATATTTCATTTCAAATTTTCTTGATAGAAATTTCTTGGTTTCGTGCATCAGGCCCATATCATTTGTGGGAAGCAGTATGTCATCAACATACAAGACTAGGAAAATGTACTTTCTCTCACTAAATTTATTATACACATAATCTTCAAAAACGTTCACCTTAAAACCAAATGAGAGAATTACTTCTTGAAACATGTGGTACCTTTGACAAGACATATGCTTTAGTCCATAAATATATTTTTTCAATTTTCAAACAATACTCTTTGAGTCTTCTGACAGAAAGTTTTCTAGTTGCACCATATAAATTGTTTCATAAGAGTTTCCATAGAGAAATGTCGTCTTGACATCCATTTGATGGAGTTTCAAATCATATTGTGCAACAAGAGCCATAATTGTCCTAAAAGAGTCTTCCAATGAAACCATAGAGAAAGTCTCTTTAAATTAAAGCCTTTCCTTTTGGGTATAACCCTTAGCCACAATACAAGCCTTATACCTCTTTACATTACCGTTAGAATCCTGTTTGGTCTTAAAATTCCATTTGCAGCCAATGGGTTTCACGCCTTCAGGTAACATGACATGTTCCCAAACCTTATTGTCTTGCATGGACTTATACTCCTCATTCACTGCTTCAATACACTTTTCTGAGTTAGAACCTTGCATCGCTTGGCGGAAGTTGATTGGGTCGTCTTCCATCATACCATTATTTTCATCATGTTCTTGGAGAAAGACTATGCATTAATCCTGAATAGCATTTCTACTTTCTCTAGTGGATCTAACACTTGTTCTTGAGGATCTTGAGTTAGTTATTCTTGAGGAAATTCAACAATGTCTTGTGGAGGTTCCATACTTGCTTGTTCAAAAGCAACTGTATGAATCAATTTTGGAATTGTTATTGATTCTTCCTCTAAAATAAAGTCTCTAACCTTATTCTTCCCCCAAAATCAATATCCTTAAAGAATATGGTTGTTTTGTCTCAAAGGTTGAGTTTAATTTGGAATCATAAAATTTATAGCCCCTACATCTGTAAGAAAAACCTATAAAGTAGTTACTCACTGTTTGGGAGTCTAATGTCTTTTCATTTTTCCTATAAGGCCTTGCCTCATATGGACATCCACATACGTGAAATATTTTTTGACTAAGTCTCGTCCAGTCCAAAGTTCATAAGGTATTTTGGAAGCTGTCTTTGTTGTGCTATAATTAGAATGTAAGTTACAGTTTTAGTGTCTTCCCATTGTGACTCCTTACTATATCCTTAAGAGTTTGATTTCGTCTTTCAGCTACACCATTCATGCTAGGTGACCCTGTCATGGTGTACTGTAGGACGATTCCATATTCCTCTAGGTATTTGGAAAAAGGCCCTGAACATTTTCACCTAAACCATCATATTTCGTAATATTCACCGCCATAGTCATATTTGACATTCTTAATTCTTTTGTTGAGTTTATTCTCAACTTCATCCTTAAATGATTTGAACACATTCAATGATCGAGACTTTTCATGTATAATAAATATGTATGCATGTCTAGAATAATAATCCATGAATGATACAAAATGTTGTTAACCATTCCAAGAAGGTGTGGTAAATGGTCCACAAATGTGTGTGTGTATCAATTCTAAGACATCCATATCTCTATATGCACCAAATTTATTTGTTTTGGTCTATTGACCTTTTAACACACTTAACACAAACATCAAATTTGTGAAGTCAATGTAATCCAAAATTCCAGCTGACATTAGTCGCTCAACTCTATTTTTAGAGATGTGACCTAGGTGCTTGGCCATAATGCTCCTAAATTGTTATTATCAAATTTACGCTTAACCCCGCGTAATTCCACGTTTAAGGATTCACCATAGGTAGCTATTGTGTCAAGCAAATATCTATTATCATGACTCATAACTGAACCAGTTCCAATAATATCTGAATTAAAAGATAACTCGAATACACTGTTTCCAAATGAACGTAAATAACCTGGATTGTCTGAATAAGAAACTGAAATTAAATTATGTCTAACTGACGGTACTGCAAAAGTGTCTTTCAAATCCAAATAAAATCCAATACATTTATTTTGCACGCCAAACGTGATATTTGGGACATTTCTTCTTCACATGTCCATACATTTTACAAAAGAAATAACTATCATCCTGTTTTTGTTTCTTTGTGATGAAACTTTTGAAGCTTCATTTTTGGGCTCATTAGTTTTCTTTCTCATACCATTGTCCTTAGAGGTGCCAACAAAATAAGCACTTTATGTATTATCTTACTTCATACTTTCCTCTTCTTGCACATAAAATGATATGAGTTTATTAAGATACCATATCTCCTTTTTACAGTTATAAGATATCTTAAACTCACTGATTTGTGAAGGTAGATAAAGTAATACTAAATGAATGAGCAAGTTTTCAGACAACTCAAACTTTAGTGACTTAAGTTTTGAAACAATGTTTGACATGTCCATAATGTATTCCCTTATATTTACTTTGCCTTTATACTTCATGGAAATAAAGTTCGGGAGAAGAGTATTTGTTTCTGCCTTATCGCGTTTTACAAAGTGCTTTTCAATTTCAGCACGAAAATCTTTGGCATGTGTTATATCTTCCGATATAGTAACCCTAAAGGCCCCTAGAATGTCACGCTTAATGATCATAAGACTCATGCAATTGTAGCGATCCCAAATCTCAAAATATTTTCTCTATTCAAAGGTACTAGATTCCGTAAAAGAAGTGGGTTGCTAAGTCCTTAATGCAAGATCAAGATCCATGCAACCAAGAACAATTTCCATGTTATCTTTCGAGTGCTTGAACCCATTAAGGTCTGGAACCGAATTCAGATTAATAGATATTAAAGCAATTGTAGTAGAAAAAATAAAATAAAATAAACACTATAAATATACTGACAACTTTTTTTAACTTAATCATCAATATGTTCAAATTATAGCATAACCCATCTCAAGGTACCTAGTTGTAACATTAAAAAAATTGAGATTAAGTTATCGATTAACTTAACTCATAAAGCAGAAGTTTTAAAATAAAACTAATAAAAAGAGAACAAGGGTTCGGGGGTTAGTTATGCAAAGGGGAGGTATTAGCACCATAAACATCCATGGTACTCCACGGGAACCTCTTTGAAAATATGCACATTTTAGTTTGAAAAGGATGTTGTTTGTAAAATATTAGAGAGATGGTAAAAAAAAGTCTATTTTTTATGATTTTTATGTTTACCAAGACCTTTGGAAGTCTCATGCCTACGTACCAACAAAGTGCAATGGAGGATCAAAACCTCGTAGTTCATGGTAAAAGTAACAAAGATGTTTATTTTGATATATTTTTATGAAAAGACATTTTGTCATTTTAAGGAGAATACTCCACTAGTCACCCACAAGTATGAGAACTTTGCATCATCATGAGAAGAGCTCCAACTTGGATAAGGATCAACAAGTATGACACTAACTATCTTAGATGGAGATAGGAGAATTATATCTCAACTATGGAAATGGCCCATGTCTAAAATTTGAGAAAAGTTTTAAAAGAAAAAGTGCATAAAGGGCACAAAATGATTTGAGTGAGTTATGCATTTTTTAAAAGTTTTTTAAAATTGGTCTCAATATGCTCAAAGTGAATTAACACTTATTAAGAAAAAGGTTTTGAAAATCACTTAACATAAGTCAAGGTTTATTGATAAAGTGGTTCAAGTTTGAAATCAAGAAGATTTTTGAAAAAAGGGAGAAGATTTGAAAATTAAAGAAGGGGGGGGGGAGAATAAGAGATTATCCTAATGCACAAAGTAAAATCTAGGGAAGAAATATCTAACCAAGAAATAACAAGCTTTATGACATAAGTCAAGCAAGAATTCCCTCCTTTGGATTAAGGCTTAAGAAAGCCAAAATAAGCAAATAATAATTCAAGTATCAGATGAAACCAGAGTAACTCAACCAAGTCTCCAAAGGAAAGTCCAGAGTCAAAGGTTCCAGATGGATTCTAGTGTCTCAAATCAAAATTCCTAAAGCAAAGGTCAAGATCCTAATTCTAAGTCATAGTTGCACAATGATGCCAAAGATAGTGACCACAAGCCCGTGATTTAGGAGAAACAAGTTTCCTTTTTAGGTTTTTTCTTTATTAATGTCTTCTTTATAATGATGTGTACAAAGTCCAAATGGACAAAAAAAAAGACAAAATCACAAATAATATGATATGAGATGCTAAATATTAAGTATAAAGTAAATGACATAAAATAAACGCATAAAGTAAATGACATTTGAGGTAAAAGTTAATACAATAAATTGTTAGTAAAGGATGTTAGTAATAAAAAATGAAAGATGGTTTGGTCATTTTTTGGAGAACACTCAACTATCCACTCACAAGCATGAAAATATGAACCTATACATCATTTATGTGAAGAGCTCAAACTTGGATAAAATCAACAAGTATACCACTAGCTCTCACAAATGGAAAATGAGCAATATTTTCACAGAATACCATGAGGAATATGAGACTTACAATCTCACTTATAAAATGAATTTGCTTTTGGGACAAATTTAGTGCCATGCTAAGTAATCATAATTGGACTTATGTAGAAGTCACAACTATCTGAGCCCGGTTAATAATAATGTTTGTATTAATACATGCTAGATAAATGACGTGTAAACCATTATCCTAAAGTCATACCATAAAAAAATGAAAGAAAGGGGATGATCAAGCACAAAGGCTAGGAGGATGGTCAATTACTTCAATCCACACTTCATGATACTTAGGACAAACTTATGCATCAATCTAAAGTACCTTAAATTTGGACGTAAATTTGAAATGCTAAAAGTTCATCAAGCACCAATTCACACATCATGAACAAGATGGACATAAGCCATCCAATTGTTCAAAGGGAAAACAAAGAGATGAAGAAGAAGGGGATAAGAGAGGTCACACCCAAATTGGACCAAAGTTTGATCAAGTCATCATCAAAATCAATCATCCATTTTGGTGGATTAGGGTTTTCACCCCATCAACATCCAAGATCCATTGAGTTTGATGAGACTAGAAGTCCAAACCATCATGATCCAATGCCAATAGAAGTTCACAAGGGTTCACAAATATAAAATGCAATTAAATGAAATGAAAATGCATCAAAATTATTTTTTAAATGAATTTTAAAATAGAAATAAAATGAAAAATCCATAAGGTCCTTCAAAACACCAAATAAATGGCCAAGAAAATTATGGAAGGTAGGAAATAAAGTAAGAAGAATATAATAAAATCATCAGAATTTAAAAATGCAGAAAATTATTTTTAAACCAATTAAAAACTCCGGTCATCTTCTCTGGTGAGCTCTTACCGGAGTTTCATCGTTTGGTAAATTCATAACACGAGACCACCATCATTGTGATCCTCTTCTCATCCCAAATTTGACCTTATGCCTTAAATTCATTTATCTAATTTGAGAAAATGGAATTTTATAGAAGTTTCAGAAACAAGCAAGCCATAAAAAATTAAATTAAATGATGAACACGATCAATCAACACCAGATAAGTTAGGGGAAATCATCAAAGAATGAAGAACTACATTGTGGTAACTTGTTTGAGTTTAAATGATGCTCATAACTATCTTGTCCAAATGGTGATCAGAAGTTGATGAAGCTTGATCTGGTTAGAGCACTTCAAAAGGTATCAGAGCTTGGGAATTGCTGAAAAAGTTTCAGAGGATGCCGAAGATGCTAATGGAATCAAGAAATTGGATTGAAACGAGCTGAAACACAAAATACCATAGTTGAATTTTCTGGAAAAAAATTCAAGTTGCAGCAGGGATTTCTTGGCTGTCCAAAGCTTGAAAACGAATGCAATATCTCCCTCTATTTATAGGGAATGTGATTGGATCCAAATACGTGTGAAATGATATAGAATTCGTGTAAAATGAATTTGATCAGAATGTGAGAAAAATGTGACTTGAAGCTCATCAAAACTCAGCCAAATGATGCATTTTAAAGGTTAATTTACTTTTGGAGACTTGGTTAAACATGTTTAGGTCCAAAACACATGCTAATTTCGCTTGGAATTGAGATCAGTGAAGTTCAAAACTCAGGAAATCACAATTTCTTCAGTTACAAGTCACCATGTTCAACCCAATGGGGCACCCTACTTAGGAGGCTTTTTGATCCCATTCTTTTTGTAATGTGTTAACATCATGCCCAGGATTACAATATGCCAAGAAAGGTTGAATTTGGAATCTTGAGCACAAAGTTATGTCATGTTGAAGTTGACATGAAAAACTGATCATATAACTTAGAAAAATTTGACTGCTTCATGGATAAAAATGACCTGTAAGGTCTCAATGAATTACATGGCCTTCCAAGCATATTCTGACCTTGGTCCTTAAAGGGAACTTGTAGAGGGTATCACAAATGATATTGTGCAAAAATAATCAGCCTCATATGTTAAAAATTGAAGAAGTTATGATCTTTTAAAGTTGGGGAAAAGTCACTTGAAAATAGGTAAAATTTCACTAAGCTCACAAATGACCTATAATGTCTCCAAACATTTGATTGTCTCTTGATTAAATTGCTCAAAGCTTGAAGTTGCTTGTTGAAGAAGGCATGGAAATAAACACATGAACCTCTGACTTTCTTTGAGAAGTAGGCCAAAAAACTTTGAGATGCTCTTGATTGAAAAGCCATGCATTGAAAAATAAACTTAAGGGAAACAAGACATATTTTTGCTATTTTGATTAGTGGTTAGATAAGCCATTAATCATGTAAACACAAAGGTAAAACAAGCCAACAAAATGTGCTTAGTGATCTCTGTAAGAAGCAAACCCAAAGATGGATAAAGGATCAAGATATGGTCTTGTTTGTGTGAAAATGATGCAAATGATATGTGGTATCTTAGGATAAAAATTAGGGTATGAGACTAGTGCATCATCAATATCAAGTTTTTGGATAATAATATTTATTGTTAGTGGTACTCTTATTGTGGTTAAACATTGACATTGAAACATGTCAAATCACAAACCTCTCTTTGGATTGAATTACTGTTCAAGAGTGAGACCTTATAATTATCACATGTTTACTGTCACATGTGTGTATGAAATCTGGCCAAACATTAATTGTCCTTTGGGTCAACTGATACTCACATGGATACACACATGGAAAAGAAAAACATTTCACATTTATTATAAAAGAGGTCACTTTGGTGAAATTTTATTTTAATTGACTCATTCAAATGTTAAACTTTGTATAAATTACAAATCGTAGCAAAAACTTAAACAAAAATTTACCAAAGTTAATGGATGAAACACCTAAGGGGCATGAACATGCAAAGTGGAATAACATGTATGTCACTACAAAATAGACCTTTCGTAATACTATATTACAATGGTCACCCTGTTAACCATAGTAATAACTCATTTTTGAGCTTTTTTATTTATTTACTAAAAGACATTCCACTATGGTCAATGTTGACAACCATGGTGAAATGTACTTGGAGTGTAAGAGTTCAAATCTTAGCACCAACAATTTTAAATTTTTTTTTGTTATAAAATGAGTTTGTCCTTTTGTTTTATCATGATTCATATTATAAACCATGGTGTAAAATGCTCACATTTCAACATAGTTCTTATTATCAAGAGTCGAAAAATTATCTCTCTCTCTCTCTCTCTCTCACACACACACACACACACACACACACATACACACACATACACACACACACACACACACACACACACACACACACACCACACACACACACACACACACACACACATATATATATATATATATATATATATATATATATATATATATATATATATATATATATATATATATATATATATATATATATATATATATATATATATATATATATAGGAAGTTAACTCATTTCAGTACATAACAACCGTCTCTCTCAAATCCAAATCCTTACATCTCTCTCACTCGTCTCTATCTCCATTAATGCTTCAACAACCTTTCTTCACACACTTGAAAAATGGAAACACCAAACTCATGCAGCGAACTCGTCTTCTTCGAAGGGTTACCTTTGTTACATCAAAGCTTACAAAATGTGATCTAACTCCATCAAATCTTAGGTAATGGCTACGCTACACATTAGTCAACACAATATATAATATAACTTCTTTCGTGGTTCAACAATTTATGTTTCCAAATTTGTTTAACTTAAGATGAATGAATGTATAACCTAAGAAGTGAACTATGTGATTTTATTGACCAATTCCCAAATCTATTTTTTATGTTTCCAAATCTTTTTAACATAAGATGAGTGAATGATAACCTAAAAAGTGAACTTAAGAAGTGAATTTATAACCAAATATGTTTCCAAATATGTGAGTTTATTGACATGTATATTATAGATCCTTTCATGTTATTTGTAGGATAATATGACCTAAGAAGTGAACTTATGATGGGTATAATAACTTTAGAAGTTAACTTAATATGACTGAATGCATAATCTAAGAAGTGAACTATATTATTTATGTTTCAATAGCTTCTTTAATGTTGTTTATATGATAATATGATATGTGTAACTTAAGATGAGTGCACTTTCTACTAGTTTATGGATTATAGAAGTGTATGAATTATAGAAGTGTATGAATTATAGAAGTGAACCTTCTACATATATTGTAATTAGAATGCCATGCTAATAAATTTTAACTTGTAAGGAATACGAACGAAGAAAAAACTATAAATAGTTTGTGTTGCTATTAATAAAAAATACAAGGAGAGGATGAAGCTGAAGTAAAAGTTAAAAACTTAAGTGAAAGACCCAGAATGACATCCATTCAAATTTAACACAAGTTTGTAGCTTTCACTTCAGGTTCACCCTCCTTTCATTGTGGATTCCATTATGAAAAAAATAGATAATTTCTTCATCTTCATTCTCCACGAATCTTTTCAATAAAAGGCATGTTTGTGAAATATTTTATGAGTTGATATGTTGTTGTTGGTCAAAATGTTTGCCTTATTGGTTTTATTTAAAACGATTTAAAAAATAATAATCTGAAAAATGAGTTATATTTGAAACCAACTTAGATAGACTAATGTTTTTTGAATTGCATGCACCTTATAATTTATCTCTCACTCTTTAACATATAGAATTTGGTTCAATACCCCAAAATTTTCAAAATATTCGTTCTTCTCTTATATTTTATTTTGCAAAATATCAAATTTGTTGAGAAATTATGCTTCATCGTGATCATAATAATAACCACCATTAATTAAGAAAATAATTATGATAATGATGACGATGAATCAAAATTAATCAACAAATTGTTGCTTTTCAAAATAAACTAGAAGAGAATGAACTGTTGCTTTGAAGAACTTGCGACATTGAACCAAATTTAATATGTTAGAGAGCGAGAGATGAATTACGAGATGCATGTAAATAAAAAATAGTTCGTTTAAGTTGGTATTCAAGAATAATTTGATTTTACAAATTATTATCTTCTAAATTAATTTCAATGGTTGTATATGTTTATTGAGGGGTAGAGAAAAATAAGCAATCCACATATTTTATAATAAACTCATGTATACATACCGCCACACTTGGAATTTATAACTGTGGTAAAATGTTAATTTTATAGGCGCTTTAATTAAATTGTTGCTTTGAGTTTCGAACCCATGATATATATATATATATATATATATATATATATATATATATATATATATATATATATATATATATATATATATATATATATATATATAAAATAGTTCGTTTAAGTTGGTTTCAAGAATAATTTGATTTTATAAATTATTATCTTCTAAATTAATTTCTATGGTTGTATGTGTTTATTGAGGGTAGGGAAAAATAAGCAATCCATTTGTTTTATAATAAATTCATGTATACCGTCATAGTTGGAATTTATAACGGTGGTAAAATGTTAATTTTATAGGCGCTTTAATTAAATTGTTGCTTTGAATTTCGAACCCATGATATATATATATATATATATATATATATATATATATATATATATATATATATATATATATATATATATATATATATATATATATATATATATATATATATATATATATATATATATATATATATATATATATATATATATATATAAAACAACAATTGTTGTGATAGGTAGTGTGCTACCTATTATATCACTACGATCACACGTCTGTGGTGGAAAGTGACATACTTACAACCATATTTTATATTATCATGGTTAGTCAATCGCGATGGTATCCCTTTATAAACTGTGGTGAAAAGGTCTTTATGTAGTAGTGCATGTTCCATTCTGTGTTCGCTTTGTTATCTGAAGCCCAACAAATAATAACAAGTAATATATTATATATTAATAATGATAATAAAAAATAAATTTTCCAAAATTATTTATTTATTTATTATTATAAATAATTATTGGGAAAGATATGTGGGAAGAGCGGTTCCATGCTTTGAGCCGAAAGCATGAAGAGTTCCATGCCCGGTCGTACTCATAACCGCATCAGGTCTCCAAGGTGAACAACCTCTGGTCGATGGAACAATGTAGGCAAGGGAAGTCGGCAAAATGGATCTGTAACCTCGGGAAAAGGATTGACTCTGAGGGCTGGGCACGGGGGTCCCAGTTCTGAACCCGTCGGCTGTTGGTGGACTGCTTGAGCTGCTCCCGCAGCGAGAGCGGGTCGCCGCGTGCCGGTCGGGGGACGGATTGGGAACGGGCCTTTCGGGGCCTCTTCCCCGGGCATCGAATAGTCAACTCAGAACTGGTACGGACAAGGGGAATCCGACTGTTTAATTAAAATAAAGCATTGCGATGGTCCCTGCAGCTTGAGTCGAAAGACAAGGATGCTCTTATTGAGATTCTTGAAGACCGTGCAGTGAAGAGACAGAGAGAGCCAGAGGGTCTATCTTCCTCTAGTATGCCTCACCCTTTCGGTGCTAGGAAGAAGATTTTTGATCAGGTAGTTCTTGAGAAGGCTCAGATAAAGACATCCTTTGAGTCTGAGATTCGATGCATCTGAAGGAAGTATGCACTCATAGCCAGATCATTTGATGAAAGTGCTAGAGATCCTTATGATGATAGTTTCATTTTCTCTTGTATTTGTACTTTGGTTTCTTAAAATATACTGAGTGTAATACTTCCAAAATTTTATGAATAAAAAGAGATTTTGTGATCAATCAAATTGTTATTACATATATATATATATATATATATATATATATATATATATATATATATATATATATATATATATATATATATATATATATATATATATATATATATATATATATATATATATATATATATATATATATATATATATATATATATATTTGCAAATAGGACTTCATATGTTCCTTGAAATTAAAAATAATAAAAACATTGCATTTCATGCATCATTTGCATAACCGGTTTCTGTCGCCAGATGTCTTATCAGTTCTTCTTCTGTGCATCAGCCGAGCTGACTCACCACTATAACACTCGCGCTAATCAAACGAAGAGAATGGAGCATCTAGAGAAAGAGAAACGAGAGCTGAAGGATGAGATCGACAGGCTTACGACACTGATGGAGTCTGTCATTTCCGCCCAGAATCAGTCATCACCAACTCCTATAACTCCTCCTCCTAAGAGGACTGTTATTTTTGAGGTTGCTACCTCAATTATTCCTGTTGCTGCTGCCAGTCAATCTATTCCTTCTATTTCTGTTGGATTCCCTTGGGGAATACCGTCAAATTTCATGCCAGAAGGGTATGCACCCATATTTGTTTCTTTGCCGGCATCTAGCCCGGTCATGTCAGTACTACCTCTGGTTGTTCACACTTTTCCTCGTGTTATGGACACTATCTACCATTCTGAGACATTTGAGTATCCAGATGAGTATGGGAAGATGAATGATATGAAAGATCAATTCCACGAGCTGCGCAAAGAGTTGAAGACTCTAAGAGGGAAAAACTTATTTGGGAAGAGCGCTGCTGAACTCTGCTTGGTCCCCAATGTTAAAATCCCAATGAATTTCAAGGTCTCAGACTTTGAAAAGTACAAAGGGAATACTTGTCCGCTGATCCATCTTGAAAGTATAGATGCTTGCACTGTCCAAACCCATGTACCACCTCAAGGCAACTCCAATTAAACTGTCTTGGAAATAGTGAATCAGCAACTGATCCTTATCAGTCTGAGTGGACATTTTTTTGGCATACATAACAAGATGGAGAAGGAAATGAATTCTTGGAGTTTGAACTTCCAAACAGAAGATGAAGTTCAAGCTAGATTTCAAATGAAACCTTCAAGAATTCTATGAAATAGAGAGTTTAGGTTGCTCTAGCAAAGGTTGGGCAAGGTGTTGATGAAGTTCTGATCACATTGCTTCTCTATTTATAGCCAATGCATATGCTTTTCACACACTTTCCTTTAACTGTTCAAAATTAGCAACTTCCTTCATGAGCTAGCATTGATGTGTACAAAGCCCAAAGAATAATTGGAAAAGGTACAAAATTTTGCACAAGTCATGCTGAAAGCAATGCATTAAGCCATGCAATGTTGAAATGAATTTGAACATGAGAATTTTCCAAATGGTACCATGCATTGCACCCATGCACAAGTCCTTCAATATTGATCCAAATGAGATGATCTTCGACTTTCTCGAAAGGTGAGATCAAGGGGAACAACTTTAATGTTGAATAATTTTCCATTTGAAGCTTGGATCATGATGAATTTTGAGTTGGAAGTTTGGGAAATCAAACATATTTGAAAGTTTTCTAAGTACCAAGTCAAATATTCCTTTTTTCCACCTTAAATAAGTTTTTCTATGGAATTCAAATGGAAAAAGTTCCTTCATCAAAGTTGTAGATATTTTAAACCGCTTCAATTTGGTCACCAATTTGACCTCATTTGGATTTAGCATGAATGAGTTATGTATTTTAGAAGTTGAGGAAAATCACTTGTTCAATGCTAATGGTCCAAAGTGACCTATAATGTTTCCTCTTGGCACATGCATTTTCGAGTTGAATATTGAAGCGGCGCGAAAAATACAGAGTCGCCACCGGATTTTATTTATTCCAAAGGAAAGGGAAAATAATGATAAAACCCTAAATGAGAGAAACAGTCTCGCAACCAAGAGCGGATTTGGAAGTCGGTTATGCAAGGGGAAGGTATTAGCACCTCATATCCATGGTACTCCATGGGAACCACTTGCTTGTATCAAATGTATATGGATGTTTATTTATCTGTAAGTTGCTTGCCATCGGGAATGAGATGAAAGAATGAGATGGGAGAGAAAATAAGTTTTAAGTTAGTGTGCTCGCCAATGATTTGGACCTTCGTGCTTACGTATCCCCATACGTGCAATAGGGAAGTCAGAGCTTCGTAGTTCGGCTTAAAAATGACGTATTTGTTTGGTTGTTTTTACTAAACAATATTGACGTTCGCGTGCTACTGTTCACTTGCTTGTATACTCTGTCATGGGAGCGGAAAGTATTTGCTTGTTTGCGATAAAGTGGATACGCTTGGTCCGTATTCTAGCAGTTAAACATTACTTGCTCACACATGGAGGCTTAAGCTTTGTTCATGGTAGAACGGAAGTAACACATTCTTATTGAAAGGTTTTGAATAGAGTGCATTAAGGCAAAAGATGATTTGATTTGTTGGGGTCGATTTTATGCATGGAGACAAACATTAGACCCTTGGCTAGATACAGTCAACGGTCCAATAACTCAGGAGTTGAGAGGATAAGTTATCATAACCACTCTTTTCATCCAAAAAAGAGATTTGATTATGAAAGGAGTTTGGCAAGTTTAATTGCTGGAACTTAGAGGGAGACAAGTATTCGACCCTTGACTAAGTACGGTCAATGATCAAAGCACTTGGGAATTGAGAGAACAATGAAGTTCTAACTATTCTTTTTCATTCTCATAGAACCTAGATCTAACTTGTTTGAATCATTAGATGTTTTAAGGCGGAAAGTCAAGTGTCGAGTCCTTAGGCTAGGTACGACCGACAACCCAATTACTTGAATGTTGTGTACAAACACGTATACCCCATTTGCATTCCAATTTGTTATGAAACTGTTTTGAAAAAGGAACTTGACGTTGAATCAAACGTTTTGAATTTATTATGAAAATAGTGAGTGAAGAATGAAGGAGAGAGATATAATAAGGTTGAGAAGAGATAATAGAATGAGTGGATCTTGGAGTGGATGGAATATGCTTGACGTTGGATCAAGCATTCACGTTGCAATGGTGTGGGTTTTATTCGGAAAACAACTTGACATTGAATCAAGTACCTTTTGTTTCTTTTGAAATGCTTTGTTTATCGTTTTGTATTTTATCTTGGTTATTAACATGCATAGTGAACTAACTAGAAAGCAATAAATCTAAGTTATTACATGACTAAGGGGAGGGGGAACATTTGACCCACAATGGGGGGATCGATCCACACAATACAATAGAAAGGGAATGAAAGAAAAATACAATTCACAACTCGTGTGCCATGCCTAAGCCATACAAGTGGCATGACACGTCAAACAATACAAGCTAATGAGCAAAAATGAAGGGTTATTAGCATGGCTAGCTAAGAGTGAGTTTGCATCTCCAATTTAACATGTGGACACAAAACAACAAACGAGTTAGCATGAGATAAAGTCAAATGAATGAGAATGATGCAACAATATGTAAGTACATACAATGGTTAGAACCGATTCAAAAGTTAATGGATTAATCCATGAAAAACAATCAAAGATCTATCATATGACCAAGGCAAATGAAACTAAGCATACAAAGTATCCATTACCTAAATTGAAATGGGATTTTCAATTTACAAATGGGATCATAAACCAAAGAAACGATTAAATGGACAATTAAAATAAACATTAATTCTACGAATTAAAATCTACCTAAACATGGGTTAGGATCACAATTAATCAAATGGAAAATTACCAATCTAAATTCAAGAATCGAATCTAATGACTATGATTATACAAATCGAACTTAGTGGAAATTAACCTAAAGTCTAATCATGGTAAAATCAATATCTAACCATCTTAATCCACACAAAAATCAACAAAACCTAATGACTAATCGATATTAAAATCAAGATATGGTTAATAAACTATGAGATTAATTCTGAAGAATCCACAAATGTAATTAGAAACATGATTAAGCCTAATTATACCTAATTGTTCTAACTAAATCTAATTATGGATTAACAAACTAAACCTCCAAAATGCATTAATTTCTAATACCTAAAATCAAGAATTTAAACTAAATCTAACATGGATCCAGAATTCAACATCAAGATTAACAAGGAAAACAAACTGAAATTAAACGAATAACCTAAGGGTTAATCATGGGTTAAAGAAGAATTAAGAATAAATAGTATGAACTTGGATTGGGCTTGAGGGGTTTAGAAATGGATAGGGGTGGTGGTTGCTGAGCCCGCTTTGTTGGGCCAAAAGACCTAAGTCACCTGAATTCTCTTCGGGTCACCCCGTCTGGTTCCGTTTGAGAGAGCTCCAAACTACAGTGCCGGAAGAGATGGAATTGACGCTTCCGAGAGTGAACTCCGATGTAGCCGAATGGGTGTGAAATGTTGTTGCAGGTAAGGAGAAAGGATGCCGTAATCATAATCACGTCGCAGTGACAGGATGCTAGACCAAAGAAGCATTTCCGAATTTAGAAAATGTGAAAAACAGGGGCGTCCACACGGCCACCCGTGTGCTGACACACGACCGTGTTAATTAAAACAGTGAGTTAACACGGGCACCCGTGTGCTGATACACGGCCGTGTTAATTAAAACATAAGATTAACACGGGTGCCCGTGTGCAGGAACACGGCCGTGTTGTTTGTAACGGGTAAAATTTTCAAATTTTTTGATTTTGGGTATTTTAAGTAATGGACCCCACTTGCTATTATATCTCTTCCATACCACTCATTCCCCCTTTTTCTGATTTTGGAAACCTCTCTCTCCCTCTTCCTCCATTGTTAACCTAGCTTCCATCAAACTAAGCTTCACTATTCTCATAGCTCCACTCACTTTCACATCCACTCACCTTCACAAAAAGTGTTCCCCTCGCTGTCCTCTACACAGTGATGGTTGCAGTTTCACTAACCTTTTCGTTGGATTTTGAGAAAGTTTTGTCAGGTACCATTATGCCTCTAAAGCGTGCAAGCAAGGAGAAGGAGGTAGCCACGTCCTCTCGACCAAAGCAACGGGTTAGACGCTCTACAAACCCTCATGGAATTTTGTTTGATCAACCGGATCATCAAGAGAGGTATGTCATTCTAGCCAAACGTAAGCTTATTCCGACCAGATATGTGTGATGCCACCCTGGATGAGTTAGGTTTGAAAGAAGAGGTGCACCGCATGTTCCACAACATTGGTATGTTGGAATACATGCAGTTTGAAGCACCGACCTTTGCTCGGATAACCCTTGAATTCTTGAGTACGGTTGAGTTCAAGATGAGGAGAAGGTGGACAGGGTCGGAGTTTGAGTTTTATGGGCAAATTACTTTCCGCCTGTTTGATGAAGATCATGAGTTATCGGTTGCGGAACTGGGGAGTATTCTGAAACTCCTGGTATCTGGACCCGGATCCCCTCCGGACACTTTTTCTGCTGTTGATTTCTGGCAAGCTATTACAGGTAAAACTGGGTATAACCCCAGCTCGGGAAAGGCTTCTGGAATTCATAACCCGTGCTTCAAGTATGCACAAAAAGGGTTAGCATACACCTTGTTCGGACGGGGTGATAGTACTGGGGTTGCGGTAAAGAGAGAATTATATTTTCTGTATTGCATGGCTCATAATGAGCGAATCAATGCAGCGGCTTTCACCGCCAATCATCTGAAACAGGTTGGCCATGCAACTACTGGGGATATTTCTGTAGGTGGTATGATCACGCAGATTGCGGGCCACTTCGGGTATGATCAACTTCTGATGGAAGAGACTGCAGTAATGGGCAAGAATAGGATTGACATGCACACACTAGTCAATCAACAAATGATTGCCATCAGGCCGACTCATTACGCTCTGATGATTCACAATGTGGAAGTGCTCGCACTACCGGCACCTGGGTCCATTTGCATTGCCAATGCTGCTAATTGGTTGTACACAGGTTCAGCCCAAGCGGTAGGGGAAGATACACAGTTTGACCATGACCTTTCAGGTGAGGACATGGAAGAAGACGAGAGGCAAGCTACCCACGGTATGCCACCCCCACATGATTCGAGCCTACCGGGTGAAGGCTCCTCTTTTATGTCTCAGGATCAGTGGGGTTGGATCCAGAAGGAGATGGGAACTCTCCTCTCTTGGGACTAGCTTAACATATTGTATTGCATTCCTTAGGTTATTAGGCATGGCATATTTGCATACCATGTGGCAACATAAGCAAGTCATCCTCCTAGGTCTTGATCAGAAGATAAAGAGGTTAAAAGATTCAAGCTGGGGGTCTCATTGAATGGATCTCTAACCATCTGAGGGTGTGTGCTTCAAATTAGGGTTTCTTGGTTCTTCAAGGAGATTGATCATCATCTTGGTTGAAATGGTACATCATTATCATCATGGTCTTGTCATCACCAAGAGATTCATTGTGCTTGATCAGGTTCCTTGAGATTAGGGTTTTGACCTCTGGTCAACCCTGATCATCTGAATTGTGCCAATCAGGGCTTGTCAAGGAGATGAGGTCTTCATTGAGATGAGGGATCATCATGTGGTTTTAAGGAGCTTATGGAAGCTAGGGTTTCATGTTTGAGCCATTTCATCATGAGTTTAAAGCTCAAGTTCATCAGTGCATAGCCAATTCATCTATCAGTCAACAAAAGTCAACCAAAGGTCAACTGTTGGATTTGGAGGTGGGAGAGAGTTGGAGACACTTCATTCATGTCCAAACAAGTTTCATTTGACATTTCAAACATCAACAATGAAGAAAATAAAGTCAGATGAAAACTTTCCAAAAATAGAAAGTGACTTGTAATTCAAAACTGTCAAAAATGGAAAGGTTTTCTCCTCAAAATTACATGTCCAAAAATGCTTCAAATGAAATTTTGTCCAACATGAAAGTTGTAGATCTTGCTCTCACCTTTCCAAAAAGTCCAAGAACATGAATTTCTCATGTGTGGTTGGCAAGTTATGATCAAATCATTGTCAAGAAAAGTTGAATTTCAAAGTTGGATAACTTTTGATCCACAAGGCCAAATGGAGTGAGACTTTTTGAAGAAAATTTCTTTTGATCTCCTCTATTCAATTCATGCATCACATTTCATTAAAAATCATCACACAAAAAGTGCATTTTTCAAGTGAACCTATTTTGAATTTGGAGGGAAAAAGGTGATTTTGAGAAATATTCATTGTTTTCACTCAATTCCACTTGCATTAGCTTACAAACCACATTTCTGAATTGCTCCAAACCAGAAATTACACTGTTACATTGGTTTTGTGTATGTAAGGGTGAAATGCTAAATTTAGCATAAAACTTGGTTTTGGCTTAAAGATTTGCATTTTTGCTAATCATGATTAGCAACTTCATTAACATCACATATAAAGCCATAATCATAACTGTTTTCTGATTAACCATAACAGAATTGTGAATTCTAGATCTAGATCAAAACTTTTTCATTTTTCTCTCAACTTTCTTCATCAATTTTCTTCATTCTTTTTGCCTTGCCTTCGATCAATTCATCATCTACATGCATATTGGAAGTGGATTGAAGCAAAATCTTGGAGAAATCTTGAAGAATCAAGGACTGTTAAAGTGAGCTTCAACAATGGCAAATGGAGATTTGAGCTAGATCCTTCATAATCAACACACAAACCTTGTTCCATTCATCAATACTAGCATCAAAGAGCATCTGTTTTGCACTTCCATGGCCTGAAACGCGCGATTTCACATCTGCAATTCCAAGAAGGTCAGTTTTCGATTTGCCTAGTTCATGCAATTGATATATGCTTTAGATATATCTTGCTTAGGAGGTAATTCTGCAAGTTGAATCACTGGATTTGGTTGAGAAACAAGGAAGTTATGATGATTTGAATGTTGACATGTGAAACTTTCTTTGATCGATTCTTTGAGCATGAGTAGAATTAGATGAAATTATTGTTGGATTCGTGATGTACGTTAGAAGACCTTCCTAGTGATATGCGTTTTGTTGATTTTGGTGAACAATTGTTCATGCGCTGGGTTTGGATGATGAACATATGATGAATGTTTGAAAATTTTTCCAGAAACCTTGTTAGATCCAGTTTTTCGCGTTTTGCATTGATGTTGGTGTTAGTCACACTGTAGCGCGCGCTCAAATTTGAAAATGAGCCTCCCTTCGATTCCTTGCCATGACATTCCTTAATTTGGCTTTGCATTTATTTCCATATGCCTTACATGATTATACAAGCCTTTCCATGACACTTTTATTTTTTTCTTCACATTAGAAAATCCATATCTCCTAAACCATTAATCCAATTGAGATCAGATTTTTTCCAACATGATCCTTGCCATGTCTACTATTTTATGGTGATTTTTATGGAAATTGTGCACGTGTGGATTTTAGTTTTGCCTAGGGTTTGTTTTCATATGTCATTCCTTGCACATTGCTTACCATTTTGATCATGAAATGGTGATGCTTAATCTAAAATTCCTGAAATTTTATATGTGTAAACTAGACACCTTGAGGAGCATTTTAGTATAGGGTTTGTGATTTTTGCATTCTTGGTTTGTGAGATATGACCTGATCATTAGAGGTGTGACAATTTGTGTCACACCATTTCTTGTCCAACTTGTGGATTTTCATTACCATGCCATATGAACTCAAAATGAGCTGAATTTTTGCATGTTGAATCTTCTGGACGTTAAGTGTGAATGTGAATATTTGTGGATCTTTTTGAGTGCATTTCCAATTTGATTGACATTTTCTCCCCTGTTTGACCAATTGTGGACTTTTTGTGAGTCATGATTTTATATGATTTGTGAAATTCTTGAGGTTTATTGGATGGACTTGAAATTTTTCATGTGTATTATAGACATCTTGAAGTGTGTCATGGCTTTAATTTGGTTCATTTATCTTATGCCAATTCTGTTTTATGCTTGCTTGAAGTTGATGCATGATTGGGTGCCTTGTATGAGCTTGTTTGAACATGTTTTGACTTATGGATTTTATTTGACTTGCTTCCCTTTGTCCAAATGACTTGAAATTTGGTGTGGTGATCCTTTGATGAATGCTGTTTAGCCATGATTTTTCCTGGGATTTATTGAAATATTTTTGAGTTGATTTGAATTGAATATTTCTGTTTGGTTCTATGAGCTTTGAATATGCATGCTTTGCCTTCTTTGCTTTGTAAAATGAAATTGGTTGATGATATGAATGTGAGACCACTTGGATTTGTTTCTTATTTGATTGAACTTGATTTTGGATAAGTTTCATGTTCTGTTGTGAACTATTTCTCTCATTTTGACCCTAGGCCTTGTCCTAGAGGTTTGCTTCTCACATTTGAACTATGTTTCAGGTTAAAGAGCACAATTGCCATGCTTGATGATATTCACTCATTTGGAGTTTGTCCATTGCTTATTGATTGACTAATCTTGAGTTTATTTTGTAGGCTTTGAGACTTGAGCTTAGGCCTTGTGGCTTGCACCTTTGTGCATTGATGCTTGTTTGTCTGTTTGTGTACAGTTAACTGTTGACTTTTAGTTTGTCTGTTTGACTGTTTGAGTTGTGTACTGATTATGTTAGATTGATTTCAGGTACCTTAGTTGCTATAGTTCATTGTGAACTTGCTGGTGCTGTTGCTTGGTTGTTTAAACCATTTGAGGTATAATTCCACTAACTCCATGTAGTCTGGAAGACCTGGCCTGTTACTTGGCCAGGCACCTATCTGAAGTCCTCCTTAAGAGGCAATGCTTGTGCTTGTTTACTTTTGTCCCAAGCAGGAAAAGACCTTTGATAAGGCAATTGGCAGACACAAGAGGTGTGTAGTCCACCTCCTGCTATTCTGTGTGTCTTCCCTTGGCTCACATTACATGTTGATGCCTTGTGGATCCTAACCCAAGATCTGTTGAGTCAGTCATAAGTGTAGAAGGGTTCTAACTTTCTGAACCCACACTTCCTTTTTCTGAAGCTCTCCCTGGCCAGGGATAAGAGCTGTGAGGCACACCCCTCACTTCCTATTTCATCTGGCTTCACCCTAACTCTCAATGTTAGGGTTAAGAGCTAACATCACCTGATGCAGTTGGCTTGCTTTCGCAGCCTAACCCTTGTGTGAGCCCACTTTGTCTGTATATAGTGTGTGCTATTTGTGATTGTTTGCTTTGACTGATTATGCTATTTAGGTTTAGTTTGATGCCTGTGCAAGTTAGGATAGAAACCATAACATAGGGCTATGATGCATGATAACTATTAGACTCGAGTCCAGCTCCCTTCTAGTTTGCGTCTCCCTTTGTATCTGGTTAGGCTAGAATTTCTTTCCCGTTCAGGGGAACTACGTCGCCCTGATCCTCATACCAGATGAGGTACGTGGGCAGGAGACCGTGCGAGGTCTCTCCGGGCACTTTTTTTTCTTTTGTGTGTGTTTGCTTGACAGTTGCTAGGCTCGAGTTCCCGACTCCTTAGTAACTTGTTGCTTGTTTCTTCTTGTGTGTGTTAGGATATGGATGTAAGCCCAGCGATTGGCATTCCGTATCCTACTGTTGTGTGCTTGGAGTCTGACGTAAGTCCAGCGATTGGCAGTCGGTTTCCAGTGTGGGTTTGTTTGGTTCGGAATCTGATGTAAGTCCAGCGATTGGCATTCGGATTCCATGTTTGCCTGTCTGTGCGTTTGTTTTGACGTCTCAGCGTCTTTGCGTGGGTTTGTTTCGGCGTGCGTGAGCCGAACTATGATAGCTCTGATTCTCATTCCAGATGAGATACGTAGGCATAGGATGCGATATCCTAGCGAGTCCGTTCCTCTCTTCCCCCACCTGTGTTGTTTTCAGTGCGTGTGTGTGATGTTTGTGAGCAGTTTTAGCAACCTTGTCCTATCTTTTTTAGCGTGGATCCCGTCGAGTATGACGGACGTGAGGGGTGCTAATACCTTCCCCTTGCGTAACCGACTCCCGATCCCATTCTCTTTGGTCGCGAGACCATGTTCTTTCCAGGTTTACTTCGAGCGTTTCCTTTCCCTTTTTTGGGATAAATAACGCACGGTGGCGGGTCTGTGTTGTTTTTGTTTTAGCCCGCCGGTTGTTTTTCGCGGATGCGACAGCTGGCGACTCTGCTGGGGAAACAACAGAAGTCGACCTCTTGCTGGTCCATCTTCCCTAAGCGAGTCTCTCCTAGCGTTCTAGGATAGTTTAGGTTGCTTTTGTTGCTCTATTTATTGTATTTATTATTATTTTGTTGTGTATATATTTGCATAAATATTTGCATGCATCATACTATCATCGTGCTGTCCTCTGTACAGGTGGTTCCTTTGTTTGGGGTGGGTGTTCTGAGTGGGGCTAAAACCCAGGCCCGAGTATACACCTAGGATTAGTGTGGTCTCACGTTCCTCACATGCTGTTTGGGCATGTTGTTGCGACGTGACATACCACAAGCCGGACGAGGTTCATCTGAGAGTGCTCTTCCTCAGTGGGGTTTTCCACTTTGGTTGGGTTACCTCTTTTGAGCTATTGACTTCGGTGACCGTTCTTTCCCAGATCTTTGGTTTAGACGATCTCAGGAGAGCTACAATGGCACACCCGAAAGGGCAAACCCATTGAGTATCTCTGCCCGATTGTCGAGACTATTATCCGCCTTAGGATGACCTGATTAGAATTTACCTGTGAGGGGAGGGTGATTCTTACAGATGCATGTTCTGATGGTGACTTTGATGGTGACTAATGGTTCCGTTGATCAGAGTCCTATTTATAAGTCGGATTTATGGGCATTTCTTGCCGAGACGCCGGAGTGCTGTTCGTGTTATTTATCAGTGGGGATCCGTTTATTTCAGGATTCCCCGGGCCGATTCAGAGATTGTTGTGGTTATCTGCTCAGAGTTTGTCTGGTGATGATGGTGATGTATCTTTCACTTCCGTTTATTTCGGAACCCTTGAGGCGGACTTATGGTTAATCAGTACCTCAGATGGTTGTGATCAGTTCAGAGATCAGGCTTCAGTGCAACAGATGTTCAGATGACTTGGAGGATGGCACAATGCATTGCATTCATTCATCAGCATCATTAACATTTTGCATTTACCTGCATCTAACACATGTTTATCCATATGCAGGGACATTTTTGATCGAGATCCTGGTTGAGAGACTCCTTGTTCAGATATGAGGCCTGATTTGAAGGACGATGTTGTTTACAGTTTCTTTGACCCAGAGATCAGTGTGCTGAAGGATATGATAGCTTTGATTACACCCGACCATGTGGGGATGTTTCGTGAGATGTATGGAGGTATTCTGAAGATGGTTTTCAGACTCACTGACAGAGATAGGAGCGTTGTCCACACTCTTCTCCAGTTCTATGATCCTGGTTTGAGGTGCTTCGTCTTCCCAGATTATTTATTGGGGCCTTTGATGGAGGATTATGCTGGTATCTTGGGCATTCAGATCAGAAATCAGGTTCCTTTCTATGTTACTAAGGAAGAGCCTGATATTGGAGGGATTTCCCGTGCTCTTTATTTGAGTCCGGAGATGGTTAAGGGGAGTCTGAAAGAGAAGGGGAAGTTGCCTGGTTTTCATCTGAGTTTCCTAGAAGCTAAGGCCAAGGAGCATGCTGAGTTGGGTAACTGGGAAGCCGTCTGTGCTTTGATTGCGGTTAGCATTTATGGGACCATTCTGTTTCCTAATCAGAAGGGCTTCGTGGATATTAATGCCACCCATTTGTTTGTTCAGAGGAATCCTATTCCTACTCTGATTGGAGATGTCTATTACTCTGTCCATAACAGGAACGAGAGGAGGCGTGGGGGGTTGATTCGATGTTGCACTCAGCTGCTATACAAGTGGTTTATGGGATATTTGCCTACCCGAGGTGCTTTTGTTCTTCTTGACCGTACTGTCAATTGGGCGACCAAGCTGATGGGTTTGCGGGCCAAAGACATAGCTTGGACTCACAGTAGTGGGGTTGGACAGGACTTCATTTGCAGTTGTGGGGGTTTTCCCAATGTGCCGCTTATAGGAGTTCAGGGTTGCATTAATTATAACCCTACACTTCTTAAGAGACAAATGGGATTCGCTATGGAGGTTCCTCCTCTCAAGAGTGAGATTCAGGAAACGTTGTACTTCCCGGTTGAGGGCAATCAGGCCAGGTTGAGGCAAGTATCTGATGCATGGCGCAGCATTCAGAGGAAAGGCAAGTTTTCTTGGGGTAGAGCTAATAACAGGTCTTTTCCTCCGTTTGATGACTGGCTCAGCAAGAGAGTGGAGCTTACTTGTCTACCATTTCCTATGGTTAACCCTTGGTATCCGTTGATTGAGGAATCTCCTTCTTTCGTCAGTATGGAAGAGTTCCTAGAGATGAAGCGGGAGAGGGATCAATTGCTTGTAGAGAAAACGGAATTGGAGATGAGTGTCTCTCGGGTTCAGAGGGCTAATCAGGAGATCAAAGGGAGAATGGAAGATCAAGACAAGCGACATGCCCTGGAAGTGAAGCGCTTTAACATGGATACTGCTTACTATGGGAAGATCAGCCAAGCCTTAGCGTCATCCACAAGGGAGCACGACATCACTAAGGAGAAGCTAGCCAGAGCCTCAAAGGTCATTGAAGATGAGAAGAGGAGGCAAATTCTTGTGAGAGATCAGAGAGATGCCAGAGCCAGAACCCTTGCTGCAGAATGGGAAGCAGAGAAAGCAAAGATCATCGCCGAGAGAGATCACTACATGGCTGAGAGAGATCATTACTTCAGGCAGATGAAGATTCACCAGAAAGAGGTGGGGAGATTACAGCAGGAGAACACCGAGCTCAGGTTTGCCGCAGAGTTCGCGAAGATGGTTGATGATATAGGGCCTTTTGTGGGACCCTCATCAGGCTAGACCTTTCTTATTTGTGGATTACCGTCAGACATGTTGACGGAATTCATTTGCTTGTATTTCCTTCCTGATTCTGGGGAATTGTATTTGACTTATATCAGCTGTGATGTATGACTATGGCGCTTATTGTGCATTTTGCTATGTGATGATTGTTTTCATTCAGTGATCGATCTTCAAGCTTTATTTGCTCTATCGTATGCACTCACACAGCACACACATGGTTGGGGGTATTTTTGCTAAATCATATATCTCTGATCTGTATGATGAAATCAAATGATGAATGTCAGAATATTGCTGCCGAATTATTATATGCCTCGATGAAGCCAGGATTGAGAGATAAAGTGTTCCTCATGGGGATAAACACTGCATTCATGCATAATCATAATAACTTGTGTTTTATTTTGCAGGTATCAGTTCTAACGTGCTTGATTGTTTCAGGAATCATTGCTCGTGCTCGTAGAGTTGTACCTTTGCACTCAACACGCCCTCACAGATATTTCACCAGACGCAATACTCCAAGGCTGATGGATCTCCCAAATGCAGATGTCCTCGAGCTGAAGGATAAGATGAACGAGCTGATCAATATCATGCAAGGGTTTGCCTTGGGACAGAAGGCACTGACTGACAAAGTTGAGAAGCTCGAGCGGGTTTCAGCGGCCAACAGTGGTGTCAACCTGGATGGTGTCTCTAACCACGGTCTTGGTGGTTCTAGGGAAGGTGGAAAGCGGACGACTGTAGGCGTGGTGAATAATGCTGGTGGTTTTGGTGTCACCACAGGGGGTCAACCTGGTCAGATGGGTCAGAATATGAAAGACAGTCTATTCCCGCCATTCTTTGGGGTTGATGATGACAGAGAGGAAGACCGAGAAGCTGATCAGTTCTCCATGCACAACGAACCATTTGGTCAATATGGTGCCCAACCATAGAATAAGGAGATCCAATTGCTGGCAGAAAAAATCAGAGCTCTTGAAAGCTATGCCACTCCCGGAGTTGTAAACATGTCAAACATGGGGCTAGTTGAGGGGATTGTGATCCCACAGAAGTTTAAAGCGCCCGCCTTTGACAAGTACAATGGGAGTTCCTGCCCGGAAACTCATCTTCAGGCCTTTGTCCGCAAGATTTCTGCGTACACTATGGACCAAAAGCTGTGGATGTACTTCTTCCAGGACAGTCTGTCTAGAGGATCCTTGGAGTGGTATACCAAGCTTAAATCTTCTGACATCAAGAGTTGGCAGGATCTTGGTGATGCTTTCTTTAAACAGTACCAATTCAACGCTGACATGGCTCCTAGTCGTACCCAGTTGCAGGGTATGTCTCAGAAGTCAAGTGAGGGGTTTAAAGAATATGCTCAAAGATGGAGGGAGTTGGCTGCCAGAGTGCAACCTCCATTAGTGGACAGAGAGATGTCTGATCTCTTTATGGGTACCCTGCAGGGGGCATTCGCCGAGAGGATGGTTGGTTGTCCAGTGACCAACTTTGCAGACATAGTGGTGGCTGGTGAAAGGATTGAGAGTTGGCTGAAGCTCGGAAAGATACAGGGTAATGCTTCATCGTCAGGATCGAAGAAGCCCTTCAGTAACGACCAGAGGAAGAAAGAGGGTGATACAAGTGCGGTATACACTCAGAGAGGACCCAGTAGGGATCGTTACTTTCAGCACACCGCTGCGGTAACTATTCCTGCTGATAATCAGCCTGCACAACAGCAACAGTAGCAACCTCAACAACAAAGACAACCATTTCAGCAGAGGCCTCAGAGGGCTGGATACCAGGTCAGGGGGAGGATGAACGACCGTCAGTTTGATAGGCCTCCTGTGACTTATTCCTTTTTGTTGAAAAAGTTGAAGGATCTGGGTTTGGTATAGTTGAGGACTTTGGCACCTTTGAGACCTGATCAGAGGCCAACCAACATCGATGAAAATGCCAAATGTGAATTCCATTCAGGTGCTCCCGGGCATAACGTAGAGGACTGCGAAGCTTTTAAGCACGTAGTCCAAGACCTGGTGGATTCAAAAGCTATCAACTTTGCTCCATCTCCCAATGTTAATGCTAATCCCATGCCTGCTGTAAGACCCCAATTTTGTCCCTAAGATACCTCATGGCCCATATCATATCATATCATGGCCTCAAGGATCATTGCATACCCTAGCTTCCCTCCTAGTGGGTGGGATACCTTGTAAGTGTGATTCTTGATCACCAAGCATGTATTGCATTTGTATGTCATTGCTTTTCATATGTTTACTAACCAAAAGTACAAAAATATTGTCATCTAACCATGTTACTTGCAGATGAAGCAAACTAGGTCAAACAGTCAAAATCAGGCATTGAGCATTGGATGGTGACCATTCTTGAAGAATTTGGACACCATGATCCTTCATCAAGAGTTCATTTAAGTTATGATATCATTTGGAATCAAGATCTCATGTGGTAGAGGCTTGGAATTCATCAGAACATGGCCCAGTCAACCAAAACCCTAAAAAAGTCAATTGTGGTCAACTATGGTCAACTGTGCATTTAATCAGGATTTGGAAGGTGTGAGATGGTTGGAAAAGTCTCATTCATGTCCATATGAGCCTCATTTGGCATTTCAAAGATCATCATTGAAGGATTTGAAGTCAGGCAAGAAGTTTCCAAAAATGGAAATGACCTGTAATTCTCACCTGCCAAAAATGGAAAGTATTGCTCCTCAAAATTACTTCATCATACAAGCTTCAAATCAAAATTTGTCCAACGTGAAAGTTGAAGATCTTGTTCTTGCCTTTCCAAAAAGTCCAAGAACACTCAATTCCCATGTGTGGTTGGCAAGTTATTGTCCAATCATTTTCAGAAAATGCCTAAATTCAAAGTGCCATAACTTTCACATGGAATGGCCAAATTGGATGGTTATTCTTTGAGCAAACCACATTTGATGTGCACTATCCAAATCCATCATCACATTTCACCAAAAACCTTCACATAAAAAAGTCATTTTTCAAGTGAACCATTTAAAAATTGGTGGGGAAAAAGGCCAAATTTCAAAATACATGGAATTTTCACATGACACCAATTCCAATAGCTTCCAAATGATTTTTATGATTTGCTTGAGGTGAAAAAGTACTATTCCATTGGTTCAAGGGGCATAAGGGCAAAATTGGCCAAATGGCATAAAAATGCATTTTGCTAATCATCCAATTTTGGTTAATCATGATTAAAGGATGGATTAAGAGCATGTATAAAAGCCTAATCCTAACAGAATTGAAAGGATCCATAACCATTTTTCAGATCAAATCACAAAAAATTCTCAAAATTCTCTCACTTTTCTCCATTTTCACATACACTTTTTTTCATCAATTCTTCAAGAATCCTTTGTTCTTTGTGCTTTCTTTTGTAGCATTCATCATTTGCAGGTAATTTGCAAGGTCTGTTGAAGCAATTGAGGAAGAAAACCGTGCCAATTCTCACTGTGCAACCTTGAGCTCTTCAATGGCAATTGGCAAATTCTTCATGTTCGTGCATTGTTGAGCTGAGAAATCATCACCATACACCTTCTTGAGCAACATACTCCATCTGTTTTCATCAATTGGAACCAAACTCGCGCGGATTTCACATTTGATTCATCAAGAGGTAAATTTTCGAAACCTCCAATTCTTGAAATCAACATGTGGATTCAATAGATCCTTGAACATAGAGTATACTGGTGCTTGAATCGTGTGATTTCGTCCATTATTCGTCAAGATATTCGGATTCAAAGTTTGCATGTCAAAACTATTTTGGATTAGATCTTTTTGTGTGATAACTTCTGGACAAATCCATTACCATATCCATGATCCTCGTTGCATGCTGATTCCAACCATGTATAGTTTGTACATTTTCGTGCCAATTTGTTCTTCACGAATTCTGGATATGAAGAACAATGATGAACGCCTCAAGAACAGCTGCAATTCGCGTGTTTGATCTTATTTCTTGCCTTTCCATTTTAAAAACATGTTTCCCGCGCGCATAAGCGAATCACAAGGTGACACGCCATTTAGTTGGACGCAACGTTTTGATCCTGGCTGAGCTTAATTACCAAAATGCCACGCTGTTTTAATTAATTCATTCTTAAACTTAAATAATTATTTCATTCTTTCACCAAACTTCAAAAAATCATAATTAAATCATCCCTAATCCAAATTGAGTGAGGATTTTTTTGATGATCTCCAAATTTTGTCTAGTTTTTTTTGGCATGGTAATTAAAGTTGTGTCTGGTGATTTTTTGGATTTGTCTAATGATCTTTGACATGTGTGCATTATATGTATGTTTTACCATTTTCTTCATAAAATAATGATGCATTATCCAAAATGAATGAAATTTCACATGCCTATTCTTGACTCTTTCCTGGTGATTTTGATGTATAGTTTGCAATTTTTGAGTCCCTGTTTAGAGAGATATGATGTGATCTTCATGAGTGTGACAATATGTGTCACATTATGCTATGCTATGTTCATGATTTTATTTTTCATACTTATGCTTTGCCTATGGCTCTGATTTTTTGCATGTGATATCATATACATGTCTAGTTTCACCATGATTTTTGTGGATTTAATTGATCCATTTCCTATTTGATTGATATTTTTGTTGGCTGTTTAGTCATTTTAGGGTTTTTCTTGAGTAGCCAACTTACATAGCTTGTGAAATTCTCATACCTTATCACATGAAGATGAAATTTGGTGGAGTGTTTATTAACATGTTTAACTTCATCTTGGCTTTGGTCCCATTCATTCTCATTTGTTTTCACTGTTTTACAATTGATTGAAGTTGACACACAATTTGTGACCTAGTTTAGGTTGGTTTGTGCATACCACGATTTCCTGATTTAATTTCCCTACTTCCTCTTGTCCAAATAACATGAAATTTGATATATAGCTCATTGAATATCTTCTATTTAGACTTGATTTTTTGTGGAGTTTATTGAGCTGTTTTGGTATTTGTTTGATTGTGATCATTCTGTTTGTTCATATGTGGTTCACACTTGCCTACTTTGACTTAAATTGTGCATAAAATGAATTTAGTGCATAGTTTTGATATGGGACCAATTACTCCTCCTTCTTAATTGATTTATATTGACTTTGATCATTTTTCAATAGCTGTTTCAAAATTTTTACCTCCTTTTGACCCTAGGCTTGTCCTAGTGGTCTTACTTCTCACATTTGAGTTGTTTTTTCAGGTTAAAGAAGCAAATGCTTTAAGGATTTAATTCAAGTTGACTAATGTTGTTTCACTTGATGTTATAAACTAACTTGTCTTGTTTTGTAGGGTGCTTGGTTCCCTTGAGCTTTTGTGCTTTGCACATTACATTGTTTGATTATACATTGCTGTTGGCTCTTATGCTGTTTATTTTGACTTTGTGATTGGTACTGATTATATTTGATTGATTTCAGGTACCATAGTTGCTTATAGTTCCTTGAGAACTTGCATTGCTTTGCTTGAGTAGCATTTGCAATTGAGGTAGACTCTCTTGTCTCCATGTAGTCTGGAAGACCTGGCTTGTTATTTAGCCAGGCAACTGTCTGAAGTCCCCCTTAAGGGGCAATGTTTGTGGTTGTTTATTATTGTGCTAAGCAGGAAAGTCCTTCATAAAGGCAAATTGGCAGAACCCAAGAGATAAGCAACCTATCTCCTGCTAGTCTGTGAGTCACTCACATTGCTCACACTACTTGTGTTTGAAGCATGTTGAGTAAAACCCAAGATCTATCGAGTCTTCACTTGGGGAAAGAGTTCCATCTTTCTGAACTCCCCCACCTTCTTATGTTCACATGCTCTCTCTGACCAGAGATAGAAGCAATGAGGCACACCCCTCATATCCTTTCATCTGCTTCACCTTGGCTCTCAATGTCAAGGTTAAGAGCGACACTTACCTATTACAGTGGACTTTCATAGTCAAACCCTTTGATTGAGCCTAATTGTTTGGTTATAGAGTGTGCTATATGACTGTGTGATTCTTTGGTCATTTGTACATGTTTGCTTGCATGCCTTAGTGCATTTATCATCATTTATTGCTCCTTGTAGCATGACCATCATTTCATACCTATGTGATTTGTTTGCTTACCCATTGAGGAACCAGTTATAAGTCCCTGTAAGTTGGCATCTGTTCCCATGATATGGAAGGGATAGAGTGCAAGACCATCTCATTGGTCACTCATATCCATTGCCTAGTGCATTTGTTTGTTGTATGTGAGGATACAGTTGTAAGTCCCTGCAAGTTGGCATTTGTACTCCCATGATCATATGTTGGAGGATGGGATAAGTCCAGACGGATTGGCTTCCAACTTCCATGTTTGTTTTGTTTTAAGGATAGTGGTGTAAATCCATTGAGTGGTATCCGGTGTCCGCTTTTGTTTTGTTTTGTGAGATTGGAGTAAGTCCATCCGTTGGCTTCCGGTATCATTGCTTTGTTTTAAGGATAGTGGTGTAAATCCATTGAGTGGTATCCGGTGTCCGCTTTTATTTTGCTTTTGTGGGATTGGAGTAAGACCATTGAGTGGCATCCGGTACCATTTGTTTGTTTATTTTGTTATTGCTCATTGCCCATTCCAAAGGACACACTTGAATCATCTCCTATATGATTTCAAGAGGTGAACCTTCTAGGAAGTTTTACACTCCATCTTCATCCATTCACCTCTTTATCCAAACCCTTTTCACACATTGCTTTCAAAAAAAAAACTTGAGATATAATTGTGCAAACATTTCCATGTTTTCCAAATTAGAAACCCGGACCTTATGTCCTTGACTTTTTCAAACTCCATTTCATAATACTTCTTTGAATCAATCTTAATCATACTTTGACTCCCCTTTTGTGAATAATCATAATCAACTAACTTCACCCACTCAATTGTTTTGGCTTTGTCCATCCTTGTTAATCTTTTCATGCATTAGCCATAGGTTTCAATTCTCATTGTGGTTGATGTAAACCTCACCCTATCCTTAGTGAGTCGACTATAAGACTTCCGTACTGAAAACAGGGTTAACCCCTCTAGTACGTCGAAGCTATCCTCGCATGGTGGATGTTGGTCTTGGTCGAGTTTTCTCCCATTGATAATGAAAAGCCTTAAGTGCTTGTGTTTTAAAATGAACTCACTAATTTTTGGAAATCTTTTAGCCGAACTACGGCGTTTTGATCCTTACCTTTGATGGAAGGTACGTAGGCAACAGGTTCATCCGTTCAAACACAAAAATAATTAACTTGTACATTCTTTTCTCATCATCCCATTCATGTTTGCACAATAAATATTTCAAACAAATAAATAATTTTATACAACAAGTGTGAAAAGGGCTCCTAGGAGTACCTAGGACGCAGTGGGTGCCTAACACCTTCCCATTGTGTAATTTACCCCTTACCCAGACTCTCTGATCTTTTTATTAGTTTTCTACGCGTAAAACTTCTTAGGCTTTTGTTCGCTTTTTAGCCAGTCCTTTGGATAAATAAAAGTGCGGTGGCGACTCGTTTCATTGTATGCTTTGCTTATGGTTAAATCAATAGATCATATAGCGACGAATACACCGCTACAGAAAAGTGGCGACTCTGCTGGGGACAACATTAGACCTTCCCTGGTGGTATTGCCTACTTTTCACCCTTGTTGGGACATATTGTTATTCTGTTATATGACATATTTTTGTACAATTTGGGATAACTGTATTGATTGTAATGTCTGAATTGCTTGATATACAAATTCGGTTTGCTTGGGTGATCTCTGTGAGATGAGTTCTATACCCGAACTCGAGTGCACTCTAGGATAGGAGAATGGCATAGTCTTGTTGACTGGTGTGGAGTATTCCTTAGCCAGTTGACTTGCGAGTCCATTCACTTGGTGGAGGTCATGTTGGATTAATAATGTCACACGAGTTATTTGTGGTTAGGCATTATTCTTTCAATCATGCGCCTTAGAAGCCAAGGACCTTAGTTTACCAAACCCATCTTGGCCTATTTTTAGGACGTAGTGCGGAGGTCGTTCAGATGTAAGATCTGATGCGATTGTTACGCGATACTACACTCATAAGAGTTTCTCTTGAGAATATTCTTGGAATACGAGTATTCGTTCCTCCGATAATATTCGAAAGATGGGACGATGATTATGGGAACCTCTGATAGAACATGTCTGGCAGGTTTAAAACCCTAGTACACTCCCTTTGGGTGGTTCTTAACCAAGACTCCATGCTCGTGACTCTCAGCAAACCCGTGATTCGTGGTTGAGTCGTTCAAGCATTGTTAATATCAATGGAACTTGGGTGTTGATAAGGTGAAAACCAAAATCCACCAAAATGGATGATTGATATTAAGGATGATTGAGCCGGTTCATATACTGTTAATATCAATGGAACTTGGGTGTTGATAAGGTGAAAACCAAAATCCACCAAAATGGATGATTGATATTAGGGATACAATGAGCTTTCCCACGACCTTTGTTTGGTGTGCTTTGCTTGATCCTTGAGTGTGATTGTTGCATTCATACATTCATGCATTCATCTGCATTCCATATCATCAGATAAAAAGAAAATTTTCAAGGAACTTAAAAGGGTTTATTTGCAAAATTTTCAGACATGGAAAGACCGAAAAGGCATACGAAGAAGTACAGCTTTAGACAGCCTGATGTAAAAGAGTTAAGAAATCTGACATCTTATGTACTAGATCCCTTGGGTTTCAAGGCTCAATATGGGAAGCTTCTACCTTTGCTGACTACTCAGGTTGATGAGGGCTTGATGAGTACTCTAGCTCAGTTCTATGATCCGCTGTATCGCTGCTTCTTATTTCCGGACTTCCAGTTATTCCCTACATTGGAGGAGTATTCTCACCTCATTGGGATTCCGATTCTGGATCAGGTGCCGTTCAGTGGCCTAGAGAGTATTCTGTCTGCTCGAGAGATTGCTGATCTGTTGCATATATATGAAGCTTTGATCAAAGCTAATCTGACGACCAAAGGTGGAATTCAGGGTTTTCTTTCCGAGTTCCTTATCGCTCAAGCTACCTTCTATGGGGAGGCCAGGAGTGAAGATGCCTTTGAGGCTTTGTTTGTGCTGCTCATCTATGGTTTGGTGTTGTTTCCCAACTTCGACAAGTTCGTGGACATGAATGCTATTAGGATCTTCTCGGTTCTTAATCCAGTTCCGACTTTGTTGGGCGATGCCTATTTCTCTTTGCACCTGAGGAATATGAAGGGTGGCGGAGTTATTGTCTGCTGTCTACCTCTGCTGTACAAGTGGTTTATTTCGCACTTGCCGCAGACGCTTGCCTTTAAGGAGAACAAGGGATGTCTACGGTGGTCTCAGAGGCTTATGTCTCTCACAAATGATGATATCACCTGGTATGATCGCGTGTACGATACCGTTCAGATCATTGACTATTGTGGTGAATTCCCTAATGTGCCTCTTCTTGGTACATGTGGTGGGATCAGCTACAATCCTATCCTTGCACGTCGTCAGCTTGGGTTCCCCCTAAAGGATAAACCTCATAACATTCAGTTAGAAGGTGTACTCTTTCAGGAGGGTAAAGATCCCCAAGGCCTGAAAGCCAGATTTGTCCGTGCTTGGCGCAATATCCGTAAGAAGAGTAGGAATGAATTGGGTCCGAAGAACTGCATCGCTTTGGAGCTTTATACTTCCTGGGTCAGACAGAGAGCTGCTGAATACCTGATGCCATACGATCATCCGAGACCTACACCTTTGGATGTGGCTGGGCCTTCAACCCTCCCTACCCAACGTGTAGAGGAGTTGAGAGACGAAGACCTTTCACGTGCCTGGATCCGTGAAAGAGAAGAGTTACTTCAGCAGATTAAGGAGAAAGACGCTCTGATTGAGTTCCTCGAGCATCAGGTGATCGATGATCCGAACGACACTTGGACTTCTCTGCTTCCTCAGTCTTCCAAGTTTTGGAAGAGAAAGTATGATCAGCTTGCTAAGGCAAAAGCAGATATGGAGGCAGCCTATGAGAGAGAGATCAAGAAGTTGTGTGCTTCCCGTCTTCCAGCATCCCGAGTTCCTAGGGATCCATAGGATGTTATTTTCCTTTTCTCTTTGTAAAAATCAAAAATGTTGTACTCCTTTGTTTCAAATATATTGAAGGAGATGTTATCCATGTGAAATATAAGATGCTTTTAATGATCAAAATACTGCAAATAATGCCCTAAGGGTTCCTTGAAAATAAAACAAAGCATATGCACAAGCATTCATGCATCATTTTGCATAAGCAGGTACCTTGTTTCTGGTCTTCTTGTCCTGACTCTTTGTTCTTCATTTATTTTGAAGACAAGCTGACTCACCGGTATTATACCCGAGCAAATTCTGCAAGAGTAATGGATCAGCTAGAGCAAGAGAACAGAGAACTGAAAAAAGAGGTCGCCAGACTTGGCGCTTTGATGGAGCAACTCCTTGCTGCTCAGAATCAACCTGCTCAACCGCCAGCAACTCCTGTTCAGAGGACTGTGATCTCTGAAGTTGCCGTTCCGACTGTGCCTGCTGCCAGTGATCATTTTGCGTCTCACGCCATGCCAGCCGGGTTCCCGTGGGGTATGCCCCCAGGTTTCATGCCCGACCTGCCTGCTCCTACTTTTGCTCACCTGCCGACATCTAGCCCGGTCATTACTGTTGCTCCTCCTGTAGTGCATACCTTGCCAAGGGCAGATGAAACCATCTATCATTCCGAGCCGTCTGAGGGCCCGGACGTCAATGAAAAGATGGATGCCATGAATGACCAATTCCTTGAGCTGAGGAAGGAATTGAAGACCCTCAGAGGTAAAGACCTGTTCGGCAAGTCTGCTGCCGAGCTCTGCCTTGTTCCCGGAGTGAAAATTCCAATCAAATTCAAAGTTCCTGACTTTGAAAAGTACAAAGGGAACACTTGCCCGCTTGTACACCTGGTCATGTACGCCAGGAAGATGTCCACTCAGACTGATAATGATCAGCTTTTGATCCACTACTTTCAAGACAGTTTATCAGGTGCTGCGCTCCGTTGGTATATGAGTTTGGATAGTGCCAACATCAGATCCTTCAACGACCTTGGCGAAGCTTTCGTCAAGCAATATAATTATAACGTCGATATGGCGCCTGACCGAGATTAACTCAGGTCCATGTCGCAGAAGGACAAAGAAACGTTCAAGGAGTACGCCCAGAGATGGCGAGAGCTGGCAGCTCAAATTACTCCACCGCTCGAGGAGAAGGAAATGACTAAGATCTTCTTAAAGACTCTTAGCTCATTTTATTATGAGCGAATGGTAGCTAGTGCTCCCTCTGACTTCACCGAAATGGTGAACATGGGGATGCGGCTTGAAGAGGGTTTCCGTGAAGGACGTTTGGCCAAAGATGAAGGCTTTTCTAGCAAGAGGTATGGCTCATTTGCTAAGAAGAAGGATGGGGAAGCACATGCTGTGCAATCCCATAAATCAAGGAAACCTCCTGTTCAGAGGAAACCCGCACGCCGTGCCAGTCATCAGCACCAGGTGGCTCACATAGCACCTGTCTTCAAAGACAACTCTCAGCAATATCAACATCAGCAACAATATCAACAGCCTCAGTATCAACAACAGCAACGTCCACAGCAACAGGCTTACCAGCCTCGTGGAAGCTCAACCAATCAGGCCAACTTGAGTTATGACCGGAAAAAGATCAGCTTCGATCCTATCCCCATGTCATATGCAGAGCTTTATCCCTCCTTGTTGGAGAGGAAATTGGTAACTCCCAGGGATCCTCCTGCTATTCCTGCAAATCCCCAATGGTGGTACAAGCCAGACCAGGATTGTATATATCATTCCGGAGCTCCGGGCCATAATATAGAGAACTGTTATCCACTCAAGACTAAGGTTCAAGACCTGATGAGATGTGGAATTTTGAGCTTCGAAGATTCGGGCCCAAATGTCACCAAGAACCCATTGCCTGCGCATGGGAAGTCTGTGAACATGGTCCAGGGATGCCCTGGGAAATATAAGGTCAAATATGTTAGTCATATTCGACAATCGTTGGTGGAGCTACATCGCCTGCTGTGTTAGTACAGCTACATGGAACATGACCACGATAAGTGTCGTATCTGTTCAGTGAACCGTTTGGGTTGTAACCAGGTACGCAGAGAATTGCAAGAGCTATTAGACGAAGGAACCATTGAGATTCTGCAGAATCGCAATGTCGACGAAGATGAACCTGAGGTTAATGTTATATCTCCAGTGTTCAAACTACCTGAGCCTGTTGTTATCCACTACGATAGCAGCAAGCCGAAGACTTCTCCTTCCCTTGTGATTAAACCTGCCGGCCCTGTGCCTTATTCATCCGATAAAGGTGTACCGTTCAGATACAACCCAGTGGTTGTGCAAGATGGGGTAGAAGTGCCTTTTCCTTCAACTGCTGTAACAAATATCGCCGATGTGAGCGGGCTGACCCGGAGTGGTCGAGTGTTCTCTGCACCTGCCAAAGCTCCTGTTGCTTCTGAATCTGCTGAACGTCCAGTTGGGACCTCTGTGAATATTCAGAATCCGGCACTTGATGTCGCCAAACCCTCCTCCATACAAAAGACTCCCGCTTCTTCAATTGGCCCGAGTGGCATAGTGAACGAAGAATCTGATGAGATGCTGAGGCTCATCAAGAAAAGCGAGTATAATGTTGTAGACCAGCTTCTACAAACGCCATCTAAGATCTCCATACTATCCTTGCTGTTGCATTCAGAACCCCATAGGGAGGCTCTGCAGAAAGTCCTGGATCTGGCGTATGTTGATCACGACGTCACCATCGAACAGTTTGATAGCATAGTTGCAAACATCACTTCTTGCAACACTTTGAGTTTCAGTGACGCTGATCTCCCGGAGGAGGGGAGAGACCACAACATGGCTTTACATATCTCTCTGAATTGCAAATCCGATGCTATGTCCAACGTGTTGGTGGACACTGGATCATCGTTAAATGTATTGCCAAAATCCACACTCTCCAGATTGTCATATCAAGGTCCTCCTATGAGGCAGAGTGGGGTCGTTGTGAAAGCTTTTGATGGGTCGCGCAAGACCGTGATTGGGGAAGTTGATCTCCCTATCAAAGTAGGACCAAGTGATTTCCAAGTTACTTTCCAGGTAATGCATATTCACCTATCATATAGTTGTCTCTTAGGCAGACCATGGATTCACGAGGCTGGCGCCGTGACATCCACCCTACACCAGAAGCTGAAATTTGTGAAAAACAAGAAACTGGTCGTAGTAGGGGGAGAAAAGGCTCTCCTGGTTAGCCATCTGTCTTCTTTCTCGTATATCGACGCAGAGGATGAAGTTGGAACTCCATTCCAAGCTTTATCTATTGATGAACCAATTGAGAAGAAGGCTCCTTCATTCGCTTCCTACCGTGATGCGAAGCTGGCCATTGAGTGTGGCGCAGTTGCTGGTTTGGGAAGCTGATTGAACTTGAAGATAATAAATCCCGGGCTGGCATTGGCTACTGTTTTGGGGCATGTAATGAGCAAGGTTTTTTCACGAGTGGAGGATTCATCCATGCTGATCAACCTGAAGAAGAGGCTGCTACTATCTTGGAAGAGGATGCAGAGGACCTGAACAATTTCGTTATTCCTGGTGGTGTCTGCCACAATTGGGTCGCTGTAGATGTTCCTACAGTCATCCATAGATCAGAGTAAATTGTTCACTTTGTTTAAAACCCTTCTCCCATGCCAAAAGGAGAAGTGATGACATTGTTGGCAGCATATATACAATGATGTTTTCATTCAATTAATGCATTGTTAAACATTTGTTTTCCCTTTGTTTTCACTTTTTGCCTTTGCATGAAATCAATGATCACAAAAAACCCATAAAAACAAGAATAAAAGCAACCCTTTCATCTGCATAATGGTTCGCTTGTTTAAAATTTTAAAGTTCTTCATTAACCCAAATCATTATGCAGGTTGGTTCTAAAACCCATTGAACATAATGATCCAACGCCATCTCCCAATTTTGAATCCCCTGTATTCGAGGCAGAGGAAGATGATGTTGAAGGGATTCATGATGAGATTACCCGTCTCCTTGAGCACGAAGAGAAGATCATTCAGCCGCATCTCGAAGACTTAGAAACAGTCAACTTGGGGTCTGAGGATTGTGTTCGTCTGGTGAAGATTGGGGCACTTCTTGAAGAGTCAGTCAAGAAGGATTTGACCAGTCTGCTACGAGAATATTCAGATGTCTTTGCTTGGTCCTACGAAGACATGCCGGGTCTAGATACAGACATTGTGCAACATTTCCTGCCTCTGAAGCCTGAGTGCGTGCCTGTGAAGCAGAAGCTCAGAAGAACTCATCCAGATTTGGCAGTGAAGATCAAAGAGGAAGTTCAGAAGCAAATTGATGCGGGGTTTCTGGTGACTTCTACATATCCTCAATGGGTGGCCAATATTGTGCCTGTTCCTAAGAAGGACGGAAAAGTCCGTATGTGCGTTGATTACAGAGATTTGAATAAAGCTAGTCCGAAAGATGATTTCCCTCTACCACACATTGACATGTTGGTAGACAATACAGCTAAATTCAAAGTCTTTTCCTTTATGGACGAATTTTCCGGTTATAATCAAATCAAGATGGCACCAGAGGATATGGAGAAGACAACATTCATCACACCTTGGGGAACATTCTGTTATCGAGTGATGCCTTTCGGTTTGAAGAACGCCGGAGCCACGTATCAACGAGCTATGACTACCTTGTTTCACGATATGATGCACAAGGAGATAGAGGTCTACGTTGATGATATGATTGCCAAGTCCCGAACGGAGGTTGAACATGTCGAGCATTTGTTGAAGCTTTTTCAGCGTCTGAGGAAGTTTAGACTTCGCCTGAATCCGAACAAATGTACATTTGGAGTCCGTTCCGGTAAGTTGTTGGGTTTTGTGGTAAGTGAAAGAGGTATTGAGGTTGATCCTGCGAAGGTCAAAGCAATACAAGAGATGCCTGCACCCAAAACTGAGAAGCAAGTCCGAGGTTTTCTTGGCCGCTTGAACTACATATCCAGATTTATATCCCACATGACTGCCACATGTGCGCCGATATTCAAGCTTCTCCGGAAAGATCAGTCTCATGATTGGACCGAAGATTGCCAGAAAGCTTTCGATAGTATCAAAGAGTATCTGTCTAAACCTCCAATTTTGTCTCCGCCTGTAGAAGGAAGACCTCTGATTATGTATCTGACAGTTCTTGAAGACTCGATGGATTGTGTACTCGGTCAGCAAGATGAATCAGGGAAGAAGGAATTTGCTATATACTACCTCAGTAAGAAATTTACTGATTGTGAGTCTCGGTACTCTATGCTTGAGAAGACGTGCTGTGCTTTGGCTTGGGCCGCTAAGCGTCTGCGCCAGTACATGATAAATCATCCAACTTGGTTGATATCCAGAATGGATCTGATTAAGTATATCTTCGAGAAGCCTGCTTTAACTGGGAGGATTGCCCGTTGGCAGATGTTGTTGTCTGAGTATGATATCGAGTATCGAGCTCAGAAAGCTATCAAAGGTAGTATCTTGGCTGACCATTTAGCGCACCAGCCGATTGAAGATCATCAGGCTATTCAGTATGACTTCCCTGACGAGGAAATTCTGTATTTGTAAATGAAAGATTGTGATGAGCCTACACTTGATGAAGGTCCGGAACCTGGTTCCAGATGGATGATGGTGTTTGGCGGCGCTGTTAATCAATATGGAAATGGAATTGGGGTAGTGATCATTACTCCTCAAGGTTCGTATATTCCATTTACAGCAAGGCTAACTTTCAAATGCACGAACAATATGGCTGAGTACGAAGCCTGTATTATGGGACTAGAAGAATGCATTGACTTGAGAATCAAGCATCTTGATGTATATGGTGATTCGACCCTGGTTGTCAATCAGATCAAGGGTGAATGGGAGACGAATCAGCCAAGTCTCATCCCATACAGAGATTATGCAAGAAGGATTTCAACATTCTTCACAGAAGTTGAATTTCATCATATTCCTCGAGAGGATAATCGGATGGGAGATGCGCTCGCTACGCTTGCTTCCATGATTGTGGTCAGACGGTGGAATGATGTCCCCAATATTACTGTGATGCGCTTGGACAGACCAACTCACATATTTGCAATTGAAGAAGTGAAAGATGACAAGCCTTGGTATTTTGATATCAAGAATTTCCTCCAGAATCAGGTCTACCCGCCTAGGGCATCTGTGAAAGATAGGAAAACTTTGAGAAGGTTGTCAGGCAGTTTCTACCTCAGTGGTGAAGTACTGTATAAGAGAAATTTTGATATGGTTTTGCTCAGATGCGTGGATAGACACGAAGCAAACCTGTTGATGACTGAGGTCCATGAGGGTTCATTTGGTACTCATTCCAATGGACATGCCATGGCTAAGAAGATGTTGAGAGTAGGCTACTATTGGCTGACAATGGAGTCTGACTGCTGCAAATATGTGAAGAACCACAAATGTCAGATTTATGCGGATAAGATTCATATTCCTCCGACACTTCTGAATGTGATTTCATCACCATGGCCTTTCTCTATGTGGGGAATCAACATGATCGGCATGATTGAGCCGAAAGCGTCCAACGGACACAGGTTTATTCTCGTAGCAATTGATTACTTCACCAAATGGGTTGAAGCCGCTTCGTATGCGAATGTGACTAGATAAGTGGTTGTGAAGTTTATCAAAAACCAGCTGATTTACCGTTATGGTGTGCCAGAGAGGATCATTACTGATAATGGATCTAATCTGAATAACAAGATGATGGAAGATTTGTGCGCTGAATTCAAGATTGCACACCATAATTCCTCTCCCTACAGACCTAAGATGAATGGGGCTGTTGAAGCTGCTAATAAAAATATCAAGAAGATCATCCAGAAGATGACTGTCACGTACAAAGATTGGCATGAGATGCTGCCATTTGCTTTGCATGGTTATCGTACGTCGGTACGCACTTCAACAGGGGCAACCCCTTTCTCTCTTGTTTACGGCATGGAGGCCGTTCTCCCAGTAGAGGTGGAGATCCCATCAATGAGAGTCTTGATGGAAGCCAAGTTGACTGATGCTGAATGGATTCAGAGTCGTTACGACCAACTGAATTTGATTGAAGAGAAGAGATTGACTGCCATGTGCCATGGTCAGTTATATCAGCAGAGAATGAAGAAAGCATTCGATAAGAAGGTCAAGCCTCGTGTGTTCCGAGAAGGTGACCTTGTGCTCAAGAAAGTTCTGTCTTTGGCGCCCGATTCCAGGGGCAAGTGGACTCCAAACTACGAGGGTCCATATGTTGTTAAGAGAGCCTTTTCAGGCGGTGCTTTGATGCTTACAACAATGGATGGGGAGGATTTCACTCGTCCTGTGAATTCAGATGCAGTCAAGAAATACTTTGCCTAAAAAAAAAGGTATATGCAAATGAAAAACAGAATAGCTCGCTAAGTTGAAAACCCGAAAGGGCGGCTTAGGCAAAAATGAGCGTCTCGGTGGAGAATCCGCAAGGGTAATCCAGGCAAAAGTTAGAGTCTTAAAAATATATATTTGCATCCCTCTAGATTGAGTACCTCACCCTGAGGCAATCTAGGCAAAAATTAGGGATTTGGCAAGTAACTGCATCCTGACAAGACTTTCTGTTCGCCAGTCATCATTTCGTCAGAAGATTCTCGATTCGTCGTCAACTGAAGCTTCGAATACATCGAGATTCAAATTGGTAGAGAAAGGATCATTATGTTCAATGTAGTCCTTTTCCAATATATATCACTGATTTCAAATTTGTACAGATCTATGGAGTCTTGCCATTTGCAGGCTACCATTCCATCAAATAAATTTGAGCTTTTATCCAATTATTTGCACTCTTATTTGTTTCAATTCAACAAAGGTTTTGCATGTTTTAATTGATAAAATATCATTGTTTCATACAAATCAAATTTTTTCAAATTTGTTGTTTTAAACAAAGTGAATATTCGCAATGTTGAAAGGATACTTAAGAATACCTCAGTGCTCTCCCAAGGGTGGCATGATTTCCTACAGGTAAGACATTTGTTCGTATTCCTGGTTTGGTTGTATCCTTTTTCTCCAGATCTTTGGTGGGGTTGTTCCCCAATATAATCGCAGGCAAAATGTTGTTGAAGACTTAGTTTTCTCCAGCAGCAGTCTTCCCCAGCGTGGGTACTTTCCTTATGGAAGATTCGGCGGTTGATGGTTTGGCATCCTGGTACCCCGTCACTTTCTCCAGTGAGTCGCTACTCCCAGACCTTATTTGTCTCCATGGCGCAGTCGTGAACAGAGCAGTTATTAATATCCCCATTGCAGTCGTGAGCAAAGTGGTTGTCACCCTCCCAGTGCGGTTGCCAGTGGAGTTGTTGCTTTCTCTCCATCAGAGTGTTGTTTCTCCTCAGCAGAGCAGGATTTATTTTCCTACTCAGTGGTTGATTGGGTTGATATCCCAGTATTTTTATCCATATCTCCTCAGCGTTGTCTGCAGAATGGTTGTTGTGGCAAGTGTTGCCTGTTGAACCTCCCTCAATCCCCGGTATGGTCGGTTGATGACTCCGTCATCCAGAGACTGGATTGATTTCCTGATTGCTTTTGATCCTCAGTAGAGTGGCTTTTATTGCAGAATCTACTGATATGATCCGTCAGATGTATATTCTCCCCGAGTAGAGTGGTCTGTTGCAGAATTTACTTGTGTGGTGCCTTCTCCTTCAGTGGGTTGTTCCCTAAGAGAGTAGTTGACAGTTTTCCCCAGTAGAGTTGCTTATGCAGTTAGATTCTACTTGGGTGATTTCGTCCTCCTGCAGTGGATTGTTCCCCGGAGTTGTTAGAGTTGCAGTGACTTTTGTTTCTCAGTTGATACTGGGATCCCCTGCAGATGTTTTGAGATCTCTCTTCTCCCCCAACAGATTCATCTTAATGGCAGGATTGCCCGTTGGGACTTTCTGTGCCTTGGTTGGGACTTTCGCTGATCCGTCACTCAGAGATTTGGTGTTTCCTGATATCCCTAATCCTCTGCTTCCCTAGCAGTATCCGCAGATCTTTGCTTTACAGCATGTAGATCTCCGCAGATTGGCTTTCCAGCTGGTTTTCCCCTGGAAGTATAATACCGGGCGTTTGATTCCTGGACCTGTCGTGTTAGATATGTCTGTTTTGTCAGCATTCATCAAACATAATTACGCATATTCATGCATATTCATAAGCAGTAAGATATTCATGTTGCATTATTTGCCATATATCTATTGATTGTTGTGTCTCCTGCTATGGATGATATAGATCTCTTTATAGATCTTCCTAAAGCAGATGTCGGGTGCTTTAAATCTCCCCATGCAGAGTCAGCCCCATAAGCAGAAAGTGTCTGTATTTCCTTCTGCAGTTCCCCACTGAGTTAAACCCTCGTGGATGACGGTTTCTTCCGTTCCCTCCCAACACATATATTGGGATGGATGTTCCTATTTGAGTTATATCCTCATTAGGATGTGTCTTGATTCAGTCTGTCTTTTCGGAATATTCCCGAATTGGCGTTTTGTCAACTATCTTGTGCTTCCCAGTGGGTTGTTCCCCCAGCGGAGTTTTCGGGCCTCTACCCTTATACCGGTAGTTGTAAGTCCTATTTTCCTTGCCCTTTTGATGGAATTGGTGGTTATATACCTTTTATTCCGCGGCAAGAGTGTTGGTTTCCCGTGCGGATTTGCGATTTATTCTATCCCCACGCGGAGTCGTTGGTTTTCTGCCCAGTATTCGGTAGATGTAAACCCTAATTTGTGGTCACCCCCACCAGAGTATGGCTATTACCCCGTATTCGGTAGTTGTAAGTCCTATCTCTTTTCCCCTAGCAGAGGTAACCTTTGTGGTTCGTTCTGTTTGTTGGTGAATTTTCTGTTGTTGTGGTTTCATCCCTAACATAGTTGGTATCTCCCTGTGGTGATTTCTATCCCCAGTTGAGTTTGTGGTCTTCTACCCCGTATTCGGTAGTTGTAATTCCCATGTTGTGTCTTCTCCCCTGTGGAGTTTGTGCCTTGTGGTACAGGTGGATAATTGCCGGATGCTTGCAATTTTATCCCAGTTAGATTTTCGGTATTCTACCCCGTATTCGGTAGATGTAAACCCTAATTTCTCCCTTTTGCAGAGTTAACCTTGTTGTTCATCCTAACTGATGATGGTTACTCTTTGTGGTTATCTTCATTCGTTGTTCGATGTTGATATTCCTCTTTGCTTCTGGGCAATTGCCGGATGCTAGCAATTGTTTCCTCGGCAAGTCAGTCTTCTGGATCATTGCCGTATGCTTGCAATGTTATCCCTTTTGAAGTCTCCAGTGGGTCTTTTCACCGTTTGCTAGTGATTTGTTCCCCGGATCATTCATTATATATCAATGCATCCCCAGCTTCTGTGGATAATTGCCGGATGCTCGCAATTTATCCCCAGCGGATCTTCTTTCATTTACCCTTTTGTTGGTAATGTTTGTTGCTTCTTTTGATCGGTCATCTTTATATACCTGGTTTGGTATCCCGATGCCTTTCTTCTTCGGTCGATTTATCCTTTATTAACCCAGTAACCGGTTATGGATAATCTTCCCTGCGAGTATATTATTCACGGTCTGCCGGTAATGAATAATACATCTCAGGCACTCGTCAGTCGAAGCCTTTTGTGTTTCCCTGGTCAAGTAAGATCCGTTATTTCCCTCTGCGGAGTCGAATATTCTTTGTTGTTGGATAATTGCCGGATGCTTGCAATTTATTCCTTTGAGTTGTCTTTCGTTTACCCGGATGCTTGGTATCGATTGTCTCTCGTTTTGGGTTAGTCACCTATTATATACTTTGGTATCGCTGGTGTCTTCTCCTTTCGAGTGTATTATTCACGGTCTGCCGGTAATGAATAATATATCTCATGCGCTCTTCGGTTGGATTCCTTTGTTGATTTTCCCCAACTGACCAAGATTCGTATTCTTTGTAGAATCGAATGTCCAGTCTTTAACCAGTTTGTGTTTGGGATGATGAGTGTTTTGGCATATATACCAATTCACGTTTTCGGTAGATCACCTATTATATACTTCGGTATCTCTGGTGTTTCTTACCATGCGAGTTTATTATCTACGTTCTGACGGTAATAGATAATATATCTCATACGAGTATTCTTATCCACGGTCTGCCGGTAATGGATATTATATCTCATGCACTCTTTGGGTTTGTGTCCCCAGTTGAGTAGGATTCGTCTTCCCTTTGTGGATTCGAATATCCATCCTGTAAGTCGATTTGCTTTTTCAAGCCCTCCCTTCGGATGATGAGTGTTTTGGCATATATACCAATTCACATTTTGGTCAGGTCACCTATTATATACCTCGCTATCTCTGGTGTTCCTTCCTTTCTACTCCCTATTATGACCTCGGTCCCTTGTGGAGTCAGATTTTCCTGAGTTTATGTACCTTTTTCAGGTCTTTCTCGGATGTTTGGTTGATTGATATCTCTCACCCTTATACCGGTCTTAGATACTCATTCTTCCTGAGTTTGTTACCCTTATACCGGTAACACCTCATTCTTTGGTGCTTCCCCAGTGTGAGTCCTTCACTTCCCCAGTGAGGTCTCCGGTCTGATTTCTGTTATCCCCTAATCAGAGTCGTGTCCTGTTCACGCTATGTCAGTTTTGTCTTTCCCCAACTCAAAGTCGTGTCCTGCTCACGCATTTTTTCTTTTACTATCCCCAATAAGAGTCTTGTTAGAGTCTCTGTTCCTGGTGAGTGTATTACTCTGATGGATCGTCTTTTCTTCTGTGTGAATCATATATCCCCACAGATTTTTTCTTTTTTGCATGCATACATTTGCATCATGAGGTCTCTTAGGGACCAAAATTTGTCTCATTACTGTTATTTAAGCCTATTCTACCGCGTCGAGATGAAGATTTCTAAACTTCACTTCTCCGGCTAGAATGACCTTAAATAGGGGCATCTGTAAGACCCCAATTTTGTCCCTAAGATACCTCATGGCCCATATCATATCATATCATGGCCTCAAGGATCATTGCATACCCTAGCTTCCCTCCTAGTGGGTGGGATACCTTGTAAGTGTGATTCTTGATCACCAAGCATGTATTGCATTTGTATGTCATTGCTTTTCATATGTTTACTAACCAAAAGTACAAAAATATTGTCATCTAACCATGTTACTTGCAGATGAAGCAAACTAGGTCAAACAGTCAAAATCAGGCATTGAGCATTGGATGGTGACCATTCTTGAAGAATTTGGACACCATGATCCTTCATCAAGAGTTCATTTAAGTTGTGATATCATTTGGAATCAAGATCTCATGTGGTAGAGGCTTGGAACTCATCAGAACATGGCCCAGTCAACCAAAACCCTAAAAAAGTCAACTGTGGTCAACTGTGCATTTTATCAGGATTTGGAAGGTGTGAGATGGTTGGAAAAGTCTCATTCATGTCCATATGAGCCTCATTTGGCATTTCAAAGATCATCATTGAAGGATTTGAAGTCAGGCAAGAAGTTTCCAAAAATGGAAATGACCTGTAATTCTCACCTGCCAAAAATGGAAAGTATTGCTCCTCAAAATTACTTCATCATACAAGCTTCAAATCAAAATTTGTCCAACATGAAAGTTGAAGATCTTGTTCTTGCCTTTCCAAAAAGTCCAAGAACACTCAATTCCCATGTGTGGTTGGCAAGTTATGGTCCAATCATTTTCAGAAAATGCCTAAATTCAAAGTGCCATAACTTTCACATGGAATGGCCAAATTGGATGGTTCTTCTTTGAGCAAACCACATTTGATGTGCACTATCCAAATCCATCATCACATTTCACCAAAAACCTTCACATAAAAAGGTCATTTTTCAAGTGAACCATTTAAAAATTGGTGGGGAAAAAGGCCAAATTTTTAAATACATGGAATTTTCACATGAAACCAATTCCAATAGCTTCCAAATGATTTTTATGATTTGCTTGAGGTGAAAAAGTACTGTTCCATTGGTTCAAGGGGCATAAGGGCAAAATTGGCCAAATGGCATAAAAATGCATTTTGCTAATCATCTAATTTTGGTTAATCATGATTAAAGGATGGATTAAGAGCATGTATAAAAGCCTAATCCTAACAGAATTGAAAGGATCCATAACCATTTTTCAGATCAAATCACAAAAAATTCTCAAAATTCTCTCACTTTTCTCCATTTTCACATACACTCTTTTTCATCAATTCTTCAAGAATCCTTTGATCTTTGTGCTTTCTTTTGTAGCATTCATCATTTGCAGGTAATTTGCAAGGTCTGTTGAAGCAATTGAGGAAGAAAACCGTGCCAATTCTCACTGTGCAACCTTGAGCTCTTCAATGGCAATTGGCAAATTCTTCATGTTCGTGCATTGTTGAGCTGAGAAATCATCACCATACACCTTCTTGAGCAACATACTCCATCTGTTTTCATCAATTGGAACCAAACTCGCGCGGATTTCACATTTGATTCATCAAGAGGTAAATTTTCGAAACCTCCAATTCTTGAAATCAACATGTGGATTCAATAGATCCTTGAACATAGAGTATACTGGTGCTTGAATCGTGTGATTTCGTCCATTATTCGTCAAGATATTCGGATTCAAAGTTTGCATGTCAAAACTATTTTGGATTAGATCTTTTTGTGTGATAACTTCTGGACAAATCCATTACCATATCCATGATCCTCGTTGCATGCTGATTCCAACCATGTATAGTTTGTACATTTTCGTGCCAATTTGTTCTTCACGAATTCTGGATATGAAGAACAATGATGAACGCCTCAAGAACAGCTGCAATTCGCGTGTTTGATCTTATTTCTTGCCTTTCCATTTTAAAAACATGTTTCCCGCGCGCATAAGCGAATCACAAGGTGACACGCCATTTAGTTGGACGCAGCGTTTTGATCCTGGCTGAGCTTAATTACCAAAATGCCACGCTGTTTTAATTAATTCATTCTTAAACTTAAATAATTATTTCATTCTTTCACCAAACTTCAAAAAATCATAATTAAATCATCCCTAATCCAAATTGAGTGAGGATTTTTTTGATGATCTCCAAATTTTGTCTAGTTTTTTTTTGGCATGGTAATTAAAGTTGTGCCTGGTGATTTTTTGGATTTGTCTAATGATCTTTGACATGTGTGCATTATATGTATGTTTTACCATTTCCTTCATAAAATAATGATGCATTATCCAAAATGAATGAAATTTCACATGCCTATTCTTGACTCTTTCCTGGTGATTTTGATGTATAGTTTGCAATTTTTGAGTCCCTGGTTAGAGAGATATGATGTGATCTTCATGAGTGTGACAATATGTGTCACACTATGCTATGCTATGTTCATGATTTTATTTTTCATACTTATGCTTTGCCTATGGCTCTGATTTTTTGCATGTGATATCATATACATGTCTAGTTTCACCATGATTTTTGTGGATTTAATTGATCCATTTCCTATTTGATTGATATTTTTGTTGGTTGTTTAGTCATTTTAGGGTTTTTCTTGAGTAGCCAACTTACATAGCTTGTGAAATTCTCATACCTTATCACATGAAGATGAAATTTGGTGGAGTGTTTATTAACATGTTTAACTTCATCTTGGATTTGGTCCCATTCATTTCTCATTTGTTTTCACTGTTTTACAATTGTTTGAAGTTGACACACAATTTGTGACCTAGTTTAGGTTGGTTTGTGCATACCATGATTTCCTGATTTAATTTACCTACTTCCTCTTGTCCAAATAACATGAAATTTGATATATAGCTCATTTAATGTCTTCTATATAGACTTGATTTTTTGTGGAGTTTATTGAGCTGTTTTGGTATTTGTTTGATTGTGATCATTCTGTTTGTTCATATGTGGTTCACACTTGCCTACTTTGACTTAAATTGTGCATAAAATGAATTTAGTGCATAGTTTTGATATGGGACCAATTGCTCCTCCTTCTTAATTGATTTATCTTGACTTTGATCATTTTTCACTTGCTGTTTCAAATTTTTTACCTCCTTTTGACCCTAGGCTTGTCCTAGTGGTCTTACTTCTCACATTTGAGTTGTTTTTTCAGGTTAAAGAAGCAAATGCTTTAAGGATTTAATTCAAGTTGACTAATGTTGTTTCACTTGATGTTATAAACTAACTTGTCTTGTTTTGTAGGGTGCTTGGTTCCCTTGAGCTTTTGTGCTTTGCACATTACATTGTTTGATTATACATTGCTGTTGGCTCCTATGCTGTTTATTTTGACTTTGTGCTTGGTACTGATTATATTTGATTGATTTCAGGTACCATAGTTGCTTATAGTTCCTTGAGAACTTGCATTTCTTTGCTTGAGTAGCATTTGCAATTGAGGTAGACTCTCTTGTCTCCATGTAGTCTGGAAGACCTGGCATGTTATTTAGCCAGGCAACTGTCTGAAGTCCCCCTTAAGGGGCAATGTTTGTGGTTGTTTATTATTGTGCTAAGCAGGAAAGTCCTTCATAAACGCAAATTGGCAGAACCCAAGAGATAAGCAACCTATCTCCTGCTAGTCTGTGAGTCACTCACATTGCTCACACTACTTGTGTTTGAAGCATGTTGAGTAAAACCCAAGATCTATCGAGTCTTCACTTGGGGAGAGAGTTCCATCTTTCTGAACTCCCCCACCTTCTTATGTTCACATGCTCTCTCTGACTAGAGATAGAAGCAATGAGGCACACCCCTCATATCCTTTCATCTGCTTCACCTTGGCTCTCAATGTCAAGGTTAAGAGCGACACTTACCTATTACAATGGACTTTCATAGTCAAACCCTTTGATTGAGCCTAATTGTTTGGTTATAGAGTGTGCTATATGACTGTGTGATTCATTGCTCATTTGTACATGTTTGCTTGCATGCCTTAGTGCATTTATCATCATTTATTGCTCCTTGTAGCATGACCATCATTTCATACCTATGTGATTTGTTTGCTTACCCATTGAGGAACCAGTTATAAGTCCCTGTAAGTTGGCATCTGTTCCCATGATATGGAAGGGATAGAGTGCAAGACCATCTCATTGGTCACTCATATCCATTGCCTAGTGCATTTGTTTGTTGTATGTGAGGATACAATTGTAAGTCCCTGCAAGTTGGCATTTGTACTCCCATGATCATATGTTGGAGGATGGGATAAGTCCAGACGGATTGGCTTCCAACTTCCATGTTTGTTTTGTTTTAAGGATAGTGGTGTAAATCCATTGAGTGGTATCTGGTGTCCGCTTTTGTTTTGTTTTGTGAGATTGGAGTAAGTCCATCCGTTGGCTTCCGGTATCATTGTTTTGTTTTAAGGATAGTGGTGTAAATCCATTGAGTGGTATCCGGTGTCCGCTTTTGTTTTGCTTTTGTGGGATTGGAGTAAGACCATTGAGTGGCATCCGGTACCATTTGTTTGTTTATTTTGTTATTGCTCATTGCCCATTCCAAAGGACACACTTGAATCATCTCCTATATGATTTCAAGAGGTGAACCTTCTAGGAAGTTTTACGCTCCATCTTCATCCATTCACCTCTTTATCCAAACCCTTTTCACACATTGCTTTCAAAAAAGAAAAACTTGAGATATAATTGTGCAAACATTTCCATGTTTTCCAAATTAGAAACCTGGACCTTATGTCCTTGACTTTTTCAAACTCCATTTCATAATACTTCTTTGAATCAATCTTAATCATACTTTGACTCCCCTTTTGTGAATAATCATAATCAACTAACTTCACCCACTCAATTGTTTTGGCTTTGTCCATCCTTGTTAATCTTTTCATGCATTAGCCATAGGTTTCAATTCTCATTGTGGTTGATGTAAACCTCACCCTATCCTTAGTGAGTCGACTATAAGACTTCAGTACTGAAAACAGGGTTAACCCCTCTAGTACGTCGAAGCTATCCTCGCATGGTGGATGTTGGTCTTGGTCGAGTTTTCTCCCATTGATAATGAAAAGCCTTAAGTGCTTGTGTTTTAAAATGAACTCACTAATTTTTGGAAATCTTTTAGCCGAACTACGATGTTTTGATCCTTACCTTTGATGGAAGGTACGTAGGCAACGGGTTCATCCGTTCAAACACAAAAATAATTAACTTGTACATTCTTTTCTCATCATCCCATTCATGTTTGCACAATAAATATTTCAAACAAATAAACAATTTTATACAACAAGTGTGAAAAGGGCTCCCTATGAGTACCTAGGACGCAGTGGGTGCCTAACACCTTCCCATTGTGTAATTTACCCCTTACCCAGACTCTCTGATCTTTTTATTAGTTTTCTACGCGTAAAACTTCTTAGGCTTTTGTTCGCTTTTTAGCCAGTCCTTTGGATAAATAAAAGTGCAGTGGCGACTCGTTTCATTGTATGCTTTGCTTATGGTTTAATCAATAGATCATATAGCGACGAATACACCGCTACACCTGCGCATGGTCAAAGGGGGGTGAATGCAATCTTGGAGGAAAACAGGATCGGGCTGTCAAGTGTTGATCAACTGAAGACTCCTTTGGCTGAGGTCAAACGACAGTTATTGTTAAATGGGGTTTATCCGGGCTGTGACGATGGCTGTGCTGAGTGCATTGTTACCCCTGAAGGGTGTATGCTCTTGAGAGAGACTGTTCAAAGGCTGATGGACGAGGGAAGTATTCGGGTTGAAAACACTGATATGGAGAAAGATGAAGTCTCCACCATAACGATTTACTTCGACCCGGTTGATTTGTCAACTCTGGCGGAGGCGGCTCCAGTTACCATCACGGTACCTGGACCAATTCCCTATGACAAAGATGATGTCGTGTCGTGGCATTATGGTGGGGAAGTCTATTGCAATGGAGAGAGGGTAGAGGATCAGACTGCAAGTGAAACCACCGTTTCAAAGGTGGATAATGCCGGTCCCAGTGGTTTCACTCGCAGTGGAAGACAGTTTGCTCCTGACGCCTTGAGGGGAGGAGAAGGAGAAAAAGAGAAAAAAGATAAGGCCAAGGCTTTAGCCAGGGCAAAAGGAAAACAAGTAATGGTGAATGATGGTACTCCCGTAGTGACACCGGCGCCTGTTGGGTCGGAAGAAAAACTTGATGATGATGCAGAAGAATTCCTTAGAATCATCAAGAAGTCTGAGTACAAGCTTGTGGACCATCTGCAGCAGACTCCTTCCAAAATCTCAATTCTGTCATTGCTGTTAAGCTCTGAGGGGCATAGAGAGGCTTTGATGAAAATTCTGAAAAAAGCCTATGTTCCTCAGGAGATAACGATTAACCAGTTGGAGACAGTGGTGTCTAATGTTCATGCCAGCCATGGGTTGGGTTTTACCGACATGGATTTGACTGTAGATGGAAGAAATCATAATCGGGCTTTGCACATTGCGATGGAATGTAAGGGGGCCGTGCTGTCGCATGTGCTGGTTGATACCGGCTCCTCTTTGAATGTGTTGCCAAAGAAGGCCTTGGCAAAGTTGAATTGCGAAGGATTGATCCTGACGCCTACTGACCTGATAGTGCGGGCTTTTGATGGGTCGAAGCGGGCTGTATTTGGAGAAGTTGAGCTTCCGGTGAAGATTGGCCCAGAGGTGTTCAAGTCTGTTTTCTATGTCATGGATATTCAGCCAGCATACAGTTGCCTGTTGGGTCGCCCATGGATCCATGCTGCTGGGGCAGTGACGTCGACTTTGCATCAAAAGCTAAAATATATCTGGGAAGGACAGGTCGTTACCGTCTGCGGAGAAGAGGATATCTTTGTCAGCCACCTTTCATCTTTCAAGTACGTTGAAATGGACGGTGAGATATGGGAGACGCCGAGTCAAGCATTCGAAACCGTCAAGGTGGGGAATGCTCTTTTTGCCAAAGAAGAGGAGAAACCGTCCATATCTTCGTACAAACAGGCCGCTGAGGTGGTGAAGAATGGAGAGGCTCCTGGTTGGGGTAGGATGATGGATATCTCCGCCAAGAAAGACCGTTTCGGAGTGGGATATCAGCCGGGCAGAGGCTCATCTGGACAAGGCAGAGGACGTTGTCCGACCGTCACATTCACCAGTGCCGGAATGTTGGATCCGGATCACATCTGCATGGTGGGTGACGAAACTGATAGTGACTATGAAATGGACCGATGGATAAAGCCATGCGCACCGGGGATGGGAATCCAGAACTGGAAGGCTGAAAAGATCATCACGGTCACTCTGCTCGAAGAGTAATAATTTTTGTTTCAATTTTATCTGCATGAAAACCATACGTGTTGCCCGACACGTAATGGTTCATTGTAAGGGCCACCTCATATTTCATTTTGCAAAATTTTGCATTATCAATAAATGGATGTTTTTCAATTAAAAGCGGTGTTCCCTGTTTTTCATTTATTTTTAAAACGAAACGAATAATAAAAATGGCAATGTTTTCATTTCCTTTTCGATTTGTCTCGCTCCGGTTCTAAAGCAATGCATGAATCAACATTCATGCAGATGCGATCTCTCTCCGGATCTCATTGATAACAATCCTGTTACACCCTCATATGACTTCGACAATCCAATCTATCATGCCGAAGAAGAAGGCGAAGAAGATTGTGAACTTCCGGGGGAATTAGCCAGGTTGTTAAAACAAGAGGAGAAGGTGATTCAGCCGCATGAAGAGCAAATTGAGGTTGTGAATTTGGGTACCGACGAGGTCAAGAAAGAAGTGAAAGTTGGGGCTGCTTTGGAGGAAAGCGTTAAGAGCAGAATGGTGGCGTTGTTGAAAGAGTATGTCGACATCTTTGCCTGGTCTTATCAAGATATGCCAGGGTTGGATACCGATATCGTTGTGCACAAGCTACCGTTGCGAGCAGATTGTCCTCCAGTGAAGCAGAAGTTGCGCAGAACTCGACCTGACATGGCGATGAAAATTAAAGAGGAAGTGCAGAAGCAATGGGATGCTGGTTTCCTTGCTGTCACTAATTATCCGCCATGGGTCGCGAACATCGTGCCAGTCCCGAAGAAAGATGGGAAGGTGAGAATGTGTGTGGACTACCGAGATCTGAACAGAGCTAGTCTGAAAGATGATTTTCCGTTACCTCACATTGATGTGTTGGTAGATAATACAGCTCAATTCTCGGTGTTTTCCTTCATGGATGGCTTTTCTGGCTATAATCAAATCAAAATGTCGCCAGATGATATGGAGAAAACAACGTTCATCACACCGTGGGGCACTTTTTGTTACAAGGTGATGCCATTTGGTCTCAAAAACGCCGGTGCTACTTATCAGAGAGCCATGGTGACTTTGTTTCATGATATGATTCATCATGAAATTGAATGCTATGTTGATGACATGATAGCAAAGTCCCAAACAGAAGAGGGGCATTTGGTAGATCTGGCCAAGTTGTTCGACCGACTAAGACAATTCAGACTGAGGTTGAATCCGAACAAGTGCACTTTCGGAGTGCGGTCCGGTAAATTGCTGGGGTTCATTGTAAGTGAGAAAGGAATCGAGGTTGATCCTGCTAAAGTAAAAGCAATAAGAGAAATGCCTGAACCAAGAACAGAGAAGGAGGTTCGTGGTTTCTTAGGTAGATTGAACTACATTTCACGGTTCATATCTCACCTAACAGCCACGTGCGAACCTATATTCAAGTTGTTAAGGAAAGATCAAACGGTCAGGTGGAATAATGATTGCCGAGCGGCATTTGAGAGGATAAAAGAGTATTTGCAGGAGCCTCCGATTCTGATGCCTCCTGTGGAGGGACGACCGTTAATTCTATACTTGACGGTTCTCGAGGGGTCTATGGGGTGTGTATTGGGGCAGCATGACGAGTCTGGTCGAAAAGAGCATGCCATATACTACCTTAGCAAAAAGTTTACCGACTGTGAAAAAAGATATTCACTGCTCGAGAAAACTTGCTGTGCTTTGGTCTGGGCTGCTCGCCGACTGAGACAGTATATGCTGGTTCATACCACTTTATTGATTTCCAAGATGGATCCAATCAAGTACATTTTTGAAAAGCCAGCATTGACCGGACGGGTTGCGAGGTGGCAAATGATTTTGACAGAATATGATATCCAGTATACCTCTCAGAAAGCAATAAAGGGGAGTGTATTGTCTGATTACCTCGCCCAGCAACCCATTGAGGATTATCAACCGATGAAGTTTGAATTCCCTGATGAGGACATCATGTTTCTCAAATCGAAAGATTGCGAGGAACCGATCCCGGAGGAGGGGCCTGACCCTGAATCTGAATGGATTCTGATGTTTGATGGGGCCGTTAACGTGAATGGTAGCGGTGTTGGTGCTGTTTTGGTTACGCCGAAAGGGTCCCACATTCCTTTTGCTGCCCGGCTAACATTTGAGTGCACCAACAACGTGGCTGAATACGAAGCTTGTATCCTGGGGATTGAAGAGGCGATTGATTTGAGGATCAAGAACCTTGTTATATATGGAGATTCAACCTTGGTTGTAAATCAGGTTAACGGAAAATGGTATACGCATCAATCTCATTTAGTTCCATACCGGGATTATACGATGAGATTGTTGACGTTTTTCACCAAGGTGAAAATGCATCATGTGCCTAGAGAGGAGAACCCTTTGGCAGATGCTCTGGCTACTCTGGCTGCCTTGATTAAGGTGCAGTGGTGGAATCAGTTCCCCAGTGTGGAGGTGGGACGTCTGGATAGACCGGCTTATGTGTTTGCTGTTGACACACGCCTGATGATGAGAAGCCGTGGTATTACGATATCAAGCGCTATCTAGAGACTCAAGAGTATCCTGAGGGAGCATCCAAGAAGGACCGAAAGACTCTGCGGAGGTTGGCCATGGTGTTCTATCTGAATAAGGATGGGGTTTTGTATAAGCGGAATTTTGATTGGGTCTTACTCAGATGTGTGGATGATAGAAAAGCAAGCCAGTTGATGAAAGAGGTTCATGAAGGATCGTTCGGTACCCATGCCAGTGGGAATGCAATGGTGAAGAAGCTGCTGAGGGAAGGTTATTATTGGATAACAGTGGAGGCCCAATGTTTCAATTACGTGCGGAAGTGTCATAAATGCCAGATTTATGCTGACAAGGTGCACGTGCCTCCAAATCCGTTGAGCTTAATGTCGTCCCCATGGCCGTTTGCTATGTGGGGCATTGATATGATCGGAAAGATTGAGCCTACAGCTTCGAATGGGCATCGGTTCATATTAGTGGCTATTGATTACTTCACCAAGTGGGTGGAAGCAGCCTCTTATACGAATGTGACGAAGCAGGTCGTTGCCAGATTTCTCAAGAGAGACATCATTTGCAGATATGGGGTTCCCGAGAGAATCATTACTGACAATTGTTCTAATTTGAACAATAAGATGATGGCAGAACTGTGCCGGGAATTCAGGATTGAGCATCACAATTCTTCTCCCTATCGTCCGAAGATGAATGGGGCAGTTGAGGCAGCCAATAAGAATATAAAGAAGATTGTGCAGAAAATGGTGGTGACCTATAAAGACTGGCATGAGATGTTACCGTTTGCCTTACATGGGTATCGAACGTCGGTGCGTACCTCCACTAGGGAAACGCCTTTCTCCTTGGTGTATGGAATGGAAGCTGTGCTACCGGTTGAGGTTCAAATTCCCTCTTTGAGAGTCCTGATGGACGTGAAATTGCAAGAGGCTGAATGGGTAAGGACCCGGTACGAAGAGTTGAGCCTGATTGAGGAAAAGAGGCTGGCGGCCATCTGTCATTGGCAGTTATACCAGCAACGGATGAAGCGTGCTTTTGACCGAAAGGTACGACCTCGTGTGTATAACGTGGGTGATATGGTGCTGAAAAGGATCCTTCCTCCTCAAAACGATCGAAGGGGCAAATGGACACCCAATTATGAAGGTCCATTCGTGGTCAAGAAGGTTTTCTCTGGCGGAGCCTTGTTGTTAACGACCATGGATGGCGAGGATTTTCCATCCCCTGTGAATGCGGACGCAGTTAAAAAATACTTCGTATAAAGAGACCCGCTGGACGAAAAGAATAAAATAGTCCGGGCAAAAATGGGCATCCCGGCGAACCAAAAACATAATGAAAAGGTTCGGGCAAAAATTAGGGATAAAAAGAAAAAACTGTACGCCCGGCAAGTCGAAAACCTGAAAAGGCGACTTGGGCAAAAAAGGGTATCCCGGTGGACTGAAAACCCGGAAGGGCGGTCCAGGCAAAAGAGGGATTGAAACGAACAACTGCGTCTGGCATGATCGTTTGTTGCTTTGGTTAAGGCACATGGATAATCCCCGGTAGGGATCAATCAGAAGCGTCTTGTTCAGAAGGCGGAAAAAGCACGGAGAGTCTGAGGACATATGGGGTGTAACCGAGTTGGAACTCGATGAGATCGCGGTTTCACATTGCCATTAGGATAGATTTTTTCCTTTTGTGCGTAATTACCTCTTTTCAGGAACTGCTTCCTTTGTACTGCTCGATTTGAGCCACACTTTTTAATCAATAAAATGCATATTCAGTCAAATAATTTTGTTTTTGTTTTCATTACCGCTTTGATTGTAAAAACATCCAATTGTTCGTGATAAAGAATCTTGCATTTTAAGACATACAGGTCCCTTCCAATGCATGTTTATAAGATTGAAACTTGAAATCTTATTCGGAAGGTTGAGTGGCTCAAGTGTTGAAATCTTGACACGCTTGGGGCACGGTTTTATCTAACGATCTCTTTTGTAGGTACTGTTAGATATTTTTCACTCACTTGCAGGTTGTGAGGTGGACTCTTTTGACAAAACAGTCCCCACGGAGTCCAATCAGGGACGAATGAATAGTAGAGCGGTGAAAAAGGGACGACGAGGCGTACGACGACCCTTGAGATTAATCAAGAAGACTCTTCAAAGTCGGAAGATTGAAAAGTCCATATAAATCCCAGGAGTTCGATCGCCGTAGAGCACGGAGTGATCGGGAATACAAGGTGATGAATCAGAAAAGTCCAGACGAGTCTGGGAGTTCTCAAAATTGGAAAGTTGACAGTGGGAGTTGGGTATGAATACCATGGTTCGACGAGTCGACGGGTGTTCAGTACCAGAGTTTCCTTATCTCTCCAAGCAGAGTCGGAAGGACTAATTCCCCAGCGGAAGTATCAAAATTTCCTCATCTTCCCTAGCAGGGTCAGGATGGTTATCCCCAGCAGGTTTCAGATCGAAGCTTCCCCAGTCGCCAGGTCGGAAGGTTGTTATTTCCCAGTGGAGGTATCTGTGAGGGTTTCCCAAGTAGAGTCTGGAGTGTTGTATCCCCAGCAAGTCAAAGACTGTTGTTTCCCCACAGAGTGCATTGGTGGTTCTTATCCTCAGCAATTCGCCAAGCGGATTGAGTGCAAAGGAGATCATCCCCAGCAAGGGTTGCTTATCTCCAGCAGCAGTGTTATTCCCCAGTAGGGCGGAAATCAGAGTGTTGTCGAATTCCTCAGCAGAGTATCTCGAGCTCCCCAGAAGAGTCCCTTGAGGGGGATACTTTTTTTATATACATTCATCATGAAAAATAAGCATAACATATTGCATAATAATCGCGTAGCATTTCCATGATTATGGAGCATTACGCTGAAAAAATCAATCATGCATCATTATCACAAGCATAAGCTAGTCTCAAACCGTGGTTACCGTTTGAGAAGTGGTTGTGCCCGAAGGTGAAGGTGTTACTCCGAGGAGCTTAGCATCATGATTATGAAACAAAGATATTCCCCAGTAGTGCGATATTGGAGGAAGAGTTTCTGTCGAGCAGAGATGGAAATGATAATACAAGAATTTTCGGGGTTCAAAAAGAAAGACAAGAAAGAGATAATCCCCAGCTAAGCGCGAAGTGTTCGTTGGCTAGGGTTGAATAGAGATAGCCGGTCCATGGCTTGTTATCCCCAGCATGGGTTGTTGGCATGCGTGCCGTCTCATGTATCACTGTTTTGTTATCTCTGCCGATGCTGATAGGCATGAAGAGTTTCCGGTATCCAGACCGAGGTGGCGTTCAGGCCAGTTGATGGTTTTCAGGCCAGTTGTGGTATTCAGACCAGTTTCCGATTTCCAGATCGAAGAAGTTCTCAACAATCAGGACGAAGAACTTGTGGCACTCAGGCCAGTTTCCGATTTTCAGATCAAAGAAGTTTCCGACGATCAGGTTGACGTACTTGTGGTGTTCAGGCCAATCTTCCGGTAACCAGACCGAGGCGGGTATTCAGACCGATGCGGCGCTCAGGCCAGTTTCCGATACTCAGATCGAAGAAGCTTCCGAAGTTCAGATCGATGCAGCTTGTGGCACTCAGGCCAATTCCCCGGTATCCAGACCGAAGTGGTGTTTAGACCGAAGTGGTGTTCAGACCAAAGTGGTGTTCAGACCAAGGTGGTGTTCAGGCCAATTCCCCGGTATTCAGACCGATATCAATACTCTTATATTCCGATGTTCAGTGAGCAGACTGATGAGCGGCGTTCAGGCCATGGTTCCTGTGTTACCAGTTACCCAGATATTTCTGTTCGGTATTCAGGCCGACTTTCTCCGTGCCAGACGGATTTTTCTTTCAAGATTGCTTCTTTGCCAATTCTGACAGGCATAGTTAATTATTTTCCCATCAGAGTGCAAATTGTTCGTCTGTTCTTGGTATTCAATCACTCTTCACCCTGATCATCTGAAGGCCGAGGCTATTCATATCGACAGGTTCACAGTGGATTGAATAGGGGCAGCTGTAACACCTCAAAATTTGCCCTCCTCTCTTGGGACTAGCTTAACATATTGCATTGCATTCCTTAGGTCATTAGGCATGGCATATTTGCATACCATGTGGCAACATAAGCAAGTCATCCTCAAGGTCTTGATCAGAAGATAAAGAGGTTAAAAGAGTCAAGCTAGGGGTCTCATTGAATGGATCTCTAACCATCTGAGGGTGTGTGCTTCAAATTAGGGTTTCTTGGTTCCTCAAGGAGATTGATCATCATCTTGGTTGAAATGGTACATCATTATCATCATGGTCTTGTCATCACCAAGAGATTCATTGTGCTTGATCAGGTTCCTTGAGATTAGGGTTTTGACCTCTGGTCAACCCTAATCATCTGAATTGTGCCAATCAGGGATTGTCAAGGAGATGAGGTCTTCATTGAGATGAGGGATCATCATGTGGTTTTAAGGAGCTTATGGAAGCTAGGGTTTCATGTTTGAGCCATTTCATCAGGAGTTTAAAGCTCAAGTTCATCAGTGCATAGCCAATTCATCTATCAGTCAACAAAAGTCAACCAAAGGTCAACTGTTGGATTTGGAGGTGGGAGAGAGTTGGAGACACTTCATTCATGTCTAAACAAGTTTCATTTGACATTTCAAACATCAAAAATGAAGAAAATAAAGTCAGATGAAAACTTTCCAAAAATAGAAAGTGACTTGTAATTCAAAACTGCCAAAAATGGAAAGGTTTTCTCCTCAAAATTACATGTCCAAAAATGCTTCAAATGAAATTTTGTCCAACATGAAAGTTGTAGATCTTGCTCTCACCTTTCCAAAAAGTCCAAGAACTTGAATTTCTCATATGTGGTTGGCAAGTTATGATCAAATCATTGTCAAGAAAAGTTGAATTTCAAAGTTGGATAACTTTTGATCCACAAGGCCAAATGGAGTGAGACTTTTTGGAGCAAATTTCTTTTGATCTCCTCTATTCAATTCACGCATCACATTTCATTAAAAATCATCATACAAAAAGTGCATTTTTCAAGTGAACCTATTTTGAATTTGGAGGGAAAAAGGTGATTTTGAGAAATATTCATTGTTTTCACTCAATTCCACTTGCATTAGCTTACAAACCACATTTCTGAATTGGTCCAAACCAGAAATTACACTGTTACATTGGTTTTGTGTATGTAAGGGTGAAATGCTAAATTTAGCATAAAACTTGGTTTTGGCTTAAACATTTGCATTTTTGCTAATCATGATTAGCAACTTCATTAACATCACATATAAAGCCATAATCATAACTATTTTCTGATTAACCATAACAGAATTGTGAATTCTAGATCTAGATCAAAACTTTTTCATTTTTCTCTCAACTTTCTTCATCAATTTTCTTCATTCTTTTTGCCTTGCCTTCGATCAATTCATCATCTACATGCATATTGGAAGTGGATTGAAGCAAAATCTTGGAGAAATCTTGAAGAATCGTGGACTGTTAAAGTGAGCTTCAACAATGGCAAATGGAGATTTGAGCTAGATCCTTCATAATCAACACACAAACCTTGTTCCATTCATCAATACTAGCATCAAAGAGCATCTGTTTTGCACTTCCATGGCCTGAAACGCGCGATTTCACATCTGCAATTCCAAGAAGGTCAGTTTTCGATTTGCCTAATTCATGCAATTGATATATGCTTTAGATATATCTTGCTTAGGAGGTATTTCTGCAAGTTGAATCACTGGATTTGGTTGAGAAACAAGGAAGTTATGATGATTTGAATGTTGACATGTGAAACTTTCTTTGATCGATTCTTTGAGCATGAGTAGAATTAGATGAAATTATTGCTGGATTCGTGATGTACATTAGAAGACCTTCCTAGTGATATGCGTTTTGTTGATTTTGGTGAACAATTGTTCATGCGCTGGGTTTGGATGATGAACATATGATGAATGTTTGAAATTTTTTCCAGAAACCTTGTTAGATCCAGTTTTTCGCATTTTGCATTGCTGTTGGTGTTAGTCACACTGTAGCGCGCGCTCAAATTTGAAAATGAGCCTCCCTTCGATTCCTTGCCATGACATTCCTTAATTTGGCTTTGCATTTATTTCCATATGCCTTACATGATTATACAAGCCTTTCCATGACACTTTTATTTTTTTCTTCACATTAGAAAATCCATATCTCCTAAACCATTAATCCAATTGAGATGATATTTTTTCCACCATGATCCTTGCCATGTCTACTATTTTATGGTGATTTTTATGAAAATTGTGCACATGTGGATTTCTGTTTTGCCTAGGGTTTGTTTTCATATGGCATTGCTTACCATTTTGATCATGAAATGGTGATGCTTAATCTAAAATTCTTGAAATTTTATATGTGTAAACTAGACACCTTGAGGAGCATTTTGGTATAGGGTTTGTGATTTTTGCATTCCTGGTTTGTGAGTTATGACCAGATCATTAGAGGTGTGACAATTTGTGTCACACCATTTCTTGTCCAACTTGTGGATTTTCATTACCATTACCATGTTGAATCTTCTGGATGTTAAGTGTGAATGTGAATTTTTGTGGATTTTTTGAGTGCATTTCCAATTTGATTGAGATTTTTTCCCCTGTTTGACCAATTGTGGACTTTTTGTGAGTCATGATTTTATATGATTTGTGAAATTATTGAGGTTTATTGGATGGACTTGAAATTTTGCATGTGTATTATAGACATCTTGAAGTGTGTCATGGCTTTGATTTGGTTTATTTATCTTATGCCAATTCTGTTTTATGCTTGCTTGAAGTTGATGCATGATTGGGTGCCTTGTATGAGCTTGTTTGAACATGTTTTGACTTATGGATTTTATTTGACTTGCTTACCTTTGTCCAAATGACTTGAAATTTGGTATGGTGATCCGTTGATGAATGCTGTTTAGCCATGATTTTTCCTGGGATTTATGGAAATAGTTTTGAATATGCATGCTTTGCCTTCTTTGCTTTGTAAAATGAAATTGGTTGATGATATGAATGTGAGACCACTTGGATTTGTTTCTTATTTGATTGAACTTGATTTTGGATAAGTTTCATGTTCTGTTGTGAACTATTTCTCTCATTTTGACCCTAGGCCTTGTCCTAGAGGTTTGCTTCTCACATTTGAACTATGTTTCAGGTTAAAGAGCACAATTGCCATGCTTGATGATATTCACTCATTTGGAGTTGGTCCATTGCTTATTGATTGACTAATCTTGAGTTTATTTTGTAGGCTTTGAGACTTGAGCTTAGGCCTTGTGGCTTGCACCTTTGTGCATTGATGCTTGTTTGTCTGTTTGTGTATAGTTAACTGTTGACTTTTAGTTTGTCTGTTTGACTGTTTGAGTTGTGTACTGATTATGTTAGATTGATTTCAGGTACCTTAGTTGCTATAGTTCATTGTGAACTTGCTGGTGCTGTTGCTTGGTTGTTTAAACCATTTGAGGTATAATTCCACTAACTCCATGTAGTCTGGAAGACCTGGCCTGTTACTTGGCCAGGCACCTGTCTGAAGTCCTCCTTAAGAGGCAATGCTTGTGCTTGTTTACTTTTGTCCCAAGTAGGAAAAGACCTTTGATAAGGCAATTGGCAGACACAAGAGGTGTGTAGTCCACCTCCTGCTATTCTGTGTGTCTTCCCTTGGCTCACATTACATGTTGATGCCTTGTGGATCCTAACCCAAGATCTGTTGAGTCAGTCATAAGTGTAGAAGGGTTCCAACTTTCTGAACCCACACTTCCTTTGTCTGAAGCTCTCCCTGGCCAGGGATAAGAGCTGTGAGGCACACCCCTCACTTCCTATTTCATCTGGCTTCACCCTAACTCTCAATGTTAGGGTTAAGAGCTAACATCACCTGATGCAGTTGGCTTGCTTTCGCAGCCTAACCCTTGTGTGAGCCCATTTTGTCTGTATATAGTGTGTGCAATTTGTGATTGTTTGCTTTGACTGATTATGCTATTTAGGTTTAGTTTGTTGCCTGTGCAAGTTAGGATAGAAACCATAACATAGGGCTATGATGCATGATAACTATTAGGCTCGAGTCCAGCTCCCTTCTAGTTTTTGTCTCCCTTTGTATCTGGTTAGGCTAGAATTTCTTTCCCGTTCAGGGGAACTACGTCGCCCTGATCCTCATACCAGATGAGGTACGTAGGCAGGACACCGTGCGAGGTCTCTCCGGGCACTTTTTTTTCTTTTGTGTGTGTTTGCTTGACAGTTGCTAGGCTCGAGTTCCCGACTCCTTAGTAACTTGTTGCTTGTTTCTTCTTGTGTGTGTTAGGATATGGATGTAAGCCCAGCGATTGGCATTCCGTATCCTACTGTTGTGTGCTTGGAGTCTGACGTAAGTCCAGCGATTGGCAGTCGGTTTCTAGTGTGGGTTTGTTTGGTTCGGAATCTGATGTAAGTCCAGCGATTGGCATTCAGATTCGATGTTTGCCTGTCTGTGCATTTGTTTTGACATCTCAGCGTCTGTGCGTGTGTTTGTTTCGGCGTGCGTGAGCCGAACTACGATAGCTCTGATTCTCATTCCAGATGAGATACGTAGGCATAGAATGCGATATCCTAGCGAGCCCGTTCCTCTCTTCCCCCACCTGTGTTGTTTTCAGTGCGTGTGTGTGATGTTTGTGAGCAGTTTTAGCAACCTTGACCTATCTTTTTGAGCGTGGATCCCGTCGAGTACGACGGACGTGAGGGGTGCTAATACCTTCCCCTTGCGTAACCGACTCCCGATCCCATTCTCTTTGGTCGTGAGACCATGTTCTTTCCAGGTTTACTTCGAGCGTTTCCTTTCCCTCTTTTGGGATAAATAACGCACGATGGCGGCTCTGTGTTGTTTTTGTTTTAGCCCGCCGGTTGTTTTTCGCGGATGCGACATTAAGTACTATGAGAGGCTATACCCCCTGATGCGAGGGGGGTGGTCCTGATGTTATCGCATGTTATGAATTTGAACAAATGATTTCTTGATTACTATGTTACGTATTTCAATTCAATTGTGTGATGTTACTATGCGTTTGTATCGGACAAATACAAATTGATCTACGACTTTCAATAACAGGACTGTGATTGTTAGGGTTTTCACATAATTGGGTTTATGAATGCATCATCTAGGACTAGTAACTTTCGTAAATCACCGTAAACCTTGATATTTTGTATGATTAAAACCAATAATTAATTGAATGGACATTTGAGTAAGAATTGGTAGTTTAATAGTTTCTTCCTTAAGGACTTAAGTAAGAACATTTTGAGGTTAGGTGATTGAATGTTTCATATGTATTAAGGAAATCTTGACTGAATTCATAACCTGGTAACTCAACCACTCACCCTAGCATCTTTTATCTTAATCAATTATTTTTACTATTCTTGTGTTTACTATTTCAAAACAACCAAACCATTATCTTTTTGTTCTGATAGAATCAAATTAAAATAAGTATTTCCTACGCAATCCTTGAGATCGATACTTGGAAATAAAACTCCTTATTACTACATCGGTAAAAATAGTACACTTGCTATTTTTCCGATCAATTATGATGTGAAATCTTGAAGTATTTACAAAGAGCTTCTACCATGTTATTATTCAAGTTCGATCCATTATCAGTAATGATCTTGCTTGGCACACCATACTGACATATAATTTGATTCTTGATAAACCTCACAATAACTTGCTTGGTTACATTCTCATATGATGATGCTTCTACCCACTTTGTGAAGTAATCAATAGCCACCAAAATAAAATGATGCTCGTTCGAAGCTTTGGGTTCAATCATGTCAATTCCCCACATGGAGAAGGGCTATGGAGAGGAAGTGACATTTAACAGTGTTGGAGGAACATGAATCTTATCTGAATAAATTTGACACTTGTGGCATTTCTTTACAAACTTGCAAAAGTCAGATTCCATTGTCAGCCAATAGTAACTTGCTCTCAACATCTTCTTAGCCATATCATGTCCATTGGAATGAGTACCAAAGGAACCTTCATGGACTTCAATCATCAACAAGTCTGCTTCGTGTCTATCCACGCATCTAAGCAAAACCATATTGAAGTTTCTTTTGTAAAACACATCACCATTCGGGTAGAAGTTGCCAACTAATCTTCTCAAAGTCTTCTTATCTTTCAAAGATGCCCCAGGCGGGTAAATTTGACTTTGGAGAAAACACTTGATATCAAAATACCACGGATTTTCATCTTTAGCTTCTTCAACAACAAATACATGAGCCGACCTATCAATACGCATTACAGTCAACTTGGGAACTTCATTCCAAAATTTCACAATGATCATGGAAGCCAACATTGCAAGAGCACCTGCCATCCGATTTTCATCTCAAGGGATATGATGAAACTCAACCTTTGTAAAGAAAGTTGAAATCCTCCTCGTATAGTCTGTATATGGTATTAAACCGGGTTGATTCATCTGCCATTCACCTTTGATCCGATTCACAACCAAAGCTGAATCTCCATAAACGTCAAGATACTTGATTCTGAGACCGATGGCTTCTTCGAGCACCATAATGCAAGCTTCATACTCATCCATATTGTTTGTACACTTGAAAGTCAATCTAGATGTGAATGGAAAATGAGTGCCTTGAGGAGTGATAATTACTACCCAAATGCCATTACCATACTGATTAACAGCTCCATCAAATACCATGCCCCAATGGGAGCCAGGCTCTGGCCCTTCTTCAAGCAATGGTACATCACAATCTTTCATCTTCAGGTACAAGATCTCTTCATCAGGAAAATCATATTGTACTGACTAGTAATCTTCAATGGGTCAGTGAACCAAATGGTCAACCAAGACACTACCTTTTATTTCTTTTTGAGACCGATATTCAATATCATACTCAGATAACAACATCTGCCAACGGGAAATCCTCCTAGTTAAAGCAGGCTTCTCAAAAATGTTCTTGATTGGATCCATTTTGGATATCAACCAAGTAGTATGATTCAACATATACTGGCGCAGACGCTTAGCAGCCCAAGCCAATGCACAACAAGTCTTTTCCAACATAGAATACCAAGTCTCACAGTCGGTGAATTTCTTACTGAGGTAGTAAATTGCATATTCTTTCTTTCCAGTTTCGTCTTGCTGACCCATAACACAACCCATACTCTCATCACTCACAGTCAAATACATGATCAATGGTCTTCCTTCAACAGGTGGAGACAGAGTCGGAGGCTCAAGCAGATACTCTTTGATACTGTCAAAAGCTTTTTGGAAATCTTAAGTCCAATCACAAGATTGATCTTTCTGAAGAAGCTTGAATATAGGCGCACACGTGGCAGTCATATGTGATATGAATATTGAGATATAACTCAAGTGGCCGAGAAAACCTCTAACTTGCTTCTAAGTTTTGGGCGCAAGCATCTCTTGTATTGCTTTGACCATGGCAGGATCAACTTCAATACCCTTCTCACTGACAATAAAGCCCAACAACTTACCAGAACGAACACCAAAAGTACACTTATTGGGATTCAAGTAGAGTTTGTACTTCCTTAAATGTTGTAATAACTTCAACAAATGCTCAACGTGTTCTTCTTCATCACTTGATTTGGCAATCATATCATCAACGTAGACTTCGATCTCTTTATGCATCATATCGTGAAAAAGAGTAGTCATAGCTCTCTGGTATGTTGCACTAGCATTCCTTAAACCGAAAGGCATCACTCTATAACAGAATGTTCCCCAGAGCGTAATGAATGTGGTCTTCTCCATATCTTCGGGTGCCATTTTGATTTGATTATAACTGGAAAACCCTTCCATAAACGAAAAGGCTTTGAATTTAGTTGTATTGTCTACCAACATATCAATGTGTGGCAGAGGGAAGTCATCTTTCGGACTAGCTTTGTTCAAATCTCTAAAATCGATACACATACGGACTTTTCCATCCTTCTTCAGAACCGACACAATATTGGCCACCCACTGCGGATACTCGGCGGTAACAAGAAAACCATCATCAATATGTTTATGTACTTCTTCTTTGATCTTAACTTCCATATCAGGATGAGTTATCCTCAACTTCTACTTGACCTGCATGCATTCTGGCTTCAATGGCAATCTATGCTCCACGATTTCAGAATCCAACCCTGGCATGTCTTGATAGGACCAAGCATACACATCTGAATACTCTCGAAGAAGATCAATCAACCCCTTCTTAGCCTCTAGGCACAGTTGAGACCCAATCTTGACTTCCTTCACATCATCTTCAAAACCCTAGTTAACTAGTTCAATCTACTCTTCAAATGGCTGAATGGATTTTTCCTCATGCTCAAGTAAACGAGATAATTCATCAGATAATTCTTCATCATCAGTTTCTTCCTCAACCTTCAACACGGGGAAATCAAAGTTTGGAGAGGGAGTAGGATCATTGTATTCAATGGGTCGGGGAACCAACCTGCATAATAATTTGATATTTTGATTTTAGAGAAGTGAACTGTGACCAAATATTATGCAGATGGAAGTTTATTATTTATTTATTTATGTTTTTTTGGTGATTACCATTTTCAGAAAAGCAAAAAGTAAAAATAAAAACATCATACATGTGGATGAATAAAATTGTATTTCATTGATGATAATTGAAATGCCTAACAATGTTCACTTCTCCCTTAGGCATAGGAGAAGGATTTTAAAAATGAAAAAAAATTACTTAGAGCGGTGAGAAATAATAGGAATATCAACAGCAACCCAATTATTGCAAGTCTGGCTATACGTCACAAAGTTGGCGAAATATTCGTCTTCATCATCCTCGATCACAGTAGCTGAGTGTTAATCATTACAATGAATGAACCCTCCACTGTGGAAACTCGATTGCACATCTTCAGCTTTAACGTTGAACGATCCTAGTTGAAATCCCAATCCGACCCTATTCTTGTTTTCAGTAATTTCTACCATGCGACCCCACTGATCAATAATGCCAGTCTCAATAGCTTTCTGAGCATCCTTGCTCAATAGCTTTCTGAGCATCCTTGAAAGAAGATATGGTTGCCCTAGATTTCTTTACTTCAGCAATAGACAATGCTTGGAATGGAGTTCCAACCTCCTCCTCATCCTCAACATAAGAAAAGGATGACAAATAACTCACTAAAAGCGCATTCTCTCCACCAACAACGACAAGCTTGCCGTTCTTCACAAATTTAAGCTTCTAGTGTAGAGTAGATGTCACAACTCCTGCTTCATGAATCCATGGCCTTTCCAATAAACATCTATAGGTCGGTGAATATCCATTACTTGGAAAGTAATCCGAAAATCACTCAGACCTACCTTGTCTGGAAGGTCCACTTTACCAATGACGATTTTAGGAGAACCATCGAACGCTCTGACAATCACCCCACTGTACCTCATGGGGGCGCCTTGATAGGAAAGTCTAGACAAGGTTGATTTCGAGAGCATGTTCAAAGAAGAACCAGTATCGACCAACACATTGGACAACACATCGTCTTTGCAGTTCATCGAAATATGTAGTGCCAGATTATGATTTCTGCCTTCGTCAGGAAGCTCTTCATCACAGAAGCTCAAATTATTGTAGGAAGTAATGTTAGCAACAATGTGGTCAAACTGATCCACAGTAACATCATGCTCAACGTAGGCTTGCTCTAGAACTTTCTACAATGCCTCTCTGTGTGCCTTAAAATTTATCAATAAGGACAACACTGATATCTTTGACGGGGTTTGAAGCAGCTGCTCCACCACATTGAACTCACTTCCCTTTATTAATCTCAAAACTTCATCATCATCATTAGTCTTCAGCTTGCTGGATTCACCAAACTGACATACTGGAGCACTAACTGGATTCACCACTGGCATATCCACCTTCTTACTGATTGAAACATCTTCTATCTCCTTTGGAAAGACTGGAACGAAGACACGACCACTACGGGTCACCTTTGCAATGTCAGTTATATTCACCACAGAATCTGCTACTAGTAAAGGAATCTCTTGACCATTCTCCACCATTGTGGCATTATACTGATAAGGCAAATCTTTATCGGATGCATATGGGATAGGGCCCGTTAATCGTATTATTAACAACAATACCGATCTATTAACGATGTTGTTGTTGCTTCTATCAAATTGGATTACTACCTGTTAATACCTTAGGATTGGCATTAATTTTGTAAAACAAATAATGTAATCATCTCTGTTGTTTTAATATGTTGGGTTGAAGAAGTTCAACATCTGGACCAACATGTCATGTACGATGTCACGACATCATGCCTGTGACATCGTACATGTGTAGAAAACTGAATGAATTAATTCAGTATATATTCTGGGATTAGTGAGGATATTTGGTGAATATCCTAACTCCCATGTGGAGGTCTTAAAGACTCAATCAGAAGATATATAGGCTCAAAATAAGGAGATATATATGGAGAGATTTGAGGATTGAAGACCTTGTTTGTAGCAGAAATTTTCTGCTGTACTTGTAACAGCAAAGAACAAGTTTGCTACGATTTCTGAAGGCCCAAATCCAGTTGGGTGATTAGGTTATAAATACCTTATTGTAACCTAGTTTTTGTAAGCCTCTTAGAATGAAAATTTAAGGGTGTGTGTGAGGTAAACCTCCCAATCTGTGGGAAGGTTACCATGTGTTTCTCAGTGTTCAAAGTTGAGAGTTTTTGTAACTCTAAGCCTGTAGGCAAGAGTGATTATGTGCTTGAACGAAGCTGTGAAGCAAGTTCAAGTTGTTTGAACATTACATTGTATTTGTAGTGATAGGAATGAAAACTGGAGGTTTCTATCTAGGAGTTCCTAGGTATAGATTGCATTGGGTAGGGATTAAGGGAAGAGTTGTAAACGGGGGAGTTTAACTCTGAATTAATACTGCTGATAGTGGATCTTCTTCCTGGCTTGGTATGCCCTAGACGTAGGTGATGTTGCACCGAACTGGGTTAACAATTTCCTGTGTTTGTTTTCCTTCTGCATGTTTTAATACTTATGCCATAACACAGCTGATATTCCAGTCTGGTTATCAAGATGATAACAGACCTGGTATATTGCCTTCTGTTTGAATGTCAATCAGAATGTTGTGACGTTCATCAGTGACAGCATATACTAAATAATATGCATGATGATCTTAGTTCAGTATGTAGTTAAGTCTGGTCTTCAAGAGGATAACAGACCTGGCCAAAGGATCAGTGTGAAACTGTCAAACTGGATGTCTTGACAGTTGTTCGTGTAGGCTGATACTGATGTTGAGACTGGTTAATCTTTTACAGTACAGCAAAGTTAGCACAGTCTGTTTTCAGGAACATAACAGAATCAGCATGAGGGATATGTTCTGGTTGTCAATCTGAATGTTGTGACATTCACACCTAACAGCTTGTGCTAAATTGTAGGATAATTAGTTTTTCTGTTTCAGCATTTTTCTCAGGCCAATTTTTAGTAATACACCAACTGAGCTAAAATCCAGGAAAATAACAACTAACCTACAATTAATGAACCTAACTAATAGCCTATTTGTTAGCTCCCTAATATGTGGAAATTAGGTTAACTTGCTTGACTTTTAGTTTAGGAAACACGAGTACTAAGCCAGCAAATTGAAATACAGTAACAGATGATGTGCAAATCAATATTGATATATCATGCTGATAACTGTCCAAACACAAAAGAAGTAAGTATGGTGTTTGATCTCTGCTGTGTCTTTGTACAAGAAGGACAAACCTAGGTGTTCTTCCATTCTAAGGTGATACAGTAGCAGATGTCGTGACTACTGTGAAAGCGTGCTAGAGTACAGGGTTTTATTTGGTATAACTGTCTTGCTGTAGTAGTTACAATGTTGGATCAGATGTCATGACTTGGAGTAGAACATCTGTGTTCTGACTACGCCGGAATTTCACTACCCGCTCAGGGGTCTTGAACATAGGAACAATTACATTAACATCATCTATATCCCTTGACTATTGAATCTGGATTACATTCTCGTCCATCAACTTATGGATATCTCTCTTGACGATCATACACCCACGGGGATTCATACTACAGATTGCAAAACCATCATGGTCGTGCTCACAATCACTAATCAAACACAATGTTCTATGCATCTCCACTAGAGACCTACAGATACATCGTACATCAAAGACTCGGAAATTTCCCGGATAACCATCCGCCATGTTGACAGTAGCATTACCATGAGCAGGCAATGGATTGGCTTTCACATTAGGTGCACGGTCCTCAAAGGACACCATCCCACTCTTCACAAGCTTTTATACTTCGTACTTCAACGAATCATGCACCATCATTTCGTACTTCGTACTTCAAAAGCATCCATACTACCCTCTTGAGCAAAGATAGTAGATTTTCCAATGAGAAACTCAGACGTCAATCCAAACATTTCTCCTTTCTTCACCCAATGAGCCTCAATCTCAGACTTCTTCAAATCAAGAGCTTAAGTTATGATATGAGATATGGAAATCTCCTTCAATCCACTAAAAGGCACCTTGTTAGAAACGGGCATTCCCAAGAGATGGGCATACTCCTCTAACATATGCATAAGCTAATAATCGGGAAAAGTGAAGCATCGGTAGAGAGGTTCATAAAACTTAACCAACACACTCAGAAGTACTTCAACCACATCAGTAGATAATATAGACAAAAGCTTCCCATGACGTTGCTTGAAGCCCAAGGGATCTAATACAAAGGATGACAACTTCCTTAGGTCTTTCAAGTCAGGACATCTGAAACTGTACTTCTTAGTGTTCCTTCGTCCACAATCCATGGTCTGAAAATATTTGCAAATAAGACCTCAGTTCCTTGAAATTTATTTTTCGTGTGATGAATGTCATGATGCGCATGCATACATGAATACAACAATTACAAACAAGGGATAACACACAAGGCAAACAGAAACAAAGGTCAAGGGATGGATCAAGTCATCATCAAGATCAATAATCCATTTTGGTGGATTATGGTTTTCACCTTATCAACACCCAAGTTCCATTGATATTGGCAAGACTTGATCGGATCAACCAAGAATCAAAGGGTTTGTTGTGAGTCACGAGCATGGAGTCAGGTTAAGAGACATCCCAAAGGAGTGTACTGAGGATAAAAACCTGTAGATCATGTTCTCAAAAGTTCCCATAGTCTTAATTCCATCTATCGGATATTATAGGTCTACACCTGAACAGTCTCTGCACTACGTCCTAAATAAGCCAAGTTGGGTTAAATGTTCTACGGTTCTCAGCTTCTCGGACCCTAAATCAGAGAATGTAATGCCTAACCACAAATGACTTGTGTGACACTAGTAACTCAAAAAGGGTCTCCACTGAGTATATGGGTCTCAAGCCAACTTGTTAAGGACTACTCCACAAAAGTTGAACATGACTATACCATCCTTCTATCTTAATTGCACTCAAGTTCGGGTTAGAACTTATCTCACCACTCAGAGATCACCAAACACAACAAGCAAATTATATCACACAAGAAAATACACAAACATCAAATATACAATTATATACACATAAAAAAGTAGGCTAAACCCACTGAGGACTACTTCCTAGTAGAGTCGCCACTTGATTTTTGTAGCGGTAAATTCATGACCATCAAGCTATGGATAAGCTTAACATCAATAAAACCAGAGTCGCCACCGTGCTTTTATTGTTTTTAAAGGAAAAGGGAAAAGTACGAACAAAACCCAAAGATAAGAAGTTTTCAAATAAAAACTAATAAAACGCCAGAGATTACAGGTAAGATGGTTGGTTACACAGAGGGAAGGTGTTAGCACCCAAAGTGTCCTAGGTACTCCTAGGGAGCCCCTTTTAATGTGCGTATGTGTTTTTGGTATAAAAGATGTTTGAGAAAAAATAGAGTGTGGGGATGAGAAAAGAATTTATTGATTATGTTTTTGTGTTTGACAAGACCTTCAGACTTCTGCCTACGTATCAATATAAAAATGAGGGATCAAAACCTCATAGTTTGTGATACAAATTTCAAAATGAGTGGGTTGCTTTTAATCAAAAGTTAAGTTAAAAGGGGGCACAAAGAGCCCAAAGGTTTGAATGAGTGTTAGTTCTTTTTGTCTTTTGAAATTTTAAGTCAATATGATTAGATTTATTTATAAGTTTGATTTAAGAAAGAGTTTGAAAATTCATTGGCATAAGGCTAAAGTTTCTAATTTGAAATAAGGTTTAAGTTTGAAATCACAAGCAAAGAAAGATTTTGAAATGGGGAAGAGATTTTGAAATTTAAGAAGTGGGAGGAGATGAAGAGGCTAACCTAAGCATGAAATTAAAAGTTAAGAGTTGAAAAGATCTGACCAATGGGATGCAATCCAACAGACAAGAATTTCATATAGATACCCATTTTCCCTTTGGACTTTGAATCAAGCAATAATCAGCAAGCAATTAGCAATTTTAGACACCATGAAGATCAAGGCATAAAATAAAGATGGCCACACCCAAGAAAGTAAAATCCATAGCTAGTAGTTTTCTTTGTCTTCTTATGTATCAAATGAAATACTCCTTGGTTAACTCAGAATAAAGTATTAGACACAAGATCAAAATGATAATTGTATCAAGACCATGTAGCATATGAATTCAAGTGGATCCCAAATACTTGCATCAGATGAAAGCTCAAATTACAATAACTTGGTCTCAGAAATGTTGGCATTGGCCAAGTCCTTTTGCATATGGAAGGTTGCCTAATCCTAAGTCCAAAAGTTCATATCGAACCCAACAGTCCACTCAAACATTTTTTAGGGTTTTTGTTGTTTACTAAGTATTTTAAGGTCCTAAGACCACAAACACAAATAAAATACACAAACAAATATATACAATCATAATATATGGCTCAAATGAGCAAAGTGGAAATGGCATAAACATAAACAAGTTTAATGGTATGTAAATGACAATGAATGGTAAATGACTAGAAATTAAATTGCATAAAGTAAATAACTTAAAAGTAAAGCAATATTAATAAGAGTTAGTCAAATGTTAGTCAAAGTTAATTAGATGTTAGTAGTGTTTTGCTTTTCAATTGATTAAGTCATTCTTTAGAGAACACTCAACCATCTATTTACAAGCATGGATCCTTGAACCAAGACATCTTCCAAAGGAAGGAAGAAAAAGCCAAGTTTCCATACAATACCATGAAAGATAAGATACTTACAATCTTACTTACTAGAATGTTATGCTTTTAGGGTCAAAATTTAGCTCTATGTTAAGCAATCGTAACTGGACTTATGTAGAAGTCACAACTATTTGAGGTCGGGCAATAAAAATTTAGGTGCTAATGCATGTTAGAGATTTAGTATAATGAACCAAACTCCTAAAACATACCACATACTAAAATAAAAAAAGATCAAAGGATGGACCTATCTCATCCATACTTGTATTGGTTCATCTAACACAAGGTTATTGATGAACCAACTAGCCTTATGATCTTGAGATTTCATTGGTCAATGAAAGGGATGAGAAAGAATGGGATGAAGATGAAGAGGGAGGGGAGATGAGAGAAACACAAATTGATCATGGGAGGAATTTTATCAAATTAAAATCATTCATTCATTTTGGGAGATGAAATGTACATTTCATCAATCCCCTAAATCCAATTATTTTAACCTAACAAAAGTCAAATCAACCTTGACCAAGGCCCAAACAAATAGTCAAACATCACAAGACCATAAAAATGGATCAGCATAATTTTTACACAATTAATCAATTAAAAATACATTAAAATTCAATTTAATTTGGTCAAAACCTAAAATCTCTTTAAAACACCAAATAAATGGCCAAGAGATTTATCCTAGGTCAAACAAGGTCAAAGGACCTTAGACTAAAAATTTCATGATTTTTGAAAAGTCAGAAGTATTTTTAAACAAATTAAAAATATGCTCAAAAATAATTAATTCCTGAAAAATACCAAAGTTAATCCAAAAAATAATTTTAATTCAGAAAATGAAAGAGAAAAATATTTAAAGATTTTTGGTGAATGTCCCATATTTTTTGGATTAAAAATGAAATTATTATGAATTAAACAAAATAAAACAATTAAATAAAAATTTAGATAATACAAAAAAACAAGAGCCATCAGATCTCCCTCATTAATTGAGGTGGCATATCTGATGGACACACGCATGTGTTCCATGGTGGACCTTAGTCAAACAGATGCACACATGGTTATCAAATGGAAAGGTCCAGATTATAACATTTCAACTTGATTAGATGGCCAGGAAGCATGACAACACACCACCGGAGCTAGGGTTCAGTTTATCTTCTCTAGTGACCTCCACCGGACTGGTCCAACTTCATTTCAATGGAAAATGACAAACAAGGACACTATTTTAAAGAGAAAATGCTCAAGATCACAAATCAGACCTCAATTTTCTCCAATTCCAAGTATATAAAAAGATACAGGGATTTGAATTTTGAGGATCATGAACTGAGTTGCCTTGATTTGACCTCAAAGCAACTCAATCTTGTTGCCTACATTGGTAGGACTTCAGCCAACCAAAAATCACAAAGAATGGTGAAGAATTGAGAGGGAATCGAAGAGATGAAGTTTATGAAAAATCACCTTCGAGTTGTTTCAAATTCACTTGATCTTGATCTGGATTTGCTTGCTTTCTCTTCCTCTTGCTTGCAGAAACCAATTAAGATAAAGAAGGCAATGAATTCTTAGAGTTTGAAAATCCAAACAGAAGATGAAGTTCAAGCTCGATTTCAAATGAAACCTTCAAGAATTCTATGAAATTGAGAGTTTGGATTGCTCTGGCAAAGCTTGGGCAAGGTGTTGATGAAGTTCTGATCACATTGCTTCTCTATTTATAGCCAATGCATATGCTTTTAACACGCTTTCATTTGAATGTTCAAAATTAGAAACTTCCTTCATGAGCTAGAATGGGTGTGTGCAAATCCTAAATAATCATTTGAAAAGGTCCAAAATCATGCATAGGTCATGCTGAAATTGTTGCATTAAGCCATGCAGTGTTGAAATGAGTTTGATCATGAAATCCTTCCAAATGGTACCACACATTGCACCCATGCGTAAGTCCTTCAATATTGATCCAAATGAGATGATTTTGAACTTTTTGGAATAGTGAGATCAAGGGAAACAACTTTCATGTTGAACACTTTTCCATTTCAAGCTTGGATCATGATGAATTTTGAGGTGGAAGTTTGGCAAATCAAACATATTTGAAAATTTTCTAAGTCCCAAGTCAAACGTTCACTTCTTCCACCTTGAATAACTTTTGCTATGGAGTTTAAATAGAAAACTTTCCTTCATCAAAGTTGTATCTTTTTCAAACCTCTTCAATTTGGTCTCCAATTTGACCTTATTTGGATTTGGCATGAAGGAGTTATGTATTTTAGAAGTTGAGGAAAATCACTTGTTCAATGGTAATGGTCCAAAGTGACCTATAATGTTTCCGCTTGGCACATGCATTTTCAAGTTGAATATGAACTTCCTCCAAACATAAAAGTTGAATTAGACATATTGAATTCAATCATGGAATTTTAATGTCTTTCATCGCCTAAATATTGAGCAAGTTATGGTCTTGGGAAGTTGACCTCCTAACTAGGGTTAAGACAAAATGACCTATAATCTTTCATCATAAAAAATGACTTTCCAAGCAAAAATAGCTCTTGACCTCAACATGAAATTTGTTTGGAATGTCATGTTGGGTAACTTTCCTCTTGGAATCATTTCCATATGACAAAAATTGTAGGAGATAGGGTCTAGGGAACCCCAGTTTTGACCAGTTGACTTTCTTTGGTCAACCACCGTGAACCATCTTGCTAGCTTGTCATTTTATTGATATTTGGGACTCATGGAGAATCATATATGCATAATATTATGTAATATTAAGTATACCTTGATATATTTGATCAATTGATGAGGAAAATTGCTAAGGAAGTCACACAAGATACCCATATGAATTAAGGTTTCCAAGGCAAACAATCTTCAAACTCTTGATGAATTCTTGATCAAAATTATATGTGAATACCATGGGAATCCATATATGATGTATAAAGCCAATGTGAACCATTTCTTGATGATATCATTGCATTGATGGTCTTAAACCCTAGATATGAGCTTGATGGAGCAAAAATGAGCATACACACTACCTACAAAAGAAACAAACTATACATTCACATATTTTTGGTATTTTGGTTAGTAAATAATGAAAGACAAAGTATGATACAAACAAAATTTGCTTGGTGATCTCTCCCAATGCAAACCCAATGAATGAGGGGTAAGGAGGATGCCAAGGTATGATCCCAATGCTAATGCATAAGATGAGATATCATGAGGGATCTTAGGGTCAAAATTGGGGTCTTACACCCAGAAGCAATTTGGGCCAAATCATTAGCCTCTTAATTTTTCAGTCGAGGGATGTGCCTAATGTTCACGTAGTCAAACTTTCGCAACATCCTATTTTCTACCACGAAATACATGATTAAATTTTCTTTGACACATTTGTATTCCCTATTTATCTGTTTGACAACCAGTTCAGAGTCACCACTTATTTCGACTCTAGTTTCCCCAAATTCCAACAAGATTTTGAGGCCAACTATTAAAGCTTCATATTCAGCCTCATTGTTCGAGCAAGAACCCTCTATCCGGTACTTGAATTTTGTTGGAATTTTGTTAGGAGAAAATATTTAAACTCCAATCTCAAATACTTATTTATGACTAGAACCATCAAAATATAATTTCCAAGGTTCACGTTCTACAAAGGCTTGGGGAGTTTCGACCATAGCATGATCAACGATAAAATCTGCAACTACTTTCCCTTTCATAGCTTTCAAAGGCATGTAGGTCAAAGAATACTCAAATGAAGAAAATGCCCATTTCCCAATTCTACTATGTAAGATTGGCTTAGAAAGAATATGTTTTATTATGTCAAAATGAGACAAAACATACACATCAACCAACTTTATATAGTTCTTTAATTTAGTGCAAGAGAAGTACATACACAAGCACAATTTTTCAACCATTCTATACCTAGTTTCTGCATCATTAACGACTCGACTAAGATAATAAATGACTCTTTCGATACCATTTTCATCCTCTTAAGCAAGCATGCTCCCTATAGTTACATCATATGAATAAATATATAACCTCATACTTTTACTTCTACAAGGAGGCGATTGAATTGGAGAATGGACAACCTAATCGTTGAGTTTGTCAAATGCCTCCTACTGCTCTTGTCCCCATTCAAAACCTTCCTTTTCCAGTCGAAGAAGAGAAGTAAAGGCTTGAGTTTTTCCTCTTAGGTTCGAGATGAACCTCCTTAGGAAGTTAATCTTTCCTAGCAACGACTACAACTCCTTCTTTGTTTATGGTGCTTTCGCTTCCAATATGGACTTGGTCTTATTTCGGTTGATTTCAATCCCCTTTTTATGGACCACAAAGCCAAAAAAATCCCCTGCCTGCAAACAAAACGCACACTTGAGATGATTCATCTACAGACCATGTTTCCTCATTCTTTCGAATGACTGCCGGAGATGGTCAATATTACTTTTTCTTGATACAGACTTAATAATAATATTGTTAATGTAAATCTGCATAAAAGTCTAAATGAAATCATGAAAAATAGAATTCCATGCTCTTTGATAAGTTGCCCTAACATTTTTTAAACCAAAGGGCATGACCACCCATTCATAGGTGCCCAAGGCTCCTTGGCACCGAAACGCAGTTTTAGGGACATCTTCGTCAGTAATTAAAATCTGGTTATACGCAGAATACCCATCAAGCATAGTAAGATACTCGAAACCTACAGTTGAATCGACTAGCATTTCTGCCACTGGAAATGGGTATTCATCCTTTGTGGTTGCTGCATTCAAATCTCTGAAGTCAATGTAAACCCTCAAAGTCCCATTATTTTTTTATAACAGGAACAATATTTGCAATCCATTTGACATACCTTAGTGTGCTGATGAACTTACTTTTGAGAAGCCTTTCGATTTCTTCTTTGGTTTTCGATAGGATTTCTGGTGCGAAACGCCTCAGAGTTTGCTTGACTGGATTTCTCCCAGTTTTTATAGGCAGTTTTAACTCCACCAAATTCCTATTCAATTCGGACATCTCACGGTAATCCGAAGCAAATCAGTCTTTGTACTCTTTCAAGAGTTGGATCGCTTTGACCTTGAGTTCTGGGCTAAGGTTGACACTAATATACGTTAGCCTTTCGCTTATTCCATCTCCCAAGTAAATTTATTCTAGGGGATCCTGCACCATCATTTTGATGTTAGGTGCTACATGATCCTTCTCAAAACCCAAAGGCTCGTCATCATAGATGGCGTCGAGCCTCTGGCTAGTCACCTTGACATGTTGATTATCAGGGGGCTCTAGTTCAAAATCCACGCCCGACACTTCAAGGTGTACTTAGGTCTCTTTGGCTTTGACAACCATGTACTTTACTTTGGCCTCTAAGGCCGCTTTTAACTTGTTTTTGGTTATGTAAGTCAAAATCTTTTCCAACATGCTAGATTCAGAGATAGTCAATGTCTTCGTCTCCCTAACTAGTAGGTCGGAGTCCTAGAACCCCTTGAACTACGTCTACTTCCCCCATGATCTTTTTATCCCGGTTGAAACTATGGGTTGGGTGTAAAGTTAGAAAGTAAAATGGCTTATCAGAAGGCATGCATGGGAAACCCGCAGGGATGCAAGGAGCAATGTTCGCCAAATTCTTGTCAAAGTGACGATTATTCACGTGGTTAACCTCAACCATAAAATAGATTTGGTCAGCCTTAATGTTTTCCACTATGCCATCATCTCTCCAGATCGAAGTCCTTTGATTGAGCGAAGATGGTACTGCTCCTATCCCACGAATCCACTCTCGACCCAAGAGTAGATTGTAATTGGCCCTTGATGTTATGAATATGAACATAGTTGGCCTTGTATTGGACCTAATTGTTAGGTCAACCTGAATCACTCCTAGAGTATGGCCAATTTTTCCTTCATAATTCGATAAAACCATATTATGTGGTCTCAAGTCAGTGTCGAATTTACTAATCCTCTTTAACATGAACTACGACATTAAGTTAATTGGCGCCCCATTATCTACTAGAATCGTGTTGACTTCAGCATCTTCCACCTTTCCTATGATAAACAAAGGTTTTAGATTGTTTTTCATTTCTTCGTTCGACCTTTAGAAGAATGCATTTTTCTCTTCAATGCAATCGTTATTCATCACATAATAGCACACTAGCCTGTGCTTAGCCATTTCTCCTTCGTCCATTTATTCTGTCTCTTCAAACTTTATTACCTGATCATATTCTTTAGGTAACACATATACCACATTGCAATTGATGTTCAAAGATGACTCTGATCCTTAGTCGAAGTCATCAATTAACATATCATCATCTTTTAGGGGTTGCTCCGACGTCTTTTCTTTGGGTTTCTCCATTCTAGGAGAGAAATCTTTCTTCCCACTGGCTTTTTGTCTTCAACCTCATTGTTAAATTGAGGTTGGTTAGTGCAAGAATACACCCTGTCTTTCCCACTCGCCTCTCTTTCAGCTTTCTTTCTCCTCTATTGTCTCCTCCATTGGGATCTTGACATAGGATTTTTTCCTTTGTAATTTCCATATCCATAAAGTTGTTGTTTCGTGACCTGGAACTCTTTTCAATAAGTAATAGCAGATCCTCGAACAAACTAGAAGCTTCTCCATTTATCCTGACCTTGGTCCTGTTTTTCAGTGGGCCTCACACATTTGTCACAAGGAGCATCAGCAGTGGGCTTTAATGAGGCTTCCCTGTTCGTATGGAGATTTGGGCCTCCCTAATGTTGTCTTCGAGGGATTCCCCGTTTCTCGAATACATATTGGTTCTGAGCATCCTTCCAATTGCCCCTTTGACGGGAAATTCAAACTCTCACTATATTCACAACAACCTTTTTGTTGAAGGCAGAACTACACATTGGGCATAACATCACTTAAGACTTCTTCCTCTGGCAGCGATGGAGAAATTCGACTAAGCTTTCTTCCTTTTTAGGATAAGAAACCTTCACTTGATCTTCACTTTTCTGGGTGCTTTCCTCATGTGCCCTCATGTTAGCATCTTTACCCAGTTCGACCATGTTAACTTGCACGTTAGGAGAATCAACAATCCCATTCTTCTGCAATCTGACCCTGGGACCGTCAGTAGCCTCAGTCTTTTCCACACCTTGTTTGAAATCCTCAGCAGTCTCAACCATAAGGCCTTTGTTATGAAGGATTTCAATACCCTCGGTCATATTTACATCGGCAGCTGTTGAAAAGTATATCTTCGGCAAATATTTTTATATCGTATCCACAGAGATTGGTTGTTATTACCGTCGTTCTATAATCCAAATTATTATAAGTTTAGAAAGTAACGAAGTTTTTTTGTTTGGAAAGTTATCTTTTTGAGTAAAATGTCACTAAAACAATAAAATGGTTTTAATCAAATGTAAAAGCTTGGCAAGATTGGAGTTCACTATTGCAAGTGCTTATGATTCCTTGTGATAACTATATAGATTTGAGATTATTGATGATGTTCAAGTATCCTCTCAATATCATTTATGTCTAAATGATATTGTGATAATCACTATATTGATCCTTAGACGATCTCTCCACCTAACTATCAATATAACAATCTTTAATGGTTGATACAAAAGAAGAGTAATGAATAAATCTATCTCTACAACTTATTCACTACTTGAAAACATATTTTCTGTCAAGACTTAAATAATCTCTTTCAACAACTACTCAAATCTGATATTCAACTTAGGGCAAAAATATCATTCAATACATCAACAATCTTTTATCATATATAAGAGTCAAATGAAATACATACACACATAGGAATAGCTACTACCTCCAATCTTGACAAAATGGGGTTTATCTCCTCATCATCATTTTGGAAAGCAAAAAGCAATGGAAGAAAACTCTGTTTTCTCTCTTCAAAAAATCTCCAACTATCAATGAATGTGTGATTAATGAATGAACAATTTCCATTCTGATTTTCTAAAAGGGTTGACATTTCCTAAAATGATCATTTTCATCTAAAGCTGAAAAGCCCCCCTAAGACAGACACCAAAATGGCAAAACACAGCTGGCCTTGAAAATAGCACACTTGGCCAAAACAGCTTGCTGGATTCGCAAGCTTCGCGGCGCGAAGGGAGTTCGCGACGCGAACTGAAGCTACTTCAACTTCCTTGCCTTGCAAGCTTCATCCAAAGAGTCTTCCAAGTTGCATTCTTCCAAGTTAGGCCTCCAAATTGCATTCAACACTTCTTTAAAATTATGATTGTGCATTCCAAAGCTCTCTTGCCCAAAAATTATACAAAACTAACAAATATGTGAAATAACTATTCAAAACAACATAAATTAAACCTAATTGCATTTATACAAAATAGTGAGAATAAAAGTGTGTAATTACATCAAAACTTGGTAAAAGGGACCAATAAAATGATATAAAAGTAGTACTAATTGGTCCCTAACAGCAGCTTTGGCGTATTGGGCATCTGCCACATGCAAGGGATCTTAGTCAATCTTTATCTGGGACTTTACCTTGTCACAAAACTTCAACCTTCAGTCATTAATAGCATTCTGCACAAGATCCATGGGAAACAATTGTGAGGCTTTGTGGCCTAAAAAATTGCGATACTTGCAAAACCCTCGTTTTTTATGTTGTTCTAACTACGGTGTTTTTGCGTCGGGTGGGACTATCATTTGGCCATATTTGACTAGAAAATCAAAGATCTCATCACACTTCGTCATGTCGAAGGTGTATGTTCTCGTAGGTAACTTATTATTCTTTTCTATTTCGACGAGGTTATTCCCGTTCGAAGGTGCAAGAACCTTGCAAGAGTAAGGTGGCCCTTGTTTCAATTTGGCCAAATCGATTTAGCTTTCATCAAAACCTATAAGATTACTACATATTTCCTTACTATCCTCATCCATTTCCATGTACGCTACCCTTTCCCTTCTATTGTTCTTACTTGCCCTAGCCTTTTCAGCTTTTAAACATTCTACCTGTCAAACTCGGTCTGCTAATTGGGCCATATCTCTTAAATATTAGGTGTCTAGTTTCTTCCTAATGGAATAATCTAAGCCACCGGCATCAATTTCGACTAGTTCATGTTCGGGAGCTTGTGTGAAACACCTTGCGTTAAACATCTGAAAACTGTTTAGATAATCATCTATTGGCTCACTAAACTTATGCTTAATACTCTCCAATTCCTTCAAACTGATCTTAGATTGTCCCATATAAAACTGTTCATGGAACAATCTTTCTAAACGAGTTCAATCATGGATGGAGTTTGCTCGGAGTATGGTGAACCAAGTAAAAGCATTTTCATGAAGGAACTAGGGAAATATCTTATCCTTAAGTTCTCGTTGTTGGCAATATCCCCAACCTCAGTCAAATACCTGGCTATGTGTTCGATAATAGATTCGTTGGTATCACCAAATAATTTTGTGAATTTTGGGACTTTCCATGCCCTGGGAAGTTCATTTTGCAACACATATCCAGACAAAGGAGATGTATAGTTTCGCCTGCGCATGCATCTGTTTACCCCATTTCGCGTCATGATCCTTTCGACCATGGCTGCTAAATTGTTACCCTCTACAACTTTATTCTGTCGAACCTGATGAATGATTTCATCAGCGTTTTGGTTTCGATCGACCATCACTATTATTGTGGTTTCTCTGTCCCGAGGTATTTGTTGTTCGACCCGGGGTTCACCCTGGTCGACTTCGACATCATTGGGTACAAACTTTTAGGCCTGATTTATTGTTGGTCTTCTCCTAAGATCAAACTCGGGTTCTCTATCATCCATTCTCGATGAGGTTGTCGAACTGGTGCCTAAGGGGTGCCAAAGAAATATGCAATTCATGTCATCTGCACTGCCAATTATTGATTAGTCTAAGAATTTTTCCGATTAATTTAGCTAGTATTTTGGATTAGAGGATTGAATATCATCCCCATATGTTGGGCAAGCATTTCCTGCCTTAATACTGTCGCATATTTGGTTGTGAAAGTGGGTAATTGGGTAGAAAATTCCACCCCTGAGGGTTGGGTACTTCGACCCAAATTGTTAACGAACGATACCGACCCTTGTAACGTAGAAATTATAGTCGCCATTGGATCAGTAAATGTTGACGTACTATTATGCAAATTTCCATCGTATAAGTTGGCATGCCGTATGGATGTTTGCGACCAGTCATTGGCATTGTAAACCCAATCACGTAAGGCCTAAAACTAATGGCCCCTACTGGTCTCGTGCATACTAATTGCCCCTGCGTTTGCACAGGAGATGATAATACTGGTCCACTTTGCATGCTCAATGGTATTGTCGTCGTGCTCGCTGTAGAATTCATTGCTTCGATCACATTCAATGTGGACGTATTATCTCCTATCGAATGAGGAGGTTATTCTCCATTGTTGTTTGGTTGATTAACCATATTTCTAACGTATTTCCTTTTTGGTCTTGACGCGTTATTTCTGGCTACCGTACCACTTCTCAAATCTCATGCAACAAAGCTTGAGAAAAATTTGTATGAAGAACTAATGCAGAATTTGTTTCAAATACAATCAAAAACTAGACACAAGGGTCCCACTGGGCGTGCCAATTTGTTTACCTTGGATTTTGGTAAACAAGGACTAGTCTTCCAAAATTGATAATTTGGTTACTTACAGGATCGACTAGATTGATCCTAGGACATATGTGTATAATTTTTGTTTAAGGTTTGTTTTACTATTAAGTTCTTTGACGATAATGTTGAAATTAAAAACAATGCAAAGAAGATTTATAGAAAGTATGAAGAAAGAACATAATTTCGACAGAAATGTAAATGGAATGAAAATGACTTTAATGTAATTGGGTTGACATTGAATGAAAATATGGTATTTCATACGTACATATTCTTAGAAAACTCTCTTCTCAATAACACTTAGATACTTCGAGTGGTTTTGAGTTTGATACAATATTGAACTTTGAATCCTAATGCTAAGACTCATATTTATCCTAATTTAACAATAAATGTAACAAACGCTTTTTTCCCAGAAAAATTAACACGTTCTTGCTTGCACGTGTTTCACCTTTTATAGGCCTCCACGCGTCATTTGAAGGAACAGATAAGGCCAAAACATGGTTATTAACCTCAGTTTGAATTATCTTCGTCGAACTCATCTTTGAACCGTTTTAGAAACTTCTAAATCCTATAATTCTATTTCGACAATATCGCAATTTCCTTGCCAAATTCCAGTCAAAAAGGATTTTCCTAACTCCCGTTGAAGTCAGCTTGGATTTCTTCCAAATATTTCCTTAAGTTTTATACTTTATTTATTATATATTTTTTAGCTTCGAAATTACAACTAACACCCCCTGCTCCGCAATCCGGTCGATGAAAACTCGGGTGCATTCGACAGAAATAATTTTGTATCTGCAAAGTGCCCCCCGGTATTTGGTCAACGCCCATCGTTAATCAGGAACTTGCGATACTTGGGTGTCATTAACTATGAACTAGCGATACCTTCTTGGTGTTTCTCTAGAGGTCATCCCGGTCACGGTGGACAGTGTTGGTATCTTCGTCTGACTGGAATTTTGCAAGGCATGAGCCCGGTCTTCATAGGGATCAATTTCAATAAGCAACTTGATCTTGAAGTCGGGTATGAAATAATCTTCCATATCACTTTTTGAAGTTGTTGAGGGATTTAGAGACTCGAATGGTGGAGAGGTGACCGAGGTGGTGACCAGTTAGTTTGCTTACGGTGACTTCCCACGTTTGCCCCCGGACACCATTGTTTCGAGATCCAAAGAGGAAAGGACGTCTTGTTCGGAGTTGGATCGACATTTGATGGATCCAACAATGTAAATATGAGGCTTGAGCTTTGTAAAAATTCAATTTCTTTGCCCAAGATATCTTAGGAGCTCAGATCTGAGAATCAAATATGTAATCATGGAAATCGTAGGAATCAGAAGTCGATTCCCACACACGAAATATTTTCTAACATCACAATATATTTAACATTTCTCCAGTTTTCTTAAATTTTTCTTTCTTTCTTGAAATACACATTATCTTATTTTAGAAATATTTTATATTGCATTGATGTTGTTGATGTTATAAAGTTGTGCTTTTTCTTACAATTTCTTTTAATATTAATTAATATATAAAACTTACTCTATATTTAGTTATATTTTATATTGCATTGGTGTTGTTGATGTTATAAACTTGTGTTTTTTCTTACAATTCTTTTAATATTAATTAATATATAAAACTTACTCTATTTTAACATATTACCCTCTTATTATTTTTTCTCGTCTCTATATCTCATCATCATCACCAAACAAAACAAAAAATAAAATAAAAATTCATTGATAAATAATTTATATGTGGCCATTTTAGTAATTAACACCACATATGCTTCTATATGTGGACATTTTAGTAATTAACACCACACATGCTTCTTTATTACTCAATTAAGTATTATACAGTACTTATACAGTTGTACTTGGGTACTATAAATTTTATCAAATGTAAGATTTAGCCAAATAAAATTATCTAAAAAAAACCACAAAGTAGAAGACAAAAAATTTCAATTATAAATCGGTTCTTATAGTACCTTACCAAGCAACTCCACCATGAATGTATCATCATCAGAAGCAGAAGCAGAAGCAGCAAGTTTTAAAAACATGAGTTCTCCAATTCCTTACCTGTTTGGGGGCTTAGGTGTCATATTCGGAGCCATCGCATTATCATTACTCATTATAGTATGTTCTTTGTGGAAACAATCTTTATCTTCTGAATCATCTAATTACGAGGAGAAATCATCCAATATGCATGTTATGGATATGGATCAGGCATGTTCTGAGCCAAAGATTGTTGTGATGATGCCAGGAGAGAATAATCCTACTTATTTCGCTAAGCCAGTTTCATCCATAACTCATCTTGATCAAGATATACAAATTTAGTTCTTCTTTTCATTGTTAATTTATAAATAAAACTACTTATTATCTATTTAAACTTCAAAGAATCACAAATCCTAAATAAAGGTTCAAACATGGATAGATATATCGATCCCTAATAATTTTCTATTGATTTGTGCTTAGATTTTATTAAGATGTATATCTAATTTAAACATTTGAATCTATAACATGATATCAATCATTGGAAATTTGTTATTTATGCATTAATATTGATATTATAATTTTGAAAGAATTGAAGATAATCTCAAGCTTATTATACACGGTGAATGACGTATGTATATATCAATGTAAAAGTTTCAGATATTCATTACAACAATGTGAAAAGTATGTTTATGATCTGTACAAAGAGAAAATCAAGGTTGGTTTCTTCTAATTGTTATCTTTTGGACGGTCATATAATCAAAATAAGTTTTTTCTCAATAAAAATAACGTCACATAATAAAAATATTAATGGTATTCAATGGACCCTTTTAAGAAATATATCTTATAATTGTCTTTTTGTATTTTGAAACTTTTGAATTGTTCTTTGTAAAGAGTGTATATGACACCTTGCAGGTAGAAGTGTTACGATTGATACGTTCTAAAAAGTATACTAAAAATTGGCGCAAGTAATAAAAAATCAGTCTCCATAGAGATTGTTCTCATTTAACAAAGCAATTGTAAAGTGCTAGAAATAAATTGTTTCGCAAATGTGGTGGTTTGAGCAGGAAAATAAATAAGAGGTTGAAAATCATAAGATTAAAGGCGATCAGGTCTTGTTACGAACATTACTACATGTTTGATCTAGAATAGATCATATTTAATAGCAGCTGTTTGTAACCGTTAGCTGTAATTTCGACGCTTAAAGATATTTAAATAGTCAAATATAAGACTTAAGGAAATATTTGAAAAACTCAAGTTGACTTCGACATGAAGTTAGGCGAAGCCTTTTTGATTGGAACTTCGCAACAAAGTTGTCATACTATCGAAAGAGCATTATAGGACTTAGATGTTTCTGAAATGATTCGAAGATGAGTTCGACGAAGATAATTTAAAACGAGCCTAATAACCGTATTTCGGCCTTAGCCGGACGCGTGGAGGCCTTTGAAAGGCTAAACACATGCAAACTAGAATGAGTCATTTTCTAGAAAAAACACCTTTTGTTACCGTTACTGTCGAAGTAGTATAAATAAGAGTCTTAACATTAAGATTCAGGGTGTTCAATATCGTAACAAACTCAAAATTACTCAAAGTATCTAGTATTATTGAGAAAAGAGTTTCTGAGAATATGTACATATGAAGCACCATATTTTCATTCAATGTCAATCTATTTACATTAAAGTCACTTTTATTTCATTTACATTGTTTTCGAATTCTTTTCTTTCTTTATACTTTTCACAAATCTTCTTTACATTACTTTTAAATTCAACATTATCGTCGAAGAACTTACTAGTAGGAAACACTTTAAATAAAAAACTATACACATATGTCCTAGGATCAATCTAGTCGATCATGTAAGTACCTAAAGTATCAACATTGGAGGACTAACACTTGTTTACCAAAATCTAAGTTAAAGAAATTGGCACACTCGGTGGGACCCTTGTGTCTAGTTTTTCTTGTATTTGAAATAAATTCTACATTAGTTCTTCATACATGTTTTTCTCAAACTTTGTTACATGAGATTGAGGAGTGGTACCGTAGCCAGAAATAGAGAATCAAGACCAAAAAGGAAGTACCTTAAAAACATGTTTAATCCACCAAACAGCAATGAGGAATGACCTCCTCATTCGACAGGAGAAAATACGGCCGCAGCGGATGTGAATGAAGCAATACCGTCAAGCGCTCAAAGTGGACCTATATTACCATCCCATGTACGAACGTAGGGGCAACTGGTAACCCCAAGACCAGTAGGGGCTAGTAGTTTTAGGCCTTACGTGACTGGGTTTACAATACCAATGAGTGGTCGTGAACAACCATATGGCATACCAACTTCTACGTTGGAAAATTTCCATAATAGTACGTAAACATTTACTGATCCAATAACAACCATAATTTCGCCATTACAAGGATCAGGATCGGCCGTTAACAACCTGGGTCGAAGTACCCAACCCCAAGAGGTGGGATTTTCTGCCCAATTACCCACTTTCACAATAAATTTGCGGCAATATTAAGACAATAAATGAACAAAAGCAACCATGATATGGTTCATATGCTTGCTCAACGTATATGGGTGATATTCAATCCTCTAATCTAAAATACTGCCCAAACTAATCAGCAAAATGCTCAGACTAATCAATAATTGACAGCGTAGATGACGCGAATTGAAGATTTCTTTGGTGCCCCTTAGGCACCATTTTGACAACCTCGTCGAGAATGAATGATAGAGAACCAGGGGCTGATCTTAGGAGAAGAACCAATAATAAATCAGGCCTAACAACTGGTACCCAATGGTGTCAAAGTCGACCAGGGCCAATTGGGAGAACTCTGTAGGGTCGAACAATAAATACCTAGGGAGAGATAAGCGCCAAGAATACTGATGGTCAATCGAAACCAAAACGCTGATGAGAACTTTCATCGGGTTCGACAGGACGGAGTTATAGAGGATAACAATTTGGCAGCCATGGTCGAAAAGATTATGGCGCGAAATGGGATAAACATAGGCCTACGCAGGCCAAACTGTACGTATCCCATGTTTGGATATATGTTGCAAACTGAACATCCCAGGGGATGGAAAGTCCCAAAATTCACAAAATTCTCTGGTGATACCAGCGAATCTACCGTCGAACATATAGCCAGGTATTTGAATGAGGTCGGGGACATTGCTAACAACGAGAACTTGAGTGTAAGATGTTTCCCTAGTTCCATCATGAAAAATGCTTTCACTTGGTTCACTACACTCCTAGCAAACTCCATCCAGGATTGGACTCGTTTAGAAAGATTGTTCCATGAACAGTTTTATATGGGACAATCTAAGATCAATTTGAAGGAATTGGCTAGTATTAGACGTAAGTTTAGTGAGCTGATAGATGATTATCTAAATAGGTTCTGGTTGTTGAAGGCAAGGTGTTTTACACAAGTTCCCGAACATGAACTAGTTAAAATTGTTGCAGGTGGTTTAAATTATTCCATTAGGAAGAAGCTAGATACCCAATATTTAAGAGATATAGCCGAATTAGCAGATCGAGTTCGACAGGTAGAGCATTTAAAGGCGGAAAAAGCTAGGGCAAGTAAGAACAACAAAAGGGAAAGTGTAGTGTACGTCGAAATGGATAAGGATAATCAGGAGATATATAGTGATCCTATAGGTTTTGACGAAAGCGAAATCGATTTGGCCGAGTTGAGACAAAGATGACCTTACTCTTGCAAGATTCTTCCACCTTCGAATGGGAAAAACCCTGTAGAAACAAAGAAGAATGATAAGTTCCCTAAGAGAACATACACCTTCGACGTGACGAAGTGTGATGAGATCTTTGATTTTTTAGTTAAAGATGGTCAGATGATAGTGCCACCCGGTTCTAAAATACCACCGTTAGAACAACAAAAAAAATAGGATTTTGCATATATCACAATTTTTTAGGCCACAAAAACCTCAGAATTTTTCTTTTTAGGGATTTTGTGTAGAACGCTATTAAGGACAGAAGGTTGAAGTTTGGTGACCAGGGAAAATCACAGATGAAGATTGAATCAGATCCCTTGAAAGTGGTAGATGCCCATTACGCTGAACCAACCGATGTCAATATGATTGAGGCTACTGAAGGCATTCATAACAAAGGCCCTATGGTTGGAATTGCTGAGGGTGTCAAAAAAGGTGTCAAAATGACTAAGGCCACTGAAGGCCTCAGAGTCAAATTGCAAAAGATTAGGATTGCTGATGGTTCTAACATGCAAGTCAACATGGTCGAAATGGGTAAAGATGCTAGCATGACGGTAGATGAGGAAAGCACATGGCAGATTGAAGATCAAGTGAGGATTGCTTATCCTAAGAGGATGAAATCTTGGTCAAATTTCTCCACTGCCGCCAGAGGAAGAAATCTGAAGTGATGTTTTGCCCAAGGTTCAGCTCCTTCTTCGACAAAAAGGTTGTTGATAATATAAAGAGATTTTGAATTTCTCGTCACAAGGTCAATTGGAAGAACGCTCGGAAGACAACAACAGGGAGGCCCAAATCCCCATATGAATAAGCAAGCCTTATTCAAACCCACTGTTGATGCCCTTAGGGACAAATGGGTGAGGCCCAATGAAAAACAGGGCCAAGTTCAGGAGAAATGGAGAAGCTTCGAGTTTGGTCGAGGATCTACCATTGCTTATCAAAAAGAGTTCTAGGTGACGAAACAACAGGTTTATGGATCTGGAAAATACAAAGGAAAAAATGCTATGTCAAGATCACAATGGAGGAGACAACAGAGGAGAAAGAAATCCAAAAGAAAAGCGATCGAGAAAGACATGACAGAGTCTAGCATCAACCAAACTCTATCGAACAATGAGGTCAAAGACAAAAAGCTAGTAGGAAGAAGGATTTTCTCTCCTAGAGGGTAGAATCCCAAATAGAAGACGCCAGACAAACCCCTAGAAGATTATGATATGTTAACTAATGAATTCGACTCAAGATCAGAATCATCTTTGAACATCAATTGGAACGTGGTCTCTGTAGTACCTAGAGACTATGATCAGGTGATAGAGGTCGAAGAGACTGAAGAGATAGATGAAGCAAAAATGGCCAAACACATTCCAATGTGCTATTATGTGATGAATAGCGACTATGTTGGGGAGTGTAAGACCCCAATTTTGACCCTAAGATCCCTCATGATATCTCTTCATTTGCATTGGCTTTGGGATCACATCTTGGTATCCTCCTTACCCCTCATTAATTGGGGTTGTATTGGGAGAGATTACCAACCATATTTGATTGTATAATGTTTTATTTTTCTTTATTTACTAACCAAAATACCAAAAATTTATCAATTTATAGCTTTGTTTCTTTTGTAGGTAGTATGTGTGTCCATTTGTGCCTCATCAAGTCCATATTTAGGGTTTGAGACCCTCAATTCAAGAGATCAATCAAGGAAAGGTTCAAAATGGTTATAAGCATCATATATGAATCCCCATGTTCTTTATTTGTCATTTTGATCAAGAATTTATCAAGAGTTTGAAGCTTGTTTGCCTTGGAAGCCTTAACTCATATGGGTATCTTATGTGACTTCCTCAACAAGTTTCTTCAACAATTGGTCAAATATTTTAAGGGATACTTTATGACACATCATCTTATGCATATATGATCCTCCATGAGCCCCAAATAGCTAGAGAAATTCAAGTTTGCAAGTTGGTTCAAAGAGGTTGACTAGAGAAAGTCAATTGTTCAAATCTAGGGTACCCTAGACCCTATCTCCTACAACTGTTGTCATATGAAAATGATTCCAAAATCAGAGTTACTCTTTATGACACTCCAAACAACTTTAATGTTGACATCAAGAGCTAATGTTTCTTGGAAAGTCATTTTTTATGTGAAACGATTATATGTCATTTTATCTGTGTCCTAGTTAGGAGGTCAACTTCCATGAATCATAACTTGCTCTTTTTTTATGATATGAAGGCCATCCAAGTTGCATGATCAATTTAAATATATCTTCTCCAACGTTTCTTCTTTGAGAGATATTAAATTCAAATTGCAAGGGCATGTGCCATGAGGAAATATTATAGGTCATTTTGGGCCCTCATCATTAAACAAGCATTTTTCCTTAACTTCTAAAATCCATAACTCCCTCATGCAAGATTGAAATGGTGTCAAATTTACGACCAAATTGAAGAGGAATGAAATAGATACATCTTTGGAGCAGGAACCATTTTCATTTGAATCTCATAGCAAAAGTTATTCAAGGTGGAAGAAGTGGTCATTTGACTTTATACTCAGAAAATTTTCAACTATGTTTGGTTTCTCCAACTTCCACCTAAAAATTCATCATGATCCAAGCTCCAAATGGAAAAGTCTTCAACATAAAATTTGTTCACCGTCATATTAGTTTTCTAAAACATCCAAGATAATGCCATTTGGATCATTTTTGAGTTACTTGTGCATGGTTACTTTGCATGGCTTATTTTGGCAACTTTTGAACTCAATTTTCAGATACCTTTGCATGCCTTCATGTTATGATCTCAACATGTTTTGTGAATGAATTTGGACTTAATGTAATCATCATTTGGGCCTAAATGCATGCCCTTGCACCCATGCAACTTGAGTTGCTATTTTTGGTTCAAAATTGGAAGTGTGTATAAATAAATGCAAGAGCCTATAAATACATATCCTCCTGCTCAGAATGAAGGAGACTTGGCCCAAGCTTTGAACTAAAAACACTCTCACCCTCCATTGATAGAATTTCTTGAAGATTTCTCTTGAAATCGAGTTTTGATTCCCATTCTATTTTGGAATTGAAACTCCAAGAATTCAAAGCCCTTTTGCATCCATTTCATCTCCTGCAAGCTAGTGGAAGCAAGCCAAGCAAATTTAGATCGAGATCAACCTTCTTCACTGCAAATAGAAGGTGAATTTTGTGAAACTTTCTCTCTTCGATTCTCTCTCAATTCTCCATCCTTTCAAGTAATTTTTGGTTGGCCGAAGTCCTACAAATGTAGGCTACAAGATTGAGTTGCTTTGAGGCCAAATCGAAGCAACTCAGATTATGCACCTCAAACTTCAAATCCATGTATCTTTCAATATACTTGGAATTGGGAGAAATTGAGGCCAGATTCGAGTCCCTGAGCATTTTTCCTTTAAATTAGTGTATGCACTTTTTATTTTAGTGAACTTTAGTGGTGGACGAGTCCGGTGAGGTCCATCGGGGAATATGATCATAGCTAGGTCTCCGGTGGTGCGATGGCTTCATCTCATCCATTTGATTTATGCCTTATGTTCTAATCTCAGTCTTTGGTTTGAATAACCACATTTGCAACGCATTTGACTTGAGTGTACCATGGAAACCACACGCGTGGCCATTAGATCCGCCACCTCAATTAATGAGGGAGATATGATGACCCTCGTTTTTTCTCATTTTATTAATTTCTAATTTTATATTTTAATTAGCTTATTTAGTTTAATTCATATTAAATTCATTTTTAATCCAAAAAACATGGGACTTTCACCAAAAATCTTTAAATATTTTTCTCTTCCATATTCTGAATTAAAATCATTTTTTGGATTAATTTTGATATTTTTTGTGAATTAAATGATTTTGGATTTGTTTTTAAATATTTAAAATACTTCTGACTTTCTAAAATTTCTAATTTTTTTTGTCTAACGTCGTTTGACCTTGTTTAACCTAGGATAAATCCCTTGGCATTTATTTGGTGTTTTGAAGGGATTTGAGGTTTTGTCCATTTAAAAATGCATTTTAATTCATTTTAAAACTAATTTTTAATTGTTTAAAATTTTTGTTGAGCCATTTAATTGATCTTGTGATGTTTGTGTAGCGGTAAATTCATGCTCATCAAGCTATGGATAAGCTAGAGATCAAATAACAAAAGTCGCCACCGTGCTTTTATTGTTTCCAAGGGAAAATGGAAAAAGTACGAACAAAACCCAAAAGTTAGAAGTTTTCAAATCAAAATAAATAAAATATCAGAGATTACAAGTAAGGGGGTTGGTTACATAGAGGGAATATGTTAGCACCCAAAGTGTCCTAGGTACTTCTAGGGAGCCCTTTTTGTGTGCATGTGTATTTGGTACAAAATGATGTTTACAAACAAATAGAATGAGGGGATGAGAAAATAATTCATTAATTATATTTTTGTGTTTGACAAGACCTTCGGTCTTGTGTCTACATACCAACATAAAAATGAGGGATCAAAACCTCGTAGTTCGTGATACAAATTTCAAAATGGATGCATTGCTATTAACAAAAATTAAGTTTGAAAGGCACAAATGCCTAAAAATGGTTTGAATGAGTTAGTTCTTTTCTGGCTTTTTGAAAGTTTAAGTCAAGCATGGTTAAGTTTATTTACAAGTTTGATTTAAGAAAAGAAGTTTGAAAATACAATGGCATAAGGCCAAAGTTTCTATCTTTTTGCAAAGTGGTCAAAGTTTAGAACAAAATAAGTTCAATCAAAGAAGATTTTTGAAAAGGGAGGGAGAGATTTTGAAATTAAAGAAATGGGGAGAAGATGAAGAGACTAATCCTATGCACAAAATAAAAAGTTAAGAGTTGAAAAGATCTGACAAAATAGGTAGCAATCCAATAGACAAGAATGTCAATAGAAACCCAGAATTCCCTTGGACTTTTAGAATCAAGCAACACACAAATGCACAATATTAATCTTGAAGAGCAAAGGCATCAAATAAAGATAGCCACATCCAAGCTTATCCATTCTATGATCTTTTTCAAATTAGCCCATGTAACAAATGAATTCCACAAGTCACAGGTTCAAAATAACAACTTCACAATGATCATATTGCAGATGAACTCAGAGGGATCTTGAATGATGTATTAGATGAAGTTATAAATTGCAAGCACTTGGTTTCTCAACAAGTTGGAATTGGCCAAGTCCTTTAGCATAGGAATGTTCCCTAAGTTCTAAGTCCATTTGTCCAGGATCAAGCCAACAGTCCACACAAAAGTTTTTTAGGGTTTTTTTGTTGTTATTATGTACATTAATGGTCAAATACCAAACAAGCAAAGTATATACAAACAAGTAATATCACACAATATGATCCAAGTGGACAAAGTGAAAATTGCATTAACATAAACAATTAGAATGATATGAACAATGGCAAATGTATAAAAGCTAGAATCAAATGACATTAAAGTAATAGGCTTGAAATTAAAAGTTAGTTGTTAATAGGTTAGAAGTTAGTATTGTTTTGCTTTTGCTTTTCATTTTAAGACATTCTTTGCAGAACACTCAACCCACTTATCACAAGCATGGATCCTTGAATCAAGGCATCTTCCAAAGGAAGGAAAAAAGGCCAAGTTTCCACACAATACCATGAAAGATGGGAGACTTACAATCTCACCAACTAGAATACTATGCCTTTTAAATCACAAATTTAGCGCTCTGTTAAGCAATCGTAATTGGACTTATATAGAAGTCACAACTATTTGAGGTCGGGCAATATAATTTTGGTGTTAATGCATGTTAGAGACATAGTATTATGGACTATGCTCATGAAACATACCACATACAAAAAGAATATGCAAAAGGTGTGGCCTAACCTCATCCATATTCTTGTTAATTTTTCAATCAACTAGCTTTAAGACTTTGAGATATCATAGGCCAAATGAGATGAATGCATAAAGAAAGGGAATAAGATGAAGAAGGAGGGGAATAGATGAAAACTCAAATTGATCAAAGGAGGACTTTTACCAAATTAATATCATCCATTCATTTTGGGAGATGGAATGTACATTCCACTAATCCCCTAAATTCAATGATATTAACTTGACAAAGTTAAATCAATCTTGACCAATGCCCAACAATAAGAGTCAAACACAAACAAGTCATCACAATTGGTCAAGAAAATTATTTGGCATTTACTCCAATTAAAAATACTAAAATAATACATTTAAATTGAATATGGTTAATCAAATTCCTAAAACCTCTTCAAAACACCAAATAAATGGCCATGAGATTTATCATAGGTCAAACAAGGTCAAAGGACCTTGGAGAAAAAATTTCAGAATTTGTAAAGACATAAAAGTATTTTTAAACAATTAAAAACAAATGAAAAATCAATTAAATCATGAAAAATATTAGTAATGATCCAAAAAATAATTTTAATTCAGAATATGAAAGAGGAAATTTTTTGAATTTTTTTGGTGAAACTCTCATATTTTTTGGATCAATATTAAAATTAATATGAATTAATGAAAATAAAGTAATTAAAATGAAATTAAAATAATCAAAAAAACGTGGACCACTTAGTCTCCCTCATTAATTGAGGTGGCAGATCAAGTGGCCACCAGCGCGCGTTCCATGATAGACTTGAGTCAATGCGACACGGACATGGTAATTAAAAACAACACACAAGATTAAAACAATTTAAAAGAGATCAATGGATCGTAACCCTGCCAACACATCACCGGCGTCCAAAGGCCGGTCATCTTCTCCGGTCACCCTGGCCGGATTGGTTCACTCATCACCATTAAAAAATGAAAAAAGAGGAGACGATCTGATAGAAAAAATGGCGCAGAGCACGAATCTGACCTCAATTTTAACTAACTCCTCCCATATAGAAAGATATGAGGAGTTGATTTTTGAGGTATGTCAACTGAGTTGCTTCGATTTGACCTTTAAGCAACTCAATCTTCTTGCCTACTTTGGTAGGACTTCAGACAACCAAAGAATCAAGAGAATTGAGCAAGATTGAGAGAGAATCGAAGAGATGAAATTTTCTGGAAAATACCTTCAGTGCAGGTCTGGGTTCAACTGTTCTTACCTTGGCTCATGCTTGATCTCACTCAGAATGCTTGCAGAAGTAGAATGAAATGCACAAAAGGTCTTGGATCCATGGAGTTTTGGATCTCAAAATAGTGAGATTCAAACTCAATTTCAAGATGAAATTCTCAGGATTATCCTCTCAAATGGAAGGGTTAGGGGTCTAGGATCAAAGTTGGCGCGAATGTGTGTTGAATTCTGAGCATATGGAGCTCTATTTATAGCTGGATCATGTGATATTTGCACCTTCCAAATCACTTTCCAAAATTGGCAATGGATGATGCATGGGTGCATGGGCATGTACAGACCCATGAGATCATGCTTTAGGTCCACAAATGAGTGTGAGAGTGACTGAAATCAACTTGGATTGCAAGGCAAGTGTACATGGAAACTTGAAGTTTGATCTTAGCCAAATGATGATGCAATATTAAAGCCATGCGCAGCCCTAGCAAATCTTGTCCAAAATGGATGAACTTGGACTTTTTGGAATGGTGAGATCAAGAGGAACAACTTTCACGTTAAAAACTTTTCCATTTGAAGCTTGTATCATGACGAATTTTGAGGTGGAAGTTTGCAAATATCAACATATTGAAAAAATTTCTAAGTGTCACGCCATATATCTCAATATTCTACCTTGCTTAACTTTTTATATGAGCGTCAAATGAGAAACGTGTCTTCATCAAAGTTGTAGATCTTTCAAAGACCTTAAAAATGGTCACCAATTTCATGTCATTTGGATTTGGAATGATAGAGTTATGCATTTTTGAAGTTTGGAAAAATCACTTGTTCAATGGTATAGGTCAAAAGTGACCTATAATGTAGCCTCATATCACATGCTCATAAAAGTTGAATTAGCTCTCACTCCAAACATCAAAGTTGAAGTAGACATATTTAATTTAACTGTGCAACTTGGAAATATTTCATATCATACAAATTGAGCAAGTTATGACCTTGGGAAGTTGACATTCAAATTAGGGTTTAGACAAAATGACCTATAATGTTTCAACATAGAAAATGATTTTCCAAGCAAAACTAGATCTAGGTATCAACATGAAAGTTGTTTGGAATGTCATTTAGAGTAACGTCACTCTTGGAATCATTTTCATATGGTGAAAAATGTAGGAGATAGGGTCTAGGGAGACCCAATTTTGATCAAATGAATTCATATGGCCAACCACCATCAACCAACTTGCCAACCTTCAATTCTTTTGACTTTCTAGGCTCATGGTAGACCATATATGCATAATATGATGAATTTTGAAGTGCTCCTTTAGAAATTTGATTAAATGGTGAGATGGCTTATTGGAGAAGTATCTCAAGATACCCAGTTAAACTAGGGTTTCTAAAGCAAATCACCCTCAAACTCTTGAAGAATACTTGATCAATATAAAATGTAGAGGTCATTAGGACTCATACATAATGATCATAACCATTATTGGATCAATTCATGGTTGTGCTCTTTGTCATGAGGGTCTCAAACCCTAGATATGAACTTGATGAATCAATGATGATCATGCCCTACCTACAAAAGAGTTAGGCAAATGCAAAAAAATATTTTTTTTTGTATTTTGGTTAGTAAAATAATAATATACAAGTATGATACAATCACAAAGTGCTTGGTGATCTCTCCCAAAACAAACCCAATGAAAGAGGGGGAAGGAGGATGCCAAGGTATGATCCCAATCTTAATGCTTATGATGAAGTTGCATGAGGGATCTTAAGGTCAAAATTGGGGTCTTACAGCTGCCCCTATTTAAGGACATTCTAACTGAGGAGGTGAAGGTTAAAATCTTGATGTCGACTCAGTAGAATGAGCTTAAATAACAACATATAGAAACAAATTTTGGTCCCTAAGAGACCTCATGATGCAAATGTTATGAATGCAAAAGTAAATGCTCTGTGGGGAAATATGGCCACAAAGGAAAAGAAATCAGAGAGACCGAAAGTCCGCAGGAGTATAATGCATTCCATAAGGAAAACTCATTGGGGAGACATAGACTCTAGGGGATAAAAGGAATTATACATAGGCCAGGCTACGACTTCAAACTACTGGGGGACTAGAAGAATTTCATACAAAATGGAAAGAACTCAGTCGGGGAAACAACAACATCTGTCGGGGATATGAGTAAGTCAGGATAAAACTGAAATACTTGAATCATGCAGGGAAAAGCGATTTCACTAAGGAAATGCGCACTTAACTCAACTGGGGAAGAAATAAACTTCAACACAGGAGGAGCAGAAATCTATTATCTACTACCTGTTACTGGGTGAGGAGATAATAAAGATCTGACAGAGAGAACATCCGTCATCGATTAGGATGAACATATCAAGGATGACTCGCTAGGAACCAATAGAAGGGAGTATTCATTACCTGTTACTGGGTAAGAATAGCCTTGCTGGGGAAACCTGCAGAAAATAGGATTTACAACTACCAGTTACTGGGTAGAAGTCCAAGGGTGAGAGTATCTGTCATCGGTTAGGATGAACATATCAAGGATAAACTCAACAGGGAAGAAAAATCCGTCATTGGTTAAGATAAACATATCAAGGATAGACTTGCCTGGGAAATGTCAAGGAGGATACCCGTCATCAGTTAAGATGAACATATCAAGGATAAACTCAACTGAACAAAAAGTAGGAATTACATCTATCGAATGCTGGATAGAAGACCATCAAAGAGAAAACCTGTCATCGGTTAAGATGAACATATCAAGGATAGACTCTGAGAGGGGAGAAAATAGGGATTACATCTATCGAATGTTTGATAGAATACCACCAAAGAGAAAATCCGTCACCTGTTAGGATGAACATATCAAGGATAGACTCTGTTGAGGAGCAAAATAGGAATTACATCTATCAGTTACTGGATAGACTACCAAGAGAGAGAATCCGTCACTGGTTAAAGTGAACATATCAAGGATCAACTCTGTGGAGGGGACAAAAAAGCAGGATTTACAACTACCGGTTACTGGGTAGAAGACCGCAAAAAGAAGGAAACCCATAATCAGTTAGGATGAACATATCAAGGATTAACTCTCTCGGAAACAAGAACATGGATTACATCTACCCTTTTACTAGGTAGAATACCAAAGGTGAGAATATCCTTCACCGGTTAGGATGAACATATCAAGGATAGACTCAGGCAAGGGGAAGAAAGATATCCGTCACCGGTTAGGATGAACATATCAAGGATGTACTTCCTGGGGAATCAGATCTGCTGGGGACTCTACTGAGAAGAAATATAGGGATACTTTTATCGGTATTGGGCAAGAAGTAACAAACTGCAAACTAAGAAGAATATTACCAGTTACTGGGCAATAAACTCTTAGGAGACTCAAAGCATCTACCTAGGTAGGAGCTAGAAAGAAACGGTCAAACAAGACTCAACCCAATGAGGACATAACCCAAGGGGAGTGGTTCCATCCAGATGAACAACCGGGGAGGAAACTGAAATAATAATCATCCACGAGGAAATAACTCAGTGGGGAAGAAGAGAAAGGTTAAAGTCTTTCTGCCTAAGGGGATGACGTTCTACAATTGAGGGAGGACAGACACCATAATTTGCACAGGGATAAAGTACCGCCATACAGGGAATGAGAATCTCAAACCAACAAGTTAATCAGATATGAAAATATGCAATTATGAAATTATATGAATGTATATATATGATGATTATGCTAACAAGGACGATCACAAAGGATACAAAGGTGTCACAAAGAAATTGAATCATCGGTACAATCCTCGGTCAGTCCACGAAATATGGAGACAACTGCTGGAGAACAGAGAGATCATCAATCCAAAAAGCTCAGCCCTAACTGGGGAAGGAGGAGGTTTGCCGAGGAAAGAGAAATATCATCGAATTTGTGGGGAATTTTAGGTCAACACCATAAAAATGGGAGACAACCCTATAGGGAAATAAACTGCTCAGAAACCAGGAGGAAACTCTAATTGGGGAGCAAGTCGAATGGCGATTGGCGGGGAAACCAATGCAATCTACTAGGGAGATCAACCACTAATGCTGAAGGAACGCAAACTCCACTGGGAAGGGCAGAAATTCTATCGGGGGAGACAAGTCGCAGGGTACCTGAATCAACAAACTCAACTAGGGAAAAGGAACGAAACTCCACTGGGGAATCCAAAACTCCGTCGAGGAACTGAATCAATAATATCATCTAGGGATACCCGAAGGGTTAACTGCTTGGGGAATCTCTGATGTTTTGCACTCAAGGACTTGTTATCCATCAAAATTCCGTTTATATTCCTTTTCAATTGCTTCGGAAAATTCTTGCTTTTATATGTTTTAAGAAAAAGAGATTTTAAAAAAAAATTAAATTTTCAAAAATGGTCATAATAAAATTTAAATTATTGGCTGAAATAAATAAGAGTAGAAACAATTGGATAAAAGCTCAACTTTATTTGATAGAATGGTAGTCTGTAAATGACAAGACTCCATAGATTTTTACAAAGCTGAAAATGGTAATTTACATGGAAAAGGGTTACATTGAATACAACTGATCCTTAATCCTTCTACCAACTCTTGATATCCGCTGTGCTCTTGACCGCTGTCGGGGTGATGAATTGATGTCGACCCTTGTGCTCAATCAAGTCTTCAAAACACTGAAGATCAGCAGAATGAAATTACTTGCCATAATCCCTAATTTTCGCATAAGTTGCCCCAAGGTGGGGTACTCAACTTATCGGGAAATTCTTTCTGTTTTATGTCTCTAATTTTTGCCTGGATCGCCCTTTCGGGTTTTCAACTTAGCGAGTTATTCTTTGCTTTTTAGGAGAAGTATTTCTTGACTACATCGGCGTTCACAGGACGAGTAAACTCTTCACTATCCATAGTTGTAAGTATTAATGCGCCGCCTGAAAAGGCTCTCTTAACAACATATGGACCTTCATAATTAGGAGTCCATTTCCTTCTAGAATCTGGTTTAAACGATAAAATCTTCTTGAGCACAAGGTCCCCTTCTCTGAACACACGAGGTCTAACCTTCTTATCAAAAGCTTTCTTCATCCTTTGCTGATATAACTGACCATGACACATGGCAGTTAATCTTTTCTCTTCAATTAAATTCAACTGGTCAAACCCAGTCTGACACCATTCAACCTCAGTCAATTTGGCTTCCATAAGCACACACATTGAAGGAATCTCAACCTCCACGGGGAGCACTGCTTCCATACCATACACAAGAGAGAAAAGGGTTGCCCCAGTTGAAGTGCGGATGGATGTATGATACCCATGCAAAGCAAATGGGAGCATGTCATGCCAATCTTTGTATGTGAGAACCATCTTCTAAATAATCTTCTTGATGTTCTTGTTTGCAACTTCAACAACCCCATTCATCTTGGGTCCGTAAGAAGAAGAATTATGATGTGCAATCTTGAAGTATTTACAAAGAGATTCCACCTTATTGTTATTCAAGTTTGATCCATTATCAGTAATAATCTTGCTTGTCACACCATAACGGCATAGTCTGATTTTTGATAAACCTTACAACAACTTGCTTGGTTACATTTGCATACGATGCCGCTTCAACCCATTTTTTGAAATAGTCAATTGCCACGAAAATGAAATGATGTCCATTTGAAGCTTTGGGATCAATCATCCCAATCATATCAATTCCCCACACGGAGAAGGGCCATGGGGAAGAGATAACATTTAATAGTGTCATAGGAACAAGAATCTTATCAGCATAAATTTGACACTTGTGGCATTTCTTCACAAACTTGCAATAGTCAGATTCCATTGTCAGCCAATAGTAACCTGCTCACAACATCTTCTTAGCCATTGCATGTCCATTGGAATAAGTACCAAAGGAACCTTTGTGCACTTCAGTCATCAACAAGTCTGCTTCGTGTCTATCCACGCATCTGAGAAAAACCATGTCGAAGTTTCGCTGGGATAGTATATCACCATTCAAGTAGAAATTACCAACTAATCTTCTCAAAGTCTTCTTATCTTTCAAAGATGCCCCAGGCGGATAAACCTGACTTTGGAGGAGACATTTGATGTCGAAATACCACGGCTTCTCGTCTTTGACTTCTTCAACAACAAACACATGTGCTGGCCTATTAAGACGCATTACAGTTAAATTGGGAACTTCCTTTCAATACTTTACCACAATCATTGATGCCAACGTTGCAAGAGCATCTTCCATCCAGTTCTCATCTCGAGGGATATGATGAAACTCAACCTTTGTAAAGAAAGTTGAAATCCTCCTTGCATAATCTCTATACGGAACCAACCGGGTTGATTTGTCTCCCATTCTCCTTTGATTTGATTCACAACCAAAGCTGAATCTCCAAAGACATCTAAATACTTTATTATGAGATTCATGGCCTCTTCGAGCCCCATAATGCAAGCTTCATATTCTGCCATGTTGTTTGTACACTTGAAAGTCAATCTACCTGTAAATGGTAGATGCATGCCTTGAGGAGTAATAATCACTACCCCAATGCCATTTCCATATTGATTAACAACTCCATCAAATACCATGCCCCAACGGGAACCAGGTTCTAGCCATTCTTCATACAATGGTTCATCACAATCTTTCATTTTCAAGTACAAAATCTCTTCATCTTGAAAATCATACTGCATTAACTGATAATCTTTAATCGGTTGGTGAGCCAAATGATCAGCCAAGATACTACCTTTGATCGCTTTCTGAGATCGGTATTCGATATTATACTCTGACAACAACATCTGCCAACGGGCAATTCTCCCAGTTAAGGCAGGCTTTTCAAATATATACTTGATCATTTTGGATATCAACCAAGTGGTATGATTCAACATATACTGACGCAGACGCTTAGCAGCCTAAGCCAATGCGCAACAAGTCTTCTCAAGCATAGAATACCGAGTGTCATAGTCGATGAAATTCTTACTGAGGTAGTAGATCGCAAATTCTTTCTTTCCAGTCTCATCTTGCTGACCAAGGACACAACCCATACTATCTTCGAGCACAGTCAAATACATGATCAACGGTCTTCCTTCAACAGGTGGAGACAAAATCGGAGGTTCAAGCAGATATTCCTTGATACTTTCAAAAGCTTTTTGGCAGTCTTCGATCCAATCACAAGACTGATCTTTCCAAAGAAGCTTGAATATAGGCGCGCATGTGGCAGTCATGTGGGAAATAAATCTGGAAATAGAATTCAAGCGGCCGAGAAAACCTTTGACTTGCTTCTCAGTTTTGGGCGCAGGCATCTCTTGTATTGTTTTGGCCTTGGCAGATCAACTTCAATACCCTTCTCGCTGACAACAAAGCCCAATAACTTACCAGAACGAACACCAAAAGTACACTTATTGGGATTCAAATGGAGTTTATATTTCCTCAAACGCTGGAATAGCTTCAATAAATGCTAAACATGTTCCTCCTCATCAATTGATTTAGTGATCATGTCATCGACATAAACTTCAATCTCTTTATGCATCATGTCATGAAAGAGAGTAGTCGTTGCTCTCTGGTAAGTTACACCGACATTCTTTACACCGAAAGGCATCACTCTATTACAGAATGTTCCCTAAGGTGTAATGAATGTTGTCTTTTCCATATCTTCGGGTGCCATCTTGATCTGATTATACCCCAAAAATCCATCCATAAACGAAAAGACTTTGAATTTAGTAGTATTGTCTACCAACGTATCAATGTGTGGCAGAGGGAAATCATCTTTCGGACTAGCTTTATTAAAATCTCTATAGTCAACACACATGCGGACTTTTCCATCTTTCTTCGGAATTGGCACAATATTGGTCATCCATTGCGGATACTCAACAGTCACAAGGAAACCGACATCAATCTGCTCCTGCACTTCCTCTTTGATCTTCACAGCCATATCAGGATGCGTTCTTCTCAACTACTGCTTGACTGGCGGGCATTCTGGCTTCAACGACAATCTATGCTCCACAATATCAGAATCCAAACCAGGCATGTCTTGATAGGACCAAGCAAACACATCTGAATACTCTCGAAGAAGATCAATCAACCTCTTCTTAGCATCTAGACACAGTCGAGACCTAATCTTGACTTCCTTCACATCATCCTCGGAACCCAAGTTGACTAGCTCAATCTGCTCTTCAAATGACTGAATAATCTTTTCATCTTGCTCAAGGAGACGAGACAATTCCTCACTCACTTCCACATCACTTTCCTCCTCGGCTTCAAACACAGGGAATTCAAAATTTGGAGAAGGATAAGGATCATTGTATTCAATGGGGTTAGGAACCAACCTGCATAATGATTTAATATTTTGACTTTAGAGTAGTGAGTTTGTGACCAAATATTACGCAGATGGACAATTATATTGTTTATTTATGTTTTTTGTGATTACCATTTTCAGAATAAAGCAAAAAGTAAAAATAAACATCAAAGATGTGGATGAATAAAGTTAATTTTATTGATGATCAATTTAAAATTCCCAGACAATGTTCACTTCTTCTTTAGGCATAGGAGAAGGATTTTAAAATATAAAAACAATTACTTAGATCGATGCAAAATAACAGGAATATCAACAGCAGCCCAACTATTGCATGTCTTTCCATGCGTTACAATGTTGGTGCAGTCTTCCTCTTCGCTATCCTCTAGCACAACAGCTAAGTGTTGTTCATTGCAATGAAGGAACCATCCGCTACAAAAACAGAGTTGCATATCTTCAATTGATGAGCCTTTTTGGAACCCCAAACCGGTTTCTGCCTTTGTTGTCGGAGACCTCTACCATGCGCCCCCATTGATCAACAACACCCTCTTCAACAATCTTCTGAGCATCTTTCAGCGAGGACATAGGTGCCCCAACTTTCTTCTCAGCGGCAATAGATAAAGTTTGGAACGGAGTTCCAACCTCATCCTAAGCTTCTACATACAAGAAAGATGACAAACGGCTAACCAATAGCGCTTTCACTCCTCCAACAATCATAAGTTTGCCATTCTTGGCAAATTTCAATTTCTGATGCAGAGTGGAGGTAACAGCCTCTGCCTCATGAATCCATGGCCTTCCCAATAAACAGCTGTAGGTCGGATGGATATCCATTACTTGAAAAGTAATCTAAAAATCACTCGGACCTATCTTAATTGGAAGGTCCACTTCACCAATTACCGTTTTACGCGAGCCATCAAAGGCTTTGACAATTACCCCACTATACCTCATGGGCGCTCCTTGGTAAGATAGCTTTGGCAAAGTTGACTTCGGAAGCATATTGAGTGACGAATCGGTGTCAACAAGCACATTTGACAAAGCATCTTCCTTACAGTTCATTGAAATATGCAAAGCCAAGTTATGATTTCTTCCCTCCTCAGGGAGCTCTTCATCACAGAAGCTCAAATTATTGCATGAAGTGATGTTAGACACAATGTGATCAAATTGATCCACAGTAACATCCTGCTCTACATATGCCTGTTCAAGAACTCTCTATAGTACTTCTCTGTGCGCTTCAGAATTCAAAAGCAGAGACAACACTGAAATCTTTGAGGGAGTCTAGAGCAGCTGCTCAACCATATTAAATTCACTTATTTTAATCAATCGGAGTACCTCATCATCATCATCATTGGCTTTCAAGTTACTGGATTCACCAGACTTATCTTTTGAACACCCAACTGAATCTACATTAGGCACCTCCGCCTTGGTAACATCGACAATGCTCACCACTGAACTTGTCATAGGTAATAGGACCTCTTGACCATTCTTTATCATTGTAGCATTATACTGGTACGGTACAACCTTATTAGATGAATAATGGACTGGTCCCGCTAATCATATTACCAACGATGATACTGATCTTTGACTGACATTCTTGTTGCTGCTGCTATCATACTGGATTACCAACTGCTCTTGTTGCTTGAAAACAGGCACTATGACATTGACGTCGTCATCCACATGACGAGATTGGACAATTTGGATCTTTCCTTCATCCATCATACGCTGGATGTCCCTTTTCACTACATCACACCTTCTTGGGTTCACGCTACAAACAACACAACCATCATGGTCATGTTCACAGTCACTCACCAAACAGATATCTTTGTGCATCTGCACCAAGGATCTTCGGATAACCGGACATCAAAAACCTTGAATTCTCCAGGACAACCGTCCACCATATTCACTAAAGAGTTCCCATGAGCGGGCAAAGGATTAACTTTCACATTCGGCGTGCGGTCCTCAAAGGACACCATACCACTCTTCATAAGCTTTTGAACCTCATACTTCAATGGATAGAAATTTTCAATATCATGCTCGGGTTCACCCTGATGAAAAGCACAACGAAGCTCAGGCTTATACCACCTAGGAAGTGGTCCTCGGATTTGCGGTGGGTTCCTCGGTTGAATCAAGTTCTTGAGAACTAACGAGGGATACAGTTCTGCATATGACATAGGAATCAGGTCAAAAGAGACCTTATTCCTCTCAAAGTTCTGCTGATGGTGATTGTTGTTGGTAGTGTTGTTGTTGTAGGTGTTTGTTCTTTGTTGCAGTTGTTGTTGTTGATGTTGATGTTGTTGTTGTTGTTGAATTGATGTTGCTTGTTGATTAGAAAATACCGGAATTACTGATGATACTTGATGATGATGATGTTGACGGGGTGGTGGATTTCTTCTGATTTGAGGCCTCCTCTGCCTCCCACTAGAAATTGTATTTGTCTCACTGTCCTTCTTCTTGCTGAAACTACTGCCATACCTCTTACTTGTTGACGCCCCATCTCTTGACAATCGTCCCTCACAGACTCCTTCTTCAAGTTTCATCCCCATATTTACCATTTTGGTAAAATCATTGGGGGCACTAGCGATCATTCGTTCATAACGAAATGAACTCAGGGTTTTCAAGAAGATCTTTGTCATCTCTTTCTCCTCCAAAGGAGGAGTGATCTAGGCAGCCAACTCCTTCCATCTCTGCGCACACTCTTTAAATGTCTCTTTGTCCTTCTGAGACATAGACCTCAACTGGTCTCTATCCGGCACCATTTCCACATTATACTTGTATTGCTTCACAAAAGCCTCTCCTAAGTCGTTGAAAGTGCGGATGCTTGCACTATCCAACCCCATATACCAACGAAGTGCAGCACCAGTCAGGCTATCCTGGAAGTAGTGAATAAGCAATTGGTCATTATCTGTCTGAGTTGACATCTTGCGAGAATACATCACAAGGTGACTGAGCGGACAAGAGTTCCCCTTATATTTTTCAAACTCAGACACTTTGAATTTCACCAGGATTTTAACATTGGGTACCAAACACAATTCAACAACACTCTTCCCAAACAGATCTTTACCTCTCAGCATCTTCAATTCCTTGCGCAGCTCAAGAAATTGGTCTTTCATTTCGTCCATCTTTCATTACGAAGAGATGAAATTTTCTGGAAAATACCTTCAATGCAAGTCTGGGTTCAACTGTTCTTGCCTTGACTCATGCTTGATCTCACTCAGAATGCTTGCAGAAGTATAATGAAATGCACAAAGGTCTTGGATCCCTGGAGTTTTGGATCTCAAAAAAGTGAGATTTAAACCAAATTTCAAGATGAAATTCACAGGATTATCCTCTCAAATGGAAGGGTTAGGGGTCTAGGATTAAAGCTGGTGCGAATGTGTGTTGAATTCTGAGCATATGGAGCTCTATTTATAGCTGGATCATGTGATATTTGCACCTTCCAAATCACTTTCCAAAATTGGCAATGGATGATGCATGGGTGCATGGGCGTGTACGGGCCCATTAGATCATTGCTTTAGGTCCACAAATGAGTGTGAGACAGTCTGAAATCAACTTGGATCGCAAGGCAAGTGTACATGGAAAATTGAAGTTTGATCTTTGCCAAATGATGATGCAATGTTCAAGCCATGTGCATCCCTAGCAAATCTTGTCCAAAATGGATGAACATGGACTTTTTGGAAAGGTGAGATCAAGAGGAACCACTTTCATATTCAACACTTTAGCATCCGAAGCTTTTATGATGATGAAGTTTGAGGTGGAAGTTTGGAAATTTCAACATATTGAAATTTTTTCTAAGTGTCAAGCCATATATCTCAATATTCCACCTTGCTTAACTTTTTATGTGAGCTTCAAATGAGAAAAGTGTCTTCATCAAAGTTGTAGCTCTTTCAAAGAACTTAAAAATGGTCACTAGTTTTATGTCATTTGGATTTGGAATGATAGAGTTATGTATTTTTGAAGTTTGGAAAAATCACTTGTTCAATGGTATAGGTCAAAAGTGACCGATAATGTAGCCTCATATCACATGCTCATAAAAGTTGAATCATCTCTCACTCAAAACATAAAAGTTTAAGTATACATCATGAATTTGACTGTGAAACTTGGAAATCTTTCATCTTATAAAAATTGAGCAATTTATTGCCTTGGGAAGTTGACATTCAAATTAGGTTTAGACAAAATGACCTATAATGTTTCAACATAGAAAATGATTTTCCAAGCAAAACTAGCTCTAGATCGCAACATGAACATTGTTTGGAATGTAATTTAGAGTAACGTTTCTCTTGGAATAATTTTCATATGGTGAAAATTGTAGGAGATAGGGTCTAGGGACACCCAGTTTTGATAAGATGAATTCATCTGGCCAACCACCATCAACAAACTTGCCAATCTTCAATTCTTTTGAATTTCTAGGCTCATGGTAGATCATATATGCATAAGATGATGAATTTTGAAGTGTTCCTTGAGAAATTTGATCAAATGGTGAGATAGCTTGTTGGAGAAGTTACTCAAGATACCCTGTCAAACTAGGGGTTCCAAAGCAAATCACCCTCAAACTCTTGAAGAATACTTGATCAATATAACATGTAGATGTAATTTGGACTCATACATAATGCTCATAACCATTATTGGATTAATTCATGGTTGTGCTCTTTGTCATGAGGGTCTCAAACCCTAGATATGAACTTGATGAATCAATGATGATCATGCCCTACCTACAAAAGAGTTAGGCAAATCCAAATACATATTTTTTTTGTATTTTGGTTAGTAAAATAATAATATACAAGTATGATACAACCACAAAATGCTTGGTGATCTCTCCCAAAACAAAATCAATGAAAGAGGGACAAGGACGATGCCAAGGTATGATCCCAATGTTAATGCTTGTGATGAAATTGAATGAGGGATCTTAGGGTCAAAATTGGGGTCTTATAGTTTGACTTTATGTTTGGCCTTGGTCATGGTTGATTTGACTTTTGTTTGACCAATACAATTGGAATTAGGGGGTTGACAAAATGTACATTTCATCCTCCAAGATGAATGCATAGTATTGATCAGCTGAAATTCCTCCTATGATTAATTTGGATTCCTATTTCCCTTTCCCTCTTCATCTTCATCCCTATTCTTCTCAAATCCATCATTGACCAATAAATTCTCTCTATGTCTATTGCTAGTTGATTAATGAATGACCTTGTGTCAAATGAATCAAAATGAGCCTGACCGTGATAGGTCCCTCCCTTGTTTTTAGTGTGTGGTATGTTTTAGGATTTTGGTTCTTTGTACCAAATCTCTAACATGCATTAACACATATGTTCTTATTATCCGACCTTAGATAGTTGTGACTTTTATATAAATCCAATTACGATTACTTAACATAAAGCTAAATTTGTCGCACAAGGCATAACATTCTAGTAAGTGAGAGTGCAAGTATCTCATTCTTCATGGCATTGTATGAAAACTTGACCTTTTTTTCCTTTAATGAGAGTTAGTGGCATACTTTTTGAGTTATCCAAGTTGGAGCCCTTCTCATGGATGATGTCTTGGTTCATGTATTCATACTTGTGAGTGAATGGTTGATTTTTCTCCAAAGAATGACTTAAACAATTAAAACTCTTCACTAACAATTGACTAACTTCTCATTAACATTGCTTTACTTTCAATTCATTTACTTAATACAATTTAAATTCTAGTACCTTTACCATTCATTGCCATTTACATTTCATGCAACTTGTTTATGTTTCAAGTCCTTTTAACTTTGCTAATTTGAGCCATATCTTGTGATTATATATATTATTTTCTTGTGATTTTGGTTTGTTTGTGGTTTTAGGATCTTGAAATACCTAATAAACAACAAGAAAAACATAAAAAATATCTTGGTGGACTGTTGGGCTTGATCTGAACTTTTGGACTTAGAATATGCAACTTCCCTATGCTTCGAGGACTTGGATAATGCCACTATCTGAGACTGAGTTATCCATGAATGTGCCTTTCATCTGATGCAATCCTTAACTGCACTTTGGTTCATTTATCACTTTGTCTCTTTGTTTAATTATTATATTGATATTTTGATTGTGTTTGATGATTGTTTATGTGAGTTTGTCAAGGAAATATTTCATCTGATACATTGGAAGATATTGAAGACTGTTGGATATTGGAATGCTTGCCTGGATGTTATGGCTATATTTATTTGATGCCTTGTTCTTCATATGATTTGCTTGGATATTGCTTATACTTGTTGCTTGCTAAATTCCAAAGGAAAATGAGTTTCTATATGCCATTCTTGTCTGTTGGATTGCATCCCTTTGGTCATATCTTTTCAACTCTTAACTGTTAATTTTTGTCTAGGATATTCCCTTCATCTCCTCCCATTTCTTTAATTTCAAAATCTCTCCCTATTTTAAATAAATTCTTTGCTTATGATTTCAAACATAGACATGTTTTAATGTTTACAAACTCTGGGCTTATGTCATTGAATTTTCAAACATTTTCTTAAATCAAACTTAACCATATTGACTTTAATTTCAAAAGAAAAAAAGAACTAACAACCCCATTCAAGTCTTTGGCCTTTTGTGCCTTTTCTTTTAAACTTTTGATTAAAATCAATCCACCAACTTCTTTGAAATTTTTACCACGAACTACGGGGTTTTAATCCCTTATTTTTATGTTGGTACTTAGGCATAAGACCGAAGGTATTGTCAAACAAAAATATAATTAATGAATTATTTTCTCACCCCCCTCCCCCCACTCTATATTTTTACCAAAAATCATTTTGACCAAAACACTTGCACAAAAAAATGGCTCCGTAGGAGTACGTATGACACTTTGGGTGCTAACACCTTCCCTCTATGTAACTAACCCCCTTACCTGTAATATCTAACATTTTATTAGTTTTGATTTGAGAACTTATTATCTTTGGGATTTGTCCGTACTTTTCCCTTTTCCTTTGGAAACAATAAAAGCGCGGTGGCGACTCTGGTATTGTTGACGTCAAGTTTATCCATAGCTTGATGGTCATGAATTTATTGCTACAAAAATTAAATGGTAACTCTGCTGGGGAGTAGTCCTCAGTGGGTTTAGCCTACTTTTTTTGTGTGTGTGTATATTTGTATATTTGATGTTTGTTTGTATATATTATTGTATGATACCCAGTCTATTGTGCTTGATGATCTCTTTATGGTGAGATAAGTTCTAACCCAAACTTAAGTGCAATCTAAGATAAGAGGGTAGTATAATCATGTTGGCTTTGAACGAGTAGTCCTGAAAGAGTTGGCATTAGTTCCCCCACTCAGTGGAGACCTCTTTGGAGTTACTGATGTCACACGAGTAAGTCGTGGATATGCATGTTGGTGTAAGCCCTAGAGGCTAATACTTTTGGTACTTGTATCGAATTATTTATTAATAATAAAAGGCATTTTCTTTATTATGGTTGATTAATAAAGTCCCTGGAATAGATAGTCCATTTAATGTATTAAGTGTGACTTAATCATGAGAACACATTAAACATAAGGACACTGTTCTTAAAGTATCCGTAGTCGAGCTTTAGTGTGAAGTGGGATAACATTAAAGCATTAAGACTATTATGTCTGTAGACTGATGATCACATCTCATGGATCATGGATAAAGAGTTATCATGTCTTAAACATATGTATGAATATTAGGAGTAATATTTATACCGGATTGACCCGCTATGAGAATACTATATACAAAGTTATGCAAAGTCTCATAAGTTATTCTCATGGTGATAATAGTGTATACCACTCTTCGACCTGAAACCACTATGGATCCTAGATTTAGAGTCGAGTGCTTTGTTGCAGATCCAACGTTATCCGTAATTGGATAACCATAAAGACAGTTGATGGGTACTCCACAAAGCATGCTGAGGGACATGAGTGTCCTAGATGGAATTTGCCCATCCTGCGTAACGGGATAAATGTCTATGGGCCCAATATTGAACTGGACAAGGGTGACACGGTCTATACCTTGTGTTCAATATAGACATAAGGGCAAAGGGGTAATTATACACATAATTATTATCACAGGAGGTTTTGTCAGATCACATGACATTTTTGTGTCTTGGGTAGCAGTGATGTGTTGCTAGATACCGCTCATTGTTTATTATGTTAAATGTGTGATTTAATATAATTGCCAACGTCACGAAAACCTATAGGGTCACACACAAATGACGAATTGATGAGAGATAGAATAACTAAGGAACATCGTAAGGTACGGTGCACTTAAGTGGGAGACGAAATATGGTAAGGTACCAAATACTTAAGTGATTTTGGCATATTATGAGATATGGGCCAAAATACACTTAAGTGGGCTTTTTAGCTTGAAGCCCACACAAGTGGTTCTATAAATAGAACCCCTTGGGTAGAAGCATTGTCACTCCACAGAGACTCAACTCAAGTGAAGAGTTGGAATCTCGTTTCCCTCTCTCTCTCACTCAAAGCCTTCATTCGTACAAGCTAGCACTATGATTGAAGGAATCCGTTCGTGTGGACTGAGTAGAGACGTTGTTATCGTTCAACGTTCGTGATCACTCTGTGGATCTGTATTAAAGGTTTTGATCATTATCAGAGATCTGCACCAAAGGTTTGAATCGCCATAAGAGGTAACAATTCTATCACTGATCATGCCCATTCGTAAGGATCACTAAATGGAGAAATTTTAAATTCCGCTGCGCCTTGGATGGAAACTCTCCTTCAGTGGTATCAGAGCCACTTACGAAACCCTGAATCTAATAACTGTTTTTGTTCTGTAATAATATGATTAAAGACAGAATGAATCAAAGATTAAATTGAGATCGATCAAGTCATATATATGATATATGCAATCCTGATGAAAAATACATTATATTTGATATAGTGTTCTCGTTTCGTTCATTCAAACACTCAATGGTTGTTTTCCTTTGAGCGATCAATGGTCATTTGCTTCTTGATCCGACATTTGTATGGTGAAGCAATGATGTGTTGATCAATCATACTGAATCAACAATCGAGATGTGTTTGACGATCTGAAATTGGTGCATCAGGGTTAATGACGACACAAGGGTTGTGTTGTCAGAGAGTTATGCGATTGGGGTTATGACTGCACAAGAGTTGTGCTTTCTAAACACTTTTTGGAACAGTGTTAACCGGTTAACGCGTATGGTTAACCGGTTAACGCAATACGAAATAAAGTTTTTAAGGTTTTCAAACAGTGTTAACCGGTTAACGCATTTGGTTAACCGGTTAACGCAAGACGAAATTCAATTTTCTGAGTTTTTCAAACAGTGTTAATCGGTTAACGCATTTGGTTAACCTGTTAACGAAAGAAGGAAAACAGTTTTCCAAGAGATTTTCAAATAGTGTTAACCGGTTAACGCATTTGGTTAACCGGTTAACGCAAGGCAGAAAATAGTTTTTTTTAACAGATTTCAAACAGTGTTAACCGGTTAACACATATGGTTAACCGGTTAACACATATGGTTAACCGGTTAACGCAAGGCAAAATTCACCCGTTTGGCTAACTCAGTGCTTTAAAAGTATCAAGTGTTGATGCGAAAAGCGACATTGATTTTAAATGAATTGTTCATTAAAATATGGTGATCGGTCGTCGAAATTTAATTTGATTTTAATTAATTAAAGGAATTAATAATAATAATAATAATAATAAAGTGTTTATTATTGTCTTGTGGTGATCGGTTATGGCCTTAGTTTTCCTTTATTCTGCTTTGGGTTTTAAAATACGACCTGCGTGTCGTGCCTCTCTCTTAATCTCCCAAATGTAACTTCTTTTCTCATCTCACTCCCTCGTATGTAAAACGAGTTTCTTTTATGTAATGTAATGATATGAAGAAAGCAAAGAAGTCAGTGCCAAAGGAGGACAACCTTGAAGATCTTGCTTGGAGAAGCTTAGATCGTTATTAGGTTTGCCTAGGTTCTCTCATTGGCTTGGGAGAACAATTGCGCTAGGGGCCATAACTTTTTCATTATGTATGTATGTATGTTGATGCATGTGAATGTATGTTGATGCATGTGAGAGACGGTTTATATGATAAACAAGCCGGTGAGATCAGAAAAAATTGCAATTCCCTCAAAATAAATATTAAGTTTATGCTTTCCAAGTTTTAACACTCATCAAGACTAGTATCGAATAATGTAGGTTTCGCCTACGCGAGGTGCATGTTCTATATTAGTAAGGTGCGATGGGATAATTGTAATATCCAACTGTTAAAACATTGGGTCAAACTTAACTAAACAAATTATAATAAGATTATATATATGTTTAGAAGCAAGAGTTGGGAATGATCCATATGATGGATTGGAATAAGGAGTTATTCACCCAACTGAAATTTTAGAGAGTTGTATGAGATACAATTGGAAGGAGTTCCTACCTAAATAACCTAGTTTTGTGTAATCCGCCTACGCGGACTTAGAACGAAGTGAAATATGGATCTCGACCCACTAGAAAATCTTCCAATGGGATTTTCCGAATCAAATGATGAGGGTCATTTGTTTTGAATAAAATAGTGGGAGCATATTTAATTAAAGGCCTAATTAAATATGTCAATGATACTTATACTCTCATTAATCCTTATGTAGATAACCATGACAGCAAACACCTCTAACAACATTTTGCGATCAATCCTTGATAAGGAAAAATTGTCTGGGACAAATTTTCTGGATTGGCAAAGAAACCTGAGGATTGTCCTCAAACATGATAAAAAGCTGTATGTCTTGGAGACACCTGTTCCTGAAGAGGAACCTCCTAGTTCTGCACCTAAGGCAGAAAGAGATGCTTATAAGAAGCATGTCGATGATGCCAATGAAACTGCTTGTCTCATGCTAGCTACCATGAACTCAGAATTGCAAAAGCAACATGAGAACATGTTAGCGTTTGATATGATCGAACACCTGAAGATGCTCTATCAAGAGCAAGCAAGGCATGAGAGATTTGAAGTTTCAAAAGCCCTTTTTCAAGGCAAGTTAGCTGAGGGAGCCCCTGTAGGTCCCCATGTACTCAAGATGATTGGGTATGTGGAAAACCTTGAGAGATTGGGTTTTCCCCTCGAAAAGGAACTTGCAACTGATTTGATCTTGCAATCGTTGCCAGATAGTTTCAGTCAATTTGTCCTAAATTTTAATATGATTGATATGGACAAATCTCTTCCTGAACTGCTTGCCATGTTAAGAACTCCCGAGCAGAATCTGAAGTCAAAAGGGAAGTCCATTCTGATGATCGGAAATGGAAAGAGACAGAACAAAAGTCCCACTAAGCAGGGTGATAAAGGGAAAGGCAAGGAAGTTGCCAAACCCAAACCCACCGTTTCTGCTTTAAAGCCTAGTGGAGGCATAGCAAAAGAAGGAACCTGCTTCCATTGCGGTAAGACCGGACACTGGAAAAGGAACTGCCCAAAGTACTTGGAAGATAGGAAGAATGGAGTAGAAACTTCAACTTCAGTTATCTTTGTTATTAATTTATCTACTTCTGCATCATGGGTATTAGATACTGGATGCGGTTCTCACATTTATACAAATGTGCAGGGGCTGAAAAGAAGTAGAGATTTGGCAAAAGGTAAAGTTGACCTACGAGTTGGCAATGGAGCAAAGGTTGTTGCTTTAGCCGTAGGGACTTATGTATTAACTTTACCTAGTGGTTTAATAATTCAATTAGAGAACTGTTATTATGTACCTGCAATTAGTAGAAATATTGTTTCCGTGTTTCTTGTTTGGACAAGTTCGGTTTTTCATTCATAATAAAGAACAATTGTTGTTAAATTTATTTGAATGATATATTCTATGCTACTGCTCAAATGAACAATGGATTATATGTCATTGATCTTGAAATGCCAGTTTATAACATTAATACTAAAAGGATGAAACCTAATGAGTTAAATCCAACTTACCTTTGGCATTGTCGATTAGGCCACATAAATGAGAAGCGCATTTCCAAACTCCATAAAGATGGACTCTTGGACTCTTTAGATTATGAATCATATGAGACATGCAGATCTTGTTTAATTGGAAAGATGACAAAGTCTCCATTCACAGGAAAAGGTGAAAGAGCTAATGATCTTTTGGCCCTCATACATACTGATGTATGTGGAGCACTGAGCATACCAACCAAAGGAGGTTTTCAGTACTTCATCACATTTACTGATGATGTGTATTTAGTGAAATAAAAATCAAAGTCCTTTGAAAAGTTCAAGGAATTCAAGGATGAAGTACAAAACCAACTAGGTAAAAATATTAAAACTCTTCGATCAGATCGAGGTGGTGAATATTTAAGCCTAGAGTTTGATGACCATCTGAAAGAGTGTGGGATCCTATCCCAACTTACTCCTGCTGGAACACCCCAATGGAATGGTGTATCTGAGAGAAGAAATCGAACCCTGTTGGACATGGTCCGATCAATGATGAGTCACACCGATCTTCCAAACTCCTTTTGAGGACATGCACTATTGACATCAGCTTATACACTTAACCGTGTTCCATCCAAGAGGTTGAGAAGACACCATATGAGATATGGAGTGGTAAGAAACCACATAAGTCTTACATGAAGATTTGGGGTTGCGAAGTTTATTTCAAATAAGCTTGAGCCCAAATCTGACAAATGCCTATTTGTGGGGTATCCTAAAGAAACAAGAGGGTATTACTTCTACAATCCTTCTGAGGGCAAAGTGTTTGTCGCTCGAACTGGAGTTTTCCTAGAAAGGGATTTTATTTCCAAAGGAATCAATGGGTGGAAAGTTGAACTTGAAGAAATTCAAGAATCACAAAGAATCGATACACCTATGGAGGAATTAGACCAGGAAACACAAGTAGTTGTATAAGAGCAACCTGCTCAAGTAGAACAAGACCATCGTAGGTCAGGCAGGATACGTCACCTACATGAGATATATGGATATCTGATCAAGGTGATGTATCACTCATGGATCAAGATGAGCCTGTGACCTACTCATGGAATCTTCATTTTGATGAAACAGTAAAACGATATGGATTCATCAAGAACGAAGATGAGCCTTGTGTCTACAAGAAGATTAGTGGGAGCATGATCGTGTTTCTGGTATTATATGTAGATGACATATTACTCATTGGAAACGATATCCCTACCCTACAACAAGTAAAGTCTTGGTTGGGGAAATGCTTTTCTATGAAGGATCTAGGTGAAGCAACCTATATATTAGGAATCAGGATCTATAGAGATAGATCACAAAATGCTTGGCCTAAGTCAGAGTACATAGACAAAGTGTTGAGACGCTTTAATATGAATGGTTCCAATGGTTATGTGTTTTGCTTAAACGGTGGCGCTGTGAGCTTGAAAGGTTCAAAGCAAGATACAGTTGCTGATTCTACAACCGAGGCCGAGTATATTGCTGCCTCAAGTGCAGCAAAGGAAGCTGTTTGGATCAGGAAGTTCATTAGTGAACTTGGCATAGTCCCTAGCGTTGTGGATCCCATTGGTCTCTATTGTGATAACAATGGTGCTATCACAAAAACTAAGGAGCCTAGATCTCACCAACGATCCAAACACACACTCAGGCGTTATCACCTCATTCGAGAGTTAATGGATAGAGGAGATGTGAAAATATGCAGAGTACATACACTTGACAATGTTGTTGACCCACTGGCAAAGCCTCTTGCGCAGCAGAAGCATGACGGCCATACTAGATTAATGGGCATAAGGGGTATGCCTGATTGGCTCTAGTGCTAGTGGGAGATTGTTGGTGTAATCCCTAGAGGCCAATACTTTTGGTACTTGTATCGAATTATTTATTAATAATAAAAGGCATTTTCTTTACTATGGTTGATTAATAAAGTCCCTGGAATAGATAGTCCGTTTAATGTATTAAGTGTGACTTAATCATGAGAGCACATTAAACATAAGGACATTGTTCTTAAAGTATCTGTAGTCGAGCTTTAGTGTGAAGTGGGATAACATTAAAGCATTAAGACTATTATGTTTGTAGACTGATGATCACATCTCATGGATCATGGATAAAGAGTTATCAAGTCTTAAACATAGGTATGAATATTAGGAGTAATATTTATACCGGATTGACCCGCTATGAGAATACTATATAGAAAGTTATGCAAAGTCTCATAAGTTATTCTCATGGTAATAATAGTGTATACCACTCTTCGACCTGAAACCACTATGGATCCTAGATGTAGAGTCGAGTGCTTTGTTGCTGATCCAACGTTATCCGTAACTGGATAACCATAAAGACAATTTATGGGTACTCCACAAAGCATGCTGAGGGACATGAGTGTCCTAGATGGAATTTGCCCATCCTGCGTAACAGGATAAATGTCTATGGGGCCAATATTGAACTGGACAAGGGTGACACGGTCTATACCTTGTGTTCAATATAGACATAAGGGCAAAGGGGTAATTATACACATAATTATTATCACAGGAGGTTTTGTCAGATCACATGACATTTTCGTGTCTTGGGCAGCAGTGATGTGTTGCTAGATACCGCTCACTGTTTATTATGTTAAATGCATGATTTAATATAATTGCCAACGTCATGAAAACCTATAGGGTCACACACAAAGGAAGGATTGATGAGAGATAGAATAACTAAGGAACATCGTAAGGTACGGTGCACTTAAGTGGGAGACGAAATATGGTAAGGTACCAAATACTTAAGTGATTTTGGCATATTATGAGATATGGGCCAAAATACACTTAAGTGGGCTTTATAGCTTGAAGCCCACACAAGTGGTTCTATAAATAGAACCCCTTGGGTAGAAGCATTGTCACTCCACAGAGACTCAACTCAAGTGAAGAGTTGGAATCTAGTTTCCCTCTCTCTCTCGCACTCAAAGCCTTCATTCGTACCAGCTAGCACTGAGATTGAAGGAATTCGTTCGTGTGGACTGAGTAGAGACGTTGTCATTGCTCAATGTTCGTGATCACTCCGTGGATCTGTATCAAAGGTTTTGATCATTATCAGAGATCTGCACCAAAGGTTTGAATCGCCACAAGAGGTAACGATTCTATCACTAATCATGCCCATTCGTAAGGATCACTAAATGGAGAAATTTTAAATTCCGCTGCGCCTTGGATGGCAATTCTCCTTCAATGCATTACTTTCTCTAATTTGTGGGTCCGAGAAGCTGAGGACCGTAGAACATTTAACCCAACTTCGCCTATTTAGGACATAGTACGGAGACTGTTCAAGTTTATAGTTGATAACAGTTGATACACGATACTACACTCAGACGAGTTTCTCTTGAGAATATTATGGGTTTATGAGTCAATCATCTTAACCTGATAGATGGGATCACCACTCTGGGAACTTTTTATAACATGATTTATAGGTTTTTATCCTTAGTACACTCCTTTGGGATGGTTCTTAACCCGACTCCATGCTCGTGACTATAAGACCCCAATTTTGACCCTAAGATCCCTCATGCTATCTCATCATATGCAGTGGCTTTGGGATCACAGCTTTGCATCCTCCTTACCCCTCATTCATTGGGTTTGCATTGGAAGATATCACCAAACACATATGATCGTATCATACTTTGTTTTTCAATATTTACAAACCAAAATACCAAAAATATGCCAATGTATAGTTTACTTCTTTTGTAGGTAATCTGTGTGTTCATCCATGCTTCATCAAGCTCATATCTAGGGTTTTAGACCGTCAATGCAAGGAGACTAATCAAGATATAGTTCACATTGACTCTAGACATCATATATGTTTCCCCATGATCTTCACATATCATTTTGATCAAGATATCATCAAGAATTTGAAGCTTATTTGCCTTGGAAGCCCTAATTCATCTGGGTATCTTGTGTGACTTCCTCAGCAAGTTTATTCATCATTTGATCAAATATTTCAAGGGATACTTCATATTACATCATCTTATACATATATGATCCTCCATGAGTCCAAAAGATCAACAAAACTTCAATTTTGCAAGTTGGTTCATGGTGGTTGATCAGAGAAAGTCAACTATCAAAACTAGGGTTCCCTAGACCCTATCTCCTACAAATTTTGTTATATGAAATTGATTACAAGAGAAATGTTACTACTTATTACATTCCAAACAACTTTCGTGTTTAAGTCAAGTTCTATTTTTGCTTGAAAAGTCTTTTTTTATGGTGAAAGATTATAGGTCATTTTGTCTGAACCCTAGTTAAGAGGTCAATTTCCAAGGACCATAACTTGCTCAATTTTTATGAGATGAAGGCCATTCAAGTTTCATGATCAAATTAAATATGTATTATCCAACTTTGATTCTTGTAAGAAATTCAAATTAAACTTGCAAGGGCATGTGCCAAGAGGAAACATTACAGGTCATTTTGGGCAATTACCATTGAACAAGAGATTTTCCTCAACTTCCAAAATGCATAACTCCTTCATGCCAAATCCAAATGAGGTCAAATGTGTGATAAAATTGAGTAGGTTTGAAATAGCTACTGAAATTCTGGTATCAGATATAAGATGTCGAAGGTAATGTCACGACACTGATATCTGGTTATAAACAATGGATAAACAGAAACAGAATGGTAAATCAAATAACACGAGCAATTGTTAACCCAGTTCGGTGCAACTCACCTACGTCTGGGGGCTACCAAGCCAGGAAGGAAATTCACTATAATAGAATTAGTTCAAAGACTATCCGTACATTTCACCAAGTTACAGTCTTTCTCACCTAATCTCTACCCGTGCAATTTCTACCTAAGCACTCTTAGATATGAGAACCCACTCACTTCCCTTACAATCACACACCCGTGATCTTAAACAACAATCCCTTGTGAAAAGAAAATACTTTTCAATTACAAAATTCTTGATTTTACTTCACAGTTTCAATCAAGAAGACACACTCTTGATCTTGCTTCAAAGCTTTGATTAAGAGGACAAATCAGTCCAATTCAATCATCAATGGATGACTTGAATGACCTACAGACACAAACCCTAGCTCTCTCTCTAAATTTCGCTCAGTCTTGGTTGTGTGTACAATCAGGTTTTCTAAGTCCCTTTTTATAGAAGTATTGGACACCTTGAAAACCCTAGATATATTTTCCAATCAAATCTTTTCATATCAGCTGTAAAGATCTCCTTGGAAAATAAACAAATCTGGTTGATATCCCTGATAGAAAGCGCCAGCTAGCCATATCTTCAATCAACCAATGATTGCCACCAATTGTGCAATCACAAAACACCAGACATTCATACTGAATGTTCTGTGTACAAGATGTCATGACATCGGGTCTGACATCTGGAAAAATCCCGCATAATCCAGTTTCCTTTTATAGTAGGTACAGCCATATCAGTTACCATGACAATGAGTATGTCAACTGAAACAATCCTGCAACATATGTCTTCCATATAAGCTCCAGCAGGTACAACCAATATCAGAAGCCTTGTCAATGTATGTGGCATTCTGAAATAATCCTGCTTGCATATGTTCTTCAACTCCAGCAGGTACATAGGATATCTCATGTTAAGACATCACACATGACATCTTGTGAACACTCTTTATTTTACCGAAATTGCTGCCAACTCTTAGAATCAACAACTACTACTTTGATGAAGGAACTTTTTCCATTTGAAGTCCATAGCAAAAGTTCTCCAAGGTTGAAGAAATGAACATTTGACTTGGTACTTAGAAAATTTTCAAATATGTTTGATTTTCAAAACTTCCACCTCAAAATTCATTATGATCCAAGCTTCAAATGGAAAAGTGTCCAACATGAAAGTTGTTCGCCTTGATCTCACCTTTCCAAAAGGTCCAAGATCATCTCATTTGGCCAAGAATTGGAGGACTTGCGCATGGGTTCCTTTCAAGGTTTTTTTGGATGAAATTCACATTCACATTTCAATATCCATTGCATGATCACATGACATGATTTCAACATCGCACATGAATTATTTTGGACCTGATAGCATCATTTGATGGGCCTATCATATGCCCATGCAAGCATGCAAGTGAATTAATATTTTTGGTACATTTTTGAAATGTGTAGAAAGCAATTGGCTTGCCTATAAATAAGTCCCTCATTGCTCAAAATTAAGGAAACCTTGCCCAAGCTTAGAACCTGCAATCCAAACCCTCACCATTAAAGGATAATCTTGAAGGTTTTCATTTGAAAATCAAGTTTCAAATCTCCTTCTGTTTTGAAATTGAAACTCCAAGAGTCCAAGCTTCCCCTTGATCAAATTTAACTCCTACAAGCTTCTGAATTCAAGCCAAGGCCAATTGGAAGCAAGATCAAGCAAGTTTGAAGCTCAATCGAAGGTGATTTTCCAGAATTTTCATCTCTTCGAATCTCTCTCAATCTTCACCATTCTTTGTGATTTTTGGTTGGCTGAAGTCCTACCAATGTAGGAAACAAGATTGAGTTACTTTGAGGTCAAATCGAAGCAACTCAGTTCATGATCCTCAAAATTCAAATCTCTGTATCTTTTTATATACTTGGATTTGGAGAAAATTGAGGTCAAATTCGTGATCCTGAGCATTTTCTCTTTAAAATAGTGTCCTTGTTTTGCATTTTCCATTGAGATGAAGTTGGACTAGTCCGATGGAGGTCACCGGAGAAGATAACCGAAGCCCTAGCTCCGGTGGTGTGTTGGCACACCTCCTGGCCATCTGAGCATGATTGGATGTTATAATCTGGACTGTTGCATTTCATTACCAAGCGTACAACAAGTTCACTAGAGTCCACCATGGAACACGCGCGTGTGGCCATCAGATCTGCCACCTCAATTAATGAGGGAGATCTGATGGCCCTTATTTTTTTTTTAATTTTAATTTCTGATTTTATGTTTAATCCTTTTATTTTTTTTAATTCATATTAATTTCATTTTTAATCCAAAAAATATGGGACTTTCGCCGAAAATCTTTAAATATTTTTCTCTTTCATATTCTGAATTAAAACTATTTTTTGATTAATTTTGATATTTTTCATGAATTAAATGTTTTGAGCATATTTCTAATTGTTTAAAAATACTTCTGACTTTTCAAAAATGATGAAATTTTATCTAAGGTCCTTTGACGTTATTTGACCTAGGAGAAATCTCTTGGCCATTTATTTGGTGTTTTGAAGAGATTTTAGGTTTTGACCAAACTAAAATGTATTTTAATTCATTTTTTAAATTGATTTTTAATTGATTAAATGTGTAAAAATGATGTTGAGCCATTTTTATGGTCTTATGATGTTTGACTATTTGTTTGGGCCTTGGTCAAGGTTGATTTTACTTTTGTTGGATCAAAACCATTGGATTTAGGGGATTGAAGAAATGTACATTTCATCTCCCAAAATGAATGAATGGTTTTGATTTGATAAAAATCCTCCCCTGGTCAATTTGTGTTTCTATCTTCCTATCCATCTTCTTCTTCATTCCTATTTGTAGCGGTAAATTCATGATCGTCAAGCTATTGACAAGCTAGAGATCAAATAACAAGAGTCGCCACCGCGCTTTTATGGTTTCCAAGGGAAAAGGGAAAAAGTACGAACAAAACCCAAAAGTAAGAAGTTTTCAAATCAAAACTAATAAAATGTCAGAGATTATAGGTAAGGGGGTTGGTTACACAGAGGGAAGATGTTAGCACCCAAAGTGTCCTCGGTACTCCTAGGGAGCCCTTTTTTGTGTGCATATGTGTTTTGTACAAAAATGATGTTTAAAAACAAATAGAGTGAGGGGATGAGAAAAGAATTCATTAATTATATTTTTGTGTTTGACAAGACCTTCGGACTTGTGCCTACGTACCAACATAAAAATGAGGGATCAAAACCTCGTAGTTCGTGATACAAATTTCAAAGTGGATGCATTGCTTTTAACAAAAATTAAGTTTGAAAGGCATAAAGGCCTGAAAATGGTTTGAATGAGTTAGTTCTTTTTTGCTTTTGAAAGTTTAGGTCAAGTATAATTAAGTTCATTTACAAGTTTGATTAAGAAAAGAAGTTTGAAAATGCAATGGCATAAGGCCAAAGTTTCTAGTTTGCAAAGTGGTCAAAATTTAGAAAAATAACAAGTTCAAAAAAAGAAGTTTTTAAAAGGGGGGAGAGATTTTGAAATTAAAGAAATGGGGAGGAGATGAAAAGACTAATCCTATACACAAAATTAAAAGTTTAAGAGTTAAGAAGATCTGACCGATGGGTAGCAATCCAATATGCAAGAATGCCATATAGAAACCCAAAATTCCCTTGGATATTAGAATCAAACAACAAACAATGCATACAATATTAACTTGAAGAGCAAGGCATCAAATAAAGATAGCCACATCCAAGCTTAACCCTTCCATGATCTTTCTCCAAATTTGCCCATGTAACAGATGAATTCTATAATGCCATAAGTCACAGGTTCAAAGTAACAGCTTCAAAATGATCATGTTGCAGATGAACTCAAAGGGATCTTGAATGGTGTATCAGATGATGTTTCAGATTGCAGTCACTTAGTTCCACAAACGTTGGCATTGGCCAAGTCCTTTAGCATAAGGAGGTTGCCTAAATTCTAAGTCCAATTTGTCCAAGATCAAGTCAACAGTCCACCCAAAAGTTTTTTTAGGGTTTTTGTTCTTATTATGTACATTAATAGTCCAAGACCATACAAACAAACAAAATATACACAAGCAAGATATATCACACAATATGGTCCAAATGGAGAAAAGGATAAATGACATTAACATAAACAATTAGAATGGTATGAATATTGGCAAATGAATAGAACTTAAAAATTAAAGTGCATTAAAATAAAGGACTTGAAATTAAATGTTAGTTGTTAATGAGTTAGAAGTTAGTATTGTTTTGCTTTTGCTTTTCATTTTAAGTCATTATTTTGAGAACACTCAACCCACTTATCACAAGCATGGATCCTTGAACCAAGACATCTTCCAATGGAAGGAAAAAAAGGCCAAGTTTCCACACAATACCATGAAAGAGGGGAGACTTACAATCTCACTAACTAGAGTGATATGCCTCTTTGTGTCACAAATTTGGCGTTATGTTAAGCAATCATAATTGGACTTATGTAGGTCACAACTATTTGAGATCGAGCAATAGAATTTTGGTGTTAATGCATGTTAGAGACATAGTATAATGGACTATGCTCATGAAACATACCACACACAAAAAGAATATGAAAAAGAGGTGGCCTAATCTCATACATACTTATGTTGATTTTACAATCAACTAGCCTTAGGACTTAGAGATATCATAGGCCAAATGAGATGAATGTATAAAGAATGGGAAATAGATGAAGAGGGAGGGGAATGGATCAAAACTCAATTTTGTCAAAGGAGGACTTTTACCAAATTAATATCTTCCATTCATTTTGGGAGATGGAATGTACATTCCATCAATCCCCTAAATCCAATGATATTAACTTGACAAAGTCAAATCAACCTTGACCAAGGCCCAACAACAAGAGTCAAACTTATACAAGTCATCACAAATGGTCAACACAATTAATTGGCATTTATTCACATTAAAAATACTAAAATAAGGCATTTAAATAAAATATGGTTTGTCAAATTCCTAAAACCTGATCAAAACACCAAAGAAATAGCCATGAGATTTATCATAGGTCAAACAAGGTCAAAGGACCTTGGAGAAAAAATTTCAGAATTTTTAAAGACTTAAAAGTATTTTTAAACAATTAAAAACAATCACAAAATCAATTAAATCATGAAAAATATTAATAACGATCCAAAAAATAATTTTAATTCAAAATATGAAAGAGGAAATTATTTGAAATTTTTTGGTGAAACTCTCATATTTTTTGGATCAACATTAAAATTAAAATGAATTAATGAAAATAAAAGGAATAAAAGAAAAATCAGAAAATATTAAAAAATGTGGACCACTTGATCTCCCTCATTAATTGAGGTGGCATATCAAGTGGATCAGCACACGCGTTCCATGGTGCACTGCAGTCAAAGCGGCATAGGCTTGGTATTTAAAAGCAACACACGAGATTAAAACATTCCAAACTCATCTAATGGTTCTGAACACTTCCAGCTCATTGTCGGAGCAAAAGGGTGGTCTTCTTCTCCGATGACCCTGGCCGGACTGGTTCTTTCATCACCATAACATAAATGAAAAAGGAGGACATGATCTGAAAGATAAAATGGTGTAGATCTTGAATATCACCTCAATTTTAACTAACTCCACATATATAGAAAGATATGAGGAGTTGAATTTTGAGGTGTGTCAACTGAGTTGCTTCGATTTGACCTCTAAGCAACTCAATCTTCTTTCCTACATTGGTAGGACTTCAGGAAACCAAACTATCCAAGAGAATTGATGAGACTTGAGTGAGAATCGAAGAGATGAAGTCTTCTGAAAATTACCTTCAATGTTGTGCTGAACTTAATGTTGCTTGCTTCAAACACGATTTGATCACACTTGAGAAGCTTGTAGGAAGTGATTAGCAAGGGTGCAAGGCTTTGGATCATGGAGTTTTTGAATCTCCAACAGTTGAGATTCAAACTCAATTTTCAAATTGAAAATTCTCAGGTTTTCATTTTGAATGAGAGGGTTTGAATTGGGGGGCAAAGCTGGCGCGCAAGGTGTGTTTGAATTGAGCATAGAGGTCATGTATTTATAGCATGAGGGAGTGATATTTGCACACTTGAAATTTTGTCCAAATTTAGCAATGTGAATGGCACGAGTGCATGGCCAAGTACAGGCCCATGAGGCAATGCATTAAGGTCCAAAATCAATCATGTTGAAGTCTAAATGCATCTTGATTGGCTAGCCAATGTGAAATGAAGTTTGTACATTTGATTTCCTCCAATGATGCAGCTCTGTTGAAGCCATACGCGGCCCTAGCAAACCTCATCCAAAATGCATGAACTTTGATGTTGAACACTTTTTCATTTGGAGCTTGGGTCATGGTGAATTTTGAGGTGGAAGTTTGGAAATTTCAACATGTTGAAATTTTTTCTAAGTGTCAAGCCATATATCTCAATATTATACCTTGCTTAACTTTTTATGTGAGCTTCAAATGAGCATAATGTCTTCATCAAAGTTGTAGCTCTTTCAAAGAACTTCAAAATGGTCATTAATTTCATGTAATTTGGATTTATAATGATAGAGTTATGAAGTTTTTAAGTTTGGAAAAATCACTTGTTCAATGGTGTAGGTCAAAAATGACCTATAATGTATCCTCATATCACATGATCATAAAAGTTGAATTAGCTCTCACTCAAAACATCAAATTGAAGTAGACATCTTGAATTTGATTATACAACTTGGAAATCTTTCATCTCATAAAAATTGAGCAAGTTATGGCCTTGGGAAGTTGACTTTCAAATTAGGGTTTAGACAAAATGACCTATAATGACCTATAAAAATTTATCAAGTTATGGCCTTGGGAAGTTGAAGTAGAATATGATTTTCCAAGCAAAACTACCTCTCGGTCTCAACATGAAAGTTGTTTGGAATGTCATTTAGAGTAACTTTGCTCTTGGAATCATTTTCATATGGTGAAAATTGTAGGAGATAGGGTCTAGAGAGACCCAGTAGATGAATTCATCTGGCCAACCACCATCAACCAACTTTCTAACCTTCAATTCTCTTGACTTTCTTAGATAATGGTAGATCATATATGCATAAGATGATGAATTTTGAAGTGTCCCTTGAAAAATTTGATCAATTGGTGAGATAGCTTGTTGGAGAAGTTACTCAAGATACCCAGTCGAACTAGAGTTTTAAAGGCAAATCACCCTCAAACTCTTGAAGAAAACTTGATCAATATGACATGTAGAGATTAATGGAACTCATATATGATGCTCATAACCATTCTTGGATCAATTCATGGTTGTGCTCTTTGTCATGAGGGTCTCAAACCCTAAATATGAACTTGACAGATCAATGGTGATCATGCCCTACCTACAAAAGAGTTAGGCAAATGCAAAGACATATTTTTGGTATTTTGTTAGTAAAATGATAATATACAAGTATGATACAATCACATGGTGCTTGGTGGTCTCTCCCAAAATAATCCCAATGAAAGAGGGGCAAGGAGGATGCCAAGGAATGATCTCATTGCTAATGCATAAGATGAAATTGCATGAGAGAACTTAGGGTCAAAATTGGGGTCTTACAGCTGCCCCTATTTTAGGATATTCTAACTGAGGAGGTGAATGTTAAAATCTTCGGCTCGAATCAGTAGAATGGGTTGTGGGAAAATAACAACATAGAGACAAATTTTGGTATATGAATGTAAAAGTAGATTCTCTGTGGGGAAATATTGCCACAAAGGAAAGGAAATCAAAGAGACCGAAAATCCGCCGGAGCATAATGCATTCCATAATGAAAACTCACTGGGGAAACAGAGACTCTGAAGGGGAAAAGAGTTATGCGTAGGCCAGGCTACTACTTAGAACTGCTGGGGGGCTATTGGAATTCCAAACAAAGTGGAAAGACTCAGCCTGGGAAATAAAACCTCTGCAGGGGATACGAGTAGATCAGAATAACACTGAAGTACTTGGATCATGTAGGAAAAGCGATTTCACTAAGGAAATGCACGCTCAACTCGACTGGGGAAGATAAACTTCAACGCAGGAGGAACAAAAATTTATTATCCATTATATGCTACTTGGTAAGGAGATAATAAAGATCTGACAGAGAGGATACCCGTCACCGGTTAGGATGAACATATCAAGGATGACTCACTAGGAACCACCAGGAGGGAGTATTCATTATCGGCTACTGGGTAAGAATAGCTTTGCTGTGGAAAACTACAGAACAATAGGATTTACAACTACCAGTTACTAGGCAGAAGACCAAAGGTGAGAGTATCCGTCATCGGTTAGGATGAACATATCAAGGATAAACTCAACAGGGAAGAAAATCCGTCATCGGTTACGATGAACATATCAAGGATAGACTTGCCTGGAAATGTCAAGGAGGATACCCGTCACCGGTTAGGATGAACATATCAAGGATATACCAACTGAACAAAAAGTAGGAATTACATTTATTGAATGCTGGATAGAATACCATCAAAGAGAAAATACGTCACCGGTTAGGATGAACATATCAAGGATAGACTCTGTGAGGAGAAAAATAGGAATTACATCTATTAGTTACTGGATAGAATACCAAGAGAGAGTATCCATCACTGGTTAAAGTGAACATATCAAGGATAAACTCTGTGGGAGAAAGTAGGGTTTACAACTACCGGTTACTGGGTAGAATACCACAAGAAAAATGAGATCTGTCATGAGTTAAGATGAACATATCAAGGATTAACTCTCTGGGGAACAAAAATAGGGATTACAACTACCTTTTTATTGGTAGAATACCAAGAGTGAGAGTATTCGTCATCGGTTAGGATGAACATATCAAGGATAAACTCACGCAGGGGAAAGAAAGATACCCGTCACCGGTTAGGATGAACATATCAAGGATATACTTCCTGGGGAATCAGGAAAAACAAATCCACTTGGGACTCTACTACTGGAAAAATAGGGATACTTTTGTCGGGTATTGGGAAAGAAGTAACAAACTGCAAACTAAGAAGAATATTACCAGTTACTGGGTAATAAGCTCTTAGGAGATTCAAAGCATCTATCTAGGCAAGAGCTAGAAAGAAACGGTCAATCAAGACTCAACCCAATGAGGATATAACTTAAGGTGAGCATTTCCATCCAGATAATCAACTAGGGAGGAAGCTAAAGTAATAATCATCCCCGAGGAAATAACTCAGTGGGGAAAAGAAGAAAGGTTAAAGTCTTTCTGCCTAAGGGGCTGCCATTCTATAATTGAGGGAGGACAGACATCGAATTTGTATGGGGATAAAGTACCGCCATAATAGAGAATAAGAATCTCAAATAAATCAATCAAATATGATTATGCAATTATGAAATTATGAAATTATATGAGTGTATATGTATATATGATGATTATGCTGACAAAACGATCACAAAGGATACAAAGGTGTCGCAAAGAATTTGAATCATCGATACAATCCTCGGCCAATCCACAAAAAAAGGGAGACAACTGCTGGAAAACAGAGAGAGATATCAACGACCCAAAGGCTCAACTCTAGCTAAGGAAGGAGGAGATCCGCTAAGGAGAGGAAATTTTATCAAATCTGCAAGGAATTTTAGGTCAACACTATATCAAATTAAGAGACAACCATACAGAGGATAAACACAAGTAGCTGCCCAGAAACCAGGAGGAAACTCTGACTGGGAGCAAGTCAGATGGTGACTGGTGGAGAAACCAGCCAGATCTACTAGGGAGTCTACTGGTGGAGAAACCAGCGCGATCTACTGGGAAAGAAACGAACCTCCACTGGGGATCAAACACAACTCCGCAGGGGAAACAAATCAACAAACTTGGCTAAGGATACTCGAAGGGTTAACTGCTATAGGAACCCTTAATGCTTCACAATTAAGATTTGCTGCTCTTTGAAATGCTGTTGATACTTTTTTTTAATTATTTTGAAAAATACTTGCTTTTATATGTTTAAGAAAATGATTTTGATTAAATATTTTAATTTCAAAAATTATCATAATAAAATTTAAAACTATTGGCTGAAGTAAATAAGAGTATGAATAATTGGATAAAAGCTCAATTTTATTTAATAGAATGGTAGTCTGTAAATGACAAGACTCCATAGATTTTTACAAATTTGAAAATGGTAATTTACATGGAAAAGGGTTACATTGAATACAAATGATCCTTAATCCTTCCGCCCACTATTGATGTCTGTTATGCTCTTGATCGCTGCTAGGGACGATGATTCGACGTCAACCCTTGTGCTCAACAGTTTCTCCAAAATTTGAAGATCAGCAAAATGCAGTTACTTGCCATAATCCCTAAGTTTTGCATAAGTTTCCCCAAGGTGGGGTACTCAACTTATCGGGAAATTATTTCTGTTTTATGTCTCTAACTTTTGCCTGGATTGCTCTTTCGGATTTTCAATCCATCGAGACGCTCATTTTTGCCTAAGCCGCCCTTTAGGGTTTACAACTTAGCGAGCTGTTCTTTTCTTTTTAGGCGAAGTATTTCTTGACTGCATCTGTGTTCACAGGACAAGTGAACTCTTCACCATCCGTAGTTGTAAGAATCAAGGCGCCTCCTAAAAACGCTCTCTTAACAACATATTGGCCTTCATAATTAGGAGTCCATTTTCCCCTAGAATCTGGTTTGAACGATAGAAACTTCTTGAGCACAAGGTCACCTTTTCTGAACACACGAGGTCTAACCTTCTTATCAAAAGCTATCTTCATCCTCTACTGATATAACTGACCATGACACATGGCAGTTAATCTATTCTCTACAATCAAATTCAGCTGGTCAAACCAGGTCTGACACCATTCAACCTCAACCAACTTGGCTTCCATGAGCACACGTAATGAAGGAATCTCAACTTCTACGTGGAGCACTGCTTCCATGCCATATACAAGAAAAAAAGGGGTTTCCCCTGTTGACGTGCGGATGGATGTATGATACCCGTGTAAAGCAAATGGGAGCATCTCATGCCAATCCTTATATGTGACGACCATTTTCTGAATAATCTTCTTGATCTTATTCGCAGCTTCAACAACCCCATTCATCTTAGGTCTGTAGGGAGAAGAATTATGATGTACAATCTTGAAGTCTTTACAAAAAGCTTCAACCATATTGTTATTCAAGTTCGATCCATTATTGGTAATGATCTTACTTGGCACACCATAATGACGTATGATCTGATTCTTGATAAACCTCACAACCACTTGCTTGGGTTACATTTGCATACGATGCCGCTTCAACCCATTTTGTGAAGTAGTCAATTGCCACTAAAATGAAACGATGTTCATTCGACGTGTTGGGCTCAATCATCCCAATCAAATCAATTCCCCACTTGGAGAAGGGCCATGGGAGAGAAATAACATTCAATAGTGTCGGAGGAACATGAATGTTATCTGCATATATTTGACACTTGTGGAATTTCTTCACAAACTTGCAACAGTCACATTCCATTGTCAGCCAATAGTAACCTGCTCGCAACATATTCTTCGCCATTGCATGTCCATTGGAATGAGTACCAAAGGAACCTTCATGCACTTCAGTCATCAACAAGTCTGCTTCGTGTCTATCCACACATCTGAGCAAAACCATGTCGAAGTTTCTCTTGTACATTATATCACCATTCAAGTAGAAATTGTCGGTTAATCTTCTCAAAGTCTTCTTATCTTTCAATGATGCTCAGACGGGTAAATCTGACTTTGGAGGAAACACTTGATGTCGTAATACCATGGTTTCTCATCATTGACTTCTTCAACAGCAAGGATAGACTCTATGAGGAGCAAAATAAGAATTACATCTATCAGTTACTGGATAGAATACCAAGAGAGAGTATTCGTCACTGGTTAAAGTGAACATATCAAGGATAAACTCTGCGGGAGAAAGTAGGGTTTACAACTACCGGTTATTGGGTAGAATACCACAAGGAGAAGGAAATCCGTCATCAGTTAAGATGAACATATCAAGGATTAACTCTCTGGGGAACAAAAATAGGGATTACAACTACCTTTTTACTGGGTAGAATACCAAGAGTGAGAGTATTCGTCATCGGTTAGGATGAACAGATCAAGGATAAACTAGTGCAGGGGAAAGAAAGATATTTGTCACTGGTTAGGATGAACATATCAAGGATATACTTTCTGGGGAATTAGGAAAAACGAGTCCACTGTGGACTCTACTGCTGGAAAAACAGGGATACTTTTTTCGTGTATTGGGCAAGAAGTAACAAACTGCAAACTAAGAAGAATATTACTAGTTACTGGGTAATAAGCTCTTAGGAGACTCAAAGCATCTGTCTAGGCAAGAGCTAGAAAGAAACGGTCAATCAAGACTCAACCCAATGAGGATATAACTTAAGGGGAGCAATTCCATCCAGATAATCAACTAGGGAGGAAGCTGAAGTAATAATCATCCACGAGGAAATAACTCAGTGGGGAAAAGGAGAAAGGTTAAAGTCTTTCTGCCTAAGGGGCTGCCATTCTACAATTGAGGGAGGACAGACACCGAATTTGTATGGGGATAAAGTACCGCCATAACAGAGAATAAGTATCTCAAATAAATCAATCAAATATGATGATGCAATTAGGAAATTATGAAATTATATGAGTGTATATGTATATATGATGATTATGTTGACAAAGCGATCACAAAGGATACAAAGGTGTCGCAAAGAATTTGAATCATCGATACAATCCTCGGTCAATCCACCAAAAGAGGGAGACAACTGCTGGAAAATAGAGAGAGATATCAATGACCCAAAGCCTCAACTCTAGCTGAGGAAGAAGGAGATCCGCTGAGGAGAGGAAATTTTATCAAATCTGCAAGGAATTTTAGGTCAACACCATATCAAAATGGGAGACAACCATATAGAGGATAAACACAAGTAGCTACTCAAAAACCAGGAGGAAACTCTGACTGGGAGCAAGTCGGATGGTGACTGGTGGAGAAACCAGGGCGATCTACTGGGGAGTCTAATTACTCTATTGAGGATCAAAACTGCTGAGGAATACACAAATTCAGTCGGGGGAAGAAGAAACTCTGCCGGGGAAATAACACACCGCAGGGCACTGAATCAACCAACTCAGTTGGAAAAGAAACGAAGCTCCACTAGGGATCAAACACAATCCGCAGGGGAAATGGGTCAACAAACTCGGCTAAGGATACCCAAAGGGTTAACTGTTTTGGGAACCGTCAATGCTTCACACTTAAGACTTGTTGCTCTTTGAAATGCTGTTGATACTTCTTTTTAATTGCTTTAAAAAATACTTGCTTTTACATGTTTAAGAAAATGATTTTGATTAAATATTTTAATTTCAAAAATGATCATAATAAAATTTAAAACTATTGGCTGAAGTAAATAAGAGTATGAATAATTGGATAAAAGCTCAATTTTATTTAATAGAATGGTAGTCTGTAAATGACAAGACTCCATAGATTTTTACAAAGTTAAAAATGGTAATTTAAATGGAAAAGGGTTACATTGAATACAAATTATCCTTAATCCTTCCACCAACTTTTGATGTCCGCTATGCTCTTGACCGCTGTTGGGGACGATGACTCGACGTCAACCCTTATGCTCAACAGTTTCTCCAAAATTTGAAGATCAGCAGAATGCAGTTATTTTCCATAATCCCTAAGTTTTGCATAAGTTTCCCCAAGGTGGGGTGCTCAACTTATCGGGAAATTCTTTCTATTTTATGTCTCTAACTTTTGCCTGGATCTCCCTTTCGGGTTTTCAATCCATCGAGACGCTCGTTTTTGCCTAAGCCGCCCTTTAGGGTTTTCAACTTAGCGAGTTGTTCTTTTCTTTTTAGGCGAAGTATTTCTTGACTACATCTGCGTTCAAAAGACGAGTGAACTCTTCACCATCCGTAGTTGTAAGAATCAAGGCGCCACCTGAAAAGACTCTCTTAACAACATATGAGCCTTCATAATTAGGAGTCCATTTTCCCCTAGAATCTGGTTTGAACGATAGAAACTTCTTGAGCACAAGGTAACCTTCTCTGAACACACGAGGTCTGACCTTCTTATCAAAAGCTTTCTTCATCCTCTACTGATATAACTGACCATGACACATGGCAGTTAATCACTTCTCTTCAATCAAATTCAGCTGGTCAAACCTGGTCTGACACCATTCAGCCTCAATCAACTTGGCTTCCATGAGCACACATAATGAAGGAATCTCAACTTCTACGGGGAGCACTGCTTCCATTCCCAATACAAGAGAAAAAGGGGTTGCCCCTGTTGAGGTGCGGATGGATGTACGATACCCGTGTAAAGCAAATGGGAGCATCTCATGCCAATCCTTATATGTGACGACCATTTTCTGAATAATCTTCTTGATGTTCTTATTCGCAGCTTCAACAACCCCATTCATCTTAGGTCTGTAGGGAGAAGAATTATGATGTGCAATCTTGAAGTCTTTACAAAAAGCTTCCACCATATTATTATTCAAGTTCGATCCATTATTGGTAATGATCTTACTTGGCACACCATAATGACGTATGATCTGATTCTTGATAAACCTCACAACCACTTGCTTGGTTACATTTGCATACGATGCCGCTTCAACCCATTTTGTGAAGTAGTCAATTGCCACTAAAATGAAACGATGTTCATTCGACGTGTTGGGCTCAATCATCCCAATCATATCAATTCCCCACTTGGAGAAGGGCCATGGGGAAGAAATAACATTCAATAGTGTCGGAGGAACATGAATGTTATCTGCATATATTTGACACTTGTGGAATTTCTTCACAAACTTGAAACAGTCACATTCAATTGTCAGCCAATAGTAACCTGCTCGCAACATATTCTTCGCCATTGCATGTCCATTGGAATGAGTACCAAAGGAACCTTCATGCACTTCAGTCATCAACAAGTGTACTTCGTGTCTATCCACGCATCTGAGCAAAACCATGTCGATGTTTCTCTTGTACAGTATATCACCATTCAAGTAGAAATTACCGATTAATCTTCTCAAAGTCTTCTTATCTTTCAATGATGCCCCAGACGGGTAAATCTGACTTTGGAGGAAACACTTGATGTCGTAATACCACGGTTTCTCATCATTGACTTCTTCAACAACAAACACATGTGCTGGCCTATCAAGATGTATCACAGATAAATTGGGAACCTCATTCCAATACTTACCACAATCATTGATGGCAATGTTGCAAGAACATCTTCCATCCGGTTATCATCTCGAGGGATATGATGAAACTCAGCTTTTGTAAAGAAAGTTGAAATCCTCCTCGCATAATCTCTATATGGTATCAAACCGAGTTGATTCGTCTCCCATTCACCTTTGATATGATTCACAACCAAATCTAAATCTCCAATGACATCTAAATGCTTGATTATGAGATCAATGGCCTCTCCGAGCCCCATAATGAAAGCTTCATATTCTGCCATATTGTTTGTACACTTGAAAGTTAATCTAGTTGTAAATAGAAAATGAGTGCCTTGAGGAGTAATAATCACTGCCCCAATGCCATTACCATATTGATTAACAGCTCCATCAAATACCATGCCCCAACGGGAACCAGGTTCTGGCCCTTCTCCAAGCAATGGTTCATCACAATCTTTCATGTTCAAGTACAAGATGTCTTCATCAGGAAAATCATACTGCACTGACTGGTAATCTTCAATTGGTTGGTGAGCCAAATTGTCAGCCAAGATACTACCTTTGATCGCTTTTTGAGATCGGTGTTCGATATCATACTCTGATAACAACATCTGCCAACGAGCAATTCTCCCAGTTAAAGAACGCTTCTCAAATATATACTTGATCAGATCCATTTTGGATATCAACCAAGTGGTATGATTCAACATATACTGACGCAGACGCTTAGCAGCCCAAGCCAATGCGTAACAAGTCTTCTCAAGCATAGAATACCGAGTCTCACAGTCGGTGAACTTCTTACTGAAGTAGTAAATTGAAAATTCTTTCTTTCGAGTCTCATCTTGATGACCAAGAACACAACCCATACTCTCTTCGAGCACAGTCAAATACATGATCAACGGTCTTCCTTCAATAGGTAGAGACAAAATCGAAGGTTCAAGCAGATATTCCTTTATACTGTGAAAAGCTTTATGGAAATCTTTGGTCCAATCACAAGACTAATATTTCCAAAGAAGCTTGAATATAGGCGCACATGTGGCAGTCATGTGTGAAATAAATATGGAAATATAATTCAAGCGGTCGAGAAAACCTCTGACTTGCTTCTCAGTTTTGGGCACATGCACCTTTTGTATTACTTTGGCCTTGGCAGGATCAACTTCAATACCCTTCTCGCTGACAATAAATCCCAACAACTTACCAGAACGAACACCAAAAGTACATTTACTAGGATTCAAGCGGAGTTTATACTTCCTCAAACGCTGGAATAACTTCAACAAATGCTCAATACGTTCCTCTTCATCAATTGATTTAGCAATCATGTCATCGACATATACTTCAATCTATTTATGCATCATATCATGAAAAAGAGTAGTCATTGCTCTTTGGTAAGTTGCACCAGCATTCTTTAAACCAAAAGGCATCATTCTATAACAAAATGTTCCCCAGGGTGTAATGAATGTGATCTTCTCCATATCTTTATGTGCCATCTTGATCTGATTATATCCGGAAAATCCATCCATAAATGAAAAGACTTTGAATTTAGAAGTATTGTTTTCCAACATATCAATGTGTGGCAGAGGAAAATCATCTTTCGGACTAGCTTTATTCAAATCTCTGTAATCGACACACATGCGGACTTTTCCATCTTTCTTCGGTACAAGCACAACATTGGCCACCCATTGCGGATATTCAGCGGTTACAAGGAAACCTATGTCAATCTACTTCTGCACTTCTTCTTTGATCTTCACAGCCATATCAGGGTGCATTCTTCTTAACTTTTGCTTGACTGGCGAGCATTCTGGCTTCAATGACAATCTATGCTCCACAATCTCAGAATCCAAACCAGGCATGTCTTGATAGGACCAAGCAAACATCTGAATACTCTCGAAGAAGATCAATCAACCCCTTCTTTACTTCTGGACACAGTCGAGACCCAATCTTGACTTCCTTCACATCAACCTCGGAACCCAAGTTGACTAGCTCAATCTGCTCTTCGAACGATTGAATGGTCTTTTCATCTTGCTCAAGAAGACGAGATAATTCATCACTCACTTCTTCATCACTTTCCTCCTCGGCCTCAAACACAGGGAAATCAAAATTTGGAGAAGGAGAAGGATCATTGTATTCAATGGGGTTAGAAACCAACCTGCATAATGATTTGATATTTTGATTTTAGAGAAGTGGATTTGTGACCAAATATTATACAGATGGACAATTATATTGTTTATTTATGTTTTTTGTGATTACCATTTTCAGAATAAAGGAAAAATTAAAAACAAACATCATATATATGGATGAATAGAATTAATTTTATTAATGATCAATTTGAAAATGCCCAAACAATGTTCGTTTCTCCCTTAGGCATAGGAGAAGGATTTTAAAAACATATAAAAGCAATTACTTAAATTGATGCAAAATAACAGGAATATCAACAACAGTCCAATTGTTGCAAGCCTTTCCATGTGTCACAAAATTGGTGCAGTCTTCCTCCTCGTCATCCTCTAGCATAACAACTAAGTGTTGTTCATTGCCATGAATGAACCCTCCGCTACGGAAGCTAAGTTGCATATATTCAGACCTTGTAGTTGATGAACCTCGCTAGAATCCCAAACCGGTTCTGCCTTTGTTGTCGGAGACCTCTACCATGCTATAGCACCTCCCATTTGTATACTCATTTCATTTGTAGGTCATTAGCATTGCATATCATGTTGCATTTCATCAGTCAAGACTGACATCAGGAGAAGTCAACTGCAAGTCAACTGAGGGCTAGGAGATGGAGAAATGGTTTGAGACACTTCATTCATGTCCCAAAGAAGGTTATTCAACATGTCAAACAACTACCTTGAAGATTTTGAAGCCAGATCAAAAGCTTCCAAAAATGGAAAGTGACATGTAATTTGAAAGTTTCCAAAAATGGCAAGTTTTTGGACCAACTTCAACTCAACTTTCCAACATCAAAGAAGCTTCAAATGAAATTTTGTCCAACATGAAAGTTGAAGATCTTTCTCTCGCATTTCCAAAAAGTCCAAGATCATGAATTTATGATGAATGGTTAAGGAGTTATGATCAAATCATTGCAAAGTGTGCTTGAAACTTCAAATGACCATATCTTTTGAACCAAGACTCCAATTTGGTGGTTCTTTTTGCAAAATGTGTCTCATGTCATGAACTTTCCAAATACCTCATTACATTGCATGAATTGTTATCACATGGTCACTTGCTTATTCAAGAAGATTTTGGAGGAAAATTGCAAAAATCAAAATTGGTTTATCACATGCATGTAATTCCAATCCCAATGTGTGCATGGAGTAATTTTGAGTGGATTTGGGCCAGCTTGGTGTACTGTTCACGTGTGCATCTTGTCGCATTACGCGAAAAACCGGCGGGAAACGAAAACAACAGAGCCGCCACCGTGCGTTATTTATCCCAAAAGAGGGAAAGGAAACGCTCGAAGTAAACCTGGAAAGAACATGGTCTCGCGACCAAAGAGAATGGGATCGGGAGTCGGTTATGCGAAGGGAAGGTATTAGCACCCCTACGCATCTGTCGTACTCGACGGGATCCACGCACAAAAGGAAGGATAAATGGTTGCTAAACGCTGCTCAAATAAACACACACTGGCTGAAAAGAGACACAGAAAACAAAAGAAACCAACTCGGCAGGATATCGCATTCTGGGCCTACGTAGTCTATCAGGCATAGACATCAGAGTCGACGTAGTTCGGACTGGGGAAACGTGCTCGCTAGGATGTCGCATCCTATGCATACGTATCTTCTCGGACGAGAGAAGAATCAGAGCACTCGTAGCTCGGCTCACGCACGCCAAACAAAACAAACACGTGAAATCGATTGCCAATCGCTGGACTTACGTCAAACTCCACACAAACGGGCAAACCTGGAATCCGAATGCCAATCGCTGGACTTACATCAGACTCCGAACCAAACACACGCACACTGGAAACCAAATGCCAATCGCTGGACTTACATCGGACTCCAACACACACAAAGGGACAAAGCAAAACGGGCGCCCAGAGAGATCAGCTCATCTCCTGCCTACGTACCTCATCTGGTATGAGGATCAGGGCGACGTAGTTCCCCTACGCAAGGACAAAGGACTAGCCTAACTAGATACAAAGGGAGACACAAACTAGAAGGGAGACTAACTCGAGCCTAATAGTTATCATGCATCATAGCCCTATGTCAAGGTTTCTATACTAACTTGCACAGGGAGCAAGCTAAACCTAAACAGCACAAACAGAGCAATCATTCACAAATAGCACACACTATATACAAACAAAGTGGGCTCACACAGGGGTTAGGCTTTAGTCAAGGGGTCATGTCAACCTCGACAAACAAGCCACTGTATCAGGGTGAAGTTAGCTCTTAACCCTAACATTGAGAGTTAGGGTGAAGCCAGATGAAATGGAAGTGAGGGGTGTGCCTCACAGCTCTTATCCCTGGTCAGGGAGAGCTTCAGACAAATGAAAGTGTGGGTTCAGAAAGTTGGAACCCTTTTACACTTATGACACTGACTCAGCATAGATCTTGGGTTAATATCCGCAAGGCATCAACATGTAATGTGAGCCAAGGGATGACACACTGACTAGCAGGAGATGGACTACACACCTCTTGTGTCTGCCAATTGCCTTACCAAAGGTCTTTTCCTGCTTGGGGACAAAAGTAAACAAGCACAAGCATTGCCTCTTAAGGAGGACTTCAGACAGGTGCCTTGCCAAGTAACAGGCCAGGACTTCCAGACTACATGGAGAAGAGATGTTATACCTCGATGCTCAAGCTATCAAGAAAAGCCATAGCAAGTTCACAATGAACTATAGCAACTAAGGTACCTGAAAACAATCTAACTCAGTCAATACACAACTCATAAAGTCAAACAGATAGACTGGAAGTTAACAGTTAACTGTACAAACAGATAACAAGCAATGCATCAAGCAAAGCACAAGCTCAACTTAAAGGAGCTAATCCACCTACAAAACAACATAATGTTAATCAACACCAACCAAATATCAATCCAAGTGAGCAAATGAATCAAACTCCTCAAGGCCATATGCTTCTTGTTCTGAAAACACAACTCAAACATAAGCACTAACCACTAGGACAAGGCCTAGGGTCAAAGAGGGAGAAATAATTCAAAACAGAACATGAAAATTGGCAAGCATCAAGTTCAATCAAATTAGAACATCATCCAAGTGGTCTCATATCCATATCATCAACAAATTTCATTTCACAAGGCAAAGAAGGGAAAGCATGCATATTCAAAGCTCATTGAAGCAAACAGAATGAATCAATCCACATCAACTCAAACATAATTCAATAAATACCCAGAAAAATCATGGCTAAACAGCATTCATCACATCATCATCACACCAAAATTCAAGTCATTTGGACAAGTGGAAGGATGTCAAATAAATTCCCTAAGGCAAGGCAAGGCAAATCAAGCTCAAAGGAAGCACCAATTCATACATCAACTTCACACAAGCATAAAAGAGAATCCACGCATGATAAATGTATCAAACCAAAGCCAAGATAAACTTCAAAGGGTCTAGAATCAATCCACAAAGTTTCAAGTTCATAGGATAAGCATCCATCGTTTCACAAATCATCTAAGATCATGACTCACAAAAAGTCCACAAATAGTCTAACAGAGGAGAAATTATCAAACAAATTGGAAATGCATCCAAAAAATCCACAAACATTCATGATCAAACATAACATCTAGAAGAATCAACATGCAAAAAATCAGGTTAATTGGCATTGAATTGGCATGGTAATGAAAATCCACAAGTCAGGCAAGCAAAGGTGTGACACAAATTGGCACACCTACATTCAAAAAATCATATCTCATCAACCAGGAATGGGAAAAATGCAAACTCTATACCAAAATGACCATTAGGATGTCTATTTTAAGCACACAAAATTTCAAGAGTGTTGGATCAAATCTCATCATTTCACAATCACAATGGCAAGCGAGGTGCAACAAAACACATGTATGAACAAACCCTAGGCCACATTAAAAACCACACATGCACAATTTCTGGAAAAATCACCATAAAATAGTAGAGATATTGAGGAAAACAATGGAAAAAATCTCATCTCATTTAGACAAATATTCATTGAGTTATGATTTTTGTAAGATTGGAATGAAAATGAAATTTAAATTGAAAACGAAAATGGATTAAATGATTTAATGATTATTTAAATGGAAATGAGATGAAGCTGTAGGAAAAACGCCCCGTTTCACTTAATGATGTGGCGGTGAGAATCAATGCGGACCAATCAACATGCTACACTTGCGCCACGGTGTACCAGTACATGCATACAAACAGCCAAACACATGCAGAACGCGTTGGAATGGATCAAAAACAATCTGGAGAACGAAACCCTAAGCTTCATCACATGTTCATACGATTTCCAGGCTCAACAACATTTGTTGCAGAAATTCACAAACGATACATCAATGGATTCGTCTTAGCATGCTCATCACTAATCTAAACACGATTTATCCTAATTCTCAACAACATGAACGAATCGATCAAGATAAATTTCACATGTAAAACTTAGAATCATCATATCTAACTCATTTCTTAATGAAATTTCACAAAATCAAGCTCAGCATAATCACCTAAGCAAGATCTACAACATGCACACATCTATTTCATGAATTGTGAGAATCGAATTTCAACCTTAATTGAAGTGCAGAACTGGAACAGAGCGATTCAGGCTTGATAAGGTGCAAATAGATGATCCTCAAGGTTCAGGTAGATGAATGGATGAAGGAATGTTGCTCAATTGTCCTTGATGCAGCTCAAATCCTCATTTGCCATTGATGAAGCTTGCTTTAACAGTCTAAGATTCTACTCGAAAATGGTGATTCCTTGCTCCCAGAAGATCCAATAGCAGTTGTAGATGATGAATCAATGAAGAAATAACAAAGGATTGTGAAGAAACTTTGAAGAAAAGTTGAGAGAAAAAGTTTGTGAACATTGCAATTTTTTGATCTAGATCTGGTTTGAATGAAATGTTAATTGCATTTCTGTTATGATTAGCAATATATATGGTTTGCTAATGAGGTTTGTTAAGCATGATTAGCCAAAACCAACGTGATTAGGGAAAATGCAAGTGTAATGCAAAATTTGGTCAAAACACCCTCATGCATGAAATGTTGCTACAGTACACGAATTCTTGTTCAATTCACCTCCAAATGCTGTTTAAGACCAAATGCAATTGAATGGAAGTGTGAAAAATGCTTAATTCTCAAAATGAACTTTTCCCTCCAAAATTCAAATTCAATTCAAGTGAAAAATGCACTATTTTTGTGATGAGATTTGATGAAATGTGATGCATGATTTGGATAGAGCATATCAAAACAAGAATGTTGCAAAAAACCCCACTCCATTTGGCCTTGTGGTGTGAAAGTTATCCCCTTTTGAAGTTCACATTTTCTTGACAAAGATTAATCCATAACTTCTCAACCACACATGAGAAATTCATGTTCTTGGACTTTTTGGAAAGGTGAGAGCAAGATCTTCAACTTTCATGTTGGACAAAATTACATTTGAAGCTTTCTTGATGGTGTAAACTTGAGGAGAAGACCTTTCCATTTTTGGCAATTTGAAATTACAGGTCACTTACTATTTTTGGAAACTTTTCATCTGACCTCAAATTCTTCAATGTTGATCTTTGAAATGTCAAATGAGACTTGTATGGACATGAATGAGGCCTTTCAAACCATCTCCCACCTTCAAATCCATGATTGCATGCACAGTTGACTTTGGTTGACTTCCTAGGGTTTCAGATGCATTGTGCAATGACTGATGACTGTTGAGCATCCAATCTTTGGCCAAACCACTTCAAAATGATCCCTAGGTCACATGAACTCAATGAACCAACCCTAGGGCTTTGCTTCAAAGGAAATTGCACTTGCTTGCTTGCACAACTAGATCTCTTGACCAGTCTTGACTGATGACTTGCACTTAGGCAATGGACAATGCAATGCTATGCAGTGGACAATGCTAATGTTAATGACCTAAAATGAAAATGCATGTACAAAATGGGAGGTGAAAATTTGAGGTGCTACAGCTGCCCCTATTCAATCAATTGGGAACCCGAATGGATGAGAGCAACGGCTGTCAGACTTTCAGGGTAAATAGGGATTGAATACCGAAGAACCGAAAAATTTGCGCTCTGAGGGGATCCAACAGTAACTTCAACTGGGATCTGAAACTTATCACTGAGGATCTTGATTTTTCTCAAAGGAAAGGAACCACAACCAGACGTCGAAAAACGAAGAATGGGGGATAGAAATCACAACTAGACGTCAACGGACGACTAGGAAAAACTCGACGTTTACCGAAACCAACAGAGAGGTAACCAAACATCAACGGACGACGGATGAACTAGGAAGACTCGACCAGACGTCAACGGACGAAAGGGAGAAGCTCGACGTTTATCGACACCAACGGAGAGGTAACCAGACATCAACGGACGACAGATGAACTGGGAAAGAGATACATCTAGATGTCAACGGACAACTAGGAAAAAGTCGACGTTTATCGAAACCAACGGAGAGGTAACTCTACTGGGGACGACCAGGAAAAACTCGACGTTTACCGAAACCAACGGAGAGGTAACCAGACATCAACGAATGAATGGGAAGACTCAACTAGACGTCAACGGACGAAAGCGAGAAGCTCGACGTTTAACGACACCAACGGAGAAGGAGACCAGACATCAACGGACGACAGATGAACTGGGAAGACTCGACCAGACGTCAACGGACGAAAGGGAGAATCTCGACGTTTATCGACACCAACGGAGAAGGAGACCACTTCACTGGGGAAGGGAACAACATCCGGAAACCGAATAGGACGTCCACCGACGACTCTACTGGGGATCTCTAGCTGGGGAACTTCCAGACATTAATGAATGACTGGGGAAAAGAGCATACAATCAGACGTCAACGGACGAATGAGAAAAACTCAACGTTTATCAAAACCAACAGAGAGGTAAACCTGCTGGGGAAAAGATGATCGCAACCAAACATCAATGGATGATTGGGAAAAACTCAACGTTTATCGAAACCAACAGAGAGGTAACTCTGAGGGGAAAGATATCAGGCATTACCAAATGATCTGTGGGGACAAGCAACTATACGTCCACGGACGCATAGGAAAAACTCAACGTTTATCGAAACCAACGGGGAGGTGAACTCTTCTGGGGAAGAATAAGTACGAACATCGAAAGATGATGTTTACCGACATCAAAAGAAAACCAGACATTAACGAATGACTGGGGAAGACTCGATGTTTACACCGAAGGATGGTGTTTACCGACACCAAAGAAATGACACACGCGGGTGCTAACATGATACTGACCAGTATCACAAGATGACATCTACATATGTCGGGGCAAGACCAAACACTTGCTGGGGATCTCACTAGGGAGAATCAGGCTTTCCTTTCACCAACGGATGAGGAAATAAACCGCTATAGGGGGGTATCAATCCTGAATGCTGTCAGGAGCAACTGTAGCAAATGTGCCGTACAGATGTTGAACAAAGATCCGCTTCTGCCGGGGGATACGGTCTGACTAGGTTAACACATGAATGCATATGTTTGAATTTTTCTATGGCGTAATGCTCCATATCGATGGAAATGCTATGCATTTTGAGGATGCAATGATTACTATATGCTAAATGCAAAGGATGAACTCTGGCTGGGGAGCCAAACTGATCAGATACTCCAACTCTGTGGGGAGACTTTGCTTGAGGAATACTCTGCGGGGAAAGCACCGACTTCTCACTCATGCTGGAGAAAGATAAACTCCGCTGGGGACATCCTTCATAGGACCCAATCCGCACGAGGACTCCGCTTGGGAAGCAATTCGTACGACTCCGCTGGGGTCTAAACAAGGCAACCCGCTGGGGAGTGATAAAGCGACTTTGCTAGGGATAATCAGGCGACTTCACTGGGGAGAGCCAAACAACCCACAAATGATAAACTCTGCTTTGGGAAGTACATACTACTCCACTGGGGACGACCCATCCGATCCACAGATAGGATAGACTCAGCTTGGGGATGCAGATATCATTCCGCTATGGAAAACTCAACCGATCCACAGGTAGGATAAACTTTGCTGGAGATAAATTTCTTTGAACCCGCTCCGCTCGGGGACTTGCTGAGGAAAAATCATCAACACCAATCTCTGCTCGGGGGATCTGCTACGGAAAGCAACTCTCTTGGGGATAACCCGCCACTCTGCTGTGGAAATGCAACTCTGGTGGGGAAAGCAATGTACCAGACCATGCTAGAGATAGACATCCACAACCCTGCTGGGGACGAGCGCCCACGACCACGCTGGGGATGGCAATACTTCAAATCTGACGGCTGGGAAAGAACACTCCACTGACACCTCTGCTGGGGGATACATGGACAAAATACGCCCAACTGGGGACTCAGCTGGGGGAGTATGCAAATATAGGCCTGCTGGGGAATAGACAATCCTTAGATCTGCTGGGGCATAGAAGGCACTATCCATCAACATCTCTGCAGGGGAACATAGTTCTGATAGCTTCCATACTTGCTTGGGAAAATATCTGCTGGGGAAGCGCCCTCACAGATGACGACCTGCAAAACAGCTCAACAAAATGCCCCCAGGGGATACATGGACAAAATACGCTCAAGTGTCCTCAACATTCAAAATGATTTTCAAATATTTTATCCTTCTGCACGTTATTGTTTAGCCTTCATGCTTTTATATGCAATGTTTATCAAAAATTCAGACGTTTTTGCAAACAAAAAGTAAATAAAAACAAGAGAGCTATTTATCTGAATAACAACTTTTATTGATTGAAAATGGGCCTGAAAAGGCGAATACATTGGGAAGCAATTCCTAGAAAGAGGTAATTGCGCACAAAAGGAAAAAACCTATCCTAATGGCAATGTGAACACGACATCCACTATTTCCCAATTCTGTTATAACTCACAGATCATCAGTTTTCCTCCCAACTCCTTGCTTTCTGAGAAGAATGATTGGACCGATCACATCTTTGGAGATGGCAGACCACAAAGCGCGATAAAATACAGATAACTTAGACTGTAGTCTTCGCTCTAATCCCTCTTTTGCCTGGATCGCCCTTTCGAGTTTTCAATCCACCGGGATACCCATTTTTGCCTAAGCCGCCCTTGCGGGTTTTCGACTTACCGGGTGTACAAATTCTTTTCATTTTATCCCTAATTTTTGCCCGAACCTTTTCTTTCTGTTTTTGGGTTCGCCGGGATGCCCTTTTTTGCCTGGACTCTTTTATTCTTTTTTTTTGTCCAGCGGGTCAATTTACGCGAAGTATTTTTTGACTACATCTGAGTTAACAGGGGACGGAAAATCTTCACCATCCATGGTTGTAAGCATCAAGGCTCCACCAGAGAAGACCTTCTTAACAACATATGGACCCTCGTAATTAGGAGTCCACTTACCCCTGTTATCTGTACCGGGAGGAAGGATCCTCTTCAAAACTAGATCACCAATCTGATAGCCTCGAGGACGCACTTTCTGATTAAAGGCTCGTTTCATCCTTCTCTGATACAACTGCCCATGGCACACAGCTGCTAGCCGTCTCTCTTCAATAAGGCTCAAATCATTAAACCTTGTTCGAATCCACTCGGCTTCATCAAGCTTGACATCTAGCAAAACTCTCAGAGAAGGGATCTCCACTTCAACAGGTAGGACTGCTTCCATACCATACACAAGGGAGTAAGGGGTTGCCCCGATCGACGTACGCACTGAGGTACGGTACCCATGCAAAGCGAAAGGCAGCATCTCATGCCAATCCTTGTACGTTACGACCATCTTCTGCACAATCTTCTTGATGTTCTTGTTTGCCGCCTCTACAGCACCATTCATCTTTGGTCTGTAAGGAGAAGAATTGTGATGTTCAATCTTGAAATCTTTACAAAGTTCTTTCATCATCTTGTTATTGAGATTCGAACCATTATCAGTGATGATTCTCTCAGGAACTCCGTAACGACAGATGATTTCCTTCTTGATGAACCGGGCAACCACTTGTTTGGTAACATTAGCATAGGAAACTGCTTCCACCCACTTGGTGAAGTAATCAATCGCAACCAGGATGAAGCGATGTCCATTAGAAGCAGTAGGCTCAATCTTCCCAATCATATCAATGCCCCACATGGCAAACGGCCAAGGCGAGATCATGACATTCAGAGGGCTTGGTGGTACACGCACCTTATCAGCATAGATCTGACATTTATGGCACTTCCGAGCGTATTTGAAGCAATCGGATTCCATAGTCATCCAGTAATAACCGGCTCTCAACATTTTCTTGGACATTGCATGACCACCATCATGGGTACCAAACGAACCCTCATGCACTTCCTGCATCAACATGTCTGCTTCGTGTCTATCCACGCATCTGAGTAAGACCATGTCAAAGTTCCTCTTATACAGCACATCATCCTGATTCAAATAAAAGCTTCCAGCTAGCCTTCTCAGGGTTTTCTTATCATTCTTCGACGCACCTTCAGGATATTCCTGGCTCTTGAGGAAGTTCTTGATATCAAAGTACCACGGCTTATCCTCAACAACAACAGACTCGGCTGCAAACACATACACAGGCCTCTCGAGTCGATTCACCGCAACATGTGGCACATGATTCCACCAATGAACTTTGATCATAGAAGACAAAGTAGCCAAGGCATCAGCCATCTGATTCTCGTCTCGGGGGACATGATACAACTTCACCTTCTTGAAGAACGTCAGTATTCTTCTGGTGTAATCTCTATACGGGATCAAATGCGGTTGATTAGTATTCCAATCTCCATTGACCTGGTTGATCACTAGAGCGGAATCTCCATAGATGTCAAGCGTTTTGATCCTCAGATTAATGGCTTCTTCTATCCCCATGATGCAAGCCTCATACTCGGCTTCATTGTTGGTGACGTCAAAAGTCAATCTGGCAGAAAAGGGTATATGAGCACCTTTCGGATTGATTAGCACTACACCAACACCGTTACCATTCACATTCACAGCCCCATCAAACATCAATGTCCACTTGTCATCCGGATCCGGTCCTTCCTCGACAAGAGGCTCTTCGCAATCTTTCATCTTAAGATACATGATGTCTTCATCAGGGAATTCAAACATCATCGGCTGATAATCCTCAATCGGCTGCTCGGCGAGGTAATCTGACAGAATACTACCTTTGATGGCCTTCTGTGACGTGTACTGGATATCATATTCTGTTAAAATCATCCGCCAATGGGCAACATGTCCGGTGAGAGTCGGCTTCTCAAAGATGTATTTCACTGGATCCATCTTAGAAATCAACAAAGTGGTATGGTTCAACATATACTGTCTCAGTCGGCGAGCAGCCCAGGCCAAAGCACAGCAAGTTTTCTCAAGCTGTGAATATTTGATTTCACAGTCGGTAAACGTTTTGCTAAGGTAGTATATGGCATGCTCTTTTCGACCAGACTCGTCATGCTGTCCCAATACACACCCATCGAGTTCTCAGTCACTAATAGGTACATTATCAGAGGTCTCCCTGGAATTGGAGGAATCAGGATTGGAGGTTTCTGTAAATACTCTTTTATCTTGTCAAAAGCTTTCTGACAGTCATCATTCCACCTGATTGCTTGATTCTTTCTTAGCAATTTGAATATTGGTTCACACGTGGCAGTTAGGTGAGATACAAACCTTGCAATGTAGTTCAATCTCCCTAAAAACCCACGAACCTGCTTTTCTGTTTTCGGTTCAGGCATTTCTCGTATAGCTTTGACTTTCGCTGGATCAACCTCAATCCCTTTCTCACTGACAATGAAGCATAACAGCTTCCCAGATCGCACACCAAACGTACACTTGTTTGGATTCAGCCTCAGTTTGAACTTTACCAGTCGATCAAACAACTTCTGCAAATTAACCAGGTGCTCCTCTTCTGTTTGCGACTTCGCAATCATATCATCCACGTACACTTCAATCTCTTTGTGCATCATGTCATGAAAGAGAGTCATCATAGCCCTCTGATAGGTAGCACCGACATTCTTCAGCCCAAATGGCATCACCTTATAGTAGAACGTGCCCCAAGGTGTAATGAATGTCGTCTTTTCCATGTCCTCTGGCGCCATCTTAATCTGATTATAGCCCGAGAAACCATCCATGAAAGAGAATACCGAGGATTGAGCCGTATTATCAACCAATACATCAATGTGAGGTAATGGGAAATCATCTTTCAGACTCGCCCTATTCAAATCCCGGTAATCGACACACATTCTGACTTTGCCATCCTTCTTCGGCACGGGAACGATGTTGGCCACCCACGGTGGATAGGTTGTCACTGACAAGAAACCCGCATCGAACTGCTTCTGAACCTCTTCCTTGATCTTCACTGCCATATCAGGACTCGTTCTACGAAGCTTCTGCTTGACCGAAGGACAATCTTCTCTGAGAGGTAGTCTATAAACCACAATATTCGTATCCAGCCCAGGCATATCTTGATAAGACCAGGTGAATATCTCTACATACTCTCTCAGCATCTCGATCAACCTGCTCTTGACCTCTGTCTTCAAAGCAGCCCCGATCTTAATATCTCTTCTGGCGTCCTCAGTACCAAGATTCACAATCTCCAACTCCTCCTGGTGAGGTTGGATGACCCTTTCCTCTTGCTTCAACAATCTGACCAATTCTTTCGGGAGTTCACTGGCTTCCTCACTCTCCTCTTCAGCTTGGTAGATGGGATTATTGAAATCATACTAAGCCATAATAGAACTGTTCATAGTGGATTCCGTGATATCACTTCTGCATGTTTAATGCTTTGTTTTAGAAAAGGAGTTCAAGAAAGTCAAAAAAACAAAAACATTGCCATTTTTATTTTTTCGAAAAATGAAAACAAAAATAGAAAGACAAGGATCACAAATTGTTTGCAAAACGTCCTTTATTAATGATAAAAATTGTAAAACATGATGTGGCCCTACAATGAACCACTACGCCTTGGGTAGAACGTAGGGTTTTGTGCAGAATGAAAAAACAAAAGAAAATTACTCTGTTTGAAGAGTAACTTGGACTACGTCCTCTGCTGTCCAATTGTTGATCACTTCCCCTGGTGCACGCGGGCGAACCCAGTTGTCGAGATCACAATCACTGTCACCATCTTCACTACTGGCTGTAAAGACGTCACCGTGATTCATCAGCCCCGCGCTGGTAAAGGTACTCGGACCTGCTTGTACACCCTGCTCCGCTTGCAAAGGTTGATAGACAATACCGAATTTATCTTCCTTAACCGGCAAATCCACCATCTTGCCCCAGCCTTCAGCTTTGCCAGAGTCAACAACCTCTTTGGCCTGCTTATACGATGCAATCGAAGCACCTGGCTTCCTCTGATCAGCAAACGCCACCCTCTCGAGAGCAACAGTCTCAAATGCCTGGCATAAGGTTTCATGGATCTCGCCATCCACCTCTACATATTTGAAAGAGGATAGGTGACTCACCAAGATATCTTCTTCGCCGCATACGGTCACAATCTGACCGTTCCAGACATACTTGAGCTTCTGGTGGAGAGTTGACGAAACTTCCCCTGCTGCATGAATCCACGGACGTCCCAACAAACAACTGTAGGCGGGCTGAATGTCCATAACATAGAAGATGATATCGAAGATCTCCGGACCTATCTTCACTGGCAAGGTAACTTTACCAAACACAGAACGTTTGGATCCGTCGAAAGCAGGAACGATCAGGTCACTAGGAGTAAGCACAACCCCTTCCACATCTATCTTCTTCAAAGTCTTCTTGGGCAACACGTTCAGAGACGAGCCTGTGTCTACCAGCACGTGCGACAAAACAGCCCCCTTGCACTCCATCGTGATATGCAAGGCCTTGTTATGGTTTCACCCTTCAGGCGTCAAATCCAAATCAGTGAACCCCAAACCATGCCTGGTGCTCACGTTTGGAATCACGCCCTCCAGTTGGTTGACGGAAATCTCTTGAGGTACATACGCCATATTCAACATTTTCAGCAAGGCATTATGATGTGCCTCAGAGCACAGCAACAAAGAGAGAATCGAGATCTTGGACGGAGTTTGGTTAAGTTGATCTACGATCTTGTAGTCACTCTTCTTGATAATTTTCATAAATTCCTCTACGTCCTTTTCGAATGAACCCTCAGGCACCTCCTTCTGAGCCGGTTCTTCGTCAACCACAGCCTGTTTGCCCTTCGACTTAGCAGAAGCCTCAGCATTGGCATCCCTCAACGGTTGGGGAGCAAACAGTCGTCCACTACGAGTAAACCCTCCTGGTCCTCCAACATTGTCCACAACGGGACTCACAACCACAGGAGCTTTGACTGGTGCACTGATTGTCACAAGCGCTTGATTCGATGGCCTGACCCGATTCTCAACCCTTCTGTTATTACAGTAGGTATTATCATATCTCCAGGGAACAACCCGACTATCAACAACCCTTCTGACTGGCGCAACTATTGTTGTTGGATTGCTGGCAGTTACCGGTGCAGAAATGGTAAAGGAGTACCATTCGTTGTAGGCGCACTCACCTCCCTCTGACCACGTCCTTCAGACGGTTTGAAATATATAGTGACGGTAGACACTGCCCCACGATCTCTATCAGCCCGCACGAACTGAACACAACCCTCATCAATCAGCTTCTGAACACCAGCCCTTAACCGTTCACAACCGTTCTCTAATTCGGCACAATCGACACAGCCCTCAGCACAGCCTGGGTAGACACCCCCATCCAGCAAACGACCCTTGACAACAAGCATAGAAGTCTGAACATCATCAACTCTAACAATCAGATCTTCAACTTCAACCCCTTCAACACAGTTCACCCCGTGAGCACCATGCGCAGGCATAGGGTTATTCACAACATTTGGTACAGGAGCAAAATTGATAGTCTTGGCATCAATCAAATCCTGGACTTTATGGTGAAAAGCCCTGCAGTTCTCAATATGGTGTCCCGGCGCACCGGAATGAAAGTCACAACGCACGTTGGCATCATACCCAGGTGGTATTTTTGTCAACGGCGCCATGGTCCTCAACTTAACAAACCCTAGTCTGAGCAACTCAGGCAGTAACTCAGCGTAGGTCATTGGCAGTGGGTCGAAACGTCTATCAGGCATCCTCTGCCTTGGCTGATAAGGACGTTGTTGTTGTTGTTGTTGCGGTATTTGTTGTTGAATCCTCTGTTGTTGCGGTTGTTGACGTTGTTGAGGTGCAGGAATGGTCACTGTAGCAACCTGACGGTACTGGTTCCTGTTCTGATTTCTGCAGTGTTGCACGGCATTAGTCTCACCCTCTCTTCGGCGAGGTGCCCCAGCAAAAAGTTTCTTGGAAGATGAGGACCCAACATCTTGAATTTTACCAGCCTTGATCAAGCTCTCTGTCCTCTCCCCACAGATAACCACATCAGAAAAGCTTCCGAATGGGAAACATCCCATCCGGTCCATAAAAACACCTTGCAGCGTGCCTATGAACATATCAGTCAACTCCCTTTCCAGCATAGGGGGTTGAACTCTAGCAGCCAGTTCACGCCACCTCTGGGCGTACTCCTTGAAGCTCTCCCCAGATTTTTGACATAGACTCTGCAGCTGAGTCCGGCTAGGAGCCATGTCCATATTGTGCTTATATTTCCTCAAGAAGGCCTCTCCCAGATCCCTCCAACATCGGATCGAATCTCTCTTCAGTTCCATGTACCAATCCAAAGAAGCCCCAGATAGACTACCTTGGAAAAAGTACATCCACATCTTTTCATCATCGGTATACGCAAAGATTTTTCGGTAATATGCCTGCACGTGAGTGCAAGGGCAAGAAGTACCATTATACTTGTCAAAAGAGGGTGCTTTGAATTTGTAAGGGATCCTCAACCCCTCCACCAGACCCATGTTGGTCACATCGAAACCCAAGGAATTCTGACATTCCATGGCTCTTATCTTTTCAGCAAGGGCATCAACTTTCCGATCCCTATCCTCAACTCTTCCCGCTACTTCATCATCTTCACTCAGCAGTGTGAACATGTCTTCTTGTCTATCAACAATCGGAGCTGGATGACGAATCGGAGCCCGGGTAGCTCTGGCATTTACAGTCTCTGCAGCAAGAGGCTGTCCATTGATTCTTATTCCTCTCAACTCATCCCCGACGGCATAGTCGTTGGCGGGAGCAACAACATTAACGTTCTCATGAACAGGCACGCCCACCAGTGATGCGCGGTTGGACGTCTGAACCACAGTCTCTTGTCTCTGAACCAAGGCTCGGAGCTCTTTCTGACCTTGAGCAACCCCTTGCATCATCGTCATAAACTGGGCCATGTTCGCCCTCATCTCAGCCAGCTCGGTCTGAACCTGATCCATACTTCTCTGTTGATTGAGTCTAGTTGAATACCGGTGCGGTCTTTGATCAGCTATCCTTCCTGACACAGGAACCAGAGTGAGAAGTCGCGAGCAAGAACACCTGTTATGCAATATGATATGAGTATGATGCTAATGCATATGATGCACATGATATGTTCATTTCTCAGGCATTCAAAGAGCCTGATTCATCTTCGAAAGATGGCAACCTGCAGCAAGAACAACACAGGAGCGCAGGATAAACATACACAAGAGCAAAGAGTGTAGAGTGAAACCAACAACCTCATCTATAAATGAGCAACAGGATCATACAACAGTGATTCAAAGATCCAACAAAGTACAACAATGAATCCCACCCAACAAGCCTGGGGGTGAATCTCAACATAAACATCAGAAATACAAGCTAAGACAAACGACTTCCAGGAATGAGCGTCTTCAACTAGTGACACTGGTCTATCAACAGTTCACACTCTGAACATTCTGGCAAGGGAGTAATCTTCTCCTTCAACTGTCTTCTAAGCTCTACAACTTCTCTTCCACGTTGGTTCTCTGATGCAAGTCTCTGGTCAACTTTCTTCTTCAACTGGATATCTTTGTCTCTGAGTTGCTTCTCCAAGTCTCTGATCTTCTTCAGATAACTGGCTTCAGCTCTTTGCAATCTCAAACACTCTCGGTGCTCTGCATTCAGCAAGTTCTCCATCTCTTCATAAGATCTCTTCTTGCTCCTTACTCCACCAATATCTACGCTTTGGATGTCTCTGAGTTGGTGAGTCAGGTTCAGCCTATCAGCTTTGGCTTGATACAACTCCATCTGGGCATCTTGCTCTTTCTCCTTCAATCGGCGATTCTCCATCAAGGCTTGCTTGTACTGCTCAGCAGGTACACTCTCAGCAAGAATCAAAGGTGGTTGCACTTGCAAAGGGTTCATCCTATCATAGGGAAACAACAAAGTTTCCACTCTCTTCTTCACCCAATCAGTGTAATCAGGCATAGCAATGGCAAACTCTTCCCTAAGACAGCTCCATCCTGGACACCAATAGACTTCCAAGCTCTTCCTATCTGCTCCAATCTAGCAGGGTCGCTTCGCTTCTCAAAATACACACTCTCAGCTATCTCCACTTCAAGTGGTCTTCCATTCATCACGAACCCCAACTGGCGAAGAGAAAGAACTGGGTTATAATTGATGCAACCCTTAGTCCCCACAAGTGGCACATTCCAGAACTCCCCACAACTCATAATAACATCACGCACGTCCATCCGGTATAACTGCCATCTGATATCATATGAAGTAAGAGACATAACCCTCTGAGTCCACCTATAAGTACTCTGAGCATCCACAAAAGGTCCACTGACTGGAAGGAGAGACATGAACCATCTGAGCAAAAGTGGGAGACAACACCTGATAGCTCCACCCTTACCATGCCTACTGTGAATAACATAGTAAGTGTCTGCTAACAGAGTAGGAATAGGGTTTCCTCCAATGAAGATACAGACTGCAGCATAATCAACAAAGTTGGGCATACTCGGAAACAAAACGATCCCATATACCATGACAGCTAACTGGGCATGAAAAGCTTCCCAATTCCCCTTCTCTGCTTCTTCTCTAGCAATCCTCAGCAAGAACTTCAAAGGCAATCCTACAACATCCCCACTGGACCTCCAACCATCACTGACTTCCTTGATACCCAAATGGAGAGCTCGGGCGACAACTCTGAAATCAACCTCCTTAGGCACGTCCAAGAAAGGAACCTGATGCAGGATAAGAATGTTCAGCAGAATGGAGTACTCCTCAAGAGTAGGCTCCAACTGATAATCCTGAAATGTGAAGCAACGAAGCTCTGGGTCGTAGAACTGAAGAAGAGTCTGCAACGGCACTAGATCAACTACCATCTTCAGCAGTGTCAGAATATCCCCATACTGATCAACAAATCTCTTCTGATTATCACTGGTCACGAAGTTGCTCAACTCTATAAGAGACGTCAAAGCCTCTCGGTGAAAGCTGTAGGAACAAGTCTTCCGCTTCAACTCCGGGACTGTTGCCATCTCTATCAGTGAACAGACTCTGGAATGTACCTGAGAAATGATATGCATGCGTGGATTAGCTTTTTTCTTTTTTCTTTTTTATTTTTTTATTGCTTATTTTTTTGAAAATAAACATGCTATGATGCAAATGATGCAGACAAGACTGGCAGGCTGTGCGTCTCGGAACACAGGATCGAAGCTTCGGCTTGAACTCGGAACCACAATTCATCTGAAACCCAAAGTCATCTGATAAACTGTCATCTGAACCCAATCTGAGGAACCAAGTCACCAACATGATCACAAGTCACCAACAAGTCACCGACAAGTCACCAACTGTACCTGTAATAATGATCATTCCCTCCCCACTCACGGGTGTCATCTAGGCCAAGGTAAGGTCGAGAGAAATGCAACATAAATAACCTTTCGCAGAATATCATCATATACACACCCGAAGTATGTAACGATAATATCCCACCAGAGTCTGAACTGCTTGTGATATCAATGTTCCGCTAAGTGGCGCATACCACCCGCTTCCCATGAATCACTTTATTCCTAGGTTTCCTAGATTTCACTCATAGCCTGGGTATTGGGCCTTTTACCTCAAGTAACTCCCACCCCAAACAGAGCAACACAGCACAGCCAGATGAACAGATGAATATGAATGAATGCAAACATTAATGCACACATAAATGCAAACAATAAATGAATGAATGCAATATATAACAGCAAACAGCAACCAAACCCTAACCTAGAGAGCGCTAGGAGAGACTCGCTTAGGGAAGATGGACCAGCAAGAGGTCAACTTCTCAATCTTATCCCCAGCAGATTCGCCAGCTGTCGCATTACGCGAAAAACCGGCGGGAAACGAAAACAACAGAGCCGCCACCGTGCGTTATTTATCCCAAAAGAGGGAAAGGAAACGCTCGAAGTAAACCTGGAAAGAACATGGTCTCGCGACCAAAGAGAATGGGATCGGGAGTCGGTTATGCGAAGGGAAGGTATTAGCACCCCTACGCATCCGTCGTACTCGACGGGATCCACGCACAAAAGGAAGGATAAATGGTTGCTAAACGCTGCTCAAATAAACACACACTGGCTGAAAAGAGACACAGAAAACAAAAGAAACCAACTCCGTAGGATATCGCGTCCTGGGCCTACGTAGTCTATCAGGCATAGACATCAGAGTCGACGTAGTTCGGACTGGGGAAACATGCTCGCTAGGATGTCGCATCCTATGCATACGTATCTTCTCAGACGAGAGAAGAATCAGAGCACTCGTAGCTCGGCTCACGCACGCCAAACAAAACAAACACAGGAAATCGACTGCCAATCGCTGGACTTACGTCAAACTCCACACAAACGGGCAAACTTGGAATCCGAATGCCAATCGCTGGACTTACATCAGACTTCGAACCAAACACACGCACACTGGAAACCAAATGCCAATCGCTGGACTTACATCGGACTCCAACACACACAAAGGGACAAAGCAAAACGGGCGCCCGGAGAGATCAGCTCATCTCCTGCCTACGTACCTCATCTGGTATGAGGATCAGGGCGACGTAGTTCCCCTACGCAGGGACAAAGGACTAGCCTAACCAAATACAAAGGGAGACACAAACTAGAAGGGAGACTAACTCGAGCCTAATAGTTATCATGCATCATAGCCCTATGTCAAGGTTTCTATCCTAACTTGCACAGGGAGCAAGCTAAACCTAAACAGCACAAACAGAGCAATCATTCACAAATAGCACACACTATATACAAACAAAGTGGGCTCACACAGGGGTTAGGCTTTAGTCAAGGGGTCATGTCAACCTCGACAAACAAGCCACTGTATCAGGGTGAAGTTAGCTCTTAACCCTAATATTGAGAGTTAGGGTGAAGCCAGATGAAATGGAAGTGAGGGGTGTGCCTCACAGCTCTTATCCCTGGTCATGGAACCCTTCTACACTTATGACACTGACTCAACATAGATCTTGGGTTAATATCCGCAAGGCATCAACATGTAATGTGAGCCAAGGGATGACACACTGACTAGCAGGAGGTGGACTACACACCTCTTGTGTCTGCCAATTGCCTTACCAAAGGTCTTTTCCTGCTTGGGGACAAAAGTAAACAAGCACAAGCATTTCCTCTTAAGGAGGACTTCAGACAGGTGCCTGGCCAAGTAACAGGCCAGGTCTTCCAGACTACATGGAGAAGAGATGTTATACCTCAATGCTCAAGCTATCAAGCAAAGCCAAAGCAAGTTCACAATGAACTATAGCAACTAAGGTACCTGAAAACAATCTAACTCAGTCAATACACAACTCATAAAGTCAAACAGATAGACTGGAAGTTAACAGTTAACTGTACAAACAGATAACAAGCAATGCATCAAGCAAAGCACAAGCTCAACTTAAAGGAGCTAATCCACTTACAAAACAACTTAATGTTAATCAACACCAATCAAATATCAATCCAAGTGAGCAAATGAATCAAACTCCTCAAGGCCATATGCTTCTTGTCCTGAAAACACAACTCAAACATAAGCACTAAGCACTAGGACAAGGCCTAGGGTCAAAGAGGGAGAAATAATTCAAAACAGAACATGAAAATTGGCAAGCATCAAGTTCAATCAAATTAGAACATCATCCAAGTGGTCTTATATCCATATCATCAACCAATTTCATTTCACAAGGCAAAGAAGGCAAAGCATGCATATTCAAAGCTCATTGAAGCAAACAGAATGAATCAATCCACATCAACTCAAACATAATTCAATAAATCCCCAGAAAAATCATGGCTAAACAGCATTCATCACATGATCATCACACCAAAATTCAAGTCATTTGGACAAGTGGAAGCATGTCAAATAAATTCCATAAGGCAGGGCAAGGCAAATCAAGCTCAAAGGAAGCACCAATTCATACATCAACTTCACACAAGCATAAAACAGAATCCACGCATGATGAATGTATCAAACCAAAGCCAAGATAAACTTCAAAGGGTCTAGAATCAATCCACAAAATTTCAAGTTCATAGGATAAACATCCATCGTTTCACAAATCATCTAAGATCATGACTCACAAAAAGTCCACAAATAGTCTAACAGAGGAGAAATTATCAAACAAATAGGAAATGCATCCAAAAAATCCACAAACATTCATGATCAAACTTAACATCTAGAAGAATCAACATGCAAAAAATCAGGTTAATTGGCATTGAATTGGCATGGTAATGAAAATCCACAAGTCAGGTAAGCAAAGGTGTGACACAAATTGTCACACCTACATTCAAAAAATCATATCTCATCAACCAGGAATGGGAAAAATGCAAACTCTATACCCAAATGACCATTAGGATGTCTATTTTAAGCACACAAAATTTCAAGAGTGTTAGATCAAATCTCATCATTTCACAATCACAATGGCAAGCGAGGTGCAACAAAACACATGTATGAACAAACCCTAGGCCACATTAAAAACCATACATGCACAATTTCTGGAAAAATCACCATAAAATAGTAGAGATCTTGAGGAAAACAATGGAAAAAATCTCATCTCATTTGGACAAATATTCATTGACTTATGATTTTTGTAAGATTGGAATGAAAATGAAATTTAAATTGAAAACGAAATTGGATTAAATTATTTAATGATTATTTAAATGGAAATGAGATGAAGCTGGGGGCAAAACGCCCCGTTTCACTTAATGATGTGGCGGTGAGAATCAATGCGGACCAATCAACATGCCACGCTTGCGCCACGGTGTACCAGTACATGCATACAAACAGCCAAACACATGCAGAACGCGTTGGAATGGATCAAAAACAATCTGGAGAACGAAACCCTAAGCTTCATCACATGTTCATACGATTTCCAGGCTCAAGAACATTTGTTCCAGAAATTCACAAACGATACATCAATGGATTCGTCTTAGCATGCTCATCACTAATCTAAACACGATTTATCCTAATTCTCAACAACATGAACGGATCGATCAAGATAAATTTGACATGTAAAACTTAGAATCATCATATCTAACTCATTTCTTAATGAAATTTCATGAAATCAAGCTCAGCATAATCACCTAAGCAAGATCTACAACATGCACACATCTATTTCATGAATTGTGAGAATCGAATTCCAACCTTAATTGAAGTGCAGAATTGGAACAGAGCGATTCAGGCTTGATAAGGTGCAAACAGATGATCCTCAAGGTTCAGGTAGATGAATGGATGAAGGAATGTTGCTCAATTGTCCTTGATGCAGCTCAAATCCTCATTTGCCATTGATGAAGCTTGCTTTAACAGTCCAAGATTCTACTCGAAAATGGTGATTCCTTGCTCGCAGAAGATCCAATAGCAGTTGTAGATGATGAATCAATGAAGGAATAGCAAAGGATTGTGAAGAAACTTTGAAGAAAAGTTGAGAGAAAAAGTTTGTGAACTTTGCAATTTTTTGATCTAGATCTGGTTTGAATGAAATGTTAATTGCATTTCTGTTATGATTAGCAATATATATGGTTTGCTAATGAGGTTTGTTAAGCATGATTAGCCAAAACCAAAGTGATTAGGGAAAATGCAAGTGTAATGCAAAATTTGGTCAAAACACCCTCATGCATGAAATGTTGCTACAGTACACAAATTCTTGTTCAATTCACCTCCAAATGCTGTTTAAGACCAAATGCAATTGAATGGAAGTGTGAAAAATGCTTAATTCTCAAAATGAACTTTTCCCTCCAAAATTCAAATTCAATTCAAGTGAAAAATGCACTATTTTTGTGATGAGATTTGATGAAATGTGATGCATGATTTGGATAGAGCATATCAAAACAAGAACGTTGCAAAAAACCCCACTCCATTTGGCCTTGTGGTGTGAAAGTTATCCCCTTTTGAAGTTCACATTTTCTTGACAAAGATTGATCCATAACTTCTCAACCACACATGAGAAATTCATGTTCTTGGACTTTTTGGAAAGGTGAGAGCAAGATATTCAACTTTCATGTTGGAAACAATTACATTTGAAGCTTTCTTGATGGTGTAAACTTGAGGAGAAGACCTTTCCATTTTTGGCAATTTGAAATTACAGGGCACTTACTATTTTTGGAAACTTTTCATCTGACCTCAAATTCTTCAATGTTTATCTTTGAAATGTCAAATGAGACTTGTATGGACATGAATGAGGCCTTTCAAACCATCTCCCACCTTCAAATCCATGATTGCATGCACAGTTGACTTTGGTTGACTTCCTAGGGTTTCAGATGCATTGTGCAATGACTGATGACTGTTGAGCATCCAATCTTTGGCCAAACCACTTCAAAATGATCCCTAGGTCACATGAACTCAATGAACCAACCCTAGGGCTTTGCTTCAAAGGAAAATGCACTTGCTTGCTTGCACAACTGGATCTCCTGACCAGTCTTGACTGATGACTTGCACTTGGGCAATGGACAATGCAATGCTATGCAGTGGACAATGCTAATGTTAATGACCTAAAATGAAAATGTATGTACAAAATGGGAGGTGCAAATTTGAGGTGCTACACATCTCATGCATGGGGTGAAAGTGCAAATTTGTGCATGCACCTTATACTCCTTTAATCTCAATTAGCTTTGGCTTAAGCTTAATTTCAGATTCATTAGCAAGGCATATATAAGCTTAATCACAACTGTTTCATTCATAACACACATTTTCAGATCTAGATTTAGAATTTTGCTCAAATTTTTCTCTCACAAAGAACTTCCAAATTCTTCCCATAAACCTCATTTCTCTTGGTAAATTAATGATCATGGAGTGTTTTTGAGTAAGATTGAACGTGCATCTTGTGGATTTCTGCTCAAATTCGTGCATGCTCAAGCTTGAATGCATCAATGGAGTTTTCAAATTAAACTGGATTCACACGTGTTGGAGCTTCCAATTCTTCATCAATCATCTCCACAAGTATTATAGAGGAGCTTTGGATCATTTAGAGCCTTGGAACGTGCAAAACAAGATTCTGCTCTTCAAGAGGTATGATTTTTGACCTTCATAATTCTTCAATCCATGAACATAATTGTGTAGATCTTTGTTTACTGAGAATTCTGGTAGAAAAATCATGTGAAATGGTGTAGTATTCATTGAGTTATGCGCGTTTGAAGTTTGAGATGCAAAAATATTCATGCTCGATTCTCTTTGATCTTGATGTTTTAAGCTTAGATGTTTGTAGATCCTTGCTCACCATTGAAAGATCTTGCTAGTGATATAATTTTTGTTGATTTCTGGTGAAATATGGAAAAATCTAGAAATTATGCACGAACCTTCATGAACATTCATCATCTTCATCATGAAGAAGATGAAGATGCATGCATAATGACGAATTCTGGAAAAATTGCGTCGGTTCTTTGCAAATAGCGTCGGTTTGAACCGTCCAAATTTGCGCAGGCTTAGGGTTTTAGGAAACGGTGACGTTTCAGGCTTAGCGCGCATTTCATTTGAATCCAAACACGGATCGAATCCCCGCGAGCGCAGTTTCCAAATTTTCATTCCATTTTACCATTTTCCCTCCTCTTTTGCCATGTTTGATAATTTTTGAAGTTCATTTTTTATGCTAACTTCTAAAAATCATAATAAATTGAAAAATGCTCCAAATCATTCCCAATTTTTTGAAAAATGATCCTTGTGATGTCTAGTTCTTTATGATCATTATTTAAAAAGATGTGCATGGCTGGAATTTTATTTGCTCTAGGTTGATTGCTCATAGGTGCATTTGTGACATTGCCTTACTCTTTCTATCATGAAATGCTTGTTTTTAATCCAATGGACTTGAAATTTTACATGCTGATTCTGGACACATTGATGGATGCTTTAGGCTTGGTTTGGTATTTTTCTCATGTGCCAATTCTGTTTTATGCTTGTATTTGCATGGTGTGACAATTTGTGTCACACCTTTGGTTGCCTAACTTGTACAATTTGATTTTCATGCCAAATGACCTCTAATGCTTCTGATTTTTTGTGTGATGATCATGTTAGATGTTTTTAATGCTCATGAATATTTCCAGAATTATTTGAATCATTTCTATTTTGATTGGGAATTTTCATTCTTAATGATCAAATGTGTGCCTTGAATTGGTCATTGACTTCTCTTGCTCATTACATGAACTTGCCTATTGATTTTGGTTTGGTCGTCTTTAGGACTTGTTCTTGATTGATTAAATATGATCTTTGTTGAATACCAAGTTCTGTTTTGGATTTTTGATTCACTTTTGACCCTAGGCTTTGACCTAGTGGTTTGTTACTTACATTTGAGTTGTGAATTTCAGGTTCAAGTGTGCATCTCCTTGATTGATGTTGCTCCTTCATTTGAGCTTGATCATTTGTTATTGTTGGCTAACACTTGCTATTTTGTAGGCCTTGATGAGGGTTCACTTGTGTTTGCTCATTGTGCACATTGGATTTGTTTGTCTGTTTGAATATTGACTGTTGACTATTGTCTGGATTTTGTACTGATTGGTTTAGCTGTTTCCACAGGTACTTAAGTTGCTTAAGTTCATTTGAACTTGGCTTTGCTTGCTTGTGGTTGGCATACCACTGAGGTATAATCCCTTGATCTTCATGTAGTCTGGAAGACCTGTCATGTTATGTTGGCAGGCACCTGTCTGAAGCCCTCCTTAAGAGGCAATGCTTGTGTTTGTTTAATTTTTGTGGCAAGGAGGAAAAGACCTCTTAAGAGGCAATTGGCAGATAAAAGGGATGTGCAATCCATCCCCTGCTATTCAGTTGTGTCATTCACTTTGCTCACACCATGTGTTGATGCATTGTGAATAAGAACCCAAGATTTTGTTGTGTCAGTCATGTGGAGAAGAGTTCCTACATTCTGAACTCCCACACTTTCTATTTGATTCAAGCTCTCCCAGGCCAGGGATAAGAGCTATGAGGCATAACCCTCATCTCCATTTCATCTGCTTCACCCTAACTCTCAATGTTAGGGTTAAGAGCTAAAAACACCCCATTCCAGTTGGCTTGTTTCTACAGCCTAGCCTTGTATGAGCCAATTGTTTGCATATAGTGTGTGTGCTTGCTCTCTTGTGCTTGTATTTGCTTGATTGTGTGTTTTGTTTAGGCTAGCTTGCTTCCTGTGCAAGTTAGGATAGAGACCTCAACATAGGGATCGTATGCATGACAACTTCTAGGCTCGAGTCGTAGTCTCCCTAGTAGCTTGTTATATCCCTTTTCTCTGGCTAGGTTCGAAGTTCTCTCCCTGTTAAGGGGAACTACGTCGCCCTGATCCTCATACCAGATGAGGTACGTAGGCAGGAGATGAGCAGATCTCTTCGGGCGCCCTTTTTCTTTTTCAACCCCTTTGTGTTGTGTGGAGTCTTACGTAAGTCCAGCAATTGGCAGTCGGTTTCCTGTATGTGTTTGTTGGTTCGGAGTCTGATGTAAGTCCAGCGATTGGCATTCAGTTTCCATGTTTGCCTGTTTGTGTGGAGTCTGACGTAAGTCCAGCGATTGGCAGTCAGTTTCCTGTTTGTGTTTTGTTTGGCGTGCGTTAGTCGAGCTACGAGTGCTCTGATTCTTCTCTAGTTAGAGAAGATACGTATGCATAGGATGCAATATCCTAGCGAGCACGTTCCGCGTTCCCCTGTCCCGAACTACGTCGACTCTGATGTCTGTGCCTGACAGACTACGTAGGCCCAGGATGCAATATCCTGCCGAGTCCTTTTCTTCCGTCTTTCTGTGTTTGTTTCCAGCGTGTGTGCGGTCTTTGAGCAGTCTTTTAGCAACCTTTCTTCTATTCTTTCTGAGCGTGGATCCCGTCGAGTACGACGGATGCGTAGGGGTGCTAATACCTTCCCTTCGCATAACCGACTCTCGATCCCATCTCTCTCTGGTCGCGAGACCATGTCTTTTCCAGGTTTACTTCGAGCGTTTCCTTTCCCTCTTTTGGGATAAATAACGCGCGGTGGCGGCTCTGTTGTTTCTTTTTCCCGCTGGTTTTTCGCGTAATGCGACACATGCGCCCCCACTAATCAATGTTGCCTTCTTCCACAATCTTCTTTATATCTTTGAATGAGGACATAGGTTCCCCAACTCTTCTTTCAGCAGCAATAGATAAGGCTTGGAACGGAGTTGCAACCTCATCCTCAGCTTCAAACATAAGAGAAAGATGACAGGTGGCTAACCAACAATGCCTTCTCCCCGCCAACGATTACAAGCTTACCATTCTTGACAAATTTTGAGCTTCTGATGCAAAGTGGAAGTAACAGCTCCCGCCTCATGGATCCATTGCCTTCCCAACAAACAACTATAGGCAGGGTTGATATCCATTACTTGAAAAGTAATTTGAAAATCACTTGGACCTATCTTAACTGGAAGGTCCACTTCACTAATAACTGTTTTGCGCGAACCGTCAAAAGCTTTGACGATTACACCACTATACCTCATAGGCGCTCCTTGGTACGATAGCTTTGACAGAGTTGACTTTGGTAGCACATTCAACGAAGACCCAGTGTCAACTAGCATATTAGACAAAGCATCTTCTTTGCAATTCATGGAGATATGCAAAGCCAAGTTATGATTTCCGCCCTCCTTAGGGAGTTCCTCATCACAAAAGCTGAGATTGTTGCAGAAAGTGATTTTAGCCACAATATGATCGAATTGATCCACTATAACATCATGTTCTACAAACGCTTGCTCTAGAACTCTCTGTAGTGCTTCTTTGTGCGCTTCAAAATTCATGAGCAGAGACAACACTGAGATCTTTCAGGGGGTTTGGAGCAGCTGCTCCACCACATTAAACTCGCTCCTCTTAATCAATCGAAGTACCTCATCATCATCATTATCCTTCAAATCGCTGGATTCACCAGACTTACCTTTTGAAGCGCTAATCGGATCTACGGCAGGTACCTCCACCTTCTTACCAACAACTGATTCTTCTTTATCCTTTGGGAACACCGACCCAAAGACACGACCACTACGGGTCACCTTGGTAACATCAACAATGCTCACTATAGAGTTGGTCGTAGGCAACGGGACCTCTTGACCATCCTTCATTATTGTAGCATTATATTGATACGGGACAACTTTATCAGATGAATACGGGATTGGGCCCACTAACAATTGCTGACATTGTTATTGTTGTTGTTCTCATACTGAATTACCAATCTTTCTGGCTGCTTGAAAATGGGCAATATGACATTTATATCATCATCTACATGAAGGGATTGAACAATCTGAATCATGCCTTCATCCATCAGTTGTTGGATGTCCCTTTTCACAACTTCACAACCCCTTGAAATTAACACTGCAAACAGCACAACCCTCATGGTCATGCTCACAATCACTCACCAAACAAATGTCCTTATGCATCTGTACCAAGGACCTTCTGATAAAACGAACATCAAAAACCTTAAACTTGCCAGGACAACTATCCACCATATTCATAGAAGAATTCCCATGGGCGGGCAATGGATTTGCTTTCACATTTGGCACTCAGTCCTCAAAGGACACCATTCCACTCTTCATCAGCTTCTGAACCTCATACTTGAGCGGATAACAGTTCTCTATATCATGCCCGGGTGCCCGTTGATGAAAAGCACAACGGAGTTCAGGTTTGTACCACATAGGAAGTGGTTCTGGAATATGTGGCGGGTTTCTTGGTTGGATTATGTTCTTGAGAACCAAAGATGGGTACAGTTCTGCATATGACATAGGAATCGGGTCGAAAGAGACCTTCTTCCTCTCGAAGTTTTGTTGATGATGATTGTTGTTGGTATTGTTGTTGTTGTAGGTGTTTGTTCGTTGTTGCGGTTTTTGTGGTTAACGTTGTTGTTGTTGAACTGGTGTTGATTGATTATTAGAGAATACTGGAATGACTGAAGATACTTGATGACTGTAGCGGGGTATTCGTTACCATTAGAGATATTGACTAAATCCAAGGTAAATCATACAAGTCGAGTCGCCACCGCACTTCTATTTATCCAAAGGAATGGTTAGAAAGCGAACAAAAACCTAATAGTTTTAACAAAAACTAGTAAAAGAAACAGAGATCTGGGTAAGGGGGTTGGTTATGCAATGGGAAGGTGTTAGGCACCCAAAACATCCCAGGTACTCCTAGGGAGCCCTTTTCACACTTGTCGTAATGGTTGTTATCTTTGTGAAAATTTTGTTTGTGCAAACATGATTGAAGAGATGAGAAGAGAATGTACAAGTTATTTACATTTTTGTGTTTGGATGGACAAACCCATTGCCTACGTACCGTCTTATAAAAGATTAGGATCAAAACCTCGTAGTTCGGGGTAAAAATCTCAAAACAAGTTGGTGAATTGATTGGTCCAGAAGCCTTAAGGTCTTTTGTTATCAAAGGGAGAAAACTCAACCAAACCACAAATCCACCATGTGAGGATAGCTTCAACATGCTAGTGAGGGGTTAACCCTATAATAAGCATGGAAGACTCATTGTCCATCACTAAGGATATAGGTGAGTATTATATCTACCACAAGGATAACTCAAACCTAATAGCTAAAGGTTATGGAAAATTTGATTAAGAAGGTGGCCATTGGAACCACGAAAAGAAATTTGAATGGGTTATATTTACCAATTAGAAGTATATACAAAAATGGTCAAAGTTGACTTAAAGATTCAATTCAAAATAAATGTTATAAAAAGAAAGTTTGAAAATCAAAAACATAAGGCTTAGGTTTCTAATGTTGAAAACAAATGATTAAATGTTTGCACAAAGAGTTTTTGCTTGGGTTAGAGTGGAGAGAAGAAGAAGAATGGCTAAGTCCTAAGCAAAGCAAAAAGAGGAGGAATGAAGAAACAAAACCACAACGGAGTTCCTCTCTTGAGATCATATTGATGATCCAAGTAGCTCCCATCCTTTGGAATAAGCAATCACTCAAAGCATTAACAATCATCAAAGAAGCCTCTTAAGAGATCCTCAATGTATCTTGTATCTTCCACTTGGATGAATATGGCAATGGTCCTCCAATTTAAGCTCAAAGAATTCCCTAGCACACAAAGCACACACATCAAAAGTTCCATGAAGTAAAACAAGAAGGGACAAGAGTGAGTTTAGAGATTTGGTCCTTCTAATCCACCTTCATCATTAAGATCCACTTACTCCAATTGCACAAGTAAAGTCCTAAGATCTAAGTCCATTTCTCCATTTCATTGCATAGGGAAAGTCCTAGAAACTAAGTCCATTTCTTTGCATTTGGTTCACAATAATCAAAATAAAACACAAGCATAATAATATATACACAATTATGTGCTCAAGTGAGCAAAAGACAAATGGCATTAACATAAACATGTGCTCAAGTGAGCAAAGAAAAAAGCAAATGGATAATATGTGCAAGAATAGTAAATTGCATAAAAGTAAAGAGCAAAAAGTAAATGTTAATTGTTAATAGTTAATGTTGGTAGTTAGTGTGCTATAAGGCAAATTTAGCCCTATGTTAAGCAATCGTAATTGGACTTATGTAGAAGTCACAACTATCTGAGGCCGGTCAATAATATTGTAGGCAACAACACAAGTTAGAAGTCTTGGTTAGTGAACCAAGTCCCAACAACTTGCCATGCCAAAAAGAAAATGAGAATTGATCTTGTATTGGTTTGAGCCTTTTGCATGATTTAGAAAACAACCTATCCTTAATGCAAAGCCATTCACTTGATCAATTGATCAAGATGAATTAGATTTGAATCAAGGAAGATTAACTTTCCCTAATCAATGCCAACTTATCAACCTTCAACTCATTGATCAAAAAGAAAGAAGAAGAAGAAGAAGGAGATGGATAAGAGAAATGGAAATGGCAAAATTAAAGTGCATTAAATGAAATACCATGTACCAGTCCTCATATGTTGACCAATAACATTGAAAAACAACGTCAAACAATCAAAAACAGAAGTGAGATGAAGATTGGAAGTCAAGAAATGAATAAAATATTTTTGGCATTTTTTTAATATTTAATTAAACTTGAATTAAAAATAAATGGAAAGGTCAAACTTCAAAATTACTTCAAATCAACCTTGGAAGGTCCAAGTAATTTATCCCAAGTTCAACAAGGTCAAACAAAGTTTGACAAAAAATTTCAGCATTTTTAAAAGTCAGAAACTATTTTTAATCAATTAAAAATGAATAAAAATAACCTAATTGAACTAAAATCTCAAATAAATCTCAAATCAATTTAAAAATTGATGAGACTATTTTTCATAGATCCATCATCATTCAAATAGGTTAGGAAAATATTTTTGTATTTTTTGAATATCAAATACTATTTAAAATGAATTAAAAATAACCATAAAAGAGAAAATTCACAAAAAATATCAAATGACAAAATAAAAAATATTAAAAATCAGAAATAGAAACTAGAATTTATTTGGAGACTAATGCAATTGGTCCCATAATTTTTGGATAAAAAATGAAAGAGATATTGATTTTTGAAATAAAATGGAATTAAAGAAAATAAAATGGAAATTAATAAAATCAGAAAAAGCCTGGCGCATTAGATGAGATTCATTAAATGATGTGGCACATCAGATGGCTCACAGGCGCGCGCGTACCAAACACACTAGTCAACTGAAGCGCAGGGTGCATTAAAAAAAGTCATAACATCTGAAGGTCCAGATTAGATCTGGAAAAGAGATCACACGGTCCAGATTTGATCTGGAGTTGGGACGGCCACCAGAGCCACCGTCTTCTCCGGTGAGACCTCCTGTTCCGGTGAGAATTGCAGACATGGCAAACTCAACCAAATGGAGCGATCTATATACCAATCGAAAGAGGAAGTGATGTACATCACTCCTATAGCATGCACTTCCACTCTAGATCCCTATAAATGGAGAAATCAGAGTTGGAAGTATGATGGTGTTCATCATGAACTTCATGTTTTTGCAAAATTGAAAGCACAAATCAAATGCCTCTATTGAGAGGACTTCAGCCAGACCAAGGAACACAAGAAATAAGCAAGGATCAAAGAGTTTCGAAGAGAAAAAGTTCTGTTATCCACCTTTGAAATGCAGGTCTTGTAAGCATAATTCTTCACAACCAAAGCTTGCAATGAGATCTAGTGATGAAGAGGAAGCAAGGCTGAGGAATTATAGGTTTGAAAATCAACCAAGGAAGTTGAAATTCATATCTGAATTTTTTAGAGAAAAGTGAAAATTCCTTTAGTGAAGGCTATGGAGAGAATTCTGCAGCATTTCAGGTTGAATCAGGGTGAAGAATAGTGGAGTTGAGCACACTTATTTATAGCGAAGGGCAAGGCAAACAAGGTGAATTCTCGTGTGCATGCATGAAGAGGGCCTCCATGCATGGGCCTGTACAGGCGCATGGAGGGCCCAAATCTTATTGGAATGGCAAGCTGAAGTCAAATTAAACTGAAATGGACGTGCAAGTGTGAAGTAATTGGAGTGTGCAATAAGTTCGAATCAATTTTCCATAAATGCACCAAAATATTCCCTTCTTCGAAACTAACACTTGCCAAATCCAAACATGATCATGTGAGTAATGGTTGCAAAGGTCTTGATGTAAGGAACAATTGTTATGTTGGGCAAAAATCCATTTGGAGCGTGGAAATTTATGAAATTTGAGTTTAAAGTGTGATGTGCAAAACATGTCAATGCAAAGTTTCTAAATTTGGCCAATGTTCAAGCCCTTATGTTTTGATGATGCAAGCCTCATATGAAACAATATTCAACATAAAAGTTGTAGATATTTTCAAGACAATCAAAATGGACTTAAATTTTTCATAATTTGGATTTTTGATGAAAGAGTTATGGGCACTTGAAGTTGGACTTTTTTGCCTTTTAATGCATTTGGCCCAAAAGGACCTATAATGTCTTGCATTATCACATGTATTTCCTTTGAGATTTTGAATTTTTTTTCAACATAACATTTGAAGTAGACATCTTAAGCTTTCCAATGCATTTGATCCCACCTCAAAATCATAAAAAATGAATGAGTTATGTCCTTGGGAGGTTGACCCAAAATTAGGGTTTCAGTCAAAATGACCTATAATGTATTGGAATTACAAATGGTCTTCTAAGCTTCAAATAAATTTTTGATGAACATGAAAGTTGTTCAAATTTTCCTTAAGAACATTTTTTATTTTGGAACCATCTCCATTTGACCAACACATAAAAAGTTAGGTCTCAGTGCATTTCAAAATAGCCAAATGAATTGACTGATCAACTTCTCAAGTCCATGACTCATATCTTGATGAATTGATGATCAAGGACACTCAAATAAGTTCAAATATTCATGAAATGATGAAATTAAAGAACTTCCCTTGATTTTATTTGATCATGGGCTGAGGTTGCTTCAAGAGCAAGGCATTGTGGTGCATAGATGAATTAGGATTTCCTTGGGGCACAAACCTCAAACCCTTTGACTTGCTTTGATCAAAATGATGAATTGAGATGCTGGGGAGGCATATTTTGTGGATGAGAGCTTTGGGAACCATTACCATGCTTGCTATCATCTCCTCTTGACCATGTCTTTGTACCAATGATCTCCTTGAAGCTTTAGACCTTGTGATTGCTTAAGCTACAAACAAAAGATGTTAGTGACATATTTTTGTGCTTTTGGTTAGTAAGAAAAATAAGAAAAGCAAGGATATACAATTCAAACATGCTTGGTGATCTCAAACCAACTCACAGAAGGTCCCACCCAAAGGCAAAGGGAACCAAGATGCTAATGATCCTTGAGGCAATGCAAGTGCAATGCTATGATGCCACGAGGGATATTAGGGACAAAATTGGGGTCTTACAGATGCGCCTATTTAAGGTCATTCTAGCCGGAGAAGTGAAGGTTAAAATCTTTGTCTCGACGGGGTAGAATGGGCTTAAATAATAACAAAGAGACGAATTTTGGTCCCTAAGAGACCTCATGGTGCAGATGTATGCATGCAAATGGTGAAACTCTGTGGGGATGTGCGTCCACAAAAGAAAAAATCCGGAGAAACTGACAATCCAGATGAGTAAGTCATTCTACGGAACAGAAACTCCACCGGGGAGTAAAGGGATGAAAACGCGTGAGCAGGTCACGACTCAAAGCTTGGGGAATAGAATTCCAAAGGGAATAAATCCAATGGAAAGACTCGAGCTGACTCGAACACGTTCGTATTGGGGAATATGCCAATACAGTCAAAATTATCCACAATGGAGACTTCGGATAAAAATCCGGACTCAGGTGAGGATGTCCACTAAGGAGTCAGCTGAGGAAGATCCCAACAGCACTCTCCTGGGGAAGCAAGGGGCTGTGGTATTACCGGATACTGGGTAATAAGCTCAAAGAGATGTGTGGTCTGAACACCGGTATAAGGGTGAGAGAACAACACGCTTGGGAAGAATGAATATCTAAGACCGGTATAAGGGTGATAGATATCAATTGACCAAATCATCTGAGGACGACCTAAAAGGTATATCCCTACTCAGGAAAATCTGACTCCATAAGGGAGAAAAAGTCATAATATGGAGCAGAAGGAAGGAACACCAGGGATGCCGGTCACTGGGCATATAATAGGTGACCAACCAAAGCGTGAACTGGGGAATATTCCCACAACACTCATCATCCGAAAAGAGGGCAAAAACCAAACTCGATTATGGGATGGACATTCGATTCCAAAACAGGGATACGAATCTTACTCAACTGGGGAAGAACAAAAAGCTTCGACCAAAGAGTACATGAGATATATTATCTATTACCGTCAGAACGTAGATAATATACTCGCATGGAAGATTATCCACAACCGGTTACTGGGTTAATAAAGGATAGATCGACCGAGAGAGAAAGGCATTGGGATACCAAAACTAGATATATAATGATGACCATTCAAGGGGAGCAACAAACATTACCGGCAACCGGTATGAAAGATGATTTGCTGGGGATAAATTGTCTAATCAGAGCAATTATCCAAGAGGAAAAGGGAATATCAACACCGAATATTGGATAATGATAACCGTCCAGGAGGGGATTATATCTACCGGATACTGGGTAGAAAACCACGGAAGAGTAATCATCATCGATTAGGATGAACAAGGAGGTTAACTCTGCAAAGGGGAGAAAACAGGGGACAACTACCGGTATAAGGGTAGAAAATCACAGACTCCGTCGAGGATAAGATGAATGATTACTGATTGCTGAGCAACTATTCATTCATACCACGGGGAAGCACAGGAAACAGTCACAAGAGGCCAATTTAGGATAAAACCAAAGAGGCAAACTGGATCAAGACTCGCCCCAGTGAGGATATAACTCAATAGGGAAACCTATCCCAATATATGTGTTGGGAGGAAACGAAAACAACCGTCGCAGGGGATGAATCATCAGTCATTCCAACTGGGGAAAGGAGTTCATTGCACAGATAAAATCTGCCACATAAGCAACTCCACTAGGGAATCTATCCAAGGGATAAAGGGATTTTGGGGATCAACCACCAAGTGCAGTACCCACCAAGGAGATCACATCTGCTGAGGAGGAAAGGTTGTTACCCCGCTGAAGGGGAGAGTGGTGAATATCTCAACAAGCATACCACTCAGTAGGACAAACCACAAAAAGGCTACGGAGGAAGAAGATACAGTCATGCCAGGAGTATGAGCAACTGTCTTACCCTGTTGGAGATCATACCATCCGTGGGAGATCACTGAGGATCTCCTAAGTATCCTTTTCATCATTGTGAATGTTCACTTTGTTTAAGAACAAGTTATGAAAAATTCATTTTTTCGAAACAATGATATTTTCTCAATTAAAAGCATGCAAAACGTTTGTTGAATAGAAACAAATAAGAGGGCAAATAATTGGATAAAAGGCTCGAATTTATTTGATGGAATGGTAGTCTGCAAATGGCAGGACTCCATAGATCTTTACAAGTTTGAAATTGGTGATATATATTGGAAAAGGGCTACATTGAACATAACGAACATTTCTCCACCAATTCTGAATTCTATGTATTTGAAGCTTCGCCTGATGACGAATGAGCAAGAATCTCTGACGGATGACAGTTGTAGAACAAAGTCTTGTCAGGATGCAGTTACTTGCCAAATCCCTAATTTTTGCCTAGATTGCCCCAGGATGAGGTACTCAATCTAGCAGGATACAAATATTCATTTTTTTTCATGTCTCTAACTTTTGCCTGGACCGCGCTTTCGGGTTTTCAATCCACCGAGACGCTCATTTTTGCCTAAGCCGCCCTTTCGGGTTTTCAATTTAGCGAGCCATTCTATTTTTATTTTTAGGTGAAGTATTTCTTGACTGCATCTGAATTCGCAGGACGAGTGAAATCCCCCCCATCCATAGTTGTAAGTATCAAAGCACCGCCTGAAAAGGCTCTCTTAACAACATATGAACCCTCTTAGTTTGGAGTCCACTTGCCCCTGGAATCGGGCGCGAAAGACAAGACTTTCTTGAGTACAAGGTCACCTTCTCGGAACACACGAGGCTTGACCTTCTTATCAAAAGCCTTCTTCATTCTCTGCTGATACAATTGACCATGGCACATGGCAATCAATCTATTCTCTTCTATCAAATTCAGTTGGTCATAACGACTCTAAACCCATTCAGCATCAGTCAACTTGGCTTCCATCAAGACTCTCATTGATGGGATCTCCACCTCTATTGGGAGTAAAACCTCCATGCCATAAACAAGAGAGAAAGGGGTTGCCCCTGTTGAAGTGCGGACAAACGTACGATATCCATGTAAAGCAAAGGGAAGCATCTCATGCCAATCCTTATATGTGACAACCATCTTCTGGATAATCTTCTTGATATTCTTATTAGCAGCTTCAACAGCCCCATTCATCTTAGGTCTGTAAGGAGAAGAATTATGATGCACGATCTTGAACTCACTACACAGCTCTTTCATCATTTTGTTGTTCAAGTTATCCATTATCAGTAATGATCTTATCTGGCACACCATAACGACATATGAGTTAATTCTTGATAAACTTCACGACCACCTGCCTGGTCACATTTGCATACGATGCCGCTTCAACCCACTTGGTGAAGTAATCAATTGCTACGAGAATGAATCTGTGTCCATTAGACGCTTTCGATTCTATCATGCCAATCATGTCAATTCCCCACATGGAGAAAGGCCATGGTGATGAAATCACATTCAGAAGTGTCGGAGGAATATGAATCTTTTCCGCATAAATCTGACACTTGTGGCATTTCTTCACATATTTACAACAGTCACACTCCATTGTCAGCCAATAGTAGCCTGCTCTCAACATCTTTCTAGCAATGGCACGTCCATTGGAATGAGTACCAAATGAAACCTCATGGACCTTAGTCATCAACAGGTCTGCTTCGTGTCTATCCACGCATCTGAGCAGAACCATGTCAAAATTCTCTTGTACAACACATCGCCATTGAGGTAGAAACTTCCCGATAATCTCCTCAGAGTCTTCCTATCTTTCACAGATGCCCCAGGCAGGTAAACCTGGTTATGAAGGAAACACTTGATGTCATAATACCATGGCTTATCATCTTTCACTTCTTCTACCGCGAACACATGAGTTGATCTGTCTAAGCGCATCACGGTGATATTGGGAACTTCATTCCAAAGTTTAACCACAATCATCGAAGCAAGTGTAGCAAGAGCGTCTGCCATCCGATTCTCATCTCGAGGAATATGATGGAAGTCAACCTCAGTAAAGAACGTTGAAATCCTCCTCGCATAATCCCTATATGGAATGAGGCCAGGCTGATACGTTTCCCACTCACCCTTAATCTGATTAACAACGAGGGCCGAATCACCATAAACATCAAGATGCTTGATCCTTAGATCAATGCATTCCTCCAATCCCATAATACAGGCCTCATACTCAGCCATATTATTCGTGCATTTTAAAGTTAGCGTTGTTGTAAAAGGAATATGTGTGCCTTGAGGAGTAATAATCACTGCCCCAATACCATTTCCATACTAATTTACAGCGCCATCAAACACCATACTCCATCTGGAACCAGGCTCTGGCCCTTCGTCGAGTGTAGGCTCATCACGATCTTTCATTTTCAAATACAGGATCTCCTCATCTGGGAAGTCATACTGAACTGACTGATAATCCTCGATCGGCTGATGTGCCAAGTGGTCAGCCAAGATACTACCTTTAACAACCTTCTGAGCTCGATACTCAATATCATACTCAGGTAACAACATCTGCCAACGGGCAATCCTCCCTGTTAAAGCAGGCTTCTCGAAGATATACTTGATTGGATCCATTCTGGATATCAACCAGGTCGTATGCTTTATCATATACTGGCGCAAGCGCTTAGCAGCCCAAGCCAAAACACAACATGTCTTTTCAAGCATTGAATAACGAGACTCACAATCAGTGAATTTCTTGCTCAGGTAGTAAATAACATATTCTTTCTTTCCTGATTCGTCTTGCTAACCAAGGACACAACCCATTGAGTCTTCAAGAACAGTTAGATACATGATCAAAGGTTTTCCTTCTACGGGCGGAGATAGAATCAGAGGTTCAGACAGATATTCTTTAATACTGTCGAAAGCTTTCTGGAAATCCTTGGCCCAATCGTGGGACTGATCTTTCCGGAGGAGCTTGAATATCGGCGCACATGTGGCAGTCATGTGGGATATGAATATGGAAATGTAATTCAAGCGGCCAAGAAAACCTCGGACTTGCTTCTCAGTTTTGGGCGCATGCATCTCTTGTATTGCTTTGACCTTTGCAGGATCAACCTCAATACCTCTTTCACTAACAATAAAGCCCAATAACTTGCCAAAACGGACTCCAAATGTACACTTGTTGGGATTCAGACGGAGCTTGTACTTTCTCAAACGTTGAAAAAGCTTCAACAAGTGCTCTACATGTTCAACTTCCGTTCTTGACTTAGCAATCATATCATCAACATATACCTCGATCTCCTTGTGTATCATATCATGAAACAAGGTGGTCATAGCTCGTTGATACGTGGCTCCGGCGTTCTTCAAACCGAAGGGCATCACTCGATAACAAAATGTTCCCCAAGGTGTGATGAATGTTGTCTTCTCCATATCCTCGGGTGCAATTTTAATCTGGTTATATCCGGAAAATCCATCCATAAATGAGAAGACATTGAATTTGGTTGTATTGTCTACCAGCATATCAATATGTGGTAGAGGAAAATCATCTTTTGGACTAACTTTATTCAAGTCTCTATAGTCCATACACATTCGGACTTTTCCATCTTTCTTAGGCACAGGCACGATATTGGCCACCCATTGAGGATATGTAGAAGTCACCAGAAACCCTGCATCAATTTTCTTCTGAACTTCCTCCTTGATCTTCACTGCCATATCAGGATGAGTTCTTCTGAGCTTCTGCTTCACAGGCGCGCACTCAAGTTTCAAAGGTAAGAAATGTTGCACAATATCAATATCTAGACCTGGCATGTCTTCATACGACCAAGCAAAGACGTCGAAATATTCTCGTAGCAATTCGATCAACCCCTTCTTAATAGATTCTTCCAGGAGTGCCCCAATCTTCACCTCACGAACATAATCCTCAGACCCCAAGTTGACTGTTTCTAGATTCTCAAGGTACGACTGAATGATCTTCTCTTCATGCTCGAGTAGACGGGTAATCTCGTCAGGAATCTCCTCAACACCATCTTCCTCAGCCTCAAATACAGGGAATTCAAAATTGGGAGATGGTGTTGGATCATTATGTTCAATGGGTTTGATCAACCTGCATAATGATTTTGGATATAAAAAGCTTTAGAATTCAAACAAGGCAAATCGTTATGCAGATGAAAAGATTGATTTTATTCTTATTTTAGAGTTTTATGTGATCACCAATTTCATACAAAAAAAGCAAAAAGGGAAAATAATTGGAAAAACAAACATTTAACATGAATTTATTGAATGAAAATATCATTGTATTTATGCGCCAACAATGTCATCACTCCCCCTTTTGGCATGGGAGGAGGGTTTTTAAACACGATGAACATTACTTTGACTTATGGATTACTGTTGGAATATCCACAACGACCCAATTATTGCAGATTCCTCCAGGGATGACGAAGTTGCCAGAATCTCCTTCGTCCTCCTCTAGAATGGCAGCAGCTTCCTCGCCTTGACCGGTGTGGATGAACCCTCCGCTCTTGAACAACCCTTGCACGTTGAACACCCCAGAAGAAAAGCCTATGCCAACCCGAGACTTGTTGTCTTCTAGCTCAATCATTTTTCCTAAACCAACAGTTGCACCACACTCAATGGCCAACTTTGCATCTTTATAGGAAGCAAATGAAGGAGTTCTCTTCTCAATAGGCTCAGCAATAGATAAAGCATGGAAAGGAGTTCCAACTTCATCCTCAGCATCTATATATGAGAAGGAAGACAAATGGCTAACCAGGAGAGCCTTTTCTCCCCCTACCACCACCAGCTTCTTATTTTTCACAAATTTCAGTTTCTGGTGTAGGGTGGATGTCACGGCGCCTGCCTCGTGAATCCATGGTCTGCCTAAGAGACAGCTATACGATGGGTGAATGTACATAACCTGGAAGGTAATCTGGAAGTCACTCGGTCCAATTTTGACTGGGAGATCAACTTCCCCAATCACAGTTTTGCGAGACCCATCGAAAGCCTTCACAACAATTCCACTTTGCCTCATGGGAGGCCCTTGATAAGATAGTTTTGAAAGAGTGGTTTTTGGCAATACGTTCAGTGATGACCCAGTGTCCACCAGCACATTGGACATGGCGTCGTCTTTGCAACCCATAGATATGTGTAATGTCAAGTTGTGGTCTCTTCCCTCCTCGGGGAGATCAGAGTCACAGAAACTCAAATTGTTACAAGCGATAATGGTTGCAACATTTCTATCGAATTGTTCTATCGTGACATCGTGATCTACATATGCCACATCCAAAACCTTCTGCAGAGCCTCTCGGTGTGGTTCTGAATTCAACAGCAAGGATAACACCGATATTTTGGATGGGGTTTGTAGAAGCTGGTCTACAACATTGTACTCACTTCTTTTGATGAGCCTCAGCATCTCATCACAGTCTTCTTTCATAGTGCCACTCGGGGCAACAGAAGTAGGAGTTATCAATGTAGAGGAGGACTTAAAAACAGGTGCCGGATTCGGAGTGCTTACAGCATTCCCAATCGGGCGTTCAACAGAATCAGCAATAGTTTGAGGCTTTGGTGGTGCAGAAAACACACGACCACTGCGGGTCAGACCGCTAACATCTGCAATGTTAACAACAGAGGAAGATGGTAAGGACACCTCTTTCCCACCTTCTACCGCGACAACATTGTAGCGATAGGGAATTTCTCTTTCGGAAGAATACGGTACTGGTCCGGCCGGCTTAATGATCAATGCGGGAGAGACCTTCTACTTGCTACCATCATACTTGATGATAACAGGTTCGGGAATCCGAAACACTGGAGAAATTACGTTGACTTCAGGCTCATCTTCATCAATATTTCTGTTTTGAAGGATCTCAATAACTCCTTCATCCAGCATTTCTTGCACATCTTTGCGCACCTGGCGACAACCTCTCTGGTTGACAGAACAGACTCGGCATCTATCATGGTCATGCTCATAATGAATATAATCACATAGCAAACGATGCATTTCGACCAGCGACTGTCGAATATGACTGACATATTTGACTTTGTATTTGCCAGGGCAGCCCTGGACCATGTTGACAGATTTCCCATGCTCGGGCAATGGGTTCTGCTTCACATTAGGACCTACGTCCTCGAAACACAGAATGCCACACCTCACAAGGTCTTGAACCTTGGTCTTCAAAGGGTAACAATTCTCCACGTCATGACCGGGAGCACCGGAGTGGTAAACATAGTGTAACTCGGGCTTATACCACCATTGGGGGTTAACAGGTATAGCTGGTGGGTCTCTCGGAGTAATCAACTTCCTCTCTATCAAAGAGGGATATAATTCTGCATACGTCATTGGAATAGGATCAAAGGTGACCCTTTTCCTCTCGTAACTCGTGCTGGTTTGATTACTGTTCCGAGGCTGGTAGGCCTGCTGCTGCGGTCGGTGTTGCTGATGTTGATACTGCGGATGTGGTTGCTGATTGTTGCTATGTTGCTGGTACTATTGATTGTCTCTGAAAACAGGTGATATGTGAGCCACCTGGTGCTGGTTACCAGCGGGACGCACGGTCTTTCTCCTCACCGAGGGTCTTCTTGGTTTCCAATGGGAAGTCACAGCATGTGCCTCTCCATCTTTCTTCTTTGCAAACGCCCCATATCGTTTGGCAGAAGAGCCTTCTTCTCTGGTTAGACGTCCTTCTCTAACCCCTTCTTCTAGACGCATCCCCATATTCACCATCTCGGTGAAGTCAGAAAGAGCGCTAGCAATCATCCGCTCATAATAAAAAGAACTCAAGGTCTTCAGAAAGATCTTGGTCATCTCTTTCTCTTCTAGCAAAGGCACAATCTGTGCTGCTAACTCTCGCCACCTCTAGGCGTACTCTTTAAATGTGTCCTTATCCTTCTGGAACATGGCCCTCAATTGATCCCTATCGGGAGCCATATCCATATTATACTTGTATTGCTTAACGAAGGCCTCGCCAAGATCGTTGAAGGATCGGATGTTCGCATTGTCTAAACCCATGTACCAGCGCAGAGCGGCACCGAACAGACTGTCCTGAAACTAGTGGATGAGCAACTGGTCATTGTCGATCTGAGTCGACATTTTCCTGGCATACATGACTAGGTAGCTGAGAGGGAAAGTATTTCCCTTGTATATTTCAAAGTCAGGAACCTTGAATTTCACCGGGATCTTCACATTAGGAACCAAGCAAAGTTCGACAGCAGACTTGCCGAAAAGATCTTTTCCCCTGAGAGTTTTCAATTCCTTGCGAAGATCAAGAAATTGATCATTCATAGCGTCCATCTTCTCATAGACATATGGGTCTTCAGACGGCTCAGAATGATAGATGGTGTCGTCTACTCTGGGTAAAGTATGCACGACAGGAGGAGGAACAACAAGGACCAGGCTAGATGCCGGCATAGAAGCAAAGGTAGGAGTTGGACCCTCAGGCATGAAATTAGGAGGCATCCCCCACGGGAATCCGGCTGGCATGGCCGTTGGAGCAAAATATGCACTGACTGCAGACATCGTCGAGGAGACAACCTCAGAGATGATTGTCCTATGGGGAGGAGTTGAAGGTGTCGGAGAAGACTGGCTCTGAGCAGCCAAGAATGATTCCATCAAGGCACTTAATCTGGCTACCTCCTCTTTCAGCTCACGGTTCTCTTGTTCTAGATGATCCATCAGTCTTGAAATGTTGGCCCTGGTGTAGTACCGGGGAGTCAGCTTGTCTTTGAAATAAATGAACAACACAGAGTTAGACCACATGACAAGAAGCCGGGAACAAGACCTGCTTAAGCACATGATGCATGCAATGCTTGTGCATATGATTTTTTATTTCAAAGGAACTCTAGGGTTTTATTTGCAGATTTTGGAAATATTAAACATTTATCACATATGGAAATATCTCATCAAATAATATCAGGGAAAAGAAGTACATCATTGTCAATCATATACAAGAGAAAAGGAAAATAATCATCCTATGGATCCCTAGAAACAATCATCTAAAGCTCGAGACACAGGGAGATAGGATGCACAAAGCCTCTTCACCTCTCTCTCGTAGGCTGCCTCCATATCCGCTTTCTCCTTGGCGAGTCGGTCGTACTTCCTCTTCCAAAACTTGGAAGACTGAGGAAGTAGAGAAGTCCATGCATCATTAGGATCATCAATAACCTGATGTTCGAGGAACTCTATCAAAGCATCCTTCTCCTTGATCTACTGAAGCAACTCTTCTCGTTCACGGATCCAAGAACGTGATCGATCTTCGTCTCTCAACTCCTCTACTCCTTGGTTAGGGAGGGTTGAAGGCCCATCCATAACCAAAGGTGTAGGTCTTGGATACTCGTAAGGCATGAGATACTCAGACGCTCTCTTTCTAACCCAAGCAGTGTATGGCTCTATAACAACACAATTCTTAGGACCCAACTCCTTCCTTCCTTTCTTATGAATCTTGCGCCAAGCGCGGACCATTCTGCCCTTCAAGCCTTGGGCATCTTTACCCTCCTGAAAAAACATATCCTCTAACAGAATGTTATTGGGTTTATCCTTTAGGGGGAACCCAAGCTGACGACGTGCCAAAATAGGGTTGTAGTTAATCCCACCACATGTACCAAGAAGAGGTACATTGGAGAATTCACCACAAGAGTCGATAATCTGCACACCATCATACACACGGTTGTACCAAGAGATATCATCATTAGTGAGAGACATAAGTCTCGTGGACCATCGTAGACATCCCTTGTTCTCCTTGAAGGCGACCGTCTGCGGTAAGTGAGAAATAAACCACTTATACAACAGAGGAAAACAGCACACAATGGCACCACCACCCTTTGCATTCCTCATATGCAAAGAGAAATAGGTATCACCCAACAGAGTCGAAACGGGATTAAGAGCAGAGAAGATCCTAATAGTGTTCATATCCACAAACTTGTCGATGTTGGGGAAGAATACCAACCCATAGATGAGAAGTACAAATATGGCCTCAAAGGCATCCTCACTCATGGCCTTCCCATATACAGTGGCTTGAGCAATGAGGAACTCAGAAGGAAGACCTTGAATTCCACCTTTGGTAGTCATATGAGCACCAACCAGAGATTCATCTATGTGCAACATGTCTGCTATCTCTTAAGAAGTAGGAATACTCTCCAAGCCACTGAATGGCAATTGATCCAGAATAGGTATACCCACAAGATAGGCATACTCCTCAAGTGTAGGCAAAAGCTGAAAATCCGGAAACGTGAAGCAACGGTACAAGGCACCAATACACTCATCAACCCTTCATCCACCTGAGTAGTCAGAAGAGGAAGAAGCTTCCCAAAACGAGCCTTGAAACCCAAAGGATCTAATACATAGGATGTCAAGTTCCTTAACTCTTTCAAATCTGGTTGTCTGAAACTGTACTTCTTTGTATTTCTTCTTTGTCTTTCCATGTCTGAAAATTTTGCAAATAAACCCCTTAAGTTCCTTGATAATTTTCTTCATTATTGATGATATGAGTGCATGAATGCATGAATGCAACAATCACACTCAAGGATCAAGCAAAGCACACCAAACAAAGGTCATGGGATGGGTCACGTTATCCTTAATATCAATCATCCATTTTGGTGGATTATGGTTTACACCTTATCAACAGCCAAGTTCCATTGATATTAAGGATATATGAACGGATCAACCATGAATCAAGGGTTTGTTGCAAGTCACGAGCATGGAGTTTAGGTTAAGAACCACCCAAAGGGAGTGTGTTAGGGTTTAAACCTGCCAAGCATGTTCTACAAGAGGTTCCCATAGTCATCATCCCATCTTTCGGATATTGTCGAAGAAACGACTACTCGTATTCCAAAAAATATTCTCAAGAGGGACTCTTATGAGTGTAGTATCGCGTAACAATCGTATCAAATCTGAGATTGTTGCAGAAAGTGATGTTAGCCACAATATGATCGAATTGATCCATTATAACATCACGTTCTACAAACGCTTGCTCTGGAACTCTCTGCAGTGCTTCTCTGTGCGCTTCAAAATTCATGAGCAGAGACAACACTGAGATCTTTGAGGGGGTTTGGAGCAGCTGCTCCACCATATTAAACTCCCTCCTCTTAATCAATCGAAGTACCTCATCATCACCATTATCCTTCAAATCGCTGGATTCACCAGACTTACCTTTTGAAGCACTAATCGGATCTACGACAGGTACCTCCACCTTCTTACCAACAACTGATTCTTCTTTATCCTTTGGGAACACCGGCCCAAAGACACGACCACTACGGGTCACCTTGGTAACATCAGCAATGCTCACTATAGAGTTGGTCGTAGGCAACGGGACCTCTTGACCATCCTTCATCATTGTAGCATTGTACTGATACGGGACAACTTTATCAGATGAATACGGGATTAGGCCCACTAACAGTATAACCAATAACGATACTGATCTATTGCTGACATTGTTATTGTTGTTGTTCTCATACTGAATTACCAATCTTTCTGGCTGCCTGAAAATGGGCACTATGACATTTACATCATCATCTACATGAAGGGATTGAACAATCTGAATCATGCCTTCATCCATCAGTCGTTGGATGTCCTTTTTCACAACTTCACAACCCCTTGAAATTAACACTGCAAACAACACAACCCTCATGGTCATGCTCACAATCACTCACCAAACAAATGTCCTTATGCATCTGTACCAAGGACCTTCTGATAAAACGAACATCAAAAACCTTAAACTCGCCAGGACAACCATCCACCATATTCACAGAAGAATTCCCATGGGGCGGGCAATGGATTTGCTTTCACATTTGGCACTCGGTCCTCAAAGGACACCATTCCACTCTTCATCAGCTTCTGAACCTCATACTTGAGTGGATAACAGTTATATCATGGCCGGGTGCCCGTTGATGAAAAGCACAACGGAGTTCAGGTTTGTACCACCAAGGAAGTGGTTCTGGAATCTGTGGCGGGTTTCTTGGTTGGATTACGTTCTTGAGAACCAAAGATGGGTACAGTTCTGCATATGACATAGGAATCCGGTCGAAAGAGACCTTCTTCCTCTCGAAGTTTTGTTGATGATGATTGTTGTTGGTATTGTTGTTGTTGTAGGTGTTTGTTCGTTGTTGCGGTTGTTGTGGTTGACGATGTTGTTGTTGAACTGGTGTTTATTGATTATTAGAGAATACTGGAATGACTGAAGATACTTGATGACGATGTTGACGGGGTGGTTGACTCCTCCTGATCTGAGGTCTCCTCTGCCTCCCACCGATTACTGTATTTGCTTCATTGTCTTTTTTCTTCCCAAAACTACTGCCATACCTCTTACTTGATGATGCTTCATCTTTTGACAATCGTCCTTCTCGGACTCCTTCCTCAAGCCTCATCCCCATGTTTACCATTTCGGTAAAGTCACTGAGGGCACTAGCAATCAAACGTTCATAATAAAACGAACTCAGGGTCTTTAGAAAGATCTTCGTCATCTCTTTTTCCTCCAAGGGAGGAGTGATCTGAGCAGCCAATTCCCTTAATCTTTGCGCGTATTCTTTGAATGTCTCCTTATCCTTCTGAGACATACACCTCAGCTGGTCTCTATCAGGCGCCATATCCACATTATACTTATACTGCTTAACAAAAGCCTCTCCTAAGTCGTTGAAAGTGCGAATGCTTGCACTGTCCAACCCCATATACCAACGGAGCATAACACCGTTCAAACTGTCTTGGAAGTAGTGAATCAACAGTTGATCGTTATCAGTCTGGGTAGACATCTTGTAAGCATACATCACTAGATGACTGAGCGGACATGTGTTCCCTTTATACTTTTCAAAGTTAGGCACTTTGAGCTTCACCGGGATCTTCATATTTGGCACTAAATACAACCCAACAACATTTTCCCCAAACAAATCCTTTTCCCTTAGTGTCTTCAATTCCTTGTGCAACTCAAGAAACTGATCCTTCATTTCATCCATTTTCTCGTAAATATCCGGACCCTCAGACGGCTCAGAATGATAAATGGTGTCCTCTACACGAGGTATGGTGTGCACAATGGGAGGTGGCACAGACATGACTGGGCTAGATGTCGGCATGGAAGCAAATGTAGGTGCAAAGCCTTCAGGCATAAAGTTCGGCGGCATTCCCCACGGGAATCCGACAGACATAGCAGGCATGAAGTGAGCGGCAACAACAGGCATGGTAGAGGTAGCCACCTCTGAAATAACTGTCCTCTGAGGAGGAGTTGCGGGTGTTGGACAAGACTGGCTCTAAGTAGCTAGTACCGACTCCATCATAGCAGTCAGTCGGGAGATCTCATCCTTCAGTTCTTTGTTTTCTTGCTCCAAATGTTCCATGATTCTGATATGATTGGCGCGAGTATTATACCGATGAGTCAGCTTGGCTAAAGAGAAACATGCTTATGCAAATGGTGCATGAAATTCAATGCTTGTTTATTTATTTTTATTTTCAAGGAACTTACTATATCATTTGCAAATATATATCAATAATTGAAATAATTTTTATATGCCCAAAAATCTCTTTTCATTTATATAATTGCAAGGATTACACTGAGTACAAATTTCAGAAACCAAATGAAAAATACAAGAGAAAAGGAGACTAGTCATCCTAAGGAACCCTAACAATAATGTCAGAAGACCTAGCTGAAGACGCGTACTTCCTCCGAATGCGTCGAATCTCGGTCTCAAAAGAAGCCTTCATCTGCGTCTTCTCGAGGACAAACTGATCAATAATATTCTTCCAAGCAACGAAAGACTGAGGTATGCTAGAAGATGAAACTTCCGGCTCTCTCTGTCTCTTTGTCACTCGGTTTTCAAGTAGCTCGATAAGTGAATCTTTGTCCTTAGACTCCAACTAAAACTCTTCATGCGTCTTGCTCGAAGCACGAAAATGCTCTTCCCACATATCTTTCTCTTTCTTCATCTTGGCGAGCGCGTCTTCCAACTCCTCTACATCTTGGTTAGGGAGAGCTAATGGCTCAAATACAACGATAGACATAGGTCTCTCACAAGGATAAGGCATCTTCAACTCCAAAGCTCTCTTCTTCACCCAAAGAGTGTAAGCTTCCAAAGCTACACAATTGCGCGGACCAAGCTCGGATCTTCCTTTCCTATGCACATTATGCCAAACATGCATAATCTTCTGCTTCAAATGTTGGTGATCTTTACCCTCTTGATAGAAAAGACCTTATAACAAAGTGTTATCAGGTTTGTCTCTCAAGGGGAACCCAAGTTGACGACGAGCCAAATCAGGGTAGTAGTTAATTACTCATTATGCACCGATGGGAGGCAAATTAGAGAATTCACCACAACTATCAATAATATCCAAACTGCTCAAAGAGGGATCATACCAAAGTACATCATCATTAGTGAGATACATAAGTCTCTGAGATCACCGTAGACATTGTTTGTTCTCCACAAAAGCAGGTGTCTGAGGCAAGTGCAAAATAAACCACTTGTACAGATGAGGAATGCAACAAATAATAGTTCCTCCATCCTTAGAATTCCTTAGATTCAAAGAGAAATATATATCAACCAACAAATTAGGCACATGATTCCCAATCAAGAAATGTCTAGTGGCGTTAACATCAACAATACCGTCAATGTTAGGGAACAAAGCCAAACCATAGATGAGCAACACAAAGATAGCTTCGAAATCATCCACACAACCAGCTTGAGCAAAAGGAGTAGCTTCCTTGAAGAGGAAATCAGATGGAAACCCAAACAATCCTCCTTTCTTCACCCAACGAGCCTTTATCTCATACTTCTCCAAGTGAAGAGCTTCAACAATAAGATGAGATCTGAGAATCTCTTCCAATCCACTAAAAGGCACCTTGCTAGAAATAGGTATTCCCAAGAGATGGGCATACTCCTCTATAGAGGGGTATTCGTTACAATTAGAGATATTGACTAAACCCAAGGTAAACCATACAAGTCGAGTCGCCACCGCACTTCTATTTATCCAAAGGAATGGTTAGAAAGCGAAAACAAAACCTAAAAGTTTTATCGAATCAAAAACTAGTAAAAATGTCAGAGATCGGGGTAAGGGGGTTGGTTATGCAATGGGAAGGTTTTAAGCACCCAAAACATCCTAGGTACTCCTAGGGAGCCCTTTTCACACTTGTTGTAAGGTTGGTATTTTGTGAAAATTTGTTTGTGCAAACATGATTGAAGAGATGAGAAGAGAATATACAAGTTATTTACAATTTGTGTTTGGATGGATAAACCCATTGCCTACGTACCATCTTAAAAAAGATTAGGATCAAAACCTCGTAGTTCGGGATAAAAATCTCAAAATGAGTTGGTGAATTGATTGGTCCAAAAGCCTTAAGGTCTTTTGTTATCCAAGGGAGAAAACTCAACCTAAAACCACAAATCCACCATGTGAGGATAACTTCAACATGCTAGTGAGGGGTTAACCCTATAATAAGCTTGGAAGACTCATTATCCATCACTAAGGATATAAGTGAGTATTATATCTACCTCAAGGATAACTCAAACCTAATAGCAAAAGGTTATGAAAAGTTTTGATTAAGAAAGTAGCCATTGAAACCACAAAAGTATTTGAATGGGTTATATTTACCAATAAAAAGTATTTACAAAGTATGGTCAAAGTTGACTTAAAGATTCAATTCAAAATGAGTGTTATGAAAAGAAAGTTTGAAAATCAAAAGCATAAGACTTAGGTTTCTAATGTTTGAAAAGAAGTGTTAAATGTTTGCACAAAAGTTTTGGCTTGGGTTAGAGTGGAGGGAAGAAGAAGAATGGCTAAAGTCCTAATCATACAAGAGACGAGGGATAAGAAACAAGACCATAAATGGAGTTCCTCTCTTGAGATCATATTGATGATCCATGTAGCTCCCATCCTTTGGAATATGCAAGCAAAATAATTGTAAGCTCAAGAAATCAACACAATCAAACAAGCTCTTAGAAGATCCCTAATGTCTCTTGTATCTTTTACTTTGGATGAACATGGAAATGGTTCTTCAATTTGGCTCATATAGGACCCCCTATAACAAAAGCACACACATGAAAAGGTTCTATGAAGTAAATCAAGAATGGACAAGAGTGAGTTTAGAGATTTGGTCCTTCTAATCCATCTTCAACATTAAGGTCCTTTTACTCCAATTTGCATAGGGAAAGTCCTAGAAACTAAGTCCATTTGTCCATTTCTTTGCATTTGGTCCACAACAATCAAAACAAACACAAGCACAATGATATATACACAATTATGTGCTCAAGTGAGCAAAAGGCAAATTGCGTTAACATAAACATGTGCTCAAATGAGCAAAGGAAAAAGCAAATGAATAATATGTACAAGAATAGTAAATTGCATAAATGTAAAGAGCAAGAAGTAAATGTTAATGGTTAATGGTTAGTCTTAGAGTTAGGATGCCATAAGGCAAATTTAGCGCTATGTTAAGCAATCGTAATTGGACTTATGTAGAAGTCACAACTATCTGAGGCCGGTCAATAATAATGTAGGCAACAACACAAGTTAGAGGTCTTGATTAGTGAATCAAGCTCCAACAACTTGCCATGCCAAAAAGAAAATGAGAAATGATCTTGTATTGATTTAGGTTCTTTGCATGATTTAGGAAGCAACCTATCCTTAATGCAAAGCCATTCACTTTATATATGATCAAGATGAATTAGGCTTGAATCAAGGAAGATTAAACCTCCATGTATCAATGCTAACCACCAATCTTTAACTCATTGATCAAAAAGAAGAAAGAAGAAGATGAAGAATTAAAGTGCGTTAATGGAAATGGTATGTACTAATCAACAAGTATTGACCAAAGATAGAGAAGATCAAGGTCAAACAATAGAAAACAGAAGCAAAATGAAGATTAGAAGTCAAGAAACAAATAAAATATTTTTGGCATTTTTTAATATTAAAATAAAACTTGAATTAAAATAATAAAGAAAGGTCAAACTTCAAACTCACTTCAAATCAACTTTGAAAAGTCCAAGTGAATTATCCCAAGTTCAACATGGTCAAACAAAGTTTGACAAAAAATTTCAGCATTTTTAAAAGTCAGAAACTATTTTAAATCAATTAAAAATGCATAAAAAATAACCTTATTGAACTAAAATCTCAAATAAATCTCAAATCAATTAATAAATTGATGAGAATATTTTTCATAGATCTATCATCATTCAAAGAGGTTGGAAAAATATTTTTGTATTTTTTGGATATCAAAAACTATTTTAAATGAATTAAAAATAACCAGAAAAGAGAAAATTACTAAAAATATCAAATGATGAAATAAAAAATATTAAAAATCATTTTTAGAAACTAGAAATTAAAAGGAGAAGAATGAAATTGGTCCCATAGTTTTTGGACCAATAATGAGAGAGATGTGAATTTTTAAAATGAAATGGAATTAAAATAATAAAATCAGAAATATAGAAATAAGGAAAAAACATGGAGCGTTGGATGAAGATTCATTAATTGACGTGGATCATCACACGGCCTAGAAGCGCGCGTTCACCATACTACTTGGTCAACTGAAACACACCAAGCCTAATAAAAGGTCATAACATTGGGTGGATGAGATTAAATCTGGAAAAAGCAATGGATGGTTCTGATTTGATCTGGAGACCAGACGGTGGCCAGCGCCACCTTCTTCTCCGGATAACTTCCGACCATGTCCAAAGTTGCAGAAGTAAAAATGGTAACCAAATGGCACGATCCAGGCATCAATCGAGAGCTGGGGTGATGTACATCACCCCTGTACCACTCAATTCCATTCTAGATCTCTATATTAAGAGAAATCAAAAGTGGAAATTTTGTGGTGTTCATATGAACTTCATGATTTTCAAAAATTGGAAGCAAAGCAATGTTGCCTCTATACAGAGGACTTCAGATCACACAACAACAATGAAAATAGAGCATTATACAAGCTCATTCGAAACAATTAACAGTTGAAGTAAACCTTTGACTTGCAAGGCTTTGAGTCACAATCCTTGGATGCTTTTTCTTACAATAGACACTATGGATCAAGGAGAGAAGGTTTAGGAACTTTGAGATCTGAAGATTGATCAATGAAATCAAAATTCAGACATGAAAAATTTGAAGAAAAATGAATTAGTTCCTTTAGTGATGGCTACGATTTCAGTTCAGCAGCGATTGGGGCGCCTTAAGGTGGAAGAAATGAAGAGCATGAGCAATGTATTTATCGCTGAGCAAGGCTGAGTTGCATGAATAAATCATGTGCATGGATGGAAAGGGCCTCCATGCATGGGCCTGTACAGGCGCATGGAGGGCCCAATTCCACATGGAAATGAAGGATGATGCATGATGAGAGCAAAATGGACGTGCAGATTAGACTGTATGAGCTCATGCAAGGCAATTGAAATGATTTTCCAAAAATGCACTATAATATTCAAGTCTTCGAAAATGCCATGTTAAAAATAGGGACACCACCTCATGAGTAATGGTTGGAAAGCATATTGCATAAGGATCATTTGTTATGTTGATCAAAACTCCATTTGGGCCTTGGAAATTGATAAAAATTGGACTTGAAGTGTAGGGTGCAAAACATGCATATGTGAGATTTTCAAAATTGGCCAAAGTTCAAGCCCTTCTGTTTGAATGATGCAAGCTCCAAATGACAAAAGCTTCAACGTGAAAGTTGTAGATATATTCACGGAAATAAATTTGGACTTAAATTTTGCATCATTTGGATTTTTGATGAAGAAGTTTAGGCACTTGAAGTTGGACTTTTTCACATTTCAATGCATTTGGTCCAAAGTGACCTATAGTGTTTTGCATTATCACATGTATTTATTTTGAGATTTTGGAAGTTTTCTCAACATAACATTTGAATTAGACATATTAAGCTTTCCAATGCATTTGATCTCACCTCAAAATCATGAAAAATGAAGGAGTTATGTCCTTGGGAAGTTGACCCAAAATTTGGGTTTCAGTCAAAATGACCTATAATGTTTTGGAATGGATAATGACCTTCCAAGCTTCAAATAAATTTTTGATAAACATGAAAGTTGTTTGTATAGTCCTTAAGAACATTTTTGATCTTGGGGTCATCTCCATTTGACAAACACATAAAAAGTTAGGTTTTAGTGTATTTCAAAATAGTTAGATGAATTGACTGATCAACTTCTCAAGTTCAAACCTCATATCTTGATGAATTGATGATTGAGGACACTCAAATAAGTTCAAATATGCATGAAATTATGAATTAAAGAACTTCCCTTGATTGTATTTGACCATGGGTTGAGGTTGCTTCATGAGCAAGGCACAGTTGATGAACAAATGAATTACGGTTTCCTTGGGAAACAAGCTTTAAACCCTTTGATTTGCTTTGATCAAAATGATGAATTGAGATAATTGGGAGGCATATTTGATGGATGAGAGCTTTGGGAGCCATTTTCATGCTTGCTTTCATCTTCTCTTGACCATATTAATGCACATAGGATCTCCTAGAGGCTTTAGACCTTGTGACTGCTCAAGCTACAAACAAGAGATGTTAGTGACATATTTTTGTGCTTTTGGTTAGTAAAATAAAATTAGAAAAGCAATAATATACAATTCAAGTATGCTTGGTGATCTCAAACCAACTTTCAACAGATCCCACCCAAAGGTAAGGAGCTAAGATGCATATGATCCTTGAGGCAATGCAAATGCGATGTTATTGATGCCATGAGGGATCTTAGGGTCAAAATTGGGGTCTTACAGATGCCCCTATTTAAGGTCATTCTAGCCGGAGAAGTGAAGGTTAAAATCTTCGTCTCAACGAGGTAGAATGGGCTTAAATAATAACAAAGAGACGAATTTTGGTCCCTAAGAGACCTCACGATGCAAATTAATGTATGCAAAAGGTGGTACTATATGGAGATGTGTGTCCATATGAGTAATACACTCAATGGGACAGAGACTATGGGAACTCTAATGGGGGATAAGAAAGGGAATAAAATACGGGAGCAGGTCACGTCTTGAGACTTGTTGAGAGACACGAGAGGGATTCCATGAAAATAAATCAATGGAAGGACTCGAGCTAACTCGAAGATGCATGTATTGGGGAATATGCCAATACAACAAAACTATCCATAAAGGATACTTCGGATAAAAAATCCGGACTCAGGCGGGTAGAAATCCACTAAGGGACTTCGCTGAGAAATGTCCAAACAGGACTCATCTGCGAAAAAAAACAGGATGAGGTATTACCGGTTACTGGGTAATAAGCTCAAGGAGACATGTGATCGCAACACCGGTATAAGGGTGAGAGAACAACATGCTCGGGAAAAATGAATATCTAAGACTGGTATAAGGGTGAGAGATATCAAACATCCAAAAGATCTGAGGAAGACATGTCAAGGCGTATATTTCGACTTAGGAGATCTGACTCCACAGGGGACAAAAAGTCATAATAGGGAGCAGAAAAGGAAGGAACACCAGGGATACCGGTTACTGGGCATATAATATGTGACCAACCAAGGCGTGAATTGGGGGAATGTTTCCAAAACACTCATTATCCAAAAGAGGGCTAAAGAGCAAACTCCATTACAGGATGGGCATTCGACTCTGCAAAAGGTGATATGAATCTTACTCGACTGGGGACGAGCAAAAGACTTCGACCAAAGAGCGCATGAGATATATTATCTATTACCGTCAGAGCGTAGATAACATACTCGCATGGAAGATTATCCACAACCGGTTACTGAGTTAATAAAGGATAAATCGACCGAAAGAAAAGGGCATCGGGATACCAAATACTAGGTATAAAATGATGGCCAATCAAATGGAGAAACAATCATTACCCACCAAAGGTAAATGAAAAAAGACCCGCTGGGGATACATTGACAAAGGCAATGATCCTGGAAATATATCACCAGCTACAGGGAGATATACTCAAAAGGTGAAGGAATATCAATACCGAACATTGGATAAAGATAACCGTCAAAGAGGGGATTACATCTACCAATATTAGGTAGAAAACCACAGAAGAGTAACCGCCATTGGTTAGGATGAACAAAATAAAGTTAACTCTGCAAGGGGATAAAATAGGGTTTACAACTACCGGCATGAGGGTAGAAAACCACAGACTCCGCTGGGGAAAAAATGGTCAATTACTGGTTACTGAGCAATCATTCATCTAAACTACGGGGAAGTGCAAGGGAAATCGCAAGAAGCCAATCTAGGAACAACTAGAGAGGCACGATGAAGCAAAACTCATCCCTATGAGGATATAACTCAGGGGGAGCTCCGTCCCAATATATGTGTTGGGGAGGAAACAGAAACAACAATCATCCACAAGGACATAACTCAGTGGGGAAGATGGAGGAAAGGATAAACACTTTCTGCTTATGGGGCTGACTCTACATGGGGAGATCAGACGCAAACATCTGTTTGGTGAAGTATGCATCACCGAATAGCAGGAGACAACAAACAAAGGTATTTATGGCAAATAATGCGACATGAATATTTGAATGTTAAAAAATTATGCATATATGTGTAGTCTATGTATGATGAATGCTGACAAAACAGACATATCTAACACAAACAGATCCAAGAATTAATGGACAAACATCTGATACTACATCTCAAAAGAGAAAGCCAGGCCCACTGGAGGACATCCAATCTGATGGGGGCAAGAGATACCAGGAAACAAAGATCTCTGCAGGGGAATGAGCATCAGCCACTCCAGCTGGGGGCAGGATCAACACACAAATAAAATCTGCCGTAGAAGCAACTCTACTGGGGAAATTATCAGAGAGGAGGATGGAACTCTATGAGGAACAACCACCAAACAGAAGTTTCCAGAGTCACTACCATATATTGCACTACTAAAGAAATCACATATGATGAGGAGGAAGGATCATTACTCCGCTGAAGGAAAGATAAACCTCTTCATCAACCACTCTGCTTGGGAGGAAAACACAAACAGGCCTTGAAGGAAGGGGATACAATCATGCTGGGAATATGAACAAATGTCTTACCCTGTTGGGAATCATACCATCTTTGGGAGAGCACTGAAGACGTCCCAAATATCCTTTCGTCATTATGAATGTTCACTTTGTTTAAAAAACATATTATGAAAAATTTATTTATTTAAAACAATGACTTTTCTCAATTAAAACATGCAAAACATTTGTTGAATAGAAACAAATAAGAGTGCAAAGATTTGGATAAAGGCTCAAATTTATTTGATGGGATGGTAGTCTGCAAATGGCAAGACTCGATAGATCTTTACAAATTTGAAATTGGTGATATATATTGGAAAAGGGCTACATTTAACATAATGACCATTTCTCCACCAACTCTGAATCCGATGTATTTGAAGCTTTAGTTGATGATGACTGAGCGAGAATCTTTGACAGATGACAGTTTGTAGAACAAAGCCTTGTCAGGATGCAGTTACATGCCAAACCCCCTAATTTTTGCCTAGATTGCCCCAGGGTGAGGTACTCAATCTAGTGGGATGCATATTCATTTTTTATGTCTCTAACTTTTGCTTTGATCGCCCTTTCGGGTTTTCAATCCACTGAGACGCTCATTTTTGCCTAAGCCGCCCTTTCGGGTTTTCAACTTAGCGAGCTATTCTGTTTTATTTTATTTTAGGCGAAGTATTTCTTGACTGCATCTGAATTCACAGGACGGGTGAAATCCTCCCCATCGATAGTTGTAAGTATCAACGCACCGCCTGAAAAGGCTCTCTTAACAACATATGGACCTTCGTAGTTTGGGGTCCACTTGCCCTTGGAATCGGGCGCGAAAGACAAGACTCTCTTGAGCACAAGGTCACCTTCTCGGAAATCACGAGGCTTGACCTTCTTATCAAAGGCTTTCTACATCCTTTGTTGATATAACTGACCATGGCACATGGCAGTCAATCTCTTCTCTTGTATCAAATTCAGTTGGTCATAACGACTCTAAACCCATTCAGCATCAGTCAACTTGGCTTCCATTAAGACTCTCATTGATGGGATCTCCACCTCTACTGGGAGCACAACATCCATGCCGTAAACAAGAGAGAAAGGGGTTGCCCCTGTTGAAGTGCGGACAGATGTACGATATCCATGCAAAGCAAATGGCAGCATCTCATGCCAATCTTTGTACGTAACAACTATCTTCTGGACAATCTTCTTGATATTCTTATTAGCAGCTTCAACAGCCCCATTCATCTTGGGTCTGTAAGGAGAAGAATTATGATGTGCTATCTTGAACTCGCTACACAACTCTTTCATCATCTTATTGTTCAAGTTGGATCCATTATCAGTAATGATCTTATCTGGCACACCATAACGGCATATGGGTTGATTCTTGAAGAACTTCACAACCACCTGCCTGGTCACATTTGCATATGACGCCGCATCAACCCACATGGTGAAGTAATCGATTGCTACGAGAATAAATTTGTGACCGTTGGACGCTTTTGGCTCTATCATGCCAATCATGTCAATTCCCCACATGGAGAAAGGTCATGGTGATGAAATTACATTCAGAAGTGTCGGGGGAATATGAATCTTATCCGCATAAATCTGACACTTATGGCATTTCTTCACATATTTGCAGCAGTCAAACTCCATTGTCAGCCAATAATAGCCTGCTCTCAACATCTTTCTAACCATGGCATGTCCATTGGAATGAGTACCAAAGGAACCCTCATTGACCTCAGTCATTAACAGGTCTGCTTTGTGTCTATCCACACATCTGAGCAGAACCATGTCGAAAATTGTCTTGTAAAACACATCGCCATTGAGGTAGAAACTGCCTGATAATCTTCTCAAAGCACTTGATATCATAATACCCTGGCTTATCATCTTCACCTCCTCTACTGCAAATACATGAGCTGGTCTATCCAAGCGCATCACATTAATATTGGGAACTTCATTCCAGAATTTCACCACAATCATCGAAGCAAGTGTAGCAAGAGCATCTGCCATCCGATTCTCATCTCGAGGAATATGATGGAAGTCAACCTCAGTAAAGAACGTTGAAATCATCCTCGCATAATCTCTGTATGGGATGAGGCCAGGCTGATTCGTCTCCCATTCACCCTTAACCTGATTAACAACTAGGGCCGAATCACCATAAACATCAAGATGCTTGATCCTAAGATCAATACACTCTTTCAAACCCATAATACAGGCCTCATACTCTGCCATATTATTCGTGCATTTGAAAGTTAGCCTTGCTATAAAAGGAAAATGTGTGCCCTAAGGAGTAATAATCACTGCCCCAATACCATTTCCATATTGATTCACAGCACCATCAAACACCATGCTCCAACGGGAACCAGGCTCTGGCCCTTCATCGAGCGTAGGCTCATCGCAATCTTTCATTTTCAAATACAGAATCTCCTCATCTGGGAAGTCATACTGAACTGACTGATAATCCTCAATTGGTTGATGTGCCAAGTGGTCAGCCAAGATACTACCTTATATAGCCTTCTGAGCTCGATACTCAATATCATACTCAGATAACAACATCTGCCAACGGGCAATCCTCCCAGTTAAAGCAGGCTTCTCAAAGATATACTTGATTGGATCCATTTTGGATATCAACCAAGTCGTATGATTCAACATATACTGGCGTAAGCGCTTAGCAGCCCAAGCCAAAGCGCATCATGTTTTCTCAAGCATCGAGTATCGAGACTCACACTCAGTGAACTTCTTACTCATGTAGTAAATAGCATATTCTTTCTTCCCTGTTTCGTCTTGCTGACCAAGGACAAAACCCATTGAGTCTTCAAGAATTGTCAGATACATAATCAATGGTCTCCCTTCCACATGTGGAGACAGAATCAGAGGCTTAGACAAATACTCTTTAATATTGTCAAAGGCCTTTTGGCAATCCTCGGTCCAATCATGAGACTGATATTTCCAGAGGAGCTTGAATATCGGTGCACATGTGGCAGTCATGTGGGATATAAATCTCGAAATATAATTCAAGCGGCCAAGAAAACCTCGGACTTGCTTCTCAGTTTTGGATGCAGGCATTTCTTGTATTTTTTTGTCCTTGGCGGGATCAACCTCAATACCTCTCTCGCTGACAATAAAGCCCAATAACTTGCCGGAACGGACTCTAAATGTACACTTGTTAGGATTCAGACGAAGCTTATACTTCCTCAAACACTGAAAAAGCTTTAACAAGTGCTCAACATGCTCAACTTTCGTTCTTGACTTTGCAATCATATCATCAACATATACCTCGATCTCCTTGTGCATCATGTCATGAAACAAGATAGTCATAGCTCGTTGATACGTTGCTCCGACGTTCTTCAAACCGAAGGGCATCACTTGATAACAGAATGTTCCCCAAGGTGTGATGAATGTTGTCTTCTCCATATCCTCGGGTGCCATTTTGATTTGATTATATCCGGAAAATCCGTCCATAAATGAGAAGACATTGAATTTAGCTGTATTATCTACCAACATATCAATATGTGGTAAAGGGAAATCATCTTTCGGACTAGCTTTATTTAAGTCTCTATTGTCCACACACATTCAGACTTTTCCATCTTTTTTAGGCACGGGCACAATATTGGCCACCCATTGAGGATATGTAGAAGTCACCAGAAACCCTGCATAAATTTGCTTCTGAACTTCCTCTTTAATCTTCACTGCCATGTCAGGATGAGTTCTTCTGAGCTTCTGCTTCACAGGCACGCACTCAGGCTTCAAAGGCAGGAAGTGTTGCACAATATAAGTATCCAGACCAGGCATGTCTTCATATGACCAGGCAAAGACGTCGACATATTCTCGTAGCAACTCAATCAACCCCTTCTTAACAGATTCTTCCAGGAGTGCCCCAATCTTCACTTCTCGCACACAATCTTCAGACCCCAAGTTAACTATTTCCAGATTCTCAAGATGTGGCTGAATGATCTTCTCTTCATGCTCAAGTAAATGGGTAATCTCGTCAGGAATCTCTTCAACATCATCTTCCCCCGCCTCAAATACAAGGAACTCAAAGTTGGGAGATGGTGTTGGATCATTATGTTCAATGGGTTTGATCAACCTGCATAATAATTTTGGATATAAAAGAGATTTTAGAATTCAAACAAGGAAAATCATTATGTAGATGAAAAGATTGATTTTATTCTTTTGTTTTTTAGGGTTTTATGTGATCACCAATTTCATGCAAAAGCGAAAAGGGAAAATAATTGGAAAAACAAACATTTAACATGAATTTGTTGAATGAAAATATCATTGTATTTATGAGCCAACGATGTCATCACTCTTCCTTTTGGCATGGGAGGAGGGTTTTTAAACACAATGAACATTACTTTGACTTATGGATAACTGTTGGAACATCAACAACAACCCAATTATTGCAGATCCCTCCAGGGATGACAAAGTTGCCAGAATCTTCCTCTGCATCCTCTTCCACAATAGCAGCAACTTCCTCATCTTGACCAGTGTGGATGAATCCACCACTCTTGAACAACCCATGCTTATTGAAGGTGCCAGAAGAATACCTTATCCCAACCCGGGATTTGTTGTCTTCCAGCTTGATCATTTTCCCCAATCCAGTAGTTGTACCATGCTCAATGGCCAACTTAGCATCTTTATAGGATGCAAATGAGGAATTTCCTTTCTTAGTAGGCTCAGCAATAGATAAAGCTTGGAACGGAGTTCCAACTTCATCCTCAGCGTCTATGTAAGAAAAGGAAGACAAATGGCTAACCAGGAGAGCCTTTTCTTCCCCTACCACCACCAGCTTCTTGTTTTTGACAAACTTCAATTTCTGGTGTAGGGTGGATGTCACGGCGCCTGCCTCGTGAATCCATGGTCTGCCCAATAGACAACTATATGATGGGTGAATATCCATGACCTGGAAGGTGATCTGGAAATAACTTGGTCCAATCTTGACTAGGAGATCAACCTCTCCAATCACAGTTTTATGGGACCCATTGAAAGCTTTAACCACTACACCACTCTGCCTCATGGGAGGCCCCTGATTTGACAATTTAGCAAGAGTGGACTTTGCCAACACGTTCAACGATGATCCCGTGTCCACCAGCACATTGGACATGGCATAATCTTTACAGCTCATGGAGATGTGTAGTGCCAAATTGTAGTCTCTTCCCTCCTCGGGGAGATCAGCATCACAAAAATTCAAATTGTTACAAGCGGTGATGTTTGCAACAATACTGTCGAATTGTTCGATTGTGACGTCATGATCTACATACTCCACATCCAACACCTTCTGCAGAGCTTCTCGGTGTGGTTCTGAATTCATTAGCAAAGATAGTACATAGATCTTTGATGGCGTCTGTAGAAGCTGATCTACCACGTTGTACTCACTCCTTTTGATGAGCCTCAGCATCTCATCACAGTCTTCTTTCGCATTGCCATTCTGGCCAACAGAGATAGGAGTTCTCATGACAGAGGTAGGTTTGGCAACAAGTTCCGGATTCGAAGCATTCACAGCAGTCCCAATCGGGCGTTCAGCATAATCAGCAACATCAGCCCTTCGAACATCAACTTGAGGTTTCGGCGGAGCCGAGAAAACACGACCGCTACGGGTTAAACCGCTGACATCGGTAATATTAACAACAGAAGTAGAGGGTAGGGGCACCTCCTTCCCATCCTCCAATGCTACAACATTGTAGCGATAGGGAACCTCCTTCTCAAAAGAGTATGGCACAGGGCCAAATGGTTTAATGATCAAAGAAGGAGAAGCCTTTTGCTTGCTACCATCATACTTGATGACAACAGGCTCAGGGATCCGAAATACTGGAGCTATTACATTGACTTCATCAGTATCTTCATCAACATTTCAATTCTGAAGTATCTCGATGACTCCTTCATCTAGTATTTCTTGAATGTCTTTGCGGACTTGGAGACATCCTCTCTGATTGACAGTGCAAACTCGGCATCTGTCGTGGTCATGCTCGTAAGGACTGTACTCACACAGTAGTCTATGCATCTCGACTAGAGATTGTCGGATATGGCTGACATATTTGACTTTGTATTTACCAGGGCAGCCCTGGACTATGTGTCGCAACTTGCGAAAAACACAACCGACGAAAAAAAAGGAAAGGACAGAAGAGTCGCCACCGTGCGTTATTTATCCCAAAGGGGGGAAAGGAAACGTTCGAAGTAAACCTGGGAGAAAGGAAAGGAAAAGACAAGGTCTCGCAACAAAATCTCGGGTTCGGGAGTCGATTATGCGAAGGGAAGGTATTAGCACCCCTATGCATTTGTAGTACTCTACGGGATCCATTCTTGTTGTTCTTGTTTAAAGGGTGTGGGTTTATCTAATGTGTTATTTACTAAAAGGGGGGTTAAAAGAAAATGACTCGCACGGATGTCGCATCCACTGCATACGTATCTCAGCTGAATATGAGATTAAGAGTCTTCGTAGCTCGGCTACCTAAGGGTTAAGGGGGAGTGTGCTCGGTAAGACGTCGCGTCTTATTCCTACGTATCTCATCTGGAATGAGAATCAGAGCAAAATGTAGTTCGGCTAACTACGGGTTAAGGGTTGGGTTTTTGGGTGAACGACATTACTGCGCAATCTACCGGATGCTCGACCTTTGGAGACTTACTCGCTTGAAGTAGAAGGAGTTAACGTGTTCTTAGAAAAAAAATCAATGAGTTGCTGGTGTTTTAGAGAGGCTCACGCGAAAGGCAGTCCTAGATGAAGGAGCCGCGCTACCTTAATTGACATGCAAACGAGAGGTCACACCAAACAAAACAAACATGCATAAATAAAGTAAACATGCCGACAAGGGGGCTCAAACATACATGGGTAGGGATTTAGTCAAGAGGGGTCATGTCAACCTCGACATACAAGCCATGGAAGGGTAATCAAACGGACTCTTAACCACTAACATTGAACGTCAGGGTGATAAGATCAAAAGGGTAATGAGGATAAGACCTCATAGCTCTTAACCCTGGACAGGGTGAGCTCATGACAAAGCGTGGGGGTTCAGAAAGGTGGAACCCTCTCCACTGATTGACCGGACGAAAGATCTTAGGCTTTTGTTCTGAAACATCGACACGTAGTGTGATCTTAAAGAACGACACACTGAATAACGGGGGATTGACTACTAATCCTTTTTATCCGTCAATTTCCTCTTCATGGAGGTCTTCAACACTGGTGCCTCTTTTGGAGGTCTTTAGGCACAAAGGTAAACACACAAAAACATTGCCTCCTATCGAGGTCTTCCAGCTAAGAAAAAGGTAAAATGCAGGAAAAATAAAGGGATCGAGAGATCTACCGCGCGGATAAAATCCGAAGTAATAGCAAATAGAGAAAACAAGAAACCCAGAGATCCTTCCAAGGTTAACATCATCAAAGAAAGCCAGTCAGTACAGGTAATCGGAATAAACCTCCCGGTGGTATCCCACAAATAAAGTGGAACACCAAGCCATCTCTGCAAAAATCATGTGAGCCCTCAAAAAAACTCAACAAACCGGTTAGTGTACCAGGAGAAAACAAAGCCATGACAAACACAAAACAGATTAGAGCAAACAGAAAATATCGATTACTGTCACGCTCGCTACTGCTTCACCTAGCGAAGGCTTAGCGAAGCTTCGCTGCAGGCTCGCCTAGCGAAGCGGCTAGCGAAGGCCTGCGGGTTTTGGGTTCTTCATTGATAGCAGTCCGATCTCGGCAACCCAAACCCTATGGTATCTAACGAAATGATTAAACATTCATGGTATTGTTTGCATATTCGTGCACATCTAAACCCGTGGGCAAAATCTAACGATACCCACCCTTCTAGATTCATCCATCATACCTCATACATTCAGAAAATTCAAATTGGAAGCATAAAAATGATGGATATAGGGAAAACCTGATTGGAGAGATCGATTAAAATCGGATGGCACGGTTGGGTTTGCAAAGTAATGTTAGAGTTTGCGTGAGATGGTGGCGAAAAAGTGTGTGAGTCAGAGTGAACTTCTCAGAGTTGTCTGGAGGTTGCTGCAGATTAGCTCGTAGGTCTCTGTTCTCTCTCTTTTTCAACTGAAACTCTAGTATTTATAGACTGATTTCGTGACTCTGTGGGCTCAGATGAGGGCAACTTAAGCCCATTACTTTCTGTTATTTTCTGAAAATGCGTGCGCTTCGCCTAGCGAAGGATCTGCTCGCCTAGCGAACATGACAGTTCTCTTCGCTGGGCGAACCATACTGCTCGCCTAGCGAACATGACAGCTCGGGGACATATTTTTGCTCCTTCAAGATTAGCATTTTGAATGACGAATGGACCCCCTTTGAGCATGTTGGAGGTAACTCAATGTAAGAACAAAAATAGTTCTACAACAGATTCCAGGATTTTGATGATAAGAAAGGATGAAACCAAAAATGGCACTCTAACGAAAAGTTTCTAAGTGTGCAGGACTCTGAACAAGAACAAAGGAATCTGATCGCTTTATCAGATACAGAATCAAATCAGATACAAAGTACCAGAAGATCAGAAGCATCTGAAGAGGAAACGCGCTCTAGAAGTTCTGACTCTGAGCAAAACAGCATATCAGAAGATCAGAAGCATCTGAAGAAGAAACGCTCTAGAAGTTCTGACTCTGACCAAAACAACATAGAAGAATATCAGAAGCTCTCAACCTCCTCTTGAATCAACGCTGAGGATCTAAAAGAACAAGACTATCAGAAGCTCTGAAGTCACATCTCAAAGATCTCAGATTAACGAGTAACGCAGACTTTGACAAAGAATTTCCATATCCAGAAAGAGTAACGGCAACTACAACTTCAAAGGGAAAGAAACTATATTTGGAAAGAAGTTATTCAGGGAGACAAACTTGTTTTGGCAAGAAACAACAGAAGTTATGGCATTAAACTCTCATCAAGACAAAATATCTGCCATCACTATAACGGTCCTTTCACCTCTATATAAAGGACAACAAACTTCTTTCAGAGACACACCTGAACGCACAGAAATATTCCACTCTCTCTCTTAGTCTTTCACGAGCTTTTGCTCATAACGTGAAACCTTTTACTTGCCGAAATTGCTGTAATATTTGCTTTATCCTAGAAGCACTCTAGATTACAAACTCTGTTTTGCCTAAATTGTTTTTGATTGTTCCTCAAGTGACTCTGCGCAGTCTGTATACTTGGGAGGACTAAGAGATCTTTCTCTTAGACGTTGGTTGTAATAATCTTTCAAGATTAGTGGATTAAGTCCTTTTTGAAGGCGAAATCACCTTGGCCGGGTGGACTGGAGTAGCTTTGTGTTATAAGCGAACCAATATAAAATCCTGCATGTTCTTATTCTGAAAAAGCGCTTAGTTTCCAAAACAATTCAAACCCCCCTTTCTTGTTTTTCTCACCTTCAATTGGTATCAGAGCTTCGGCTCTGTTATTGATTTTCTAATCAAACACTTAACAGTGTAGAGAGATCCAGAACGAGAAAAACTATGGCCCACACAAATGAAAGAGACAGTTATAATGCTAAGCCTCCTGTCTTTGATGGAGAGAAATTCGATTACTGGAAAGATAGAATTGAAAGTTTCTTTCTAGGCTATGACGCTGATCTCTGGGACATTGTCACAGACGGATACAAACCTCCTGTAACAGATGCTGGAGTTGAAGTTCCCAAAAGTAAGATGTCAGACAATCAGAAGCGAGAATTCAAGAATCATCACAAAGCCAGAACGATACTTCTCAATGCCATATCTTACAACGAGTATGAAAAAATTACCAACAGAGAAACAGCTAAAGACATACTCGACTCCCTGAGGATGACTCATGAAGGAAACTCTCAGGTCAAAGAAACAAAGGCTCTAGCTCTAATCCAGAAATACGAAGCCTTCAAAATGGAGGATGACGAAGCCATAGAGGTAATGTTCTCTAGATTCCAAACTCTTATTGCAGGACTCAAAGTTCTAGACAAAGGATACACAACTACAGACCATGTCAAAAAGATAGTCAGAAGCTTGCCAAAGAAGTGGAGACCCATGGTCACTGCCTTAAAGCTTTCAAAGGATCTGAACAACATCAGTCTTGAAGAGCTTGTCAGTTCACTCAGAAGTCATGAGATAGAACTAGAGGAAGATGAGCCTTAGAAGAAGAACAAGTCTGTAGCATTAAAGTCCAGATCTGAAAGACGCAAATCTGACAGAAACAAAGCATTCCAAGCCGAAACAGAAGATGCTGATGACTTTGAACAGGAAGATTCTGATTATGAAGAAGAATTGTCCCTCCTAACCAGAAGAGTTAAACAACTCTCGAAAAAGAGGAACAATAACTTCAGGAGACCAAGACCCTGAGGGGATCGATCAGAATCAACCTCAAAAGGTAAAACTAACAAAGATGTTACTTGTTATGAATGTAAAGAAACAGGTCACTACAGGAACGAATGCCCCAAGTTAAAGAAAGACAGCTCCAGAAAAGAGAACTTCAAGAAAAACTCCCTCAGAACCAAGAAGGGATTGATGGCCACCTGGATGATAGTGAATCTGACTCATCAGAATCTGACTCTGATGAACAGGCCAACGTGGCGTTCATGGCTACCACATCCAGGAACACTTCAGATGAAGAATCTGAATCAAAAGAGGTATTTCCTGAACTCTCTCGATCTGACCTAGAATCATGCTTGTCTGAAACTCTTAGCTCATATCAGAAACTAAAACAAAAATTTAAAGCAATAAAAGGCTGTCTTGAAGAAAAATTTGAAGAATGTGGCAAACTTGAGATGACAATTCTAGAACTAAAAGATGAAAAGAAAGTTTTAACATCACTAAGAGATGCAGCAAAGAAAAATTGTTTAAAACTAGAAGAAGCGTTATCTCAAGCTCCACAAACTTCAAACACGATAATTTATAAATACGAAAAAGCCTTTCAAAAGTTTCTGAAAAATGGGATAGGAAGGAGTGTAATGGCATCCATGATTTATGGAGTCAGTCAGAACAATAGAAGAGGAATTGGGTATGATCCTAAGGAAGATAAAACTTCTACTAGTGATCAACCTAAATCTCCATTTTCATATCACTATACACACACTCAAGAGCAAAAATTTGATAATGCTAGAAAACCCAAGGTAATAAGAAACTTTGGGAAAACTAATCATAAAGGACCCAAAAGACTCTAGGTACCAAAAGATAAGATTGTTTATGTTGCAGATATCTTATGCAGCAAAGTTCAAACACCAGTCATGGTACCTGGACTCTGGATGCTCGCGACACATGACGGGAAGAAAGTCTATGTTCCAAAGCCTGGAACTTAAAGACGTTGGATTCGTAGGGTTCGGAGGAGATCAGAAAGGAAGGATCAGAGGCTCCGGAACTATTGGTAATGGTACTCTTCCCTCTATATCTGATGTCCTTTACGTAGAAGGATTAATGCATAACCTGTTATCCATAAGTCAATTAAGTGATAACAGTTATGATGTAATCTTTAATCAAAAAACATGTAAAGCCATAAATCAAAATAATGGTTCTGTCCTATTCACAGGCAAGAGGAAAAACAATATTTATAAAATTAATCTGTCTAATTTAAAAGAATAAAATGTGAAGTGTCTGATGTCCGTTCACGAAGAGCAATGGGTATGGCATAGACGCTTGGGCCACATTAGCATGAGGAAATTATCTCAGCTAAATAAACTCGAGTTAGTTAGAGGCCTACCTAAACTGAAGTTCTCTTTAGATGCTCTATGTGAAGCATGTCAGAAAGGAAAATTTTCAAAAACATCTTTCAAAAAGAAAACTATTGTTACTACCTCTAAGCCTCTGGAACTTCTTCACATTGATTTATTTGGTCCTATGAAAACAGCATCAGTCAATGGAAAGAAGTATGGACTAGTCACTGTTGATGATTTCAGTCGCTGGACATGGGTGAAATTCCTAAAGCACAAGAGTGAGTCTCACTCTGTATTCACTAGCTTCTGTTCCAAAGTGCAAAAAGAATTTGACTCTAAAATCGTAAGAGTCAGAAGTGATCATGGTGGGGAATTTGAAAACAAATTTTTTGAGGAATTATTTCACTCTAATGGAATATCCCATGATTTCTTCTGCCATAGAACTCCACAACAAAATGGAGTTGTAGAGAGGAAGAATAGGACACTCCAAGAGATGGCCAGAACCATGATCAATGAAACTAATGTGGCTAAGCACTTTTGGGCCGAAGCTGTAAATACAGCGTGTTACATTCAGAATAGAATCTCCATAAGACCTATTCTGGAAAAGACTCCCTATGAACTGTGTAAAGGAAGAAAACCAAACATTTCATATTTTCGTCCTTTTGGATGCTCCTGTTTTATTTTAAACACTAAAGAACATCTGAACAAGTTTGATTCCAAAGCACAGAAAGGTATTATGTTAGGATACTCAAAACGCTCTAAAGGCAATAGAGTATACAATACAGAAACCAAAATTGTGGAAGAATCAATTCATGTCAGATTTGACGATAAGCTTGACCCTGAAAAGTCAAAGCTAGTTGAGAATTTTGCAGATTTAGAAATCACTCTTGCAGGATCTGACAAAACTCCAGAAGCAACTGCCATTCAAAATCCTGAGGAAATTAATCTTCCATTAATCCCAAAGAAAGCTAAAAGTCGCCTCAACATTTATGAAGAATTGATTCTGGGTAACAAGGACGAACCTGTCAGAACCAGATCTACCTTCAAGACCTCTGAAGAGACTCCTCTGGGACTAGTGTCTCTAATCGAGCCTACGTCCTGTGATGAGGCACTTCAAGATAACGACTGGGTTCTAGCCATGCAAGAAGAGCTAGATCAATTCACAAAGAACGATGTCTGGGATCTTGTTCCTAAGCCCAGAGGCACTCACGTTATCGGAACCAGATGGGTGTTCAGAAACAAGCTGAATGAGAAAGGAGAAGTCGTCAGAAACAAAGCTCGACTGGTGGCTCAAGGTTACAGTCAACAAGAAGGTATTGACTACAATGAAACTTTTGCTCCAGTCGCCAGGTTAGAATCTATTCGTCTTCTTGTATCTTTCGCTATAAACCATTCTATCAAATTATATCAAATGGATGTCAAGAGCGCATTCCTTAATGGTTATATATCAGAAGAAGTGTATGTCAACCAACCTCCAGGTTTTGAAAATCCAAATTATCCAGAACATGTTTTTAAACTTAAAAAATCTTTATATGGACTTAAACAAGCTCCCAGAGCTTGGTATGAATGTTTAAGTAACTTTCTTCTAGAACATAATTTTATCAGAGGGAAAGTTGACTCCACACTCTTCTGTAAAAACCTTAACAATGATCTCATGATATGCCAGATATACGTTGATGATATCATTTTTGGTTCAGCTAACGCCTTTTTTTGTTAAGAATTCTCTGAGTTAATGCAGGCAGAATTTGAAATGAGCCTAATGCAAGAACTAAAGTTCTTTCTGGGAATTCAAATTAACCAAACTTCAGAAGCCACGTACGTTCATCCAAGCAAATACATAAAAGATGTTCTGAAGAAATTTGACATGGCTGAATGCAACTCTGCAAAGAGTCCCATGCATCCAACATGCATTCTTGAAAAGGAAGAAGTCAGTAAAAAGGTTTGTCAGAAGCTCTATCGTGGTATGATAGGCTCCCTTCTCTATCTGACTGCTACTCGACCTGATATTCTCTTCAGTGTTTGTCTCTGTGCTAGATTCCAATCAGATCCCAGAGAAACTCACTTAACTGCAGTTAAGAGAATTCTCAAATATCTGAAAGGAACTCCTAACCTGGGCCTGATGTATGAGAAAACATCAGAGTATAGACTTTCTGGTTATTGTGATGCAGATTTCGCAGGAGATAGATTAGAACGAAAAAGCACATATAGAAATTGTCAGCTCTTGGGAAACAATCTGATATCCTCGGCAAGCAAAAGGCAATCAACCATCGCCCTGTCCACGGCAGAAGCAGAATACATCTCAGCATCATTGTGCACTACTCAGATGCTCTGGATGAAGAATCAGTTAGAAGATCTGCAAATCTTCGAGAGTAACATTCCTATCTTTTGTGATAATACTGCTGCCATTTGTTTAAGTAAGAATCCCATTCTACACTCCAGAGCTAAGCACATTGAAATAAAACATCACCTTATTAGAGACTATGTTCAGAAAGGGATACTAACATTGAAGTTCATTGATATAGATCATCAATGGGCAGATATCTTTACTAAACCTTTAGCTGAAAATAGATTCCACTTTATCTTAGAAAATCTGAACATTCAAAATTGCCCTGAATAAAATGTGCCTCTGAGGTCGTTAAATGAGACTCTGACATAAACTAATGGATTCTGCCTCTGACTCTGATACCTCTACCTAGTTAGAAGTCATCTGAGTTAGAAATCTCCAGGAACCAATCCCTTGGTATTCCTGAAGATCAGATAAATCAAACCACGTGGAGTGTCTTGCGTCTGACCTTGAAACTTCTAGACAGCTGTCCAGCAGTAATCAAGGAACAGTCTCTTGAGATCTCCTCGAGCAGTGTGCTGACTGTTGGGATTAGACATCATTTATGAGCTATAATCATTTATCCCTCTAAACGTGCTAACTTGGTTTTTGTGCTAAAACTCTGATTTGTGTGTCGTTTTGCATGCGCCCTCATTTGTGTATTTAAACACTCATTTCTCACTTTGCACACATTTCACTCTCACTCACTCTTTGAACCTCAGCTCTCTCAAGGCATCTCTGCAAGCAGTTCTTCATCTTCATCAACATCATGGATGCTCAACAACAAGCCGTGTTCAACTATTCTTAGCAAATGGGTTCAAGTGATCAAGTTCAAAACACCAACAACCCTACTCCAACAGTCACAGGCGTAGTTACAACACCAATCTACAAGGAGCCTCACATTCTCGATCATGAGCCCCATATCCATCTTGCAACGCCCTTTGACAAACTGGAAGTGATGTGTGAATCCTTGGTGGATTTTGATAACATGAGAAGAAATGGCGTAGACCTCACTGAAGAACTTCACAAACAAGGTTGGGCAAACTACTTTCAACGCCTCTACGGTCCAGTTTACCCAAATCTCATTAAAGAATTCTAGAGATTTGCTGACGCTGACGATCACTTCATCGTTTCCTATGTCTTGGGACTAAAGATGGTGATAACTGAGAAGTCCATCGCTACTCTTCTAAACATGGAGAAAGATGGAGGAAGAAGAATTTACAACATCAATCTCAGGGCGAAATACATTTCTCATGAAATCAACCCAACAATCTTCAAACAACACGCAGAAGGGAACCCCTCAAAGAACAAGGAACTACTCCAGAACCTCCGGGTTTGGCTCAAAATCATTCTGGGTACAATCCATCATCGCCCAGCGTCAAATTCATCAGATTACATCAATACCGATCAGAAATGTATTCTGTACTGCATTCATAAAGGTCTGAAGCTATGCCTCCCAGCACTTCTCTTCAAATACCTCAGAGATTCTGTACGAGAAACGAGAAATCACATGAAGCCCATAACTTACATTCCTCTGGGAAGACTTATCTCATATGTACTGATAGAAAGTGGTCTCGTGGACCATTTGGTAAAGCTCAGGCTCATGGAAGACATGGCAATAGAAACTGGAAAGCCTCTGAACTCCAGGAATTTGAAGAGCATGGGGATTCTGGAGAAGGTCAACGTTAGACCTACTCTGGACACCTCTTGGGAGGCCTTAAAAGATCAGAGGAAAATTCCCCATGGTCTATATCTGTTCTCCAAGGAAGAACCCAAAGAGGCAATCCTCCACTATCTCCAAGGTCTGAAGGATGAAGGAGTGGATATCTCAGAATTCAAGTTGAGCGAACTGCCAGATAAAGCTCCCAACTTCATGAGGCATAAAAGAGGTCCATCTGAGAAGATATCGAAGGCGAAGAAAGCGAAGCTAGGAGATTCCTCTGGATCAAGACCTCTAGCACCTCTGCATGAGTCTTCTGGTAAGTCTGCCTCTCCTGCTCCATCTATACAATAACTTGTTTCTTCTATTCCTCTACCAACACCTTTATACACCCCATCTGAAACCCCTCCTTCAACGACCAGAACATCTCAACCACTCCCAAAATTTAACCTCGCCAATACCTCCTTACCCCTATCTGAAGCTGAACAAATGAATGAAACCACCTCCTCATCTTCAGCCCCAGAATCACCTCCTTACTGTATCATCTCATTTGACACAGAATTCTCTGACCCCGCTTCTCCCACTCTAGCCCAACTTCAGACCCAAAACCTTGCCTCACAACAACCACAACAACCTCCACCTGAACCTGAAGTCACCTCACCATCCACAGAATAACCAACCATCACTCCATCTGACGTTCAACCCTTTGAACCCAACACCTCAGACATTACCCCTCCAAACACTTCCGCTGAACCTCAAACTCTCAAACTAATCCCTCCAAACTCTTCACCTCCACCATCTGAACCAGAAAACTCCCTGCCAACCTTAGAGGAAGCAATTATGCTGTTTGCAGGAGCATCAGTTGAAAAGGTCAAGTCTCTAACCATCAACTCTGGCATCAGTGATGATCCTTCCTCTGTTAGGACACACTGGAACAGAGTCATTGGCTGGGTGACCTCTGAGGCCTTTAAGCTGAAAAACCTCTCTGAGCAAGTCAGAAACGACTTTATCAAAGACGCTGAGGCAAGACTCCAGGAGCGCTTAGCCAGAGAAGCTGAGGAACAGGCCAGAAGGGAAGTAGAAGAAAGAGCAAGACAAGAAGAACCTCAAAGGGTAAGGGAAGCTGAAGCCAAAGCTCTAGCTGATGCTGCTGCTGCTGAAGCTGAAGCAAAAGTTGCTGCTGAAGCTGAAGCTAAAGCTGCTGAAGAACAGAATGCTCTGACTCAGGGGGAGTCCTCTACATTTGCCCCTCTGGTTCTCAAAACCCTTGAGGAGCTTCAGAAAGAGCAGAAGGAAGTCCGAGCCAGATTGGATCAACAGGACACAGTCAACGCCAACATCCAGAACCTGCTGACCCAACTGCTTCAGAGGATGCCTCCTCCTCCCAACCTTTAGGCACCTAGGATTTTTTTCTTGTTGGTTGCTTTATGTTTTGTCTCTGATGCTTTTGCTCTTATCTGGATATATATATATATATATATATATATATATATATATATATATATATATATATATATATATATATATATATATATTATATATATATATATATATATATATATATATATATATATATATATATATATATATATATATATATATATATATATATATATATATATTATATATATATATATATATATATATATATATATATTTTCTTCCTGCTTATTATTTGTTCACTAAGTCTTTTTGATTCTGACAAAAAGGGGGAGAAATCAAACAGCTCTGATGAAAAATTGTCTAATTCCTTAAGTACTCTGCATACATACTATTCAATAAAAATCTATCTAACACTCTGTGACTTAGAAAATTGCAGAAAGGTATCTAGAAACTTCATTGCTTGGAAGCTCTGGTAAGAACTTCTGAACTCCCTAGCCTATCTCAGGGGGAGCTCACTTCTATCTGATCTGATAAACTCTTATATCTGAATGTTTCATCTGTCATTTTAGTTTGTTTTGTCATCATCAAAAAGGGGGAGATTGTAAGAACAAAAATAGTTCTACAACAGATTCCAGGATTTTTATGATAACAAAGGATGAAACCAAAAATGGCACTCTAACGAAAAGTTTCTAAGTGTGCAGGACTGTGAACAAGAACAAAGGAATCTGATCGCTTTATCAGATACAGAATCAAATTAGATACAAAGTACCAGAAGATCAGAAGCATCTGAAGAGGAAACGCGCTCTAGAAGTTCTGACTCTGAGCAAAACAACATATCAGAAGATCAGAAGCATTTGAAGAAGAAGCGCTCTAGAAGTTCTGACTCTGAGCAAAACAGCATAGCAGAATATCAGAAGCTCTCAACCTCCTCTTGAATCAACACTGAGGATCTAAAAGAACAGGACTATTAGAAGCTCTGAAGTCACATCTCAAAGATCTCAGATTAACGAGTAACACAAACTCTGACAAAGAATTTCCATATCCAGAAAGAGTAACGGCAACTACAACTTCAAAGGGAAAGAAACTATATTTGGAAAGAAGTTATTCAGGGAGACAAACTTGTTTTGGCAAGAAACAACAGAAGTTATGGCTTTAAACTCTCATCAAGATAAAATATCTGCCATCACTACAACGGTCCTTTCACCTCTATATAAAGGACAACAAACTTCTTTGAGAGACACACTTGAACGCACAGAAATATTCCACTCTCTCTCTTAGTCTTTCACGAGCTTTTGCTCATAACGTGAAACCTTTTACTTGCTGAAATTGCTGTAATATTTGCTTTATCCTATAAGCACTCTAGATTACAAACTCTGTTTTGCCTAAATTGTTTTTGATTGTTCCTCAAGTGACTCTGCACAGTCTGTATACTTGGGAGGACTAAGAGATCTTTCTCTTAGACGTTGGTTGTAATAATCTTTCAAGATTAGTGGATTAAGTCCTTTTTGAAGGCGAAATCACCTTGGCCGGGTGGACTGGAGTAGCTTTGTGTTATAAGCGAACCAGTATAAAATCCTGTGTGTTCTTATTCTGAAAAAGCGCTTAGTTTCCAAAACAATTCAACCCCCCCTTTCTTGTTTTTCTCACCTTCACTCAAGTCTTTTCCTTGCGTTGACCGATCCCCCGGATAGGATCCACGAAGTGTGTTGGATGATGTTCAAGTTTCTCAGACCTGATTCTGATTGACATGATGAAATGCAATATGGAATGTTAAATGACCTAAAAATGAATGCATGAATGAGGAGGGAAAATTTTGGGGTGTTAGAGCTACCCCTATTCAATCATCAATTAACCCGAGCAGGATGAGAGCGCACAACTTATCAGACAAATAGGGTGAGCTGTGATTGAATACCAAAGACAGACCGAAAATTTGCGCTCTGAGAACACCACAAAAAAATGCTGAAATACACCGTGCTGTTTATTTTTCTCCCGATCCTCTGGCTGGATCTGAATCAGTCTTCTGACTTAATCTGGAGTTTCGATCCTCTGGCTGAATCTATACTCAATTTAGTCCTCTGGTTGGATATTAATTCGGGCTGGATACGATTTTGATCTTCTGACTGGATCTTCTTCGATCTTCTGGCTAGATCTTCTTCGATCTTCTGGATAGATCTTCTTCGATCTTCTGGCTAGATCTTCTTTGATCTTCTGGCTAGATCTTCTTTGATCTTCTGGCTAGATCTATTCTCGGTCTTCGGGCTAGACCTGACTACGATCTTCTGGCTAGAACTGGATTGTTGCGATTCTCTGGCTGAATCTACTCTCTTTGATTCTCTAGCTGAATCTCTTTCCGGTCTTCGGGCTAGACCTGACTTCGATCTTTTGGCTAGATCTACTTCGTCGATTCCCTGGCTGAATCTATTTTCGGTCTTCGGGCTAGACCTGACTTTGATCTTCTGGCTAGATCTGGATTGTTTTGATGATAAATTCCCATCATCAGGATCTCGCATCTGAGGCATGCGCTGGTTGACCCTCTTTCGAAATCTACACCCAATCTTCATGTTAGATATGCAGCTTCGAGAATATTCCACTTTTTAGGCGTCGCACATATTCTTCAAGCTAGAACATGTTGTAACGACTCTTCGATTAGACTTTGTTTTTAAATTGCGATCCGCGGGCTGGATCCTCTTGTAGGTTGATTTTCTGTTGCTGTCAATCTACCCCTTTAGTTGGCTTGCTGGGGAAATAACGCTTGTAGGCGACTCTCTGGCTGAATCTTCAAATCGAACCTTAGGCTGCTCATTGGAAAACGATTCTCAGGCTGAATCTTCGAAATGACCCTCTGGCTGGATCACACACACTTGATCCTCTGGCTCAATCTCATGACTTTGGTTGTAAAGTAATTCTTCGGTCTGTTTTGAAGAACCTGCTTATCAGCTTATGCGTATGCTTGATATGATATGCATGCAAATGCAAATGTTATACATGGTGCAAAAAGAAATCTGTTTGGAGAAGCAAACTCCGGTAAGGAACGGATCGCTGTATCAATCCTTGAATGTTCTGTGGGGAATGATCTGTCTGCCGGGACCGGGGAGCCACCGAAAATAAATCGGCTCTCTTTTTCTGGAAAGTTGACCTTGTTGGGGGAGTATCAACTATGGGAACTTTGTTTGGCGAGGCTCTGTGAGGAAAGTCTGTGAGGAAAGCACTTCCTAAGGAAATGTCGTAGGAATCGACCCTTGCTGGGGATATGAACTTGCTACTCGTCCTCAAGCTGGGGATTAAAACAAATCTGTTAAAAATAATCTACTAAGAAATGAGATGAACACTAGGAACACCACCCTCTCGTCTGTTGGGTATGCAACCACTTCGCTGTCGCTGGGGACACAAGGTGCAACTCTACTAGGGAATATGCTCTGTTGAGGAGAGACTTTGTCAACCGCTTGAGGATGAGGATTCATGACTTGGCATCCGGTTCCTATGACTTGTAACCAAAAAATACACGTATGCCCCGGGGGAATTACTCGGTTGAATTCACCGTCCGGGATTAAGCACATTCAAAGCAATTTTAAATGTTTTCCTGTGCAAGTCATCTGCAAAAGCCACCATTATATTCAGATGCAATATGTTTTATCAAAAATTCAGACATTTTTTGCAAACAAACTGATAAATGAAAAATAAAGAGGCTTTTTAACTGAATTATTCGACTTTTATTGGTTGAAAAATTTGTGCCAGGAAGAGGCGAGTACATCAGGAAGCTGATCCCTGAAAAGAGGCGATCGCTATAAATTGAACAAAAGAAAACTATCCTAATGGCAATGTGGATACGGGGTCCCACTGAGTTTCGACCCTGCTATGGCTCGTATGTCCTCAAGACGCTCTGCTCATCTTGCTTTCTGAAGTGGATGATTAGTCGATCTTTCACCTTCGAAAGTTGCCGGATTGAATGAAACGGTGATATAACACGGATGAACTCAGATTGCAGTCATTCGCTTATTCTCTCTTCTGTGTGGACCGCCCTTTTGGGTTTTCAATCCACCGGGATACCCTTTTTTCCTGAGCCGCCCTTTCGGGTTTTCGACTCACCGGGTGTACATTTTTTTTATTTTTATATCCCTAATTTTTGCTCGAACCTCTTTCTTTTTTTTTTCGGTTCGCCGAGATGCCCTTTTTTGCCTGAACTCTTTTTCTTTTGTCCAGCGGGTTAATTTATGCGAAGTATTTTTTTTAACTACGTCTGAGTTGATAGGGGATGGGAAGTCTTCGCCATCCATGGTTGTTAGCATCAAAGCTCCGCCAGAGAAAACTCTTTTAACCACGTATGGACCCTAATAGTTCGGTGTCCATTTGCCCCTATGATCTGTGTTGGGAGGAAGAATTCTTTTGAGTACCAGTTCACCGACTTGATACTCCCGAGGGTGCACTTTCTGATCAAATGCTCTCTTCCTTCGTCTCTAATATAGTTGGCCATGGCATATAGCTGCTAGTCTCTTTTCCTCAACTAGGCTCAGCTGATTGTATCGAGAACGGACCCATTCTGCTTCGTCCAACTTAACATTCATCAAGACCCGTAAAGAGGGAATTTCGACTTCAACCCGAAGAACTGCTTCCATGCCATATACAAACTGATAAGGTGTTGCCCCGGTGGACGTTCTAATTGAAGTTCGATACCCATGTAATGCAAACGGTAACATCAAACATGACCGCCCCATCAAACATCATAATCCATTTGGATTCAGGGTCAGGCCCCTCCTCCGGGAGTGGTTCCTCGCAATCTTTCGATTTGAGAAACATGATGTCCTCATCATGGAAGTCAAACCTCATAGGGCGGTAATCATCAATTGGATGTCATACTCTGTCAGTTTCATTTGCCACCTAGCAACTCTTCCGGTAAGCGCTGGCTTTTCAAAAATATACTTGACTGGATCAATAGAGCCGTGTGAGTCAACATATACTGTCTTAGTCGGCGAGCAACCCATGCCAAAGCGCAACAAGTTTTCTCGAGCAGTGAGTATCTTTGTTCACAGTCGGTAAACTTTTTGCTAAGGCAGTACATTGCATGCTCTTTTCGACTTGACTCGTCATGCTGACCGAGCACACAACCCATTGACCTTTCTAACACAGTCAAGTACATGATCAACGGTCTTTTCCTCTCGGCCTGTAGACTGGCCCCGATCTTGATCTCTTTCTTGTCGTCTTCGGTACCAAGGTTGATGGTCTCAATCACTTCCTGATAAGGTGTAATAGCTCGATCCTCCTGTTTCAACAACCTGGCTAACTCTTCAGGCAATTCACAATCTTCCTCAACCCCTTTCTTCGGCTTGATAGATAGGATTTTCGAAGTCATACTCGGCCATAGCAGTGTCGTTAGCAGTGAGATCCGGGTGATCATGATGGAGGATCATGCTTTACCTTAGAACGAAAGAATTTTTTTTTTGGAAAGAAAAACGAAAAAGAAACATTGCCATTTTTGTAAAAGTAAAAAAAACTGAAAGAAAGAGAACACAAAATTGTTTGCAAAAGCTGTCCTTTATTGATGATGAAAATAATTGTGAAATGTAACCAAATGGATGACCCTACAGATGAGTCATTACACCTTGGGCAAAGTGTAAGACTTTATTATGCATGTAATAAAAGGAAAACAATAAAAATTACTCTTTCAGTAGAGTAAACTAGACGACTTTTTCAGACGACCAATTGTCGAGCTTTTCTCCCGAGACACATGGGCGAATCCAGCTATCTAAGTCACAGTAGTTGTCAGCCTTGTCTTCGTCCGCAACGTTGACGATGTGGGGAGAAACCAAACCCCCGCTGGAGAAAGTATCGGCTTCATCCTTCTAAGACCCCGGAGTATACCCCAATCCAAACTTGTCTTCTTTGATGATTGGCTCCACAAATTTGCCCCAGCCTTGGGCATTACCAGCTTTAACCACTTCAACAGTTTGCTTGTATGAAGAGATAGAAGTCCCGACCTTCTCAGACTCAGGTGAAAAGACAACTACGGGCGCGACCTCGCTGATGTTTATGGCTTCGGAGCCCTGACACAGCATCTCATGCATCTCGCCATCCATCTCCATATACTTAAATGTAGACAGGTGGCTAACAAAAATATCCTCTTCACCACAAACAGTGACGACCTGACCTTCTAGTCCATATTTGAGCTTCTGGTGGAGAGTAGAAGTAACAGCACCGGCCGCATGGATCCAGGGCCGACCTAGCAGACAGCTATAAAAGGTGCTCTTGAACACCTGCGGTCCAATCTTAACTGGCAGCTCAATTTCGCCAACGACACGTAGTGTGATCTTAAAGAACGACGCACTGAATAACGGGGGATTGACTAATAATCCCTTTTATCCGTCAATTGCCTCTTCATGGAGGTCTTCAACACTGGTGCCTCTTTTGGAGGTCTTTAGGCACAAAGGTAAACACACAAAAACATTGCCTCCTATCGAGGTCTTCCAGCTAAGAAAAAGGTAAAATGCAGGAAAAATAAAGGGATCGAGAGATCTACCGCGCGGATAAAATCTGAAGTAATTGCAAATAGAGAAAACAAGAAACCCAGAGATCCTTCCAAGCTAACATCATCAAAGAAAGCCAGTCAGTACAGGTAATCGGAATAAACCTCCCGGTGGTATCCCACAAATAAAGTGGAACACCAAGCCAATTAATAAATTGATGAGAATATTTTTCATAGATCTATCATCATTCAAAGAGGTTGGAAAAATATTTTTGTATTTTTTGGATATCAAAAACTATTTTAAATGAATTAAAAATAACCAGAAAAGAGACAATTACTAAAAAATATCAAATGATGAAATAAAAAATATTAAAAATCATTTTTAGAAAGTAGAAATTAAAAGGAGAAAAATGAAATTGTTCCCAAATTTTTGGACCAATAATGTGAGAGATATGAATTTTTAAAATAAATGGAATTAAAATAATAAAATGAAATAAAATCAAAAATATAGAAATAAGGAAAAAACGTGGAGTGTTGGATGAAGATTCATTAATTGACGTGGATCATCACACGGCCTAGAAGCGCGCGTTCATCATACTCCTTGGTCAACTGAAACACACCAAGCCTAATAAAAGGTCATAACATTGGGTGGATGAGATTAAATCTAGAAAAAGAAATGAACGGTTCTGATATGATCTGGAGACCAGACGGTGGCCAGCGCCACCGTCTTCTCCGGACAACTTCCGACCATGTCCAAAGTTGCAGAAGTAAAAATGGTAACCAAATGGCACCATCCAGGCATCAATCGAGAGCTGGGGTGATGTACATCACCCCTGTACCACTCAATTCCATTCTAGATCTTTATTTTGAGAGAAATCAGAAGTGGAAATTCTGTGGTATTCATATGAACTTCATGATTTTCAAAAATTGGAAGCATAGCAATGTTGCCTCTATGCAGAGGACTTCAGATCACACAACAACAATGAAAATAGAGCACTATAGAATTTGATTCGAAACAATTAACAGTTGAGGTAAACCTTTGACTTGCAAGGCTTTGAGTCATAATCCTTAGATGCTTTTGCTTACAATAGACACTATGGATCAAGGAGAGAAGGTTTAGGAACTTTGAGATCTGAAGATTGATCAATAAAATCAAAATTCAGATATGAAAAATTTGAAGAAAAATGAATTAGTTCCTTTAGTGATGGCTGGGATTTCAGTTTAGCAGCGATTAGGGCGCCTTAAGGTTGAAGAAATGAAGAGCATGAGCATTGTATTTATAGCTGAGCAAGGCTGAGTTGCATGAATAAATCATGTGCATGGATGGAAAGGGCCTCCATGCATGGGCCTGTACAGGCACATGGAGGGCCCAATTCCACATGAAAATGAAGGCTGATGCATGATGAGAGCAAAATGGACGTGCAGATTAGACTGTATGAGCTCATGCAAGGCAATTGAAATGATTTTCCAAAAATGCACTATAATATTCAAGTCTTCGAAAATGCCATGTTAAAAATAGGGACACCACCTCATGAGTAATGCTTGGAAAGCTTATTGCATAAGGATCATTTGTTATGTTGATCAAAACTCCATTTGGGCTTTGGAAATTGATGAAAATTGGACTTGAAGTGTAGGGTGCAAAAGATGCATATGTGAGATTTTCAAAATTGGCCAAAGTTCAAGCCCTTCTGTCTCAATGATGCAAGCTCCAAATGACAAAAGCTTCAACGTGAAAGTTGTAGATATATTCAAGGAAATAAATTTGGATTTAAATTTTGCATCATTTGGATTTTTGATGAAGAAGTTATAGGCACTTGAAGTTGGACTTTTTCACATTTCAATGCATTTGGTCCAAAGTGACCTATAGTGTTTTGCATTATCACATGTATTTCTTTTGCGATTTTGGAATTTTGCTCAAAATAACATTTGAAGTAGACATCTTAAGATTTCCAATGAATTTAATCTCACCTCAAAATCATGAAAAATGAAGGAGTTATGTCCTTGGGAAGTTGACCCAAAATTAGGGTTTCAGTCAAAATGACCTATAATGTTTTGGAATGGATGATGACCTTCCAAGCTTCAAATAAATTTTTGATGAACATAAAAGTTGTTCGTATAGTCCTTAAGAACATTTTTGATCTTGGGGTCATCTCCATTTGACAAACACATAAAATGTTAGGTCTTAGTGTATTTCAAAATAGTCAGATGAATTGACTGATCAACTTCTCAAGTTCAAACCTCATATCTTGATGAATTGATGATTGAGGACACTCAAATAAGTTCAAATATGCATGAAATGATGAATTAAATAAATTCCCTTGATTGTATTTGACCATGGGTTGAGGTTGCTTCATGAGCAAGGCATAGTTGATGAACATATGAATTAGGGTTTCCTTGGGAAACAAGCTTCAAACCCTTTGATTTGCTTTGATCAAAATGATGAATTCAGATACTTGGGAGGAATATTTGATGGATGAGAGCTTTGGGAGCCATTCCCATGCTTGCTTTCATCTTCTATTGACCATATTAATGCACATAGGATCTCCTAGAGGCTTTAGACCTTGTGACTACTCAAGCTACAAACAAGAGATGTTAGTGACATATTTTTGTGCTTTTGGTTAGTAAAATAAAATGAGAAAAGCAATAATATACAATTCAAGTATGCTTGGTGATCTAAAACCAACTCTCAAGAGATCCCACCCAAAGGTAAGGAGCTAAGATGCTTATGATCCTTGAGGCAATGCAAATGCCATGTTATGATGACATGAGGGATCTTAGGGTCAAAATTGGGGTCTTACATCCTCCAACATAGGAACAAGCTGATAATCTGGGAAAGTGAAATAGCGGTAGAGAGGATCATAGAACTGCACCAACACACTCAAAAGTCCTTCAACTACATCAGCAAACAAGATAGGCAGAAGCTTCCCATGACGTTGTTTGAAGTCCAAGGGATCTAATACAAAAGATGCTAGCTTCCTTAACTCTTTCAAGTCGGGACATCTAAAACTGTACTTCTTAGTGTTCCTTCGTCCACAATCCATGGTCTGATTTTTTTTGCAAATAATACCTCAGTTCCTTGAAATTTTCATGTGATGAATGTTATGATGCGCATGGATGCATGAATGCAACAATCACAAATAAGGGATCACACACAAGGGAAACAATCAAAGGTCAAGGGATGAATCAAGTCATTGTCAAGATCAATCATCCATTTTGGTGGATTATGGTTTACACCTTATCAACAACCAAGTTCCATTGATATTGACAAGACTTGATTGGATCAACCAAGAATCAAGGGTTTGTTGTGAGTCACGAGTATGGAGTCTGGGTAAGAACCATCCCAAAGGAGTGAGCTAAGGATAAAAACTTGTAGATCATGTTCTAAATGAAGGAGAAGGGCGATCCAAACTGCAGCGGAATTTAAAATTTCTCCTTTAGTGATTCTATGGGCATGATCAGTGATAGAATTGTTACCTCTTGTGGCGATTGTAACCTTTGATGCAGATCTACGGAGCGATCACGAACGTTGAACGATGACAACGCCTCTACTCAGTCCACACGAACGGATTCCTTCAATCTCAGTGCTAGCTGCTATGAATGAAGGCTTTGAGTGTGTGTGTGTGTGTGTGTGTGTGTGTGTGTGTGTGTGTGTGTGAGAGAGAGAGAGAGAGAGAGAGAGAGAGAGAGAGAGAGAGAAACGAAATTGCAACTGCGCAAATGCTTATACACAAGGGTCCTATTTATAAAACCACTTGTATGGGCTGCAAGCTAAAAAGCCCACTCAAGTGTATGTGGCCCATATCTTATAATATGCCAAAATAACTTAAGCGCGTGGTACCTTACCATATTTCGTATTCTACTGAAGTACACCGTACCTTACGATGTTCTACAATTCACTTAAGGGCATCGTATATTACGATATTCCTTAGTTAGTCTATCTCTCATCAATCCGTCCTTTTGTGTGTGACCCAGTAGTTTTTCGCGGCATTGGCAATTATATTAAATCACGTAGATCTAGTATGGCCATCATGCTTCTGCTACGCAAGAGGCTTTGTCAGTGGGTCAGCAATATTGTCAAGTGTAGGTACTCTGCATATTTTCACATCTCCTCTATGTATTATCTCTCGAATGAGGTGATAACTCCTAAGTATGTGTTTGGATCGTTGGTGAGATCTAGGCTCCTTAGCTTGTGCGATAGCACCATTGTTATCACAATAGAGACCAATGGGATCCACAATGCTAGGAACTATGCCAAGTTCACTAATGAACTTTTTGATCCAAACAGCTTCCTTTGCTGCACTTGAAGCAGCAATATACTCGGCCTTGGTTGTAGAATCAGCTAGCATCGGTGTAGAAGCTAGCATCGGTGTATCCAATTACAACCAGCTCTTCCTGACCTCCATATATCAAGAATGAGTCCTTAGTCCTTCTCAAATACTTAAGGATATTTTTGACAACTACCCAATTAGCATCACCAGGATCAGATTGGTACCTACTCGTTGCACTCAAAGCATACGAGACATCTGGTCAAGTACATAACATGGCATACATGATAGATCCTATTGCAGATACATATAGAATCTTATTCATGCGATCCCTTTCTTCCTTAGTTGAAGGGGATTGTGTTTTTGATAGACACAGGCCATGTTGCATAGGTATGAATCCTTTCTTGGAATCATGCATATTAAAGCGTCTCAGCACTTTGTCTACGTACGTACTCTGACTTAGGCCAAGCAGTTTTTGTGATCTATCTCTATAGATTCTGATTCCTAATATATAGGCTTCTTCACATAGGTCCTTAATAGAAAAGCATTTCCCCAACCAAGACTTTACTTGTTGCAGAGTAGGGACATCGTTTCCAATGATTAATATGTCATCTACATATAATACCAGGAAAACGATCATGCTCCCACTAACCTTCTTGTAGACACAGGGCTCATCTTCGTTCTTGATGAATCCATATTGTTTTACCGTTTCATCAAAACGAAGATTCTCGCTTCTGGAAGCTTTCTTCAATCCATAGATTGATCTTTGTAACTTACATATCTTTTGGGCTTCTTCTGGTATGTCAAATCCTTCAGGTTGTGTCATGTACACATCCTCAAGAAGATTCCCATTAAGCAAAGTAGTTTTGACATCCATCTGCCATATTTCATAATCATGATATGCAGCGATAGCAAGTAAAATCCGAATAGATTTAAGCATTGCAACTAGTGAAAAGGTTTCATCATAGTCAACCCCATGAATTTGTTTATATCCTTTTGCAACCAGTCTTGCCTTATAGGTATGTACCTTACTATCCATGTCAGTCTTCTTTTTGAAGACTCACTTGCATCCTATAGGGTTAACTCCTACAGGAGGCTCTACAAAGGTCCAAACTTGGTTTGTGTACATGGAATCCATTTCAGATTTCATGGCTTCTAGCCACTTCTCAGACTCGGGACCAGTTATGGCCTCTTTGTAGGTCACATGCTCATCTTGATCCATGAGTAATACATTACCTTGATCAGTTATGAGATATCCATATCTCTCAGGTTGGTGACGTATCCTGCTTGACATACGCTGGTCTTGTTCTACTTGAGCAGGTTGCTCTTCCACAACTACATGTGTTTCCTGCTCTAATTCCTCCACAGGTGTATCGATGCTTTGTGATTCTTGAATTTCTTCAAGCTCTACTTTCCTCCCAGTGTTTCCTTTGGAAATAAAATCCTTTTCTAGGAAAACTCCAGTTCGAGCGACAAACACTTTGCCCTCAGAAGGATTGTAGAAGTAATACCCTCTTGTTTCTTTAGGATACCCCACAAATAAGCATTTGTCAGATTTGGGCTCAAGTTTAGTTGAAATTTGTAGTTTCACATAAACTTCGCAACCCCAAATCTTCATGTAAGACATATGTGGTTTCTAACCACTCCATATCTCATATGGTGTCTTCTCAACCTTTTTGGATGGAACACGGTTAAGTGTGTAAGCTGCTGTCAATAGTGCATGTCCCCAAAAGAAGTTTGGAAGATCGGCGTGACTCATCATGGATCGAACCATGTCTAACAGGGTTCGATTTCTTCTCTCAGATACACCATTCCATTGAAGTGTTACAGGAGGAGTAAGTTGGGATAGGATCCCACACTCTTTCAGATGGTCATCAAACTCTAGGCTTAAATACTCACCACCTCGATCTGATCGAAGAGTTTTAATATTCTTACCTAGTTGGTTTTGTACTTCATTCTTGAATTCCTTGAACTTTTCAAAGGACTCTGATTTGTGTTTCATTAAATACACATAACCATATCTACTGAAATCATCAGTAAATGTGATGAAGTACTGAAAACCTCCTATGGCTGGTATGTTCAGTGGTTCACATACATCAGTATGTATGAGGGCTAAAAGATCATTAGCTCTTTCACCTTTTCCTGTGAATGGAGACTTTGTCATCTTTCCAATTAAACAAGATCTGCATGTCTCATATGATTCATAATCAAAAGAGTCCAAGAGTCCATCTTTATGGAGTTTGGAAATGCGTTTCTCATTTATGTGGCCTAATCGACAATGCCAAAGGTAAGTTGGATTTAACTCATTAGGTTTCATCCTTTTAGTATTAATGTCATAAATAAGCATTTCAAGATCAAGGACATATAGTCCATTGTTCATTTGTGAAGTAGCATAGAATATATCATTCAAATAAATTAAGCTACAATTGTTCTTTATTATAAATGAAAAACCAAACTTGTCCAAACAAGAAACGAAAATAATATTCCTGCTAATTGCAGGTACATAATAACAGTTCTCTAACTGAATTATTAAACCACTAGGTAAAGTCAATACATAAGTTCCTATGGCTAAAGCAACAACCTTTACTCCATTTCTAACTCGTAGGTCAACTTCACCTTTTGCCAAATCTCTACTCCTTTTTAGCCCCTGCACATTGGTACAAATGTGAGAACCGCATCTAGTATCTAATACCCATGATGCAGAAGTAGATAAATTAATTTCAATAACAAAAATACCTGAAGTTGAAGTCTCTACTCCATTCATCTTATCTTCCAGGTACTTTGGGAAATTTCTCTTCCAGTGTCCGGTCTTACCGCAACGGAAGCAGGTGCCTTCTTTTGTTATGCGTCCACTAGGCTTCAAAGCAGAAATAGTGGGTTTGGGTTTGGCAACTTCCTTGCCTTTCCCTTTATCACCCTGCTTGGTGGGTCTTTTGTTTTGTCTCTTTCCATTTCCGATCATCAGAATGGACTTCCCTTTTGCCTCAGATCATCGACATGCTTCTTATAAGCATCTCTTTCTGCCTTAGGTGCAAAACTAGGAGGTTCCTCTTCAGGAACATGTTTCTCCACGACATACTACTTTCTATCATGTGTGAGGACAATCCTCAGATTTCGGTGCCAACCAGAAAATTTGTCCCAGACAATTTTTCCTTGCCAAGGATTGATCGAAAGATGTTGTTAGAGGTGTTTGTTATGGTAATCTACATGAAAATAATGAAAATATAAGTATCAATAACATATTTAATTAGGCCTTTAATTAAATATGCTCCCACTATTTTACTCAAAACAAATGACCCTCACCATTTGATTCGGTAAATCCCGTTGGAAGATTTTCTAGTGGGTCGAGATCCACATTTCACTTTGTCTTGAGTCCGCGTAGGCGGATTACACAAAACTAGGTTATTTAGGTGGGAACTCCTTCTAATTGTATCTAATACAACTCTTGAATATTTTAGTTGGGTGAATAACTCCTTATTCCAATCCATCACATGGATCATTTCCAACTCTTGCTTCTAAACATATATAATCTTATTATAATTTGTTTAGTTAAGTTTGACCCATTTTTTTAGCAATTGGATATTACAATTATCCCATTGCACGTTACTAATATAGAACATGCACCTTGCGTAGGCGAAACCTACATTATCCGATACTAGTCTTGATGAGTGCTAAAATTTGGAAAGTATAAACTTAATATTTAATTTGAGGGAATTTGCAATTATTCTGATCTCATCGGTTTATTTATCATATAAATCGTCTCTCACATGCATCAACATACATTCACATGCATCAACATACATAATGAAACAGTTATGGACCCTAGCGCAATTGTTCTCCCAAGCCAATGAGAGAACCTAAGCTAACCTAATAACGATCTAAGCTTCTCCAAGTAAGACCTTCAAGGTTGTCCTCCTTTGATATTGAATTCTTCTCTTTCTTCATAACATTACATTACATAAAAGAAACTCGTTTTACATACGAGGGAGTGAGATGAGAAAAGAAGTTACATTAAGAGATTAAAAGAGACGCACGACATGCAGGTCGTATTTTAAAAACCCAAAACAAAATAAAGGAAAACTAAGGCCATAACCGATCATCACAAGACAATAATAATAAACACCTTATTATTATTAATTTTAATTCTTTTAATTAATTAAAACCAAATTATATTTCGGCGACTAATCACACTACGCAGAGTTAGCCGGGGTCCGCTTCTCGGTCACAACCCTAATCGTAGAGTTAGCCGGGGGCCCGTTGCCCGGTCACAACACTTGATACTTTAAGGCACAACTCTTGGGCAGTCACAACCCTAATTGCATAACTCTTTGACAACACAACCCTTGTGCCGTCATTAACCCTAATGCACCAATTTCAGACCGTCAAACACATCTCGATTGTTGATTCAGTATGATTGATCAACACATCATTGCTTCACCATACTAATGTTGGATCAAGAAGGAAACGACCATTGATCTCTCAAAGGAAAACAACCATTAAGTGTTTGAATGAACGAAACAGAAACAATATATCATATATACCGTATTTTGCATCAAGATTACTTATATCACATATATAACTTGATTGATCTCAATTGCATAACCTACGGACGATTGATGTATCGCTGCTTTACCATACTAATGTCGGATTCCGAAGCATAGTCAACATCAAACATCTAAATCGTACACACATGATGCCAAATTTAATTACTCGTTTATTCTTTGATTCATTCTGTCTTTTAATCGTATTAATAGAGAAAATACAGAAAATAAACAGCTATCAAATGCATGGTTTCGTAAGTGGCTCTGATACCATTGAAGAGAAGGGCGATCCAAAACGCAACGGAATTTAAAATTTCTCCTTTAGTTATCCTTACGAATGGGCATGATCAGTGATAGAATTGTTACCTCTTGTGGCGATTGTAACCTTTGATACAAATCTACGGAGCGATCACTAACGTTGAACGATGACACCGCCTCTACTCAGTCCACACAAACAGATTCCTTCAATCTCAATGCTAGCTGCTATGAATGAAGGCTTTGAGAGAGAGAGAGAGAGAGAGAGAGAGAGAGAGAGAAACGAAATTGCAACTGCACAAAGCTTCTACACAAGGGTTCTATTTATAAAACCACTTGTGTAGGCTGCAAGCTAAAAAGCCCACTCAAGTGTATGTGACCCATATCTTATAATATGCCAAAATCTCTTAAGCGCGTGGTACCTTATCATATTTCGTATTCTACTTAAGTACACCGTACCTTACGATGTTCTACAATTCACTTAAGGGCACCGTACATTACGGTATTCCTTAGTTACTCTATCTCTCATCAATCCGTCCTGTTGTGTGTGACCCTGTAGGTTTTCGCGGCATTGACATTTATATTAAATCAAGTATTTAACATAATAAATAGTGAGCGGTATCTAGCAACACATCACTGCTACCCAAGACACGAAAATGTCATGTGATTTGACAAATCCTTTTGTGATAATACTTATATGTATAATTACCCTTTTGCACTTATGTCTATATTGAACACAAGGCATAAACCATGTCATCCTTGTCCAATTCAATATTGGGCCCATAGACATTTATCCTGTTACGCAGCATGGGCAAATTCCATCTAGGTCACTCATGTCCCTTAGCATGCTACGTGGAGTACCCATCAACTGTCTTTGTGGTCATCCAGTTACGGACAATGTTTGATCAGCAATAAGGCACTCGACTCTACATCTATGGTCCATAGTGGTTTCAGGTCGAAGGGTGGTATACACCATTATCACCATGAGAATAACTTATGACACTTTGCATAACATTCTATATAGTATTCTCATAGCGGGTCAATCCAGTATAAATATTACTCTTAATATTCATACCTATGTGTAAGACCCCAATTTTGGCCCTAAGATCCCTCATGGCATCATAACATTGCATTTGCATTGCCTCAAGGATCATAAGCATCTTGGTTCCCCTTACCTTTGGGTGGGATCTCTTGAGAGTTTGGTTTGAGATCACCAAGCATGCTTGAATTGTATATTATTGCCTTTCTTAGTTTGTTCACTAACCAAAAGCACAAAAATATGTCACTAACATCTTTTGTTTATAGCTTGAGCAATCACAAGGTCAAAAGCTTCAAGGAGATCATTAGTGCAAAGATATGGCCAAGAGAAGAGGAAAGGAAGCATGATAATGGTTCCCAAAGCTCTCATCCATCAAATATGCCTCCCTAGCATCTCAATTCATCATTTTGATCAAAGCAAGTCAAAGGGTTTGAGGTTTGTTCCCCAAGGAAACCCTATTTCATCATATCATCCACAATGCCTTGCTCTTGAAGCAACCTCAGCCCATGGTCAAATACAATCAAGGGAAGTTCTCTAATTCATCATTCCATGCATATTTGAACTTATTTGAGTGTCCTCAATCATCAATTCATCAAGATATGAGTTGTGGACTTGAGAAGTTGATCAGTCAATTCATCTAACCATTTTGAAATGCACTGAGACCTAACTTTTTATGTGTTGGTCAAATGCAGATGATATTAAAAGCAAAAGTGTTCTTAAGGACAACATTAACAACTTTTATGTTCATCTAAAACTGATTTGAAGCTTGGAAGGTCATCATACATTCCAAGACATTATAGGTCATTTTGACTGAAACCCTAATCTTGGGTCAACTTCCCAAGAACATAACTCATTCATATTTTATGATTTTGAGGTGGGATCAAATGCATTGGAAAACGAAAGATGTCTACCTGAAATGTTATGTTGAACAAAATTGTAAAATCTCAAAAGAAATACATGTGATAATGCAAAACATTATAGGTCACTTTGGACCAAATGCATTGAAAGGCAAAAAAGTCCAACTTCAAGTGCTCATAACTCTTTCATCCAAAATCGAAATGATTCTAAATTGAAGTCCATTTTGATTTTCTTGAATAGATATACAACTTTTATGTTGGAAGTTTTTTCATTTGAAGCATTCATCATCAAAAAAGAGGGGCTTGAACATTGGCCAAATTTGGAAATCTTACCTTTGCATGTTTTGCACCTTACACTTTAAACTCAAAATTCATTAATTTCCACACTTCAAATGGATTTTTGCCCAACATAAAATTTGTTCCTTACACCAAGACCTTTCCAACCATTACTCACATGCTCATATTTGGACTTGGCAAATGGCTAATTACATATTGAAACTCATTACACAAGCTTGTGCATTGCCAATTACACGTCCATTTCAGGTCAATTATACTTCAGATTGCATTTGGCATTGGATTTGGGCCTTCTACATGATCATGCAAGCCCATGCAATGGATATCCTCTTGCCATGCACACGGATTTGATCACACTTGCCTTCCCTCTCCATCTATAAATAGAAGCATCATTCCATTCAATTTCGATCCATGAATCAACCTGAAATGCTGCTGAACTGAAAACCAAACCTCTCACCAAAGGAACTATTTCATTTTCATTCAAATTTATAAGATCCAAAATTCAACTAAATCTGGTTGAATCTTTAGATCTAAAGTTCCTAGACCTTCATCCTTTAGTCCATTGTACTTTTGTTTTGCCAAAGGAAGCAAGGAAAAGAGCTCAGATCTTCACAATTCAAGGTTGTTCTTCAAATGGTTTTTCCTTCGAAACTCATTAATCTTTGATCCATTTGCCTGGCTATTGTGTTTTCTGAAGTCCTCACTTGAGAGGCAAGTCAGTGGTGGCTTTGATTTTGTGTTTTGATGAACTGCAATTTATGTACCTGAATTTTCCAGCTCAGATTTCTTATTCTATAGAAAGCTTGAGTACAATTCAAGGTTACATGGGTGATGTACATCACCCCAGCTTCATTTTGATGTATGGATCGTGCCATTTGGTTACCTCTTTTTGCTCTGTAATTTTTGAACGTGGCCGGAGTTTGGCCGGAGAAGACGGTGGCGCTGGCCACCGTCTGATCTCCAGATTCAATCTGGATCGTTCATCCATTTTTCCAGATGCAATCACATACATCCATTGTTATGACTTTTCCTTTGGCACGGTGTGATGCGTTTGACCCGCGTGTATGGCGAACACGTGCTTCCTAGCCGTGTGATGATCCACGTCAATTAATGAATCATCATCAGACGGCTCACGTTTTTTCTAGTTTCTAAATATGATTTTTAACTTTTTTTATTTTGTCATTTGATATTTTTTGTGAATTTTCTCTTTTCTGGTTATTTTTAATTCATTTTAAATAGTTTTTTATATTCAAAAAATACAAAAATATTTTCCAAACCTATTTGAATGATGATGGATCTATGAAAAATATTCTCATCAATTTTTTAATTGATTTGAGATTTATTTGAGATTTTAGTTCAATTAGGTTATTTTTATTCATTTTAAATTGATTAAAAATAGTTTCTGACTTTTAAAAATGCTGAAATTTTTTGTCAAACTTTATTTGACCTTGTTGAACTTGGGATAAATCATTGGACCTTTCAAGGTTGATTTAAAGTGATTTTGAAGTTTGACCTTTCTTTTATTTTTTAATTCAAGTTTATTTTAATATTAAAAATGCCAAAAATATTTTGCTTATTATTCGACCTCCAATCTTCATCCCATTGCTGGTTTCCCATTGTTTGACTTTGACTTTCAATGTCATTTGGTCAACACACATGGATTGGTATATTTTATTTCACCTTATGCACTTTAATCTTTCCATTTCATAATCCATTATTCATCTCCTTCTTCTTCTTTCTTTTTTTTTTTTATCAATGAGTTAAAGGTTGATAAGTTAGCATTGATTAGGGAGACTTAATCTTCCTTGATTCAAATCTAATTCATCTCGATCAATTGATCAAGTGAATGGCTTTGCATTAAGGATAAGTTATGGCACACTAACTACTAACACTAATCATTAACCATTAACATTTACTTTGCGCACTTTACTTTTATGCAATTTACTATTCTTGTACATATTATTCATTTGCTTTTCCCTTTGCTCACTTGAGCACATGTTTATGCTAATGTCATTTGCCTTTTGCTCACTTGAGCACATGTTTATGCTAATGTCATTTGCCTTTTGCTCACTTGAGCATATAATTGTGAATATATCTTTTGTGCTTGTGTTTGTCTGTTTGTTGTGAACCAAATGCAAAGAATTGGACAAAATGGACTTAGATCTTAGGACTTTACCCAAGCTGATGGAGTTGAAGAGCAACTAGGCCTCATGCCTTTAGAATTCTTAAATGTCAAAGAGCAACTAGGCCTCATGCCTTTAGAATGCTTAAAGCTTGAAGATGAACATTTCAAAGGACCATATTCTAAACTCCCTCTTGTCCATTCTTTAATTTTTAATAGAATCTTTTGATGGGTGTGTCTTTGTGCTAGGGAGTCCAACATTGAGCCAAATTGAGGAACCATTACCATGAACTTCTAAGGGAGAGGAACCATTGCCTTTTGATGGGTGTGTCTTTTGTAAATACTTTTCATTGGTAAGTACCACTCATTCAAATATCTTTTTGTAGTTTCAATGGCCACTTTCTTAATTAAAACTTTTTCATAACCTTTAGCTATTAGGTTTGAGTTATCCTTGTGGTAGATGTAATACTCACCTATATCCTTAGTGATGGACAATGAGTCTTCCATGCTTATTATAGGGTTAACCCCTCACTAACATGTTGAAGTTATCCTCACATGGTGGATTTGTGGTTTTAGGTTGAGTTTTCTCCCTTTGATAACAAAAGACCTTAAGGCTTTTGGACCAATCAATTCACCAATTTATTCTGAGATTTTTACCCCGAACTACGAGGTTTTGATCCTAATCGTTTTTTAAGATGGTACGTAGGCAATGGGTTTATCCATCCAAACACAAATGTAAATAAACTTGTATATTCTCTTCTCATCTCTTCAATCATGTTTGCACAAAAGTTTTTTTCACAAGACAACAACCTTTACAACTAATATGAAAAGGGCTCCCTAGGAGTACCTAGGATGTTTTGGGTGCCTAACACCTTCCCATTGCATAACCTACCCCCTTACCCAGATCTCTGACTCTCTTTTACTAGTTTTTGATTCTATAAAACTTTTAGGTTTTTGTTCGCTTTCTAACCATTCCTTTGGATAAATAGAAGTGCGGTGGTGACTCGACTTGTATGATTTACCTTGGATTTAGTCAATATCTCTAATGGTAACGAATACCCCGCTACAGAAAAGTGGCAACTCTGCTGGGGACTTTGCCTAGTGGGTTTTGCCTACTTTTCATTTTTGTTGTATTGTATTGTATATTGTTTTGTGACATATTTTTGTGCAATTTGGGATTACTGTATTGTATGTCATGATTGAATTGCTTGAATATTAATTCCTTGTATGCTTGGTGATCTTTGTGAGATGAGTTCTATAACCGAACTCAAGTGCACTTAGGATAGAAGAATGGCATAGTCTTGTTGACTTGTGTGGAGTTATTCCTTAGCAAGTTGACTTGCAAGTTCATTCACTTGGTGGGGGTCATGTTGGGATCAATAATGTCACACAAGTAGTTGTGGTTAGACATTACTCTTTCCAATATAGACCTTAGAAGCCAAGGACCGTAGTTTACCAAGCCCATCTTGGCCTATTCTTTGGATGTAGTGCAAAAGTCGTTCAAGTGTAAGATTTGATACGATTGTTACGCGATACTACACTCATAAGAGTCTCTCTTGAGAATATTTTTGGAATACGAGTAGTCGTCTATCCGATAATATCCGAAAGATGGGATGATGACTATGGGAACCTCTTGTAGAACATGTTTGGCAGGTTAAACCCTAGTACACTCCCTTTAGGTGGTTCTTAACCGAGACTCCATGCTCGTGACTTGCAACAAACCCTTGATTCGTGGTTGATCCATTCATGTATCCTTACTATCAATGGAACTTGGGTGTTGATAAGGTGTAAACCATTATCCACCAAAATGGATGATTGATATTAAAGGTGCCATTATCCATCCCATGACCTTTGTTTGGTGTGCTTTGCTTGATCCTTGAGTGTGTTTGTTGCATTCATGCATTCATGCACCCATTTGCATCCATATCATCAATAATGAGGAAATTTTCAAGGAACTTAAGAGGTCTATTTGCAAATTTTCAGACATGGAAAGACAAAGAAGGAATACAAAGAAGTACAGTTTCTGACAACCAGATTTGAAAGAGTTAAGGAATCTGACATCCTATGTGCTAGATCCCTTGGGTTTCAAAGCTCGTTTTGGGAAGCTTCTTCCTCTTCTAACTACTCAGGTGGACGAAGGGTTGATGAGTGTATTGGTGCAGTTTTATGATCCTTTGTACCGTTGCTTCACATTTTCGGATTTTCAGCTTTTTCCAACGCTTGAGGAGTATGCTTATATTGTGGGTATACCTATTCTAGACCAGCTGCCGTTCAGTGGCTTGGAGAACGTTCCTACTTCTCAAGAGATAGCTGACATGTTGCATATAGATGAATCTCTGGTTTGGTGCTCATATGACTACCAAAGGTGGAATTCAAGGTCTCCCTTCTGAGTTCCTCATTGCTCAAGCTATTATGTATGGGAAGGCCATGAGTGAGGACGCCTTTGAGGCCATATTTGTACTTCTCATCTATGGGTTAGTATTATTCCCCAACATCGACAAGTTTGTAGATGTGAACGCTATTAGGATTTTCTCTACTCTTAATCTCGTTCCGACTCTGTTGGGTGACACTTATTTTTCTTTGCATATGAGGAATACAAAGGGTGGTGGTGCCATTGTGTGTTGTTTGCCTCTGTTGTATAAGTGGTTTATTTCTTACTTGCCGCAGACGAGCGTTTTCAAGGAGAACAAGGGATGTCTACGGTGGTCCACGAGACTTATGTCTCTCACTAATGATGATATCTCTTGGTACAATCGTGTGTATGATGGCGTGCATATTATTGACTCTTGTGGTGAATTCTCCAATGTACCTCTTCTTGGTACGTGTGGTGGGATTAACTACAACCCTGTTTTGGCACGTCGTCAGCTTGGGTTCCCCCTAAAGGATAAACCCAATAACATGCTGTTAAAGGGTGTGTTCTTTCAAAAGGGTAAAGATCCCCAAGGCTTGAAATCTAGGATGGTCCGCGCTTGGCGTAAGATTCATAAGAAAGGAAGGAAGGAGTTGGGTCCTAAGAGTTGTGTCGCTTTGGAGCCTTACACTGCTTGGGTTAGGGAGAGAGCGTCTGAGTATCTCATGCCGTACGAGTATCCGAGACCTACACCTCTGGTTATGGCTGGGCCTTCAACCCTCCCTGATCAAGGAGTAGAGGAGTTGAGAGACAAAGACTGTTCACGTGCTTGGATCCGTGAACGAGAAGAGTTGCTTCAGCAGATTAAGGAAAAGGATGCTTTGATTGAGTACCTCGAGCATCAGGTTATTGACGATCCTAATGACGCATGGACTTATCTACTTCCTCAGTCTTCCAAGTTTTGGAAGAGGAAGTACGATCAATTCGCCAAGGAGAAGGCGGATATGGAGGCAGCCTATGAGGAGGAAGTGAAGAGGCTTCGTGCATCTTATCTTCCGGTTTCTCGAGCTTTAGACGATTGCTTCTAGGGATCCACGTGATGATCATTTTCCTTTTCTCCTGTATTTTTTGTCTAGCTACCCATGTTGTACTTCTTTGATGTAAAACTATTTTCCAGATATTAGTGACAAGATATTTTCATATATGATAAGTGTTTAATAGTTCCAAAATTTGCAAATAAGACTCTAAAGTTCCTTCGAAATAAAAAACAAATCATATGCACAAGCATTGCATGCATCATGTGCATAAGCAGGTTTTGTTCCCGGCTTCTTGTCCTTCGGTCTAACTCTGTGTTCTTCATTTATTTTGAAGACAAGCTGACTCACCGGGACTACACCAGAGCCAATTCTTCAAGACTGATGGATCATCTAGAACAAGAAAACCGCGAGCTGAAGGAGGAAGTAGCCAGGTTGACTTCCCTGATGGAGTCATTCCTGGCCGCTCAAAGCCAATCTTCTCCAACGCCATCAACTCCTCCCCAAAGGACGGTCATTTCTGAGATCGTGACTTCTACTGTGCCTGCCGCAACGGCTCATTTTGCACCATCTATCCCAGCTGGGTTCCCTTGGGGAATGCCCCCAAACTTTGTACCAGAGGGTTTCGCCCCTACTCTTGCTTCTCTGCCGGCATCTAGCCCGGTCCTTTTAGTGCCACCTCCCGTTGTGCACATGTTACCAAGTTTCAAAGATACCATCTACCACTCTGAGCCATCTGAGGGCCCAGACGTTTATGAAAAGATGGATGATATGAAGGACCAATTCCTTGAGCTTCGCAAGGAACTGAAGACGTTGAGGGGGAAAGACCTCTTTGATAAAAGTGTTGCTGAGTTGTGCCTTGTGCCCAACGTGAAGATCCCTATTAAATTCAAAGTGCCTGACTTTGAGAAGTATAAGGGAAACACATGCCCTCTCAGTCATCTTGTGATGTATGCTCGCATGGTGTCAACACAGATACACAATAATCAACTGCTCATCCATTATTTCCAGGACAGTCTGTTCGGTGCCGCTCTCCGGTGGTACATGGGTTTAGAGAGTTCAAACATCCGCTCTTTCAACGATCTTGGCGAGGCCTTCATTAAGCAATATAAATACAATATGGATATGGCTCCGGATAGGGACCAATTGAGGGCAATGTCCCAAAAAGAGAAAGAGACCTTCAAAGAGTACTCCCAGAGATGGCGCGAATTGGCAGCTTAAATAGTGCCACCCCTTGAGGAGAAAAGATGACCAAGATCTTCTTGAAGACCTTGAGCTCGTTTTACTACGAGAGGATGATAGCCAGTGCTCCCTCAGACTTCACCGAGATGGTGAATATGGGGATGAGATTGGAAGAAGGGGTCCGTGAAGGACGCTTGACTAGAGATGAAAGTTCTTCGGCAAAGAGATATGGAAGCTTTGCGAAGAAGAAGGAGGGAGAGGCACATGCCGTGTCTTCCCATGTCAAAAGAAGACCCTCTGTGCAGAGGAAGATTGCTCGCCCAGCCAACAGTCGGCATCAGGTGGCTCATATAGCACCCGTTTTTAAGGAAGCTCAACATTATCAGCAACCGCAAACTCAGCAATATCAACAACAACAACGTCCACAGCAGCAGGCCTATCAGCCTCGAAATAACAACAACAATGCCAGCACCAGCTATGAGAGGAAAAGGGTCACCTTTGATCCAATTCCGATGACTTATGCTGAACTCTATCCGTCGTTGATCGATAGAAAGCTGATCACGCCGCGAGACCCTCCCACTGTACCTGCCAACCCTCAGTGGTGGTACAAGCCTGAGCTTCATTGTGTGTATCATTCCGGTGCTCCCGGACACAACGTAGAGAACTGCTATCCCCTGAAGACCAAAGTGCAAGACCTTGTGAGAAGTGGGATTCTGTTTTTTGAGGACGTAGGTCCGAATGTGAAGAAGAACCCATTGCCCGAGCATGGGAAGTCTGTCAATATGGTCGAGGGTTGCCTTGGCAAGTACAAGGTGAAATATGTCAGTCATATCCGACAATCGCTGGTTGAGATGCATAGATTGCTGTGTGACTATAGCCATTATGAGCATGACCATGATAGATGTCGGGTATGCTCCGTCAATCAGAGAGGATGTCGCCAGGTGCGCAAAGATGTGCAAGAGATATTGGACGAAGGAGTCATTGAGATCCTTCAAAATAGAAATGTTGACGAAGATGAGCCCGAAGTCAATGTGATTTCTCCAGTATTCCGGATACCTGAGCCTGTTGTCATCAAGTATGACGGTAGCAAGCAGAAGGCTTCTCCTGCTCTCGTCATCAAACCAGCCGGACCTGTACCATACTCCTCCGAGAAGGCGGTTCCCTATCGCTACAATGTTGTAGCAGTGGAAAATGGGAAAGAGGTGTCCTTGCCCTCCTCATCTGTTGTTAACATTGCTGATGTTAGCGGTTTACCCGCATCGGTCGTGTATTTTCAGCACCGTCGAAGCCTCAAGTTGATGCTCGAGGAGGTGTTGATGCTGATTTTGTTGAGCGCCCGATTAGGAATACCGTGAGTACTCCAAATCCGGCACTTGTTGTTAAGCCCACCTCTACGTTAAGAACTCCTGGTTCTGCTGGCCCGAGTGGCAATACGAAAGAAGATTGTGATGAGATGTTGAGGCTCATCAAAAAGAGCGAGTACAACGTTGTAGACCAGCTTCTATAAACGCCATCCAAAATATCTGTGTTATTACTGCTTTTGAATTCAGAACCACACCGAGAAGCTCTGCAGAAGGTGTTGGATGTGGCATACGTAGATCACGTCACGATAGAACAATTTGACAGTATTGTTGCAAACATTACCGCTTGTAACAACTTGAGTTTTTGTGACGCTGATCTCCCCGAGGAGGGAAGAGACCACAACTTGGCATTACATATTTCTATGAGCTGTAGAGATGATGCCATGTCCAATGTGCTGGTGGACACTGGGTCATCATTGAATGTATTGCCCAAGACCACTCTTACAAAGCTGTCATATCAAGGGCCTCCCATGAGGCAGAGTGGAGTAGTTGTGAAGGCTTTCGATGGGTCTCGCAAAACTGTGATTGGCGAGGTTGATCTCCCAGTCAAAGTCGGACCAAGTGATTTCCAGATTACCTTCCAGGTTATGAATATTCACCCATCGTATAGCTGTCTCCTAGGCAGACCATGGATTCACGAGGCAGGCGCCGTGACATCCACCTTACACCAGAAACTGAAATTTGTGAAGAATAAGAAGTTGGTGGTGGTAGGGGGAGAGAAGGCTCTCCTGGTTAGTCATTTGTCTTCCTTCTCATATATAGATGTTGAGGATGAAGTTGGAACTCCCTTCCAAGCGTTATCTATTGCTAAACCTGTTGAGAAGAGAACTCCCTCATATGTTTCCTACAAGGATACGAAGTTGGCAATCGAGCACGGTGCAACTGCGGGTTTAGGGCAAATGATTGAGTTAAAAGACAACAAGTCCCGGGCTAGCATAGGTTATTTTTCTGGGGTTTCCAATACGCAAGGGCTATTCAAGAGTGGAGGTTTCATCCACACTGGTCAAGACGAGGAGGCTGCTGCCATCTTGGAAGAGGACGAAGAGGATTCTGGCAACTTCATCATCTCTGGGGGGATCTGCAATAATTGGGTCGCTGTGGATATTCCAACCGTAATCCATAAGTCAAAGTAATGTTCATTGTGTTTAAAAACCCTCCTCCCATGCCAAAAGGAGGAGTGATGACATTGTTGGCGCATAAATACAATGATATTTTCATTCAATAGATCCATGTTAAATGTTTGTTTTTCCAATTATTTTCCCTTTTCGCTTTTGCATGAAATTGGTGATCACATAAAACAAAAAAATATAGAATAAAATCAATCTTTTCATCTGCATAATGATTTGCCTTGTTTGAATTCTAAAAGCTTTTATATCCAAAATCATTATGCAGGTTAATCAAACCCATTGAACATAATGATCCAACACCATCTCCCAACTTTGAATTCCCTGTATTTGAAGCGGAAGAAGATGATGTTGGAGAGATTCCTGACGAGATTACCCGTCTACTTGAGCATGAAGAGAAGATCATTCCGCCACATCTTAAGAATCTGGAAACAGTCAACTTGGGGTCTGAGGATTGTGTGCGAGAAGTGAAGATTGGGGCACTCCTGGAAGAGTCTGTTAAGAAGGGGTTGATTGAATTGCTACGAGAATATGTTGACATCTTTGCCTGGTCATATGAAGACATGCCTGGTCTAGATACTGATATTGTGCAACATTTCCTACCTTTGAAACCTGAGTGCGTGCCTGTGAAGCAGAAGCTCAGAAGAACTCATCCTGATATTGCAGTGAAGATCAAAGAGGAAGTTCAGAAGCAAATTGATGCGGGGTTTCGGGTGACTTCTACATATCCTCAATGGGTGGCCAATATTGTGCCCGTGCCTAAGAAAGATGGAAAAGTCTGGATGTGTGTGGACTTATCCAAGGGGCAGGAGGAGCTGAAGGCTCTCTTGCTCGAGAAGAAGAAAGACAAGAAAGTTGTGCTTGATAAACTGGACTGTAAAAGCATTGAGCTGAAACCTAGTGACGTTGTGGTGCGTGCTTACGATGGTGCGAAGAGTTTTGTCCATGGTGAAGTGGTTCTCCCTATCAAGATAGGACCTCAGGTCTTCAACACTACTTTTCACGTAATGAACATTCGTCCTGCCTATTCCTGCTTGCAGGGACGCCCCTGGATTCATGGGGCAAGTGCTGTAGCTTCGTCCCTCCATCAAAAGCTGAGGTATCCAATAGAGGGCAAGATTGTCACTGTGTGTGGAGAAGAAGAGTATATTGTCAGTAGTGTGCAGGCCTTCAGATACGTCGAGATGGATGGTGAATTCTTTGAGACTCCTTCTCAGTCATTTGAAGTGGTTCCTCCGCCCAGTCCTGTCCTTAAGCCAACTCCCCTTGTGCCCAAGGTTATTCGTGCTCCTCCTACTATGATTTCTCTGAAAGATGCTCAAGCCATGATTGAAGATGGTGGTCATACTAGCTGGGGTCAACAGATCAATGTATCGTACAAGTCTGATAAGTCTGGCCTGGGGTTTAACTCTGAAAAGATAGTCAAAGATCAGATTAATGTTGTAGAAGATGCTGATAGCGATTGTGACTTGGATAGCTGGATTTTCCCAACAATTGGTGACGGACTCAATAATTGGAAGACTGAAGACACTATCTCGATTTCCTTTAGTCAGGAGTAATTGTTATTGCCTATTTTAGTGTTGCAAATTTTAATTTTTTACAATTGAACTTCTTAAAAGCATTGTGTCTATGCCCGGGGCACAATAGCCAATTTGTTAAGGGTTTTGTCATCTTCATAAGCATATTCACATTCAATAAATCAATGGACGTTTTGCATTCAAATATTGCGCTCTTTATCTTTCCTGTCATCTTTCAAACAAGCTATGTTTTCTTACACACACTCACGTAACGAATTGCAGATCCATATCCACTCTGGATCCTGTTGATAATAGTTCTGCTACTGTTAATTATGACTTTGAAAATCCGATCTACCAAGCCGAGGATGGAAGTGAGGAAGATTGTGAAGTACCTGAAGAGCTTGCCAGACTGGTACTGCAAGAAGAAAAGACTATACATCCGCATGAGGAATCAATCGAAGTTGTAAATCTGGGTACTGAAGTAGACAAGAAAGAAGTCAAAATAGGAGCAGGCTTGGGAGACAGTATCAAGGAAAGATTGATTTAGATGTTACATGACTATATTGAGATTTTTGCTTGGTCTTATGAAGACATGCCAGGACTGGATACTGATATAGTAATACATCATTTGCCGATGAAGTAAGATTGTCATCCTGTTAAGCAAAAGGTTCGTCGCATGCGTCCTGAAATGTCCGAGAAAATCAAAGCCGAAGTCATGAAACAGTTCAATGCCGGTTTTCTAGCTGTTACTTCTTATCCTCAATGGGTTGCTAATGTGGTATCGGTGCCGAAGAAGGATGGTAAGGTGCGAATGTGTGTAGATTACAGAGATTTGAATAAAGCGAGTCCCAAAGACGACTTTCCACTCCCGCACATTGATGTTCTGGTAGATAACACCGCTCAACATAAGGTATTCTCCTTCATGGATGGATTCTCGGGTTATAACCAGATCAAGATGGCGCCTGAAGACATGGAGAAAACTACGTTTGTGACGCAATGAGGCACTTTCTGTTACAAAGTAATGCCATTTGGTTTAAAGAATGCAGGGGCAACATACCAGTGTGCTATGGTGGTTTTATTCCATAACATGATCCATCATGAAATAGAAGTATATGTGGATGACATGATAGCCAGATCTCATACTGAAGAAGAACATCTCGATCATTTATACAAACTATTTGAGAGGTTGAAGAAATACAAGTTGAGATTGAACCCGAACAAATGCACCTTTGGAGTAAGATCCGGTAAACTCTTGGGCTTTATGGTCAGTGGTAAAGGAATTGAGGTTGACCCGGCCAAGGTGAGAGCTATTCGAGAAATGCCAGTTCCCCGTACAGATAAAGAAGTCAGAGGTTTCTTGGGACGTTTGAATTACATTGCCCGATTTATCTCCCATTTGACCGCTACTTGCAAACCCATCTTCAAATTACTGAGGAAAAATCAAGAGATGATATGGAATGAGGAATGTCAAGAGGCTTTCGACAAAATCAAGAAGTATCTCCAAGAACCTCCAATTCTGATGCCACCAGTTGAAGGAAGACCTCTAATCATGTATTTGACCGTGTTAGAAAATTCGATGGGGTGTGTGTTGGGGCAACATGACGAGTCTGGTCGAAAAGAGCATGCCATATACTACCTTAGCAAAAAGTTTACCGACTGTGAAACAAGATACTCATTGCTCGAGAAAACTTGCTGTGCTTTGGCTTGGGCTGCTCGCCGACTAAGACAGTATATGTTGAATCATACCACTTTATTGATTTCTAAGATGGATTCTATCAAATATATATTCGAGAAACCTGCCCTCTCCGGAAGAATAGCAAGATGGCAGATGATTTTAACAGAGTATGATATCCAGTATACTACCCAGAAAGCAATCAAAGGAAGCGTGTTAGCTGATCATTTGGCTCATCAAGCAGTTGATGATTACCAATCTATGAATTTTGAGTTCCCAGATGAGGATGTCATGCTTGTTAATGATTATGAAGAACCTGGACCGGATGAAGGACCCGAACTGGGATCCCGATGGACTATGGTTTTTGATGGATCTTCTAATGCACTTCAGTACGCACTTCGACCGGGGCAACTCCCTTCTCTTTAGTCTACGGAATGGAAGCCGTTTTACCGATGGAAGTTCAGATTCCCTCTCTAAGAATCATGAAAGAGGCAGACTTAGATGAGGATGAATGGATTCAGACTCGACTCGATCAGATAAATTTGATTGATGAGAAGAGACTTGCGGCTGTTTGTCATGGGCAGATATATCAGAAGCGCATGACCCAGGCATTTAACAAAAATGGTCAAGAGACAGGTGTATCAAGTTGGCGACTTGGTGATGAAGCGTATCATTCTATCACAAGGTGATCCCAGAGGCAAATGGACTCCCACATACGAAGGGCCATTTGTAGTTAAGAAGGTATGCTCTGGTGGAGCCATGATGCTCACTACAATGGATGGCGAAGACTTCCCGCATCCCGTGAACGCGGACATAGTTAAAAAATACTACGCATAAAAGAGACCCGCTAGGTCGACGTATCTAGGCAAAAGTAAGGGCATCCCGGCGAACCAAAAGGGTTCGGGCAAAAATTAGGGATAAACATATAAAAATGTACACCCGACAAGTCGAAAACCTAAAAAGGCGGCTCGGACAAAAAAGGGTATCCTGGTGGACTGAAAACCTGAAAAGGCGGTCCAGGCAAAAATTAGGGATTAAAAGCGTATGACTATGTCCCGTTCTCAGTCAGCCTTCACCCAAGTCAAAGGGACTGAACAAGCCAATCACTTCTATCCGATAGTAGGAGATGAGATGTTTGAAGACATAATGACAGTGGCAGAATTAAAATCAATAGGACTTTTTCTTCATAGCTTTTCTTTGTTTTCTCGACAATTTCCTCTTACTAGGATTTTTGTCTCCTTGTGCTCAAATTGCCTGTTTATAGGCCCTCTTTCAAAATCAATACAATTTTATTTCCAAAAAGATGCTTTTGTTTTACTTTTTCTGTTTTGTTTGCATAAACGTCCATTGATTTAATTAGAATTAATATATGCATTTGAATATGATCGATGCTTACCAAAAATACATGCATAAAATAGAGATCACAATTACTAAAAGACTTCGGGATCGAGGATAAGGTCTAACCATGCTTTCCAATGAATCCGTTGCTAATTCTATTCCCCAGCAAAACCAGTTATTCCCCAGAAAAATCGGCATTACTAGACAGACTGGTCATCTCTTCCATCCCCATCCAGGCTTCTGTTGAATATTTCTACCATCAGACAGAAATCAAATACCCCCAGCTAAGAAAGGGTCATCAACAGAAATGTGTCTGACCGGAATCTCGGGATTTATTTTCCCCTGGCAGAACTTCTCAGATGCATAATTCATTCATTACATCATTTCACAGCATACACGTGCATACAATGCTCGCAAGCATAAAACATCTCATGCATCATGACATGGCATGAAGCTAACTTTTCTTTTCAGGTTAATTATCCTCCGGATATAGTCAAAATAAAAGGTTTATTCAGGCAGACACCTTTATCAATCACATTCAAGATTCAGATACATCTTTCAGATATACTCCATATAAACATTCATTCTGGAAAGCATTCTGACATCCTCCTAATGATGGCATCTTTAAGCCCATCCCAGACATTTACTGCAAATACAACGTATACAAATACTATCAGATATAGCCTAACGTACGGTTTATTCTGATTCAGCCCAACATATGATTTCTTCAACTATTCCAATACGGTCTAGCGTACGACCCATTTGGATGTTCATCCCCTCAGATACTACCTAGCGTACGGTACATTCCGAGGTGTAGTCTAGCGTACGACTACTTTCTTCAGATACAGCCTAACGTACGACTCATTCTGCAACTCAGATACGATCTAGCGTACGATCCATTCTGATCCTTATTTCGTCAGATACAGCCTAACGTACGGCTCATTCTGCAACTCAGTTACGATCTAGCGTATGATCCATTCTGATTCTACCTTCGTCAGATACAGCCTAACGTACGACTCATTCTGCAACTCAGATACGATCTAGCGTACGATCCATTCTGATTCTTATTTCGTCGGATACAGCCTAACGTACAGCTCATTCTGCAACTCAGATACGATCTAGCGTACGATCCATTCTGATCTTTTATCCCAAGTGAAGTTGACAGCCTAATGGATGACTCACTATACGGTCTAGCGTACGACTCAGTGTGGCACCCATGTCTCCAGATGTAGTCTAACGTACGACGCACTCTGAAGCTCTCATCATCAACCTTCCCTGATGGCATCTTTAAGCCCATCCCCATCAAGACTAATTTTTAATTAACAAGTGCAATTTTTCGGGCATTCTAAGTGTTCAATAATCTTCCACCTCCAGATCACGAATGGCGTACATACCATTCTAACTCTCTCGGTCTAAGAATATTGAACAGGGGCAGCTGTCATACCCCAAAATTTGCCCGTTAAGTTTTCAAGACACTTTCAAGGCATTCTAACTCATTTTTCAAGACATTGATCTTAAAGGAACAAAGACCCAGCTCACAGGTGGCCAAATCCAGAAAATGACTCAAACTGGCATGCTCGCTAGGCGAGCAAATCCTTCGCCTAGCGAACTCTTCGCTGCACCACTCGCCTAGCGAAGCTTGCGAATACCAGAAATTTTGGGCTTCATTCTGAGCCCATCAGGTCACAAAAACTATTATAAATACCAAGACCTCATTCAGAAAAAGAGGGGGGAGGACGAAAAACAGAGGAGAAAAGGAGAAACACAAACACACACAGAGAGCAAACCCTGGAGGCTAACCAAAAGAATTCAGAGTAACCCTAAAGGAAACCCTGAAGGAAACTCATCTGCACAAAGGTTAGCTCCGCCCAACTCAATCCGGTACAAACCCTAAGAGTGATCTGCCAATTTACCGGTGCAATTCAATTGCAAACAGGTTTGCACATCACTACCGTTTTATACTTCCAATTTGTAATCTCTAAATACATGATGCATTATGATTGAATATTGGCTATGTAGTTAGATTTTGCATGTGGGTTTAAGTATCCATGAATATCCTGAATGTTTAACCGTGTAATTTCTGTAATGGATGCCATAGGGTTCGGAGTTCCGGAAATCGTACTGTTATCAAACTCAAAACCCGCAGCCGTTCGCTAGCACCTTGCTAAGCGAACATGTAGCGAGTGTTCGCCAAGCCTTCGCTAGGCGAGGCAGTAGCGAACATGACAGTCATTTTTTTTTTTCCGTTCTGTTATGTGCTTATCTGCAATGTTTTATTATAACCGTGTATTATTGGCCTGACATTCTTACTACTGTGATTCTTTTGTTTGGTGCAACTCTCGATTGCACCTCGTTTTGGTATTCTAACCCGTTTGTTAACTTTTCGTGAGGGTTCACATACTCTCGAAGAAGGTAGCTTGCTAGGTATTCCACTTTATTTGTGGAATACCCTTGTGGAGATCTATTCTAATTATCTAACTGATTACAAATGTTGCCTTTGAATACATGTGATCTTGGCCCTCTCTTTGTTGCCTTACGGTATTACGGTCATGTCCCGCGAACGTGGGGATACACTTAGCAAAGACCCTTCGATTAAATCATCATGTCCCTATAAGATAAATCATAGTCCCTCGGATGTTGCCTTCGAATATATGAGTTTGTCCCTCGATGGCCCGTCGTTGTAGCCTATGGTTAAATGATGATCGTCCCTTCGAATGCTAAGGTATCCTTACAAATGTTGCCTTCAATGACCAATCGATGACCCTACGATATCCCTTTACATCCAAAGGATAAGACTACTTACTTCTCAATAGTAAGGACAGTTTTACCCTCATAAGGATAGGAAATACCTATAAAGACCTCGGGTAGGTATAACTCTTAAATGCTTACTCACAACTTAAAATACTTTTCACACCTCACACCTTTCAAAACATCTTTTAGAAAATCACCACTTAGTATACATTCGTACTAGAATCATTACCGAGTTATATTTTTCTAAACAACTTTCAAAGTTAAACGAGATAAACACTTTGTATACATTCGTACAAGAATCATTACAAAGTTAAACTCTCTTTTCAAAACATTTTCTAAACATTTCTCAAACACTTTTTCAAACAAGAAAAACATAAGTGATTAAGCAATTAAGAGCCCATGGATAACCATGGATACAAAGGGTGCTAACACCTTCCCTTTGTATAATGTACCTCCCGAACCCAAAATCTAATCAAGGTCTTTCCTGTTCTTTTCCGCCTTTCCTTATTGGATAAAAGAAAAGTCGGTGGCGACTCTTGCTATCCGCGACATTTGCTTTCCAAAGCAAAAACACACAAAGTCAGTTCACCGTATGACATTATCCCACTTCACAATAAAACTCGACTAAGGATACTTTAAGAATAGTGTCCTTTTGTTCAATGTGATCTCATGATTAAGTCACACTTGATACATTAAACGAACTAGTTATTCTAGGGACTTTATTAAACAAACATAATAAAGAAAAAGCCTTTTATTATTAACAAATAATTCGATACACGTACCAAAAGTATTGGCCTCTAGGGCTTACACCAACACGAAAAAGTCCCTAGAGTCTTAATTCCATCTTTCAGATATTTTAGAGGTTAAGATGACTGACTCATCGACCCATAATATTCTCAAGAGAAACCGGTATGTGTGTAGTATCGTGTAACAATTGTTATCAAGCCTACACTTGAACAGCCTCCACACTACGTCTTAAATAGGAAAAGAGGGGGTAAATGTTCTACGGTCCTCAGCTTCTCGGACCCATATTAGAGATAGTAATGCTAACCACAAATACTTGTGTGACATTTCCAAATCTAAAAGAGTCTGCACTAAGCAGATGGATCTCAAGCCAACTTGTTAAGGACTACTCCACACAAGTCGAACATGACTATATCATCCTCCTATCTTAAGTGCATCAAGTTCAGGTTAGAACTTATCTCACCACTCAGAGATCACCAAGCACAACAAGCAGATTATATCATACAAACAAATATACAAACAACACATATATACAATTATATACACACAAAAAAGTAGGCTAAACCCATTGGAGACTACTCCCCAGCAGAGTCACCACTTAATTTCTGTAGCGCCAAATTCAAGATGGTCAAGCTATTGACAAGCTAGATATCAAATAACAAGAGTCACCACCGCGCTTTTTATTGTTTCCAAGGGAAAAGGGAAAAAGTACGAAAAAAACCCAAAAGTAAGAAGTTTTCAAGTCAAAACTAATAAAATGTCAGAGATTACAAGTAAGGGGGTTGATTACACAGAGGGAAGGTGCTAGCATCCAAAGTAGTCCTAGGTACTCCTAGGGAGCCCTTTTTTGTGTGCATATGTGTTTTGTACAAAAATGTTGTTTACAAATAAATAGAGTGAGGGGATGAGAAAATAATTCATTAATTATATTTTTGTGTTTGACAAGACCTTCGGATTTGTGCCTACGTACCAACATAAAAATGAGGGATCAAAACCTCGTAGTTCGTGATACAAATTTCAAAGTGGATGCATTGCTTTTAACAAAATTAAGTTTGAAAGGCACAAAGGCCTGAAAATGGTTTGAATGAGTTAGTTCTTTTTGGCTTTTGAAAGTTTAGGTCAAGTATAATTAAGTTCAATTACAAGTTTGATTAAGAAAAGAAGTTTGAAAATGCAATGGCATAAACCCAAAGTTTTTAGTTTGCAAAGTGGTCAAAATTTAGAAAAATAACAAGTTCAAACAAAGAAGTTTTAAAAAGGGGGGAGAGATTTCGAAATTAAAGAAATGGGGAGGAGATGAAGAGACTAATCTTATGCACAAAATTAAAAGTTTAAGAGTTGAGAAGATCTGACCGATGGGTAGCAATCCTATAGGTAAGAATGCCATATAGAAACCCCAAATTCCCTTGGATATTAGAATCAAGCAACAAATAATGCATACAATATTAACTTGAAGAGAAAGGCATCAAATAAAGATAGCCACATCCAAGCTTAACCCTTCCATGATCTTTCTCCAAATTTTCCCATGTAGCATATGAATTCCATAATGCCATAAGTCACAGGTTCAAAATAACAGCTTCGCAATGATCATGTTGCAGATGAACTCAAAGGGATCTTAAATGGTGTATCAGATGAAGTTTCAGATTGCAATCACTTAGTTCCACAAAAGTTGGCATTGGCCAAGTCCTTTAGCATAGGGAGGTTGCCTAAATTCTAAGTCCAATTTGTCCAAGATCAAGTCAACAGTCCATACAAAAGTTTTTTTAGGGTTTTTGTTCTTATTATGTACATTAGTGGTCCAAGACCATACAAATAAACAAAATATACACAAGCAAGATATATCACAGAATATGGTCCAAATGGACAAAAGGGAAAATGACATTAACATAAACAATTAGAATGGTATGAATAATGACAAATGAATAGAACTTAAAAATTAAAGTGCATTAAAATAAAGGACTAGAAATTAAATGTTAGTTGTTAATGAGTTAGAAGTTAGTATTGTTTTGCTTTTGCTTTTCATTTTAAGTCATTCTTTCGAGAACACTCAACCCACTTATCACAAGCATGGATCCTTGAACCAAGACATCTTCCAAAGGAAGGAAAAAAGGCCAAGTTTCCACGCAATACCATGAAACAGGGGAGACTTACAATCTATCTAACTAGAATGCTATGCCTTTTTGTGTCACAAATTTAGCGTTATGTTAAGCAATCGTAATTGGACTTATGTAGAAGTCACAACTATTTAAGGCCGGGAAATAGAATTTTGGTGTTAATGCATGTTAGAGACATAGTATAATGGATTATGCTCATGAAATATACCACACATAAAAAGAATATGCAAAAGAGGTAGCCTAATCTCATCCATACTTATGTTGATTTTACAATCAACTAGCCTTAGGACTTAGGGATATCATAGGCCAAATGATATGAGTGCATAAAAATGGGAAATAGATGAAGAAGGAGGGGAATGGATCAAAACTCAAATTGGTCAAAGGAGGACTTTTACCAAATTAATATCATCCATTCATTTTGGGAGATGAAATGTACCTTCCATCAATCCCCTAAATCCAATGATATTAACTTTACAAAGTCCAATCAACCTTGACCAAGGCCCAACAACAAGAGTCAAACGTATACAAGTCATCACAATAGGTCAAGACAATTAATTGACATTTATTCAAATTAAAAATACTAAAATAAGGCATTTATATTAAATATGGTTTGTCAAATTCTTAAAACCTCATCAAAACACCAAAGAAATGGTCATGAGATTTATCATAGGTCAAATAAGGTCAAAGGACCTTGGAGAATTTTTTTTAGAATTTTTAAAGACTTAAAAGTATTTTTAAACAATTAAAAATAATCACAAAATCAATTAAATCATGAAAAATATTAATGATGTACCAAAAAATAATTTTAATTCAAAATATGAAAGAGGAAATTATTTGATTTTTTTTGTGAAACTCTCATATTTTTTGGATCTATATTAAAATTAATATGAATTAATGAAAATAAAAGGAATAAAAGAAAAATAAAAAATATCAAAAAATGTGGACCACTTGATCTCCCTCATTAATTGAGTTGGCAGATCATGTGGATCAGCGCGCGTGTTCCATGGTGCACCGCAGTCAACGCGGCATAGACTTGGTATTTAAAAGCAACGCACGAGATTAAAACATTTCAAACTCATCTAATGGCCCTGAACACTTCCAGCTCATCGCCGGAGCCAAAGGCCGATCATCTTCTCCGATGACCCTGGCCAGACTGGTTCTTTCATCACCATAACATAAATGAAAAAGGAGGACATGATCTGAAAGATAAAATGGTGTAGATCACGAATATCACCTCAATTTTAACTAACTTCACATATATAGAAAGATATGAGGAGTTGAATTTTGAGGTGTGTCAACTAAGTTGCTTCGATTTGACCTCTAAGCAACTCAATCTTCTTGCCTACATTGGTAGGACTTCAGACAACCAAAGATCCAAGAGAATTGATGAGAATTGAGTGAGAATTGAAGAGATGAAGTTTTCTGAAAATTACCTTCAATGTTGTGCAGAACTTGATGTTGCTTGCTTCAAACACGATCTGATCACACTTGAGAAGCTTGTAGGAAGTGATTAGCAAGGGTGCAAGGCTTTGGATCCTGGAGTTTTTGAATCTCCAACAGTTGAGATTCAAACTCAATTTTCAAATTGAAAATTCTCAGGTTTTCCTTTTGAATTAGAGGGTTTGAATCGGGGGGTTAAGCTGGCACGCAAGGTGTGTTTGAATTGAGCACATAGGTCATGTATTTATAGCATGAGGGAGTGGTATTTGCACACTTGAAATTTTGTCCAAATTTAGCAATGTGAATGGCACGAATGCATGGGCATGTACTGGCCCATGAGGCAATGCATTAAGGTCTAAAATCAATCATGTTGAAGTCTGAATGATGTTTAATTGGCAAGGCAATGTGAAATGAAGTTTGTACATTTGATTTCCTCCAATGATGCAGCTCCGTTAAATCCATGTGCAACCCTAGCAAACCTCATCCAAAATGCATGAACTTGGGTTCTTTGGAAAGCTTGGATCAAGGGAAACAAGTTTTATGTTGAACAATTTTTCATTTGGAGCTTGGATCATGGTGATGTTTGAGGTGGAAGTTTGGAAATTTCAACATGTTGAATTTTTTTCTAAGTGTCAAGCCATATATCTCAATATTCCACCTTGCTTAACTTTTTATGTGAGCTTTAAATGAGAACAGTGTCTTCATCAAAGTTGTAACTCTTTCAAATAACTTCAAAATGGTCACCAATTTCATATCATTTGGATTTAGAATGATAGAGTTATGCATTTTTGAAGTTTGGAAAAATCACTTGTTCAATGGTGTAGGTCAAAAATGACCTATTATGTATCCTCATATCACATTCTTATAAAGGTTGAATTAGCTCTCACTCCAAACATAAAAGTTGAAGTAGACATCTTGAATTTGATTGTGCAACTTGGAAATATTTCATCTTATAAAAATTGAGCAAGTTATGGCCTTAGGAAGTTGACTTTCAAATTAGGGTTTAGACAAAATGACCTATAATTTTTCAACATAGAAGATGTTTTTCAAGCAAACATAGCTCTAGGTCTCAACATGAAAGTTGTTTGGAATGTCATTTAGAGTAACGTTGCTCTTGGAATCATTTTCATATGGTGAAAGTTGTAGGAGATAGGGTCTAGGGAGACCCAGTTTTGATAAGATGAATTCATTTGGCCAACCACCATCAACCAACATGTTAACCTTCAATTCTCTTGACTTTATTGGCTCATGGTAGATCATATATGCATAAGATGATGAATTTTGAAGTGTCCCTTGAAAAATTTGATCAATTGGTGAGACAGCTTGTTCGAAAAGCTACTCAAGATACCCAGTCAAACTAGGGTTTCCAAAGCAAATCACCCACAAACTCTTGAAGAAAACTTGATCAATATGACATGTAGAGATCAATGGAACTAATATGTAATGATCATAACCACTCTTGGATCAATTCATGGTTGTGCTCTTTGTCACGAGGGTCTCAAACCCTAGATATAAACTTGATAAATAAATGGTGATCATGCCCTACCTACAAAAGAGTTAGGCAAATGCAAAGACATATTTTTGGTATTTTGGTTAGTAAAATGATAATATACAAGTATGATACAATCACATGGTGCTTGGTGATCTCTCCCAAAATAATCCCAATGAAAGAGGGGTAAGGAGGATGTCGGGGTATGATCCCATTGCTAATCAATATGATGAAATTGCATGAGGAATCTTAGGGTCAAAATTGGGGTCTTACACTATTATTTCCCATTCCCTTATTTGACCAATGAAATCTCTAATGTCTTAAGGCTAATTGGTTCATCAACGACCTTGTTGAAGATGAACCAATACAAGTATGATTGAGATAGGTTCATCCCTCTTGATCTTTTCTTTCAGTGTGTGGTATGTTTTAGGAGTTTGGCTCATCATACCAAATCTCTAACATGCATTAACACCTAAATTTTTATTGCCCAACCTAAGAAATTTGTGACTTCTATATAAGTCCAATAACGATTGCTTAATATAGAGCTAAATTTGACCCTAAAGGCATATCATTCTAGTAAGTCAGTTCGTAAGTCTCCCATTTTTCATGGTATTTATAGCGGTAAATTCATGACCGTCAAGCTATGGATAAGCTTAACGTCAATAAAACCAGAGTCGCCACCACACTTTTATTGTTTTCAAAGGAAAAGGGAAAAGTACGAACAAAACCCAAGGATAAGAAGTTTTCAAATCAAAACTAATAAAATGCTAGAGATTACAGGTAAGGGGGTTGGTTACACAGAGGGAAGGTGTTACCACCCAAAGTGTCATAGGTACTCCTAGGGAGCCCTTTTTTATGTGTGTATGTGTGTTTGGTATAAATTGATGTTTGAGAAAAATAGAGTGTGGGGATGAGAAAATAATTCATTGGTTATATTTTTGTGTTTGACAAGACCTTCGGAGTTGTGCCTACGTACCAATATAAAAATTAGGGATAAAACCTCGTAGTTCGTGGTATCAATTTTAAAATGAGTGGTATGTTTTTAATCAAAATTTAAGTTAAAAGAGGCACAAATGGCCCAAAAGTTTGAATGGGTGGTAATTATTTTTGTCTTTTGAAATTTTAAGTCAATATGATTAGATTTATTTACAAGTTTGATTTAAGAAAAGAGTTCGAAAATTCAATGGCATAAGACCAAAGTTTATATTTTGAAATAAGGTCTAAGTGTGAAATCACAAGAAAAGAAGGTTTTTGAAAAGTGGAGAAGATTTTGAAATTCAGGAAGTGGGAAAATATGAAGAGCCTAACCCTAAGCATAAAATTAGTAGTTAAGAGTTGCAAAGGTCTGACCAAATGGGATACAATCCAACAAACAAGAATGTCATATAGAAATCCCACTTTCCCTTTGGACCTTGAATCAAGCAATAATCAACAAGCAATTAGCAATATCAGACATCATGAAGATCAAGGCATCAAATAAAGATAGCCACATCCAAGCAAGCAACTCCATAGTTAGCAGTCTTCTTTGTCTTTTCATGTATTAGATGAAATACTCCTTGATTAACTTAGAATAAAGCATTAGACATAAGATCAAAATAGCATTTGTATCAAGACCATGTAGAACATAAGTTCAAGTAGATCCTAATACTTGCATCAGATGAAAGCTCAAATTACAATAACTTGGTTTCAGAATGTTGGCATTGGCCAAGTCCTTTTTGCACAGGAAAAGTTGCCTAATCCTAAGTCCAATAGTTCAGATCAAAGCTCAGCAATCCACTCAAACATTTTTAGGGTTTTTGTTGTTCATTAGGTATTTTAAGGTCCTAAGATCACAAGCACAAACAAAATACACAAACATATATATACAATCACAATATATGGCTCAAATAAGCAAAGGGAAAATGGCATAAAGATAAACAAATTAAATGATATATAAATGGCAATGAATGGCAAATGACTTGAAATTAAATTGCATAAAGTAAATGACTTGAAAGTAAATCAATATTAATAAGAATTAGTAAAATGTTAGTCAAGGTTAATTATATGTTAGTGGTGTTTTTCTATTTAATTGATTAAGTCATTCCTTGAAGAACGCTCAACCATCTACTCACGAGTATGGATATTTGAACCAAGACATCTTCCATAGGAAGGAAAAAAGGCCAAGTTTCCACACAATACCATGAAAGATGGGATACTTACAATCTCACTTACTAGAATGCTATACCTTTAGGGTCAAATTTAGCTCTATGTTAAGTAGTTGTAATTGGACTTCTGTAGAAGTCACAACTATTTGAGGTCGGACAATAAAAATTTAGGTATTAATGCATGTTAGAGATTTGGTATGATGAACCAAACTCCTAAAACATACCACACACTAAAAGAAAACATCAAAAGGGATCAACCTATCTCATCCATACTTTTATTGGTTCATCTGACACAAAGTCATTGGTGAACCAATTAGCCTTAGGATATTGAGATTTCATTGGTCAACGAAAGGGATGGGAAAGAATGGGAATGAAGATGAAAGAGGAGGGGAAATAAGAGAAACACAAATTGATCATGGAAGGAATTTTACCAAATTAAAATCATTCATTCATTTTGCGAGATGAAATGTACATTTCATCAATCCCCTAAATCCAATTATTTTAATCTAATAAAAGTCAAATCAACCTTGACCAAGGCCCAAACAAATAGTCAAACATCACAAGACCATAAAAATGGCTCAACATGATTTTTACACAATAAATCTATTAAAAATCAAATTAAAAAATGCATTAAAATTCAATTTAATTTGGTCAAAACCTAAAACCTCTTCAAAACACCAAATAAATGGCCTAGAGATTTATCATAGGTCAAACAAGGTTAAAGGACCTTAAACAAAAAATTCACAATTTTTAAAAAGTCAGAAGTATTTTTAAAAAATTATAAATATGCACAAAAACTTTTAATTCATGAAAAATATCAAAATTAATCCAAAAAATATTTTTAATTCAAAAAATGAAAGAGGAAAATATTTAGAGAATTTTGGTGAAAGTCCCATATTTTTTGGAAAATAAAATTAATATGAATTAAATAAAATAAAGCAATTAAATGAGAAATCAGAAAATACAAAAAAAACAAGGGCCACCAGATCTCCCTCATTAATTGAGGTGGCGGATCTGATGGCCAAGCGTGCGCTTCACACCATACACCTCAGTCAACGCGTCATAGGGATGCTAATCACAAGGAGCGCCCAGGATTAGAACATTTAAACAAGATCTGATGGTTACGAGACGTGATAACACACCACCTGAGCTAGGGTTCCGGTCTTCTTCTCCGATGGACATCACCGAACTGGTCCACCATCAACCATCACCAAAATAAAAAACATGGGCATGGATTCAAAGAAAAAATGCTCAGGAGCTCGAATATGGCCAAAAATTTCTCCAATTCCAAGTATATAAAAAGATACATGGATTTGAATTTTGAGGATCATGAACTGAGTTGCTTCGATTTCACCTCAAAGCAACTCAATCTTGAGAGAGAATCGAAGAGATGAGGTTTTTGAAATTTCACCTTCGAGTTGCTTCAAATTTTCTTGATCTTGATCTGGATTTGCTTGATTCCTCTTCCTCTTGCTTGCAGTGATCAATTGAAATGAAAAGGGAAATGATTTCTTGGAGTTTTAATTTTAAAATAGAAGGTGAAATTCAAACTCGATTTCAATTGAAATCTTCAAGAATTCTATGGACTGAAGGGTTTGGATTGTTCCGACAAAGCTTGGGCAAGGTGTTGATGAAGTTCTGAGCTCACAACACTTCTATTTATAGCCAAATCAAATGCTCTTTGCACACTTCCAATAAAGATCTAAAAATAGAAAATGCATCATGCAAGCTTGCATGGGCGTGTACAAAGCCCAAAGAATAATTGGAATAGGTCCAAAATATTGCACATGTGATGCTGAAAGCAATGCATTAAGCCATGCAATGTTGAAATGGAATTGAACATTAGAATCCTCCAAATGGTACCATGTATTGCACCCATGTACAAGTCCTTTAATATTGATCCAAATGAGATGATCTTGGACTTTTTGGAAAGGTTCGATGAAGGGAACAACTTTAATGTTGAACACTTTTCCATTTGAGGCTTGGATCATTATGAATTTTGAGGTGGAAGTTTGGAAAATCAAACATAGATGAAAATTTTCAAAGTACCAAGTCAAATGTTTACTTCTTCCACCTTGAATAAATTTTGTTATGGACTTCCAATGGAAAAACTTACTTCATCAAAGTTGTAGCTCTTTAAAACCTCTTCAATTTGGTCAGAAATATGACCTCATTTGGATTTGGAATGAAGGAGTTATGCATTTTAGAAGTTGAGTAAAATCACTTGTTCAATGGTAATGGCCCCAAATGACCTATAATGTTTCCTCTTGGCACATGCATTTGCAAGTTGAATTTGAACTTCTTCCAAACATAAAAGTTGAAGAGGACGTCTTGAATTTTATCATGGAATTTGAATGGCTTTCATATAACAAAAATGAGAAAGTTATGGTCTTGGGAAGTTGACCTCCTAACTAGGGTTCAAACAAAATGACATATAATCTTTCATCATAAAAAATGACTTTCCAAGCAAAACTAGCTCTAGACTTCAACATGAAAGTTGTTTGGAATGTCATTTTGAGTAGCTTTTATCTTGGAATAATTTTCATATGTGTAGCGGTAAATTCATGACCATTAACCTTTGGATAAACTAAGCGTCAATAAAACCAGAGTCGTCACCGCGCTTTTATTGTTTCCAAAGGAAAAGGGAAAAGTATGAACAAACAAAAGATAATAAGTTTTCAAATCAAAACTAATAAAATGCTAGAGATTACAGGTAATGGGGTTGGTTACAAAGAGGGAAGGTGTTAGCACCCAAAGTGTCATAGCTACTCCCAGGGAGCCCTTTTTTATGTGTGTATGTGTTTTTTGGTATAAAAGATGTGTGAAAAAAATAGAGTGTGGGGATGAAAAAAGAATTCATTGATTATACTTTTGTGTTTGACAAGACCTTCAGACTTGTGCCTACGTACCAACATAAAAATGAGGGATCAAAACCTCGTAGTTCCTGGTATCAATTTCAAAATGAGTGGGTTGTTTTTAATCAAAAGTTAAGTTTAAAAGAGACACAAAGGGGCCAAAGGTTTGAATGAGTGTTAGTTATTTTTTTCTTTTGAAATTTTAAGTCAATGTGATTAGATTCATTTACATGTTTGATTTAAGAAAAGAGTTTAAAAATGCAATGACATAAGACAAAAGTTTCTAATTTGCAATGAAGTATAAGTTTTGAAATCACAAGCAAAGAATTTTTTTGAAAAGGGGAATAGATTTTGGAATTTAAGAAGTGGGAGGATATGAAGAGACTAATTCTAAGTCTAAAATTAAAATCTAAGAGTTGAAAAGATCTGACCAATGGGATGCAATCCAGTAGACAAGAATATCATATAGAAAACCCATTTTCCCTTTGTACTCATAATCAGCAAGCAATTAGCAATATGAAGAGCAAGGCATCAAATAAAGATGGCCATATCCAAGCACACAAATCCATAGCTAACATTCTTCTTTGTCTTCTCATGTATCAGAAATACTTCTTGATTTTTGCTCAGAATAAGACATTAGGCATGAGATCAAAGTAACAGTTGCATCAAAACCATGTAACAGATGAATTCATGTGGATCCTAATACTTGCATAAGATGAAACGTCAAACAACAATAAATTGGTCTCATAAAAGTTGGCATTGGCCAAATCCTTTTGCATATGGAGTGTTGCCTAATCCGAAGTCCAAAAATGAGAAAGTCCACACAAATATTTTTTAGGGTTTTTGTTATTTATTAAGTATTTTAAGGTCCTAAGACCACAAACACAAACAAAATACACAAACAAATATATACGATCATAATATATGGCTCAAATGAGCAAAGTGAAAATGGCATAAACATAAACAAGTTAAATGATATGGAAATGATAGATGAATGGTAAATGACTTGAATTTAAATTGCATGAAGTAAATGACTTGAAAATAAAAGTAATATTAATACAAGTTAGTCAAATGTTAATTAATTAGATGTTAGTGATGTTTTGCTTTTCAATTGATTAAGTCATTCTTTGGAGAACACTCAACCATCTATTCACAAGCAGGGATCCTTGAACCAAGACATCTTTCAAAGGAATGAAAAAAGGCCAAGTTTCCACACAATACCATGAAATATGGGATACTTACAATCTCACTTACTAGAATGCTATGCCTTTAGGGTCAAATTTAGCTCTATGTTAACCAATCGTAATTGGACTTATGTAGAAGTCACAACTATCTGAGGTCGGACAATAAAAATTTAGGTGTTAATGCATGTTAGAGATTTAGTATAATGGGCCAAACTCCTAAAACATACCACACACTAAAAGAAAAAGATAAAAAAGACGGACCTATCTCATCCATACTTGTATTGGTTCATCTAACACAAGGCTATTGATGAACCAATTAGCCTTAGGATGTTGAGATTTCATTGGTCAATGAAAAGGATGGGAAAAAAGGGATTGAAGATGAAGAGGGGGGGGGGGGGGGGGGAGATGAGAGAAACACAAATTGGTCATGGGAGGAATTTTATCAAATTAAAATCATTCATTCGTTTTGTGAGATGAAATGTACATTTCATCAATCCCTTAAATCCAATGATTTTAACATAACAAAAGTAAAATCAATCTTGACCAGGGCCCAAACACATAGTCAAACATCACAAGTAAATAAAAATGGCTCAACATAACTTCTATACAACTAATCAATTAAAAATCAAATTAAAAATGCATTTTAAATAAATTTAGTTTGGTCAAAACCTAAAACCTCTTCAAAACACCAAATAAATGGCCAAGAGATTTATCCATAGTCAAACAAGGTCAAAGGACCTTAAATAAAAAATTTCATGATTTTTGAAAAGTTAGACGTATTTTTAAACAATTACAAATATGCACAAAAACAATTAATTCATGAAAAATATCAAAATTAATCCAAAAAATAATTTTAATTCAGAAAATAAAAGAGAAAAATATTTAAAGATTTTTTGGTGAAAGTCCCATATTTTTTGGATTAAAAATGAAATTAATATGAATTAATCAAAATAAGTGGATTAAATGAAAAAAATCAGAAAAAACAATAAGACAAGGGCCATCAGATCTCCCTCATTAGTCGAGGTGGCAGATCTGATGGCCACACGTGCGTGTTCCACCATACACCTTGTTCAATGCGTTGTACCCATGGTAATCATAATGCACGCTTGAGATTAAAACATTTGAAAATCAAATCAGATGGCTTGGACTTTGTCAACGCACCACCGGAGCCCTAACTCCGATCATCTTCTCCGGTGATCACCACCGGTTTGGTTCAAGCTCAACTTTATGAAAAATGAGAAGTGAACACACTAATTTGAAGGAAAAAACCTCAGGAGCACAAATCTGGCCTCAATTTTCTCCAATTCCAAGTATATAAAAAGATACAGGGATTTGAATTTTGAGGATCATGAACTGATTTGCTTCCATTTGACCTAAAAGCAACCCAATGTTGTTGCCTACATTGGTAGAACTTCAGCCAACCAAAAATCACAAAGAATGGTGAATATTTGATAGAGAATCAAAGAGATGAAGTTTCTGAAAAATCACCTTCGTGTTGATTCAATTTCACTTGATCTTGATCTAGATTTTCTTGTTTTCTCTTCTTCTTGCTTGCAGAAACCAATTGTGATGAAAAGGGAAGTGAATTTCTGGAGTTTGAACTTCCAAACAAAAGATGAAGTTCAAGCTCGAATTCAAAAGAAAACTTCAGAAATTATATGCAATGGAGGGTATGGATTGGTATGGCAAAGCTTGGGCAAGGTGTTTATGAAGTTATGATCACATTGCTTATCTATTTATAGCCAATGCATGTGTTGTTTACACACTTCTATTCCAAAGTTCAAAAATAGCAAGTTTCTTCATGAGCTATCATGGGTGTGCACAAAGCCCAAACAATCATTTGCTAAGGTCCAAAATCATGCATAGGTCACGCTGAAAGTGTTGCATTAAGCCATGCATTGCTGAATTGAATTGGATCATGAAATTCTTCCAAATGGTAACTCACATTGCACCCATGCGCAAGTCCTTCAATTTTTATCCAAATGGGATGATTTTGGAGTTTCTGGAAAGGTAAGACCTAGGGAAACAACCTTCATGTTGAACACTTTTTCATTTGAATCTTGGATTATGATGAATTTTGAGGTGGAAGTTTGGGAAATCAAACATATATTTGAAAATTTTCTAAGTCCCAACTCAAATGTTCACTTTTTCCACCTTGAATAACGTTTTCTATTGATTTCAAATGAAAAAGGTTCCTTCATCAAAGTTTTATCTATTTCAATCCTATTCAATTTGGTCACAAATTTAACCTCATTTGGATTTGACATGAAAGAGTTATGCATTTTAGAAGTTGAGAAAAACCACTTGTTCAATGGTAATGGTCCAAAGTGACCTATAATGTTTCCTCTTGGAACATTTATTTTCGAGTTGAATTTGAACTTCCTATAAACATAAAAGTTTAAGTAGACATCTTTAATTTGATAATGGAATTTTAATGGATTTCATCTCATAAAAATTGAGCAAGTTATTATGGTCTTGGTAATTTGACCTCCAAACTAGGGTTCTAACAAAATGACATATAATCTTTCACCATAAAAAATTACTTTCCAAGAAAAAATAGCTCTTGACCTCAACATAAAATTTGTTAGGAATGTCATTTTGAGTAACGTTTCTCTTGGAATCATTTTCATATGACAAAAATTGTAGGAGATAGGGTCTAGGGATCCCAGTTTTGACCAGTTGAGTTTCTCTGGTCAACCACCATGAACCAACTTGCTAGCTTGATATTCTCTTGACTTTTGGGACTCATGGAGGATCAGATATGTATAAGATTATGTAATATGAAGTATACCTTAAAATATTTGATCAAATATTGAAGAAACTTATTGAGGAAGTAACACAAGATACCCAGATGAGTTGGGGTTTCCAAGGCAAACAATCTCCAAACTCATGATAAATTCTTGATCAAAATGACATGTGAAGATCACGGGGATCCATATATGATGTCTAGAGCCAATGTGAACCATTTCTTAATTGAACTTCTTGCATTAAGGGTCTTAAACCCTAGATATGCGCTTTATGGAGGATAAGTGAGCACACACACTAGCTACAAAAGAGTACAAATATACATTGAAATATTTTTGGTATTTTGGTTAGTAAATAATGAAAACAAAGTATGATACAATCAAAAGTGCTTGGTGATCTCTCCCAATGCAAACCCAATGAATGAGGGGTAAGGAGGATGCCAAAGTGTGATCCCAAAGCTAATGCATATGATGAGATAACATGAGGGATCTTAGGGTCAAAATTAGGGTCTTACAGCTGCCCCTATTTAAGGACATTCTAATTGAGGAGGTGAAGGTTAAAATCATCGTATCATTCAGTAGAATGGACTTAAATAACAACATATAGAAACAAATTTTGGTCCCTAAGAGACCTCATGATGCATATGATATGAATGTTAAAAAGAGTTTTTATGGGGAAAATATTCTTACTTTGGAAAAGAATCCGGAGAGACTGAAAGTCCAAAGGAGCATAATGCATTCCATAAGGAAAACATACGGGGGAGACAGAGACTCTGGGGAATAAAAGTTATACATAGGACATGCTACGACTTGAAAAGTGCTTGAGCCACGAGGGGAATTTCCATGAAAATAAATCAATGGAAAGACTCGGTCGGGGATAAAGGAGAATCTGCAGGGGGAAACAGCTAGATCAGAACAAACTGAAATACCTGAAGCAAACTCAACTGGGGAAGAATGAACTTCAACACAGGAGTACCAGAATTAACATTACCTATTACCAACTACTACGTAGGAAGATAATGTATCTGACAGAGAGGCATCCGTTACCGGTAAGAGTAAACATATCAAGAATGGCTCGCTGAGGGAAACAGAAAGTGTATTCATTACCAGTTACTGGGTAGGAAACAACCTGCTGGGGAAACATCAAATAGGATTTACAACTACCGGTTACTGGGCAGAAAACCCGTCATCGGATAGGATGAACATATCAAGGATTAACTCTCTGGAGAATGAAATAGGGATTACAACTACCTTTTTATTGGGTAGAAAACTGCGAAGAGGAGAAAACCCGTCATCGGTTAGGATGAACATATCAAGGATTAACTCTCTAAGGAAACGTGAAAACGAATCCGCTGGGAAAAATAGGAAGCAAATTACTTTTATGAGGTATTGGGTAAAAATACTTGCAAAACGAAAATAATATTACCAGTTACTGGGTGATAGAATTTCGGGGGATAAAAAACTATTTGTCTAGGTAAGAGCTAGAAAGGAACGGTCAAAGAAAGACTCGGCCCAATGAGGATATAACTCAGGGGGAGTCACTCCGTCCAGATAATCAACTAGGGAGGAAACTAAAATAATAATCATCCACGAGGCAATAACTCAGTGGAGAATGAGAAAGGTTAAATTCTTTCTGCTTAAGAGTGCTGACACTCTACAATTGAGGGAGGACTGATGCACCGAATCACACGGAGAAACCCATAGCAAAGGATTGGAAACTAAGTAATTAGATTCAATAGATAGAATGATGAAATATCTGATGTATGAATGTATATGTATATATGATTGATGATTACACTGACAAAACAATCACAAAGGATACAACTGTTGCTGATCTGAATCATCGCTGCAACACTCGGCTAATCTCGACAGGGTGGAAGCATCGACTGGAGAAAAACTGGGGATGAATATAAGTCATCCATCTCTGAATATCTCAAATCCTGCTGAGGAAGGAGAAAAGGTCTGCTGAGGACCTGAATCATCAACTATGCAAGGAATTTTAGGTCAACACCATACCAAATGGGAGACAACCTTACAGAGGACCAAAAAAAACTGCTCAAGAATCAATGATGATAGGGATCAAGAGTGAACTCCAGTGGGGAATTGCGGGAAACAAAACTCTGTGCTAGATATATGCAAACCATTGAGAATATGCGCCTACAACTCAGATGGGGGTGTTGTTACAAACTCAGCTGGGAAAAATGACTTGTCGTTGGGGAGGAAAAAAGTGACCAAACCAACTACTTGGAGAAGACCAACAATGCTTTGCACTTCAGAGCTTACTTGTTCTCAGACCGCTGTTGACACTCCTTACTGAAATCGATTGCTTTTAAAAGTAATTGCTTTTATTATTTTAAGAAAAATGATTTTTATTATTTCAAAATTATCATCATAAAAATTCAATTCTATTTAGCCAAAAAAATAAATAAGAGTAGAAACAATTGGATAAAAATCTCGACTTTATTTAATAGAATGGTAGTCTGTAAATGACAAGACTCCTCAAATCTTTACAAAAGTTGAAAAATGGTAATTTACATGGAAAAGGGCTACATTGAATACAATGATCACTAATCCTTCTACCAACATCAATATCCACTGTGCTCTTGGCTTCGGTTTAGGATGATGAATCAGAGTTGACTGTTTTGCTCAAAATTGCTATTAAGACCGGAGATCAATCGAATGCAGTTACTTGCCATAATCCCTAATTTTTTCCTAGATTTCCCCAAGGTTGGGTACTCAATCTACCGGGACAAATTTTCTGTTTTATGTCTCTAATTTTCGCCTGGATCGTCCTTTTGGGTTTTCAATCCACCGAGACACTCATTTTTGCCTAAGCCTCCCTTCCAGGTTTTCAAATTAGCGAGATGTTCTTTTCTTTTTACGTGAAGTATTTCTTGACTGCATCGACATTCATAGAACGAGGGAACTTTTCACCATCCATAGTTGTAAGAATCAAAACACCTAATGAAAAGGCTCTCTTAACAACATATGGGCCTTCATAATTAGGAGTCCATTTTCCCCTAGCATTAGGTTTAAAAGATAGAATCTTCTTAAGATGATCATATCTGGTTTGGCACCATTCAACTTCAGTTAACTTGGCATCCATCAAAACACACAATGATGGGATCTCAACCTCTATTGGGAGTACAACTTCCATACCATAAACAAGTGAGAAAGAGGTTTCCCCTGTTGAAAAGCGGATGGATGTACGGTACCCATGCAAAGCAAATGGTAGCATCTCATGCCAATCCTTGTAAGTCACAACCATCTTCTGAATGATCTTCTTGATGTTCTTATTTGCAGCTTCAACAACCCGATTCATCTTTGGTCTGTAGGGAGAAGAATTATGATGTGCAATCTTGAAGTCTTTGCAAAGCGCTTCCACCATATTATTGTTCAATTTTGATCCATTATCAGTAATAATCTTACTTGGCACACCATAACGGCATATAATTTGATTCTTGATAAACCTCACAACAACTTGCTTGGTTACATTTGCATATGATTCCGCTTCAACCCATTTTGTGAAATAGTCAATAGCCACCAGAATGAAACGATGTTCGTTTGAAGATTTGGGCTCAATCATGCCAATCATATCAATTCCCCACCTGGAGAAATATCATGGAGAGGAAATGACATTCAACAGTGTCGGAGGAACGTAAATCTTATTTGCATAAATTTGACACTTGTGGCATTTCTTCACAAACTTGCAACAATCAGATTCCATTGTCAGCCAATAGTAACCTGCTCTCAACATATTCTTATCCATAATGTGTCCATTGCAATGAGTACCAAAGGAACCTTCATGAACCTGAGTCATCAATAAGTATGCTTCGTATCTATCCACGCATCTGAGCAAAATTATATCGAAGTTTCTCTTGTAAAGCACATCACCATTCAGATAGAAGTTGCCAGCTAATCTTCTCAAGGTCTTCTTATCTTTCAAAGATACCCCAGGCGGATAAATATGACTTTGGAGGAAACTCTTGATATCAAAATACCACGGATTCTCATCTTTGACCTCTTCAATAGTAAATACATGAGCTGGCCTATCAATATGCATCACAGTCGAATTGGGAACTTCATTTAAGAATTTCACCATAAATATTGAAGCCAACGTTGCAAGAGCATCTGCCATCCGGTTTTCATCTCGAGGGATATGATGAAACTCAACCTTTGTAAAGAAATTTAAAATACTCCTCGCATAATCTCTATATGGTATCAAACCGGGTTGATTTGTCTCCCATTCACCTTTCATCTAATTCACAACCAAAGCTAAATCTCCATTGACGTCAAGATATTTGATTATGAGATCAATGGCCTCTTTAAGCCCCATAATGCAAGCTTCATACTCAACCATGTTATTTGTATATTTGAAAGTTAATCTTGTAGTATACGAAAAATGAGTGCCTTGAGGAGTTATAATCACTACCCCAATGCCATTACCATACTAATTAACAGCTCCATCAAATACCATGCCCCAACGGGAACCAGGTTTTGGTCCTTCTTTAAGCAATGGTTCATCACAATCTTTCATTTTCAAGTACAAGATCTCTTCGTCAGGAAAATCACACTGTACTGACAAATTGTCTTCAATCGGTTGGTGATCCAAATGGCTAGCTAAGACACTACCTTTGATAGCTTTTTGAGATCGGTATTCAATATCATACTCGGATAGCAACATATGCCAACGGGCAATCCTCCTGGTTAAAGAAGGCTTCTCAAAAATATACTTGATCGGGTCCATTTTGGATATCAACCAAGTAGTATGATTCAACATATATTGGCGCAGACGCTTAGCAGCCCAAGCCAATACGCAACAAGTCTTTTCAAGCATAGAAAACTGAGTCTCACAGTCGATGAATTTCTGACTGAGATATTAAATTGCATATTCTTTCTTTCCAGTTTCATCTTGCTGACCAAGAACACAACCCATACTTTCATCAAGTACAGTCAAATACATGATCAACGGTCTTCCTTCAATAGGTGGAGACAAGATCGAAGGCTCAAGCACATACTCTTTGATACTGTCAAAAGCCTTCTGGAAATATTTGGTCAAATCACAAGACTGATCTTTCCGAAGAAGATTGAATATAGGCGCAAACGTGGAAGTCATATGCGATATAAATCTTGAGATGCAATTCAAGCGGCCGAGAAAACCCCTGACTTGCTTCTCAGTTTTGGGTGCAGGCATTTCTTGTATTGCTTTGACCTTGGCAGGATCAACTTCAATACCCTTCTCTCTAATAATGAATCCCAACAACTTACTAGAACGAACACCAAATGTACACTTATTGGGATTGAAGGGGAGTTTGTACTTCCTCAAACGCTGGAATAGCGTCAACAAATGCTCAACATGTTCTTCTTCATCACTCGATTTAGCAATCATATTATCAACATGGACTTCGATCTCTTTATGCATCATATCATGAAAAAGATTGGTCATAGCTCTCTGGTATGTTGCACCAGCATTCTTTAAACCGAAAGGCATCACTCTATAATAGAATGTTCCCTGGGGCGTATCGAATGTTGTCTTCTCCATATATTCAGGTTCCATCTTGATTTGATTATAATCGGAAAATCCATCCATAAACGAAAAGACTTTGACTTTAGCTCTATTTTCTACCAACATATCAATGTGTGGCAGAGGGAAATCATCTGTCGGACTAGCTTTGTTCAAATCTCTATAATCGGAACACATACAAACTTTTCCATCCTTCTTCAGAACATGCACAATATTGGCCACCCACTGCAGATACTCAGCGGTAACAAGAAAACCAACATCAATCTATTTATGCACTTCTTCTTTGATCTTCATTGCCATATCAGGATGAGTTCTCCTTAACTTCTTCTTGACTAGGAGGCATTCTGGATTCAACGTTAATCTATGCTCCACAATCTCAGATCCCAAACCAGGCATGTCTTGATAGGACCAAGAAAACACATATGAATACTCTCGAAGAAGATCAATCAACCCCTTCTTAACTTCTAGACACATCTGAGACCCAATCTTAACTTCCTTCACATCATTTACGGAACCCAAGTTGACTAGCTTAGTCTGTTCTACGAACAACTGAGTGGCTTTTTCCTCATGCTCAAGTAAACGAGATAATTCATCAAACACTTCTTTATTAGTCTCTTCCTCAGCCTCAAACACAGGGAAATCAAAGTTTGGAGAGGGAGTAGGATCATTGTATTCAATGGGTTTGGGAACCAACCTGCATAATGATTTGATATTTTGATTTTAGAGAAGTGAATTGTGACCAAATATTATGCAGATGGATAGTTATTATTTATTTATGGTTTTTTGTGATTACCATTTTCAGAAAGGAAAAAGGTAAAAATAAAACATCATAGACGTGGATGAATAGAATTGCATTTTATTAATGATAATTGAAAATGCCTAACAATGTTCACCTCTCCCTTAGGCATAAGAGAAGGAATTTTCTTAAAACATGAAAACAAATTACTTAGAGCGGTGAACGACAACAGGGTCATCAACAATAATCCAATTATTGCAAATCTCTCCATGCGTTACAAAGTTGGCGCAGTCTTCATCTTCATCAACTTCGATCACAGCAGCTGAGTGTTGTTCATTACCATGGATGAACCCTCCACTGCGAAAACTTGGTTGTACTTCTTCAGATTTAAAGTTGAACGCCCTTGTTGAAATCCAAACCCGACCCTATTCTTGTTCTCGGAAACTTCTACCATGCGGCTCCACTAATTAGTGCAGCCAGCCTCAATAGCTTTCTGAGCATCCTTGAAAGAAGACATGGGTGCCCCAACTTTCTTCACTTCAGGAATAAAGAAGGCATGGAATGGAGTTCCAACCTCCTCCTCAGCTCCAACATATGAAAAGGATGACAAATGGCTCACTAAAAGCGCTTTCTCTCCACCAAAAATGACAAGCTTGTCGTTCTTCACAAATTTAAGCTTTTGGTGTAGAGTAGATGTTACATCTCCAGCTTCATGAATCCACGACCTTCCCAATAAACAGCTATAGGCCGGGTGGATACGCATTACTTGGAAAGTAATCTAAAAATCACTCGGACCTATCTTGACTGGAAGGTCCACTTCTCCAATGATGATTTTGCGAGAACCATCAAACACTTTGACAATTACGCCACTATACCTCATAGGGGCGCCTTGATGGGAAAGTCTAGACATAGTTGATTTCGGGAGTACATTCAAGGATGAATGAGTATCAACCAACACATTAGACAATGCATCCTCCTTGCAGTTCATCGAAACTTGTAGTGCCAAATTATGATTCCTACCTTCCTCAAGAAGCGCTTCATCGCAAAAACTAAAATTATTGCTAGAAGTAATGTTAGCGACAATGTGGTCAAACTGATCCACCGTCACATCATGCTCAACGTAGGCTTGCTCTAGTACTTTTTGCAATGCTTCTCTATGTGCTTCAGATTCATCAATAGAGACAACACTAAAATCTTTGACGAAGTTTGGAGCAACTGCTCCACCACATTGAACTCATTCCTCTTGATTAATCTTAATACCTCATCCTCATCATTAGTATCCAGATTCCTGGATTCACTAGTATGACACACTGGAGTACTAACTGGATTCACCATTGACATATCCACCTTCTTATTGATTGAAACACCCTCTACCTCCTTCGGAAAGACCGGACCGAAGACACGACCGCCACAGGTCACCTTTGCAATATCAGCTATATTCACCATAGAATTTTCCACAGGAAACAAAACCTCTTGACCATTCTCCACCATTATGGAAAATTACTTTTAAGGAACAACTTTATCGGATGCATAAGGGACAGGGCCCGCCAACCGTATAACCAACGGAGATATCAATCTACTGATGTTGTTGTTCTTGCTACTGCTACTATCAAATTGCATTACTACCCGCTCAGGGGTCTTGAACACTGGCACTATCACATTGATATCATCTATATCCCTCGACTGACAAATCTGGATAAGCCTTTCATTCATCTACCTCAAAATATCCCTATTGACAATGACACATCCTCGAGGGTTTACACTGCATATCACACAACCATCACGATCATGCTCACAATCACTGACTAAACAAATATCTCTATGAATTGCAACCAAAGACTGTCTGATATGGCGAAGATCATAAATGTTATACTCTCCAGGACAACCATCTACCATGTTGACTGAAGCATTACCTTGAGCAGGCAACATAATGACTTTCATATTCGACGCACGATCCTAAAAGGACACCATTCCACTATTCATAAGCTTTTGTACTTCGTACTTCAACGGGTAGCAGTTCTCAATGTTGTGGCTAAGAGCTCCCTGGGGAAAGGCGCAACGGAGTTCAGGTTTGAACCATCATGGTAGTGGCTCTGGAATTTGAGGTGGATTTCTTGGTTGGAGTAGGTTCTTGAGAACCAAAGATGGATACATTTCGGCATACGACATATGAATATGGTAAAAAGAGACTTTCTTCCTCTCGAAGTTCTGTTGTTGATTATTGTTGTTGTTGTTGTTGGTTCTTTGTTGCGGTTGTTGTTGACGTTGTTGTTGTTGAATTGGAATTGATTTTATTGTTGGAATTGTTGGAAAACACTGGAATTACTGATGAAAGTTAATGTTGATGCTGACGCGGTTGAGGATTTCTTCTGACATGAGGCCTCCTCTGACTCCCCATAGATACTGAATTGGCCTCCACTTCCTACCTTTTGGCAAAACCACTTCCATACTTCTTACTGGACGACACTTCTTCCTTAAACAAACATCCTTCACAAACTCCCTACTCTACCCTTATCCCCATATTTACCATTTCGGTAAAGTCGTTGGGGCACTGGCAATCATTCTTTCGTAATAAAATGAACTTAAGGTCTTCAGGAAAATCTTCGTCATCTACTTCTCTTCCAATGGAGGATTAATCTGAGCAATAAGTTATCTCCATCTTTGAACATACTCTTTAAACATCTCTTTATCCTTCTGAGACATAGACCTTAGTTGGTCTCTATCAGGCTCCATATCCACACTATACTTGTACTGCTTCACAAACGGTTCACCCAAATCGTTGAACCTACGAACACTTGCACTGTCTAGCCCCATATACCATCTCAGAGAAGCATCGGTCAAACTGTCTTGGAAGTAGAAAATTAGTAACTGATCATTATCAGTTTGTGTTGACATCTTCCTGGAGTACATAACAAGGTGACTAAGTGGACAAGTATTTCCCTTATACTTTTATGAGTCAGGAACTTTGAACTTCATCAAGATCTTTACATTCGGTACCAAGCAGAGTTCAACAACACTCTTCATAAACAGGTCTTTTCCTCTCAATGTTTTTAACTCCTTTAGCAGCTCAAGGAATTGATCCTTCATTTCATCCATCTTCTCATAAACATCTGGGCCCTCAGACGGCTCAGAATGGTAGATGGTGTCCTTAACAAGAGGCAAGGTATGAACAACAAGAGGTGGCACAGACATGACCGAGCTAGATGCCGACATAGAAGCAAAGGTAGGTGCAAACCCTTCAGGCATGAAATTTGGTGGCATCCCCCACGGGAATCCAGCAGGCATAGATGGACAAGATTGAGTAGCAGCAACAGGAATGGTCGAGGTAGCAACCTCGAAGATGACAGTCCTCTGGGGAGGAGTTGCAGGAGTTGGTGTAGCGGTAATTTCATGATCATCAAGCTATGGATAAGTGTTAGATGCCCAAAAGTACTTATTTGAGCTATCATATGTGGGCATCTTTCACTCTTTTTCCTTGCTAAAATTGTCAAAACCACATTTGTTTTACATAGAATGCATTACATTGATAAACAAGCTTGGTGCCTTTGATTTGTGTGTTATTGTGCAGGAAAAAGGCATGAACTAATTGAAAATGAAGACACAAGAAAATTGGCAAAGGAACCAAAGAATACAAGCATTTCATCAGCCTGCTCGCTAGGCAAGGCTGAGGCGAAGCACTGCTTCGCTAGGCGAGCTCCAGGCGAAAAGCTCCAGTAAATTGTCAAATTAATTCGCCAGGCGAGCTGAAGGCGAAGGTGGTGGCGAGGTTGTTCTGTTTTGGTGAAAAGCGCAGCCAGCACTCACTCGCTAGGCGAAGCTCTAGCGAGTCCCCAGTGAGCATTCCAGTAGCAAAACCTCTCAACCTCGCTGGGGCGAAGGTTGAAGCGTGTCCTTCGCTAGGCGAAGGTATGTTCGCTAGGCGAACATGACAGTTCAGCAGACCCTGTTTTCTCTGGGCGCAGGGGCCTTATGTGCCCATTTTAGACCCTCGCTAGGCGAGCCATTCTGCTCGCCTAGCGAACATGACTGCCCAGCAGAGGTCTATAAGTAACAGGTGCCACTTTTGAGCACCAGACCTCATTTTTACCAACTTTTTCCACTTTTGTACTTTCTTCTAGATATTTTTGCAGCATTGTTCTTGGGAGCTTTTGTGCCCTAAATTTCATTTCTCTTCATCTTGTAACCATCTTCCACAAAAAGAAGGTGGATTCCCATCCAATCTCGATTATTCGACTTGGATGTTGATCAACCCTCTTCCGAAACTTGCCGACCAAGCTACCATGAAAATGAGTAGCTAAGTCCTCCATTTGTCAAGGTTAGATGTAGGTGATTACTAGCTTTGTGTGTAAATGTAAGGATCTTAATGTGTAAACTCTTTAATGGTAAGTATATGATGAAAACTTTGTTTCTATTTAAAACTCTTTGTGTTGGTTTATGATCGAGAGATGTTTACCAACTCTTGACCTAGGTTTTCATCCAATCTTGTTTGTTAGCTAGAGATAGTAATGAATGATGTTGTTCACCATAAGGTTGAACTAAAAAGTTGTCATTTTGATAGATTGTGTTCGAGAGAAACAATGGATCAAAATGGCAAAACTCACAATGGGTGTTCGAGAGAAACGCATTGGGAGGACCTTGTGAAATAATTTATCATCTAAAGGAGTTTATACCATTGTTGACCGAACAAATACATGCAAAGTGATCATCGAACCCTAACTTTGGCAATATTTCTCATCCATTTAAACCAAAACTTTTACCGCAATTAATTACCTTTTTATGCAAGATAACGTGAGAACAAACCAAAACCCTATTGTTACTTAAGCTAGAAGTAATACAACCATCGAACGGCGGTGATATCTTACAATCCCTGTGGATACGATAACAAAAACCCGACACTAAAATATACATTCAACAAAATGGCGCCGTTGCCGGGGATTTAGGTTTATTTTAGGTTTTGCATGCAATTAGGTAATCCTCAATAGCATAGAACGATTAATTGCTTGAGATATCATTAGGTTCTGATGTGGGAACCATTTGAGTACGGGTTTTGGGGGAGAATCTCTGAACTTGCTGAAAAACCCCAAAACCCGTAAGGTTCGCTAGCACTCGCTAGGCGAGCCTGGGGCGAGCGTTCGCTGCCACTTCGCTAGGCGAAGCAGCAGCGAGCATGGCAGTCTTTTAAATTATGCTTTGATGTCTAATCTGTTTGTTTGGTGTGTTGTTTCCTCTCATGTTTTGCAGAATGGAGTCAAGGTCTGGAGCGGCTAAGAAAAGAAAGGGAGCGACTACTTCCCGGACCGTGCCTATCCAGTTTGACCAAGATAAGTTTGTCGGCCCGAAGCAGGCCGCCAGATACATTTCTATGGAGAAGCGAAAAATACTTCCAGAAAAGCGATTTCTGATCAACCCACAGGGCACTTACAGAAACTTTGTCGGGTTGATTGACGCGAAGAAGTGGGATAGGTTGATAAATCCCTTAGAGCATTACGACATAGCTACAGTGCGGGAGTTTTATGCTAACGCACTGGCCGACGACGACGAGCCCTTTAATTGGGTATCTAAAGTGGTCGGGCGTCCAATTCCATTTGATCGGGATGCTATCAGCCGAATCCTTGGGGAACCGCTCCAGCTGGAAGCTGACCAGAGAGACCAATACCACACCGACCTTAGGCTTCACCGAGATGTTCCTGCCATTACTGCCGCCCTGCTTTTACCAGGGAAATCTGTTGAGCTGAACCCATCTGGGGTTCCAATGAGGTATCACCGGGAGGACATGACTCCCATGGCTCAACTGATTTTGCTCTTGGTTTTGACCAACATCCAGCCTAAATCCCACACCTCTACTGTGCCGATCCCTGTGGCACATTTGGTCCATTCCATCATCACCAATGTCGATATCGATGTGGCGAGGATCATCGCAAATGAGCTGAAGTCCGTGGTCGAGAGCGGGCTTAAGTCGGGGGCTCGTGTTAATTGTCCCCTAGCTTTCCCGTGTTTGATCATGAGTTTATGCATTCAGGCAAGGGTGAGACTTCCGTCTCGTGGGCAGGTAAGGATCCCGTCACCTATCGATGATCGGTATGTGGCTAAATATTGTAGACCAAAGACTACCGGTGGCAGTGCAGCCTCAGGAAGTACTCGGGCTTCTGATGGTACTCCTAGGCTAGATTCGTACCTGCGGGCTGTATGTGACTACAGTGTTGAGTGGATGGCGGCATCCCAGAGAGCTATGATTGATATGCACGACTCTATGCAGCGTTTGCAGCTGCAGGGTAGTGGTGCTCATGCTTTGATGACACGGGAGCAGTTTCTGCTCAACGCCAACTGGCCCGTGGACACGCCAGTGTATAGTGAGGGAGTGGGCGCTGATGCTGATGATGATGATGATGTTGATGATGAGGCTACCGGTTCTGATGCCGGTAGTGAGAAGGAGTCCTGAGCCCTTAGTGGGTTAAGTTTTTGTATTTTTTCAGTTTTTATGTCATTTCTATTTGTATTTTCGGATTTTGTATCTTGATTTTGGTGTTGTACTATTGGGGTGTTTTGTCCCCCATGAACAAATTTATATTTTCAGTTAATGTTATTTATTTATGTTTTTAATTTTGTGTGTTTAATAAATTTTTGGTTGATTGAGTGGCAAACCCTTCTAGATTGGTTGCTCCTCAAGAAGTACCCAATGAAGGTGCATCCGAGCTTGGATGGCAATGATAAGAATAAACAAGTGAATGAAGCTAAGATACATGGTTACCTTCGGCTAGAATTTTAGAATGCATTAGGAACTTTACTCTTTTTGGTAAATTGAATATTGTCTTTTTGCAACATAATTGAATGAATGTTTCATCTAGAACTTAAAACCACAAATTGTGAGGAAACCTCCATTGTACACTTAAATGCTGGATTCTAATAAGTTTTGTTGATTCATGTGATTCATGCTTTGTCTTTTATTATTGTGAAATTGTGGAAGCAATTAGAAATGATCAAGGCACTTGTTTTCTTTTGAGCACAACTACATCCAAAAACAACTTACCTGTGAGCAGAGAGAGTATTTGTTAACCCCTTTGAGCTTAAACAGTTGAATCTCGGCTTGAAATAAAGCGAGATCTCAAAAATCTTTTTTTTACAACCCGGAAAATCTTGATTATTGTTCTTTTGCCGTAAAAAGTTAAGAGCATTCACTTAGGGTGTGGAAGAAATAAGTTGGGGAGAACGAAAAAGAATTGGTAAGTACCACAACTCTTGAAAAAGAAAAGAAAAACCGAGCAAGCATAAAAAAAAATGTATGTATAGAAAATATAGAAAAGAAACATCTGTTTTGTATATTTGATGTGAAAGAAAAGAACAAAAATAGAAAGAATGAAAATGAATGCTTGCTTGGAAGAAAAATAGTGAAAAATAAAAATTGAGTTGTGGAATATGTGTTGTGAAGGTTACAAATAAGAAACAAATGAAACAAAGTCGAGTAGTGTGAATAATTATGTGAATGTCTCTTTTGCATCAGCACTTTCGTTTCAATGGCCTTAGAAATGACCCTTGTTTGTTAACCTAACCAAGCTTCAACCGAAAAGCCCTTAGTGATCTTTATGCTTCCACAGTACCATTTTTAATTGTTATACATTGTATGAATCTATTTGATTTCTTCATTATTTGTTAGAGAGTGAGATTAGTCCCGCGGTTGCAAACGCGTAAAATCTTCATTCCTTATTCGAAGAGGAGAGATAGGATGATTCATTCAGAATAGTATTGTTGTAGATAGATAAATATTTTGCATTGCTATTTAAGTTTTAGTTCTTGTGTATTATTTTATTCGAACCGTTGGGAACTTGTATATGCTGATTTCGCTTGTGTTTGAGCCGTTTATCCAACTTCGGAGAAACCATTTTCTTAATGCAAATCCTCTTGTCCTTCAAGAGGCATACTTTGCTTGAGGACAAGCAAGAATCTAGTTGGGGAGAGTTGTTAGATGCCCAAAAGTACTTATTTGAGCTATCATATGTGGGCATCTTTCACTCTTTTTCCTTGCTAAAATTGTCAAAACCACATTTGTTTTACATAGAATGCATTACATTGATAAACAAGCTTGGTGCCTTTGATTTGTGTGTTATTGTGTAGGAAAAAGGCATGAACTAATTGAAAATGAAGACACAAGAAAATTGGCAAAGGAACCAAAGAATACAAGCATTTCATCAGCCTGCTCGCTAGGCGAGGCTGAGGCGAAGCACTGCTTCGCTAGGCGAGCTCCAGGCGAAAAGCTCCAGTAAATTGTCAAATTAATTCGCCAGGCGAGCTGAAGGCGAAGGTGGTGGCGAGTTTGTTCTGTTTTGGTGAAAAGCGCAGCCAGCACTCACTCGCTAGGCGAAGCTCTAGCGAGTCCCCAGCGAGCATTCCAGTAGCAAAACCTCTCAACCTCGCTGGGGTGAAGGTTGAAGCGTGTCCTTCGCTAGGCGAAGGTATGTTCGCTAGGCGAACATGACAGTTCAGCAGACCCTGTTTTCTCTGGGCGCAGGGGCCTTATGTGCCCATTTTAGACCCTCGCTAGGCGAGCCATTCTGCTCGCCTAGCGAACATGACTGCCCAACAGAGGTCTCTAAGTAGCAGGTGCCACTTTTGAGCACCAGACCTCATTTTTACCAACTTTTTCCACTTTTGTACTTTCTTCTAGATATTTTTGCAGCATTGTTCTTGGGAGCTTTTGTGCCCTAAATTTCATTTCTCTTCATCTTGTAACCATCTTCCACAAAAAGAAGGTGGATTCCCATCCAATCTCGATTATTCGACTTGGATGTTGATCAACCCTCTTCCGAAACTTGCCCACCAAGCTACCATGAAAATGAGTAGCTAAGTCCTCCATTTGTCAAGGTTAGATGTAGGTGATTACTAGCTTTGTGTGTAAATGTAAGGATCTTAATGTGTAAACTCTTTAATGGTAAGTATATGATGAAAACTTTGTTTCTATTTAAAACTCTTTGTGTTGGTTTATGATCGAGAGATGTTTACCAACTCTTGACCTAGGTTTTCATCCAATCTTGTTTGTTAGCTAGAGATAGTAATGAATGATGTTGTTCACCATAAGGTTGAACTAAAAAGTTGTCATTTTGATAGATTGTGTTCGAGAGAAACAATGGATCAAAATGGCAAAACTCACAATGGGTGTTCGAGAGAAACGCATTGGGAGGACCTTGTGAAATAATTTATCATCTAAAGGAGTTTATACCATTGTTGACCGAACAAATACATGCAAAGTGATCATCGAACCCTAACTTTGGCAATATTTCTCATCCATTTAAACCAAAACTTTTACCGCAATTAATTACCTTTTTATGCAAGATAACGTGACAACAAACCAAAACCCTATTGTTACTTAAGCTAGAAGTAATACAACCATCGAACGGCGGTGATATCTTACAATCCCTGTGGATACGATAACAAAAACCCGACACTAAAATATACATTCAACAATAAGCAAGACATCAAATAACAAGAGTCGCCATCACGCTTTTATTGTTTCCAAGGGAAAAGGGAAAAGTACGAACAAAACCCATAAAATAAGAAGTTTTCAAATCAAAACTAATAAAATGCCAGAGATTACAGGTAAGGGGGTTGGTTACACAGAGGAAAGGTGTTAGCACCCAAAGTGTCCTAGGTACTCCTAGGGAGCCCTTTCTTGTGTGCATATGTATTTTGTAAAAATGATGTTTGCAAACAAATAGAATGGGGGATTTGAGAAAAGAATTCATTAATTATATTTTTGTGTTGGACAAGACCTTCGAACTTGTGCATACGTACCAACATAAAATGAGGGATCAAAACCTCGTACTTCATGATACAAATTTCAAAGTGGATGCTTTGCTTTTAACAAAATTAAGTTTGAAAGGCACAAAGGCCTAAAAAATGGTTTGAATGAGTTAGTTATTTTTGGATTTTTGAAAATTATATGTCAAGTATGGTTATGTTTATTTACATATTTATTTAAGAAAAGAAGTTTAAAAAATGCAATGGCATAAGGCCAAAGTTTCTAGTTTGCGAAATGGTCTAAGTTTAGAAACAAAACAAGTACAAACAAAGAAATTTTTAAAAGAAGGGAGAGATTTTGAAATTAAAGAGATAGGGAGGAGATGAAGATACTAATCCTATGCATAAATTTAAAAGTTAAGAGTTTAAAAGATCTGACCAATGGGTTGCAATCCAATAGACAAGAATGTCATATAGAAACCCAAATTCCCTTGGACATTAGAATCAAGCAACAAACAATGCATACAATATTATCTTAAAGAGCAAGGCATCAAATAAAGATAGCCACATCCAAGCTTAGCCATTCCATTATCTTCTTCAAATTTTCCCATGTAGCTGATGAATTCCACAAAGCCATAAGTCACAGGTTCAAAATAACAACTTCACAATGATCATGTTACAGATGAACTCAAATGGATCTTGAATGATGTATCAGATGAAGTTTCAAATTTCAAGCACTTGGTTACATGAAAGTTGGCATTGGCCAAGTCCTTTGTAAATGGAGTGTTGCCTAAATTCTAGGTCCAATTGTCTCAGATCAAACCAACTGTCCACACAAGATATTTTTTTATGGTTTTTGTTCTTCTTATGTACTTTAATGGATAAAGACCACACAAACAAAAAATAATACACAAGAAAAGTATATCAGAAAATATGGTCTAAATGGACAAAGTGAAAATGACATTAACATAAACAATTAGGATGGTATGAATAATGGCAAATGAATGAGGCTTAAAAATAAAGTGCATTAAAGTAAATGACTTGAAATTAAATGTTAGTTGTTAATGAGTTAGAAGTTAGTATTACTTTTTCTTTTTTGTTTTAAGTCATTCTTTGGAGAACACTCAGCCCACTTACCACAAGCATGGATCCTTGAACCAAGACATCTTCCAAAGGAAGGAAAAAAGGCCAAGTTTCCACACAATACCATGAAAAAGGGGAGACTTACAATCTCACTAACTAGAATGCTATGCCTTTTGTGTCAAAAATTTAGCGTTATGTTAAGCAATCGTAATTGGACTTATGTAGAAGTCACAACTCTTTGAGGTCGGGTAATAGAATTTTGGTGTTAATGCATATTAGAGACATAGTATAATGGACTATGATCATGAAACATACCACACACAAAAATAATATGCAAAAGAGGTAGCCTAATCTCATCGATACTTATGTTGATTTTGCAATCAACTAGCGTTAGGATATTGAGATATAATAGGCCCATGATATGAATACATAAAGAAGGGGAATAGGATGAAGAGAGAAGGGAATGGATCACAACTCAAATTGGACAAAGGAGGACTTTTACTAAATTAAGATCATTCATTCATTTTGGGAGGTGGAATGTACATTCCATCAATCCCCTAAAGCCAATGATCTTAACCTAACAAATTCAAATCAACATTGACCAAGGCCTAAAAACACAAGTCAAATTCATACAAACAATCAAAATGGCTCAACATAATTATTTGACATTTATTCAATTTAAAAATACTAAAAATAATGCATTAAATTAAATATGGTTTGTAAAATTCCTAAAATCTAATCAAAACACCAAAGAAATGGCCAAGAGATTTATCATAGGTCAAACAAGGTCAAAGGACCTTGGAGAAAAATTTCCAAAATTTTTAGAGACTTAAAAGTATTTTTAAATAATTAAAAATATTCACAAAATCAATTAAATTATGGAAAATATTAATAATGATCCAAAAAATAATTTTAATTCAAAATATGAAAGAGGATTTTATTTAAATTTTTTTGGTGAACCTCTCATATTTTTTGGATCAATATTAAAGTTAATATGAATTAATGAAAATAAAACAAATAAAATGAAATTCAAATATTCAGAAAAAACGTGGACCACTTGATCTCCCTCATTAATTTAGGTGGCAGATCAAGTGGCCATCCGCGTGCTTTCCACCATAGTCACTAGTCAACGCGTAACACAAGTGGTAATTACAAGCAACGCGTGAGATTAAAACATTTTGAACAAGATCAATGGGTCTGAACCTATCCAGCACATCATCGACGCTAAACCTCCCGTCACCTTCTTAGGAGAACCTCACCAGACTAGTTCAGTCATCACCATCACATAAATGAAAAAAGAGGACATGATCTGAAATAAAAAAATGATATGAGGAGTTGAATTTTGAAGTGTGTCAACTGAGTTGCTTCGATTTAACCTCAAAGCAACTCAATCTTCTTGCCTACATTGGTAGGACTTCAGGCAACCAAAGATCCAAAAGAATTGATGAGAATTGAGTGAGAATCGAATAGAAGAAAAATTCTGGAAAATACCTTCAATGCTGTGCAGAACTTGCTCTTGCTTGCTTCAATTCTTGTTTGATCTAGCTCCAATGACTTGCAGAAGTGGATTAGGAATGGAAATAAGCTTTGGATCTTGGAGTTTTTGAGTCTCCCAACAGTGAGATTCAAACTCAATTTTCAAATGAAAATTCTCAGGTTTTCCTTTGAATTGTGAGGGTTTGAAGAGAGGGGGAAAAGCTGGCGCACAATGGTTCTTTCAAATGAGCTCAGAGGGCTTGTATTTATAGCAATTGGGAGTGTTATTTGCACACTTGATTTTGCTTCCAAATTTGGAAAGGTCATACACAAGCTTGCATGGGTGTGTACATGCCCATGAAGCAATCCATTTTGGTCCAAATGCATCTGAAATGAAGTTAAAATGAAGCTTGAATGGAAAGGCAATGCTATGTGATGTTTTGAACATTTGATCTTTTCACTTGATGCATACCTATTAAGACCATGCGCAACCCTAGCAAAACCTTGTCCAAAATGGATGAAATAGGACTCTTTGGAAAGCTTAGATCAAGGGGAACAACTATTATGTTGAACACTTTTCCATTTGGAACTTTTATCAAGGTTAATTTTGAGGCGGAAGTTTGGAAATTTCAACATGTTGAAAATGTGTCTAAGTGTCAAGTCATATGCCTCAATGTTCCACCTTACCAAACTTTTCATGTGAGCTCCAAATGAGAAACGTATCTTCATCAAAGTTATAGATATTTCAAAAGCCTTCAAAATGGTCACCAATTTGACATCATTTGGATTTATAATGATAGAGTTATGCATTTTTGAAGTTGAGGAAAATCACTTGTTCAATGGTATAGGTAAAAAATGACCTATAATGTATCCTCATATCACATGCTCATAAAAGTTGATTAAGCTTTCACTCCAAATATCAATGTTGAATTAGACATCTTAAATTTTATTTTGCAACTTAGAAATCTTTCATGTCATAAAAATTGAGCAAGTTATGGCCTTGGGAAGTTGACTTTCAAATTAGGGTTTAGACAAAATGACCTATAATGTTTCAACATAGAAAATGACTTTCCAAGCAAAATTAGCTATAGACCTCAACATGATAGTTGTTTGGAATGTCATTTAGAGTAATGTTTCTCTTGTGATGATTTTCATATAATGAAAATTGTAGGATATAGGGTCTAGGGGGACCTAGTTTTGATCAAATGAATTCTTGTGGCCAACTACCATAAACCAACTTGCTAACATGCAACTTTCTTGACTTTTTAGGATCGTGGTAGATCATATATGCATAAGATGGTGAAATTTGAAGTATCCCTTGAGAAATTTGATCAATTTTTGAGGAAGCTTGCTAAAGAAGTTACTCAAAATACCCAGACAAACTAGGGTTTCCAAGGCAAACCACCTCCAAACTCTTGAAGAATACTTGATCAAAGTAACATGTAAAGATCAATGGGATTCATATATGATGCTTAGAGAAATTGTGGATCATTAATCGGTTGTGCTCTTATCCATGAGGTTCCTAAACCCTAGATGTGAACTTGATAGATCAAATGGGGATCATGCCCTACCTACAAAAGAGTTAAGAAAATACAAAGACATATTTTTGGTATTTTAGTTAGTACAATGATAATATACAAGTATGATACAATCACATAGTGCTTGGTGATCTCTCCCAGAATAAACCCAATGAAAAAGGGGTAAGGAGGATGCCAAAGTGTGATCCCAATGCTAATGCATATGATGAAATTGCATGAGGGATCTTAGGGTCATATTTGGGTTCTTACAGCTGCCCCTATTTAAGGACATTCTAACTAAGGAGGTGAAGGTTAAAGTCTTCGTATCGACTCAGTAGAATGGGCTTAAATAACAACATATAGAAACAAATCTTGGTCCCTAAAAGGCCTCATGATGCATATGATATGAATGTAAAAGCTAATTCTCTGTGGGGAAATATTGCCACAAAGGAAAAGAAATCAGAGAGACCGAATATCCGCAGGAGCATGATGCATTCCGTAAGGAAAACTCGCTGGGGAGACAGAGACTTTGAGGGGATATAAAAGGTATGCGTAGGCCAGGCTACGACTTACAACTGCTGGGAGATTAGAGGAATTCCATCAACATGGAAAGACTCAGTCGGGGGAAACAAAAACATCTGCAGGGGAAACGAGTAGATCAGGATAAAACTGACGAACTTGAATCATGCAGGAAAACATGATTTCACTAAGGAAATGCGCATTCAACTCAACTGGGGAAGAAATAAACTTCAACACAGGAGGAGTAGAAATCTATTATCTACTACCTGTTGCTGGGTAAGGAGATAATAAAATTCCGACAAAGAGGACATCCGTCATCGGTTAGGATGAAAATATCAAGGATGACTCACTAGGAACCGCCAGGAGGGAGTATTCATTACCAGTTACTGGGTAAGAATAGTCTTGCTGGGGGAAACTGCAGGAATAGGATTTACAACTACCAGTTACTGGGCAGAAGACCAAAGATGAGAATATCTGTCACCGGTTAAGGTGAACATATCAAGGATATACTCAAAAGGAAATAAAATCTGTCATCGGTTAAGATGAACATATGAAGGATAGACTTGCCAAGGGATGTTAAGGAGGATATCCATCATCGGTCAGGAGGGAGTATTCATTACCAGTTACTGGGTAAGAATAGTCTTGCTGGGGAAAACTGCAGGAATAGGATTTACAACTACCAGTTATTGGGAAGAAGACCAAAGATGAGAATATCTGTCACCGGTTAAGGTGAACATATCAAGGATATACTCAAAAGGAAATAAAATCTGTCATCGGTTAAGATGAACATATCAAGGATAGACTTGCCAAGGGATGTTAAGGAGGATATCCATCATCGGTCAATAGGAACATATCAAGGATAAACCAACTGAAAAAAACGTAGGAATTACATCTATCGGATACTAGATAGAATGCCATCAAAGAGAATACTCGTCACCAGTTAAGATGAACATATCAAGGATAAACTCCACAAGGAAGAAAATAGGAATTACATCTATCAGTTACTGGATAGAATACCAATAGAGAGAATATCTGTCACCGATTAAAGTGAACATATCAAGGATATACTCTGCAAATGGGAGAAAAATAGGCTTTACAACTACCGGTTACTAGGTAGAAGACCGTAAAGAGAAGGAAACCCGTCATCGGTTAGGATGAACATATCAAGGATTAACTCTCTGGGGAACAAAATAGGGATTACAACGACCTTTTTACTGGGTAGAATACCAAAGGTGAGAGTATCCGTCATCGATTAGGATGAGCATATCAAGGATAAACTCAAAATGAGGGGAGAAAATATCGTCACCGGTTAAGATGAACATATCAAGGATATAATTCCTGGGATAAAAAAGAATCCACTAGGGACTTCCACTGAGGAGAAAACAGGGGTATTTTTGTCGGGTATTGGGCAAGAAGTAGCAAACTGCAAACTAAAAGGAATACTATTAGTTACTGGGTAATAAACGCTTAGGGGACCCAAAGCATTTATCTAGGTAAGATCTAGAAAGAAACGGTCAATCAAGACTCGACCCAATGAGGATATAACTCAAGGGGAGTGATTCCATCCAGATAATCAACTAGGGAGGATACTGAAATAATAATCATCCACGAGGAAGTAACTCAGTGGGGAATGGAGAAAGGTTAAACTCTTTCTGCTTAAGGGGCTGACACTCAACAATTGAGGGAGTACAAACACCAAATTTGTATGGGGGTAAAGTGCCGCCATAATATAGAATTTAAGATCACAGGAATGAATCAATCAATGTGATGTTGCAATAATGGCATTATATGAGTGCATGTATATGTATATGTATATATGATAATTATACTGACACAACTATCGCAAAGGATACATAGGTGTCGTAGATTTGAATCATCAATAGAATCCTCGGTCAATCTACAAAAGAGGGAGACAACTGCTAGAGAAAAGAGATATTTAACATCCCAAAGGCTCAACCCTCGCTGGGGAAAGAGGATATCTGCTGAGAAAAAAAATGTTATCAAGTCTGCGAGGAATTTTAGGTCAACACCATATAAAATGGGAGACAACCCTGCAGGGGAACAAACGCGGAAAGCTGCTCAGAAACCAGGAGGAAACTCTAACCGGGAGCAAATTTGATGATGATTGGTGGGGAAACCAAAGTTCTACCGTAACCACGCGAATTGCTTGAGGACACTGGTTTTCCGTTGGGGAATAAACACCAATGCTGCCGAGGAAGAAATATTCCGCAGGGGAAAGAATCAACCAACTCAGCTAGCTACCCTATTGGGGAAAAGCGGACAACAATTACTGAAAAAATGTTGTTGAGGATGAAAGAGAAGTTGCGCCAACTGCTTGGGGAGAACCAATAATGCTCCGCACTTTAGGGCTTACCGCTTTCAAACCAATGTTGATATTTCTTTAAATCTCTTTAAACTTCATGCTTTTATATGTTTAAGGAAAAATGATTTTGACTAAAAAATTTAATTTCAAAAATGATCCTAATAAACTTTTAAATTATTTGCTGAAATAAACAAGAGTCGAAACAATTTGGATAAAAGCTCAACTTTATTTAATGGAATGGTAGTCTGTAAATGACAAGACTCCATATATTTTTACAAAGTTGAAAATGGTAATTTACATGGAAGAGGGTTACATTGAATACAAATGATCACTAATCCTTCCACCAATTTTTGATGTCCACTGTGCTTTTGGCCGCTACTGGGGGTGATGAATCACCGTTGACCGTTTTGCTCAACAAAAGTCTTTAACATCTGAAGATCAGCAGGATCCAGTTACTTGCCATAATCCCTAATTTTTGCATAAATTGCCCCAAAGTGGGGTGTTCAATATATCGAGATAATCTTTCTGTTTTTATGTCTCTACCTTTTGCCTGGATCGCCCTTTCGGGTTTTCAACCCACCGAGACGCTCATTTTGGCCTAAGCCGCCCTTTCGGGTTTTCAACCTAGCGAGTTGTTCTTTTCTTTTTAGGCGAAGTATTTCTTGACTGCATCTGCATTCACAAGACGAGTGAACTCTTCACCATCCATAGTTGTAAGAATCAAAGCACCGCCTAAAAAGGCTCTCTTAACAACATATGTGCCTTCATAATTAGGAGTCCATTTTCCCCTAGAATCTGGTGTGAATGATAAAATCTTCTTGAGCACAAGGTCACCTTCTCTGAACACGCGAGGTCTGACCTTCTTATCAAAAGCTTTCTTCATCCTCTGCTGATATAACTGACGATGACACATGGAAATCAATCTCTTCTCCTCGATTAAATTCAACTGATCATATCCGGTCTGACACCATTCAGCCTCAGTCAACTTGGCTTCCATGAGCACACGCAATGATGGGATCTCAACCACTATGGGGAGTACTGCTTCCATACCATATACAAGAGAGAAAGGGGTTGCCCCTGTTGAAGTGCGGATGGATGTACGATACCCTTGCAGGGCAAATGGGAGCATCTCATGCCAATCCTTATATGTTAAAACCATCTTCTGGATAATCTTCTTAATGTTCTTGTTTGCAGCTTCAACAGCCCCATTCATCTTAGGTCTGTAGGGAGAAGAATTATGATGTGCAATCTTGAAGTCTTCGTAAAGAGCTTCCACCATATCATTATTCAAGTTCGATCCATTATCTGTAATGATCTTACTTGGCACACCATAATGACATATAATCTGATTCTTGATAAACCTTACAACCGCTTGTTTGGTTACATTCGCTTCTGATGCCGCTTCGACCCATTTTATGAAGTAATCAATTGCCACCAAAATGAAACGATGTCCGTTCAAAGCTTTGGGCTCAATCATGCCAATCATATCAATTCCCCACATGGAGATGGCCATGGAGAGGAAATGACATTTAACAGTGTCGGAGGAACATGAATCTTATCTGCATATATTTGACACTTGTGGCATTTCTTCACAAACTTGCAACAGTCAGATTCCATTGTCAGCCAATAGTAACCTGCTCGCAACATCTTCTTCGCCATAGCATGTCCATTGGAATGAGTACTAAAGGAACCTTCATGGACTTCAGTCATCAATAGGTCTGCTTCATGTCTATCCACACATCTGAGAAAAACCATATCGAAGTTTCTCTTATACAACACATCACCATTCAGGTAGAAGTTGCTGGCTAATCTTCTCAAAGTCTTCTTATCTTTCAAAGATGCCCCAGTTGGGTAAATCTGACTTTGGAGGAAACACTTGATGTCATAATACCACGGCTTCTCGTCTTTGACTTCCTCAACAGCAAACACATGAGCTGGCCTATCAAGACGCATCATAGTCAAATTGGGAACCTCATTCCAATACTTTACTACAATCATTGACGCCAATGTTGCAAGAGCATCTGCCATCCGGTTTTCTTCTCGAGGGATATGATGAAACTCAACCTTTGTAAAGAAAGTTGAAATCCTCCTCACATAATCTCTATATGGTATCCAACCGGGTTGATTCGTCTCCCATTCACCTTTGGTTTTATTCACAACCAAAGTCGAATCTCCAAAGACATCCAAATACTTGATTCTGAGATCAATGGCCTTTTCTATCCCCATAATGCAAGCTTCATATCCTGCGATATTCTTTGTGCACTTGAAATTCGATCTAGCTGTAAATGGAAAATGCGTGCCTTGAGGGGTAATGATCACTGCCCCAATGCCATTACCATATTGACTAACAACTCCATCAAATACCATGCCCCAACGGTAACCGGGTTCTGGCCCTTCTTCGAGCAATGGTTCATAACAATCTTTCATTTTCAAGTACAAGATCTCTTCATCAGGAAAATCATATTGCACTGACTGGTAATGTTCAATCGGTTGGGAGCCATATGGTCGGCCAAGACACTACCTTTGATTGCTTTCTGAGATCAGTATTCAACATCATACTCTGATAACAACATCTGCCAACGGGAAATCCTCCTAGTCAAATCAGGCTTCTCAAATGTATACTTGATTGGATCCATTTTGGATATCAACCAAGTGGTATGATTCAACATATACTGACGCAGACGCTTAGCATCCCAAGCCAATGCGTAACAAGTCTTCTCTAGCATAGAGTACTAAGTCTCACAGTTGGTGAACTTCTTACTGAGGTAGTAAATTGCAAATTCTTTCTTTGCAGTTTCATCTTGTTGACCAAGAACACAACGCATACTATCTTCAAGTATAGTCAAATACATGATCAACGGTCTTCCTTCAACAGGCGGAGATAAAATTAGAGGTTCAAGCAGATATTCTTTGATACTATCAAAAGCTTTCTGGCATCTTCGGTCCAATCACATGATTGATCTTTCCGAAGAAGTTTGAATATAGGCGCACATGTGGAAGTCATGTGTGAAATGAATCTTGAGATATAATTCAAGCCACAGAGAAAACCTCTGACTTGCTTCTCAGTTTTGGGCGCAGGCATCTCTTGTATTGCTTTGACCTTGGCAGGATCAACTTCAATACCCTTCTCGCTGACAATAAAGCCCAACAACTTACCAGAACAAACACCAAATGTATACTTATTGGGATTCAAGCGGAGTTTATACTTCCTCAAATGATGGAATAGCTTCAACAAATGCCTAACATGTTCTTCTTCATCAACTGATTTAGTAATCATATCGTCAATATAGACTTCAATCTCTTTATGCATCATATCATGAAAAAGAGTAGTCATTGCTCTTTGGTAAGTTGCACCAGCATTCTTTAAACTGAAAGGCATCACTCTATAACAAAATGTTTCCCAAGGTGTAATGAATGTGGTCTTCTCCATATCTTCGGGTGCCATCTTGATCTGATTGTATCCGGAAAATCCGTCCATAAAGGAAAAGACTTTGAACTTAGCAGTATTGTCTACCAACATATAAATGTGTGGCAGAGAGAAATCATCTTTCGGACTGGCTTTATTCAAATCTCGGTAATCAACACACATGCATACTTTTCCATCCTTCTTCGGAACTAGCATAATATTGGCTACCCATTGCGGATACTCAGCGGTTAAAAGGAAACCGACGTCAATCTGCTTTTGCACTTCTTCTTTAATCTTCACTTCCATATCAGGATGTGTTCTTCTCAACTTTTGCTTGATTAGCAGGCACTCTGTCCTCAACGACAATCTATGCTTTACAATCTCAGAATCCAAACCAGGCCAATCTTGATAGGACCAAGCAAACACATCTGAATACCCTCAGAGAAGATCAATCAACCCCATCTTAACATTTGGGCACAGTCGAGACCGAATCTTGACTTCCTTCACATCATCATCGGAACCCCAGTTGACTAGCTCAATCTGCTCTTCGAATAGCTGAATGGATTTTCCTTCATGCTCAAGAAGACGAGACAATTCATCACTCACTTCTTCATCACTTTCCTCCTCAGACTCAAACACAGGGAATTCAAAATTTGGAGAAGGAGAAGGATCATTGTATTCAATGGGGTTAGAAACCAACCTGCATAATGATTTGATATTTTGATTTTAGAGAAGTGAATTTGTGACCAAATATTATGCAAATGGATAATTATATTGTTTATTTATGTTTTTTTTTGTGATTACCATTTTCAAAATAAAATAAAAAGTAAAAACAAACATCATAGATGTGGATGAATAAAATTGATTTTATTGATGATCAAATTTGAAATGCCCAACAATGTTCGTTTCTCCCTTAGGCATAGGAGAAGTATTTTTTTAAAACAAATAAAAGCAATTACTTAGATTGATGCAAAATAATAGGAATATCAACAACAATCCAATTGTTGCAAACCTTTCCATGCGTCACAAAATTGGTGCAATCTTCCTATTCGTCGTCCTCTAGCACAACAGATAAGTGTAGTTCATTGCCATGAATGAACCCCCCGTTATGGAAGCTAAGTTGCATATCCTCTAATCTAGAAGTTGATGAACCATGCTGAAAACCCAGACCGGTTCTGTTCTTGTTGTCGAAGACCTCTACCATGCGCCCACACTGATCTACATTACCTTCTTCAACAATCTTCCTTGCATCTTTTAATGAGGACATAGGTGCCCCAACTGTCTTTTCAACAGCAATAGATAACGCTTGGAATAGAGTTCCAAACTCTTCCTCAGCTTCAACGTAATAGAAAGATGACAGGTGGCTAACCAACAACGCCTTTTCCCCGCCAACAATGACAAGCTTCCCATTCTTGACGAATTTGAGTTTCTGATGCAATGTGGAGGTAACAGCTCCCGCCTCGTAAATCCATGGCCTTCCAAACAGATAACTGTAGGCCGGGTGGATATCCATTACTTGTAAAGTAATATGAAAATCACTCGGACCTATCTTCGCTAGAAGGTCCACTTCACCTATCACTATTTTTCATGAACCGTCAAAAGCTTTTCCGATTACGCCACTATACCTCATGGATGCTCCTTGATATGAAAAGTTTAAAATAGTTGACTTCGGAAGCACATTCAACGATGATCCGGTGTCAACCAGAACATTGGATAAAGCATCATCTTTGCAATTCATAGAGATATGCAAAGCCAAATTATGATTCCTACCCTCCTCAGGGAGTTCCTCATCATAGAATCTGAGATTGTTGCTGGACGTGATGTTAGCCATAATCTGATCAAACTGATCTATCATAAAATCATGTTCCACGAAAGCTTGCTCTAGCACTCTTTGTAGTGCTTCTTTGTGTGCTTCTGAATTCATAAGCAGAGACAACATTAAAATCTTTGAGGGGGTTTGGAGAAGCTGCTCCACCATATTAAACTCACTTTTCTTTATCATCCTAAGTACCTCATCATCATCATTAGTCCTTAAATTGATGGATTCACCAGATTGATGCTTTGAAGCACTAACTGGATCTGCTGCAGGCACTTCTACCTTCTTTCCAACTGTTGAATCTTCTACATCTCTTAGGAACACCGGCCCAAACACTCGACCGCTACGGGTCACCTCAGTAACATCAACAATGCTCACGACAGAACTTGTCATAGGTAACGGAACCTCTTGACCATCTTTCAACATAGTTGCATTATACTGATAAGGAACAGCCTTATCAGATGCATACGGGACTGGGCCCGCCAACTGTATGACCAACGACGATACCGATCTTTGACTGATATTGTTATTGTTGCTGCTATCATATTGAATCACCACTCTCTTGGGATTTTTAAACACCGGAACGATCACATTCACATCGTCATCTACATGACGGGATTGAACAATCTAAATCAAACCCTCATCCATCAACCGCTGGATGTCTCTTTTCACAATCTTACAACCTCTTGGATTAACACTATAGATAGCACAACCATCGTGGTCATGCTCACATTCACTAACCAACATATATCCTTTTGCATCGTCACCAAGGATATCCTTATGAAACGAACATCAAACACTTTGAACTCCCCAGGGCAGCCGTCTACCATATTAATAGATGAATTTCCATGGGCTGGTAGTGGGTTAACTTTCACATTAGGTGTGCAGTCCTCAAAAGACACCATTCCACTTTTCACTAGCTTCTGAACTTCATATTTAAGTGGATAGCGGTTCTCAATGTCATGTCCGGGTGTTCCTTGATGAAAAGCACAACGGAGGTCAGGCTTGTACCACCATGGAAGTGGTTCAGGAATTTCTGGCGGATTTTGGGGTTGTAACAGGTTCTTGAGAACCAATGATGAATAAAGTTCTGCATATGTCATAGGAATTGGGTCAAAAGAGACCTTCTTCCTCTCAAAATTTTATTGCTAATGATTGTTGGTATTGTTGTTGTTGTAGGTGTTTGTACGTTGTTATGGTTGTTGTTGTTGACGTTGTTGTTGTTGAATTCGTGTTGATTGATTTGCTGAGAAAATAGGAATTACTGAAGATACTTGCTAGACGATACCTCCTCCTTTGACAATCGTCCTTCTTGGACACCTTCTTCAAGCCTCATCCCTATACTTACCATTTCGGTAAAATCACTGGGGGCACTGGAGATCATCTTCTCATAGTAAAATGAGCTAAGGGTCTTCAGAAAAATCTTAGTCATCTCCTTTTCCTCTAAAGGAGGGTTGATCTGAGCAGCGAATTCTCTCCATCTCTGCGCATACTCCTTAAACGTTTCCTTGTCCTTTTGAGATAGTGATCTCAACTGATCTCAGTCGGGAGCCATATCAACTTTGTACTTGTATTGCTTAACGAATGCTTTACCCAAGTCATTGAAAGTGCAGATGCTTGGACTATCCAACCCCATATACCATCTCAACGCAGCACCAGTCAAACTGTCTTGGAAATAGTGGATTAACAGTTGATCGTTGTCTGTTTGGGTAGACATCTTTTGGGATACATCACTAAATGACTAAGCGGACATGTGTTCCCTTTGTATTTTTCAAAGTCAGGCACTTTGAACTTCACCGGAATCTTCACATTCGGAACCAAACATAATTCGGCAGCACTCTTCCCAAAAAGGTCCTTACCTCTCAAAGTCTTCAACTCCTTGCGCAGCACAAGAAATTGATCTTTCATCTCATCCATTTTCTCATACACGTCTGGGCCCTCAGATGGCTCGGAATGATAAATGGTGTCTTCCACACGAGGCAAGGTATGCACGACAGGCGGCGGCACATACATGACCGGGCTAGATGCCGTCATAGAAGCAAAAGTAGGCGCAAAGTCCTCAGGCACGAAGTTTGGCGGCATTCCCCACATGAATCCGGAAGGCATGGCAGGCGCGAAATAAGCGGTAGCAGCAGGCATGGTAGAGGTAGCCACCTCTGAAATAACAGTCCTCCTCTGAGGAGGAGTTGCGGGTGTTGAAAAAGTCTGGCTCTGCACGGCTAGAACTGACTCCATCATGGCAGTCAGGCGGGCAATCTCGTCTTTTAGGTCTCTATTCTCTTTCTCAAGATGTTCCATAATTCTGGAGTGATTGGCGCAAGTATTATACCGATGAGTCAGCTTGGCTGAAGCATAGAAGAAACACCAATGAGACATCTGGCGAAAGAGAAACCTGCTTATGCAAATGATGCATGAAATGCAATGCTTGCTTATTTTTATTTTCAAGGAACTTACTATATCATTTGCAAATATATATATATATTTAACAACAATTGCAATAATTTGATATGACCATAAAAAACCTCTTTTCATTTATATAATTGGAAGGATTACACTTAGTATAATTTCAAAAACCAAATGAAGAATACAAGAGAAAAGGAGACTAGTCATCCTAAGGATCCTTAACAACAACGTCACAAGATCTGGTTGTAAGCGTGTACTTCCTTCGAATGCGTCGATTCTTGGTCTCAAAAGAAACCTTCATCTGAGTCTTTATCAGGGACAAGCTGATCAACAATCTTCTTCCAAGAAACGGAAGGCTAAGGCATGCTAGAAGATGAAACCTCTGGCTCTCTCTATCTCTTTGCCACTCGGTCTTCAAGTAGCTCAATAAGTGCATCTTTGTCCTTAGACTCCAACTGCAACTCCTCATGCTTTTTGCTCAAAGCATGCAAATACTCTTCCAACATATCCTTCTCTTGCTTCATCTTGGCGAGTGCGTCTTCCAACTCCTCTACATCTTGGTTAGGGAGAATCAATGGCTCAACCACAACCATAGACATAGGTCTCTCACAAGGATAAGGCATCTTCAACTCCAAAGCTCTCTTCTTCACCCGAAGAGTGTAAGCCTCCAAAGCTACACAATTGCACTAACGAAGCTCGGATCTTCCTTTTCTATGCATATTATGCCAAGCATGCACAATCTTCTACTTCAAATGCTGGGGATCTTTACCCTCTTGATAGAAAAGACCTTCTAACAAAGTTTTATTAGGTTTGTCTCTCAAGGGGAACCCAAGTTGGCGACGAGCCAAAGCAGGGTTGTAGTTGATTCCTCCTTGTGTACCAATGAGAGGCACATTAGAGAATTCACCACAACAATCAATAATCTCCAAACTGATCAAAGAAGGGTCATATCAAACTATATCATCATTAGTGAGAGACATAAGTCTCTGAGACCACCGTAGACATTGTTTGTTCTCTATAAAAGCAGGTGTCTGAGGCAAGTGCAAAATAAACCACTTGTACAGAAGAGGAATGCAACAGACAATCATTCCATCACCCTTAGAATTCCTTAGATGCATATAGAAGTACATATCACCTAACAAAGTAGGCACAAGATTCCCAATCAAGAATATTCTAATGGCGTTAACATCAACAAAACCGTCAATGTTAGGGAACAAAGCTAATCCATAAATGAGCAACACAAAGATAGCTTCAAAAGCGTCCACGCTACCGGCTTAAGCAAAGGCAGTAGCTTCCTTGATGAGGAAATCAGATGGAAACCCAAACAATCCTCCTTTCTTCACCCAATTAGCCTTTATCTCAGACTTCTTCAAGTGAACAGCTTCAGCAAGAAGATGAGATCTAGGAATCTCTTCCAATCCACTAAAAGGTACCTTGCTAAAAACAGGTATTCCCAAGATATGGGCATACTCCTTCAACATAGGCACAAGCTGAGAATCTGGAAAAATGAAGCAACGATAGAGAGGATCATAGAACTGCACTAATACACTCAAAAGTCCTTCAACCACATCAGCAGACAAGATAGACAGAAGCTTCCCACGGTGTTGTTTAAAGTCCAAAGGATCTAATACAAAAGATGCTAGCTTCCTCAACTCTTTCAAATCAGGACATCTGAAACTATACTTGTTAGTGTTCCTTCATCCACAGTCCATGGTCTGATAATATTTGCAAATAACATCTCAGTTCCTTGAAATTTTCATGTGATGAATGTTATCATGTGCATGAATGCATGAATGCAACAATCACAAATAAGGGATCACACACAAGGCAAATAAACAAAGGTCAAGGGATGAATCAAGTCATTGTCAAGATCAATCATCCATATTGGTGGATTATGGTTTACACCTTATCAACACCCAAGTTCAATTTATATTGATAAGACTTGATTGGATCAACCAAGAATCAAGGGTTTGTTGTGAGTCACGAGCATAGAGTCCGGGTAAGAACCATCCCAAAGGAATGAACTAAGGATAAAAACCTGTAGATCATGTTCTAAAAATTTCCCAGAGTCTTAATTCCATCTATCAGATATTATAGGTTAAGATGACTGACTCATCGACCCATAATATTCTCAAGAGAAACTCGTGTGAGTGTAGTATCGTGTAACAACTGTTATCAAGTCTACACTTGAACAGTCTCTGCACTACGTCCTAAATAGGCCAAGAGGGGGTAAATGTTCTACGGTCCTCAGCTTCTCGGACCCCAAATTAGAGATAGTAATGCATAACTATAAATACTTGTGTTACATTTCCAATCCCAAAAGGGTCTCCACTGAGCAGACGGATCTCTAGCCAACTTGTTAAGGACTACTCCACACAAGTCGAACAGGACTATACCATCCTCCTATCTTAATTGCACTCAAGCTCGGGTTAGAACCTATCTCACCACTTAGAGATTACCAAGCACAACAAGTATATTATATCATACAAACAAATATACATACATCAAATATATAATTATATACACACATAAAAGTAGGCTAAACCCACTGGAGACTACTCCCTAGCAGAGTCTCCACTTAATTTATGTAGCGGTAACTTCATGATCATCAAGCTATGGATAAGCAAGACATCAAATAACAAGAGTCGCCACCGCGCTTTTATTGTTTCCAAGGGAAAAGGGAAAAGTACGAACAAAACCCATAAAATAAGAAGTTTTCAAATCAAAAATAATAAAATGCCACAGATTACAGGTAAGGGGGTTGGTTACACGGAGGGAAGGTGTTAGCACCCAAAGTGTCCTAGGTACTCATAGGGAGCCCTTTCTTGTGTGCATATGTATTTTGTACAAATCATGTTTGCAAACAAATAGAATGGGGGCGATGAGAAAATAATTCGTTAATTATATTTTTGTGTTTGACAACACCTTCAGAGTTGTGCCTACGTACCGATATAAAATGAGGGATCAAAATCTCGTAGTTCGTGATGCAAATTTCAAAGTGGATGCTTTGCTTTTAACAAAATTCAGTTTGAAAGGCACAAAGGCCTAAAAAATGGTTTGAGTGAGTTATATCTTTTTGGATTTTTGAAAATTATAAGTCAAGTATGGTTAAGTTTATTTACATAGTTATTTAAGAAAAGAAGTTTAAAAAATGCAATGGCATAAGGCCAAAGTTTCTAGTTTGCAAAATGGTCTAAGTTTAGAAATAAAATAAGTACAAACAAAGAAATTTTTAAAAGGAGAGAGAGATTTTGAAATTAAAGATATAGGGAGGAGATGAAGAGACTAATCCTAAGAATAAATTTAAAAGTTAAGAGTTGAAAAGATCTGACCAATGGGCTGCAATCCAATAAACAAGAATGTCATATAGAAACCCAAATCCCCCTGCACACAATATTATCTTAAAGAGCAAGGCATCAAATAAAGATAGTCACATCCAAGCTTAGCCATTCCATGATATTCTTCAAGTTTTCCCATGTAGTAGATGAATTCCATAATGCCATAAGTCACAGGTTCAAAATAACAGCTTCACAATGATCATGTTACAGATGAACTCAAATGGATCTTCAATGATGTATCAGATGAAGTTTCAAATTGCAAGAACTAGGTTACATGAAAGTTGGCATTGGCCAAGTCCTTTGCATAGGGACTGCTGCCTAAATTCTAAGTCCAATTGTCTCAGATCAAACCAACAGTCCACACAAGATGTTTTTTTTATGATTTTTGTTCTTATTATGTAATTTAATGGCCAAAGACCACACAAACAAAACACAATATACACAAGCAAAATATATCATAAAATATGGTCCAAATGGACAAAGTGAAAATGACATTAACATAAACAATTAGGATGGTATGAATAATGGCAAATGAATAAGGCTTAAAAATAAAGTGCATTAAAGTAAATAACTTGAAATTAAATTTTAGTTGTTAATGAGTTAAAAGTTAGTATTGCTTTTACTTTTTTGTTTTAAGTCATTCTTTGGAGAACACTCAACCCACTAATCACAAGCATGGATCCTTGAACCTAGACATCTTCCAAAGGAAGGAAAAAAGGCAAAGTTTCCATACAATACCATGAAAGAGGGGAGACTTAAAATCTCACTAACTAGAATGCTATGCCTTTTGTGTCAAAAATTCAGCGCTATGTTAAGCAATCATAATTGGACTTATGTAGAAGTCACAACTATTTGAGGCCAGACAATTGAATTTTGGTGTTAATGCATGTTAGAGACATAGTATAATGGACTATGATCATGAAACATACCACACACAAAAAGAATATGCAAAAGAGGTGGCCTAATCTCATCCATACTTATGTTGATTTTGCAATCAACTAGCCTTAGGATATTGAGATATCATAGGTCCATGATATGAATGCATAAAGAAGGGGAATAAGATAAAGAGGGGGGGGGGGGGGAATGGATCAAAACTCAAATTGGACAAAGGAAGATTTTTACCAAATTAAGATCATTCATTCATTTGGGGAGATGGAATGTACATTCCATCAATCCCATAAGTACAATGACCTTAACCTAAGAAATTCAAATCAACCTTGACCAAGGCCTAACAACACAAGTCAAATTCATACAAACAATCAAAATGGCTCAACACAATTATTTGGCATTTATTCAATTTAAAAATACTAAAATTAATGCATTAAATTAAATATGGTTTGTCAAATTCTTAAAATATCATCAAAACACCAAAGAAATGTCCATGAGATTTATCATAGGTCAAAAAAGGTCAAAGGACCTTGGAGAAAAAATTTCAGAATTTTTAGAGACTTAAAAGTATTTTTAAACAATTAAAAATATTCACCAAGTCAATTAAATCATGAAAAATATTAATATTGATCGAAAAAATAATTTTAATTCAAAATACGAAAGAGGATTTTATTTAAAATTTTTTGGTGAAACTCTCATATTTTTTGGATCAATATTAAAATTAATATGAATTAATGAAAATAAAACAAATAAAATGAAATTCAAATATTCAGAAAAAACGTGGACCACTTGAGCTCCCTCATTAATTGAGGTGGAAGATCAAGTGGCCATCAACGCGCTTTCCACCATAGTCACTAGTCAATGTGTAACACAAGTGATAATTACAAGCAACATGTGAGATTAAAACATTTTGAACAAGATCAATGGTTGTGAACCTATCCAGCACATCACTGGCGCTAAACCTTCGGTCACCTTCTCAAGCGAACCTCACCGGAATGGTTCAGTCATCACCACTACATAAATGAAAAAGAAGGAGATGATCTGAAATAAAAAATGGCGTAGAGCACGAATCTGACCTCAATTTTAACTAACTCCAAATATATAGAAAGATATGAGGAGTCGAATTTTGAGGTGTGTTAAATGAGTTGCTTAGATTTAACCTCATAGTAACTCAATCTTCTTGCCTACATTGGTAGGACTTCAGACAACCAAAGATCCAAGAGAATTGATGGGAATTGAGTGAGAATCGAAGAGAATACAAATTCTGGAAAATACCTTCAATGCTGTGCAGAACTTGCTCTTGCTTGCTTCAATTCTTGTTTGATCTTGCTCCAATGACTAGCAAAAGTGGATTAGGAATGGAAAGTAGCTTTGGATCCTAGAGTTTTTGAATCTCTAAAAAGTGAGATTCAAATTCAATTTTCAAATGAAAATTCTCAGGTTTTCCTTTGAATTGTGAGGGTTTGAAGAGAGGGGGCAAAGCTGGCGCGCAAAGGTTCTCTCAAATGAGCTCAGAGGGCTTGTATTTATAGCAATTGGGAATGTTATTTGCACACTTGAATTTGCTTCCAAATTTGGCAAGGTCATGCACAAGCTTGTATGGGCGTGTACAGGCCCATGAAGCAATCCATTTTGGTCCAAATGCATCTGAAATGAAGCTTGAATGGCAAGGCAATGCTATGTGATGTTTTGAACATTTGATCTTTCCATTTGATGCAAACTTGTTAAGTCCATGTGCAGCCCTAGCAAACCTTATCCAAAATGGTTAAAATATGACTCTTTGGAAAGCTTAGATCAAGTAGAACAACTCTTATGTTGAAAACTTTTCCATTTGGAACTTGTATCAAGGTGAATTTTGAGGTGGAAGTTTTGAAATTTCAGCATGTTGAAAATGTTTCTAAGCATCAAGTCATATACCTGAATGTTCCACCTTACCAAACTTTTTATATGAGCTCCAAATGAGAAACGTGTCTTCATAAAAGTTGTAGCTATTTAAAAAACCTTCAAAATGGTTACTAATCAGACATCATTTGGATTTAAAATGATAGAGTTATGCATTTTTGAAGTTGAGGATAATCACTTGTTCAATGGTATAGGTCAAAAATGACCTATAATGTATCCTCCTATCACATGCTCATAAAAGTTGATTTATCTTTCACTCCAAACATGAAAGTTGAAGTATACATATTGAATTTGTTTGTGAAACTTGGAAATCCTTTATCTCATAAAAATTGAGCAAGTTATGGCCTTTGGAAGTTGACTTTCAAATTAGGGTTTAGACACAATGACCTATAATGTTTCAACATAGAAAATGACTTTCCAAGAAAAATTAGCTCTGGACCTCAACATGATAGTTGTTTGGAATGTCACTTAGAGTAACATTTCTCTTGGGATCATTTTCATATGATGAAAAGTGTAGGAGATAGGATCTACGGGGACCCAGTTTTGATCAAATGAATTAATCTGGCCAACCACCATCAACCAACTTGCTAACATGCAATTCTCTTGACTTTTTAGGCTCATGGTAGATCATATATGGATAAGATTATGAATTTTTAAGTATCCCTTGAGAAATTTGATCAATTGGTGAGGAAGCTTGTTGAAGAAGTCACTCAAAATACCAAGACAAACTAGGGTTTCCATGGCAAACCACCTCCAAACTCTTGAAGAATACTTGATCAAAGTAACATGTAAAGATAAATGGGACTCATATATGATGCTTAGAGACATTGTGGATCATTCCTTGGTTGTTCTCTTACACATGAGGGTCTTAAACCCTAGATATGAATTTAATAGATCAAATGGGGATCTTGCCCTACCTACAAAAGAGTTAGGTAAATGCAAAGACATATTTTTGGTATTTTAGTTAGGACAATGATAATATACAAGTATGATACAATCACATAGTGCTTGATGATCTCTCCCAGAACAAACCTAATGAAAAAGGGGTAAGGAGGATGCCAAGGTGTGATCCCAATGCTAATGCATATGATGAATTTTCATGAGGGATCTTAGGGTAAAAATTGTGGTGTTACAGTTGGTGAAGACCGATTCTATGCAGTAAGAACATACTCCATCATGGCAGTCAACTGTGAAATCTAATCCTTCCGCTCTCTGTTCTTTTTTTCCAATTTCTCCATAATTATGGTTGATTGGCACGAGTGTTGTATCGGTGAGTCAGCTTGGCTGAAGCACAGAAGAATAACCGATAAGACATATGGCAGAAGAAAACCTGTTTATGCAAATGATGCATGAAATTCAATGTTTTTTATTGTTTTAATTTCAAGGAACATATTATTTTATTTGCAAATATATAATAATAATAACAATTTGATTGACCATAAAAATCTCTTTTATTCATAAAATTTGGAAGGATTACACTGAGTATAATTTCAGAAACGAAAGTACAAATACAAGAGGAAAAGAAACTAATCATCCTAAGGATCCCTTAACAACGGTGTCAGATGATCTGGATGCCGGCACGTACTTCCTTCGGATGCGTCAAATCTCAGTCTCAAAAGATGTCTTCATTTGAGCTTTCTTAAGAACGAGTTGATCAACGATCTTCTTCCAAGCACCGAAAGGCAGAGGCATGCTAGAGGAAGATGAACCATCTGGCTCTCTATGTCTCTTCACTTCTCGGTCTTCAAGAAGTTCAATAACCGCATCTTATCCTTCGACTCAAGCTGCAACTCCTCATGATTTCGATTCAAAGCATGGAACCGCTCTTCCCGCATATCTCTCTCTTGCTTCATCTTGGAGAATGCGTATTCCAACTCCTCCACATCTTGGTTGGGGAGAGTTAATGGCTCAGCCACAACCAAAGACATAGGTCTCTCACAAGCATACGACATTTTGAACTCCAAGCCTCTCTTCTTCACCTAAGTAGTGTAAGATTCCAAAGCTACACAGTTTCACGGACCAAGCATGTACCATCTTCTACTTAAAATGTTGGGGATCTTTACCCTCTTGATAGAAAAGACCTTCTAAGTGAGTGTTATTAGGTTTGTCTCTCAAGGGGAACCCAAGTTGACGACGACCCAAAGCGGGGTTATAGTTGATTCCTCCTTGTGTACCAGTAAGGGGCACACTAGAGAATTCACCACAACTGTCGTTAATACCCACACTACTCAACATAGATTCATACCAAACAATGTCATCATTAGTGAGAGCCATAAGTCTTTGACACCACTATAGACATTGTTTGTTCTCCATAAAAGCAGGCGTCTGAGGCAAGTGCGAAATAAACCACTTGTACAGAAGAGGAACACAACATACAATACTCCCACCACCTTTAGAATTCCTTAAATGCAAAGAGAAATACATATCACCCAACAGAGTAGGCACATGATTCCCAATTAAGAAGATTCTAATGGCATTAACATCGACAAAATCGTCAATGTTAGGGAACAAAGCTAAACCATAGATGAGCAACACGAAAATGGCTTCAAAATCATCCATACTACCGGCTTGAGCAAAGACAGTAGCTTTCCCTATGGGAAAATCAGAAGTCAACCCAAACATTCCTCCTTTCTTCACCCAATGAGCCTCAATCTCAGAATTGTTCAGATGAAGAGCTTCAGCTATGATATGAGATCTCGGAAATTCCTCAAATCCACTAATAGGCATAAACTGATAATCGGGAAAAGTGAAGCAATGGTGGAGAGGGTCATAAAACTGAACCAAAACACTCAAGAGTCCTTCAACCGTATCAGCAAATAATACAAATAGAAGCTTCCCATGACGTTGCTTGAAGTCTAAGGGATCTAATACAAAAGATCACAACTTCCTTAGCTCTTTCAAATCAGGACATTTGAAATTGCACTTCTTAGTGTTCCTTCGTCCATAATTCATGGTCTGAAAACATTTGCAAATAAGACCTTAGTTCCTTGAAGTTACTTTTGTGTGATGAATGTCGTGATGTGCATGAATGCATGAATCCAACAATCACAAACAAGGGATCACACATAAGGCAAACACAAAGAAAGGTCAAGGGATGAATCGAGTCATTGTCAAGATCAATCATCCATTTTGGTGGATTATGTTTTCACCTTATCAACACCCAAGTTCCATTGATATTGACAAGACTTGATTGGATAAACCAGGAATCAAAGGGTTTGTTATGAGTCACGGGCATGGAGTTAGGTTAAGAATCGTCCCAAAGGAGTGTACTAGGGATAAAACCTATAGATCATATTCTAAAAAGTTCCCAGAATCTTAATTCCATCTATCGGATATTATAGGTTAGCATGATTGACTCATCAATCCTTCTGAAGAGAAACTCGTTTGACTGTAGTATCACGTAACAACTATTATCAAGTGTACACCTGAACAGTCTCCGCACTACGTCCTAAATAGGCCAAGTTAGGTTAAATGTTCTACGGTCCTCAGCTTCTTGGACCCCAAATCATAGAAAGTAATTCATAAAAACAAATGACATGTGTGACATTAATAGCTCTAAAAGGGTCTCCACTGAGTAGATGGGTCTCAAGCGAACTTGTTAAGGACTACTCTACACAAGTCGAACATGACTATACCATCCTCCTATCTTAATTGCACTCAAGTTTGGGTTAGAACTTATGTCACCACTCAAGATTACCAAGCACAACAAGCAGATTATATCACACAAAACAAGTATACAACCAATAGAATATAAAATTAGATACACATAAAAAAGTAGGCTAAACCCACTAAGGACTGCTCCCCAGTAGAGTCGCCACTTAATTTTTGTAGCGGTAAATTCATGACCATTAAGCTATGGATAAACATAACGTCAATAAAACCAGAGTCGTCGCCGCACTTCTATTGTTTTCAAAGTAAATTGGAAAAGTACGAACAAAACCCAAAGATAAGAAGTTTTCAAATCAAAACTAATAAAATGCCATAGATTACAGGTAAGGGGGTTGGTTACACAGAGGGAAAGTGTTAGCACCCAAAGTGTCCTAGGTACTCCTAGGGAGCCCTTTTTTATTTGTGTATCTGTTTTTTGGTATAAAAGATGTTTGCAACAAATACAGTATGGGGATGAGAAAATAATTCATTGATTATATGTTTGTGTTTGACAAGACCTTCAGAGTTGTGCCTACGTACCAACATAAATATGAGGGATCAAAACCTCGTAGTTCATGGTATCAATTTCAAAATGAGTGAATTATTTTTAATCAAAAGTTAAGTTTAAAAGAGACACAAAGGGCCTAAAGGTTTGAATGAGTGTTAGTACTTTTAGTCTTTTGAAATTTTAAGTCAATATGATTAGATTCATTTACAAGTTTGATTTAAGAAAAGAGTTTAAAAATGCAATGGCATAAGGCCAAAGTTTCTAATTTGCAATGAAGTCTAAGTTTTGAAATATAATAAGTGGGAGGAGATGAAGAGACTAATCATAATCATAAAATTAAAAGTTAAGAGTTGAAAAGATCTGACCAATGGGATGCAATCCAACAGACAAAAATGTCATATAGAAAACCCACATTCCCTTTGGACTCATAAAGAGCAAGCAATTAGAAATATGAAGAGCAAGGCATCAAATAAAGATGACCACATACAAGCACATAAATCCATAGCTAACAGTCTTCTTTGTCTTTTCATGTATCAGATGAAATACTTCTTGATTTTTGTTTAGAATAATACATAAGGCATGAGATCAAAGTAACATTTGCATCAAAACTATGTAATAAATGATTCATGTGGATCCCAATACTTGCATCAGATTAAAACTCAAATCACAATAACTTGGTCTCATAAATGTTGGCATTGGCCATGTCCTTTTGCATATGGAGTGTTGCCTAATCCTAAGTCCAAAAGTTCAAATCAAACCCAACAGTCCACACAAACATTTTTTAGGGTTTTGTTGTTTATTAATTATTTAAGGTCCTAAGACCACAAACACAAACAAAATACACAAACAAATATATACAATCATAATATATGGCTCAAATGAGCAAAGTGAAAATGGCATAAACATAAACAAGTTAAATGATATGGAAATGACAAATGAATGGTAAATGATTTGAATTTAAATTTCATAAAAAATAGATGACTTGAAAATAAAAGCAATATTAATACAAGTTAGTCAAATGTTAGTTGATTAGACGTTAGTGATGTTTTTCTTTTCAATTGATTAAGTCATTATTTGGAGAACACTCAACCATCTATTCACAAGCATGGATCCTTGAACCAAGACATCTTCCAAAGGAAGGAAAAAAGGCCATGTTTCCACACAATACCATTAAAGATGAGAGACTTACAATCTCACTTACTAGAATGTTATGCCTTCAGGGTCAAATTTAGCTCTATGTTAAGCAATCCTAATTGGACTTATGTAGAAGTCACAACTATCAGAGGCAGGGAAATAAAAATTTAGGTGGTAATGCATGTTAGAGATTAGGTATAATGGACCAAACTCCTAAAACATACCACACACTAATAGAAAAATATCAAAAAGATGGACCTATCTCATCCATCTTGTATTGGTTCATCTAACACAAGGCTATTGATGAACCAATTAGCCTTAGGATGTTGAGATTTCATTGGTCAATGAAAGGGATGGGAAAGAAAGGGATTGGATATGAAGAAGGAGAGAAGATGAGAGAAACACAAATTGGTCACGGGAGGAATTTTATAAAATTAAAATCAATCCTTCATTTTGGGAGATGAAATCTACATTTTATGAATCCTATAAATTCAATGATTTTAACTTAACAAAAGTCAAATCAACCTTGACCAGGACCCAACCACATAGTCAAACATCACAAGTTAATATAAATGGCTCAACATAGTTTCTATACAATTAATCAATTAAAAATCAAATTCAAAATGCATTTTAATTAAATTTAGTTTGGCCAAAACCAAAAACCTCTTCAAAACACCAAATAAATGGCCAAGATATTTATCCTAGGTCAAACAAGGTCAAAGGACCTTAGATAAAAACTTTCATGATTTTTGAAAAGTAAAAAGTATTTTTAAGCAATAAAAAATATGCACAAAAACAATTAAATCATGAAAAATATCAAAATTAATCCAAAAAATAATTTTAATATAGAAAATTAAAATGGAAAATATTTAAATATATTTAGTGCAAGTCCCATATTTTTTGGATTAAAAATGAAATTAATACAAATTAATCAAAATAAGTGGATTAAATGAAAACATCAGAAGAAAAAAAAACAAGGGTCATCATATCTTCCTCATTAATTGAGGTGGCAGATCTGATGGCCACACGCGCACATTGCACCATACGCCTTGGTCAATGTGTTGTACACGTGGTAATCATAATGGACGCTTGAGATTAAAACATTTGAATCAGATCTGATGGTTTGGACTTTGCCAACGCACCACCAGAGCACTAGCTCCGGTTATCTTCTCCAGTGATCACCACCGGTCTGGTTCAAGCTCAACTTTATGAAAAATGAAAAGTGAATACATTAAATCGAAGGAAAAATGCTTAGGAGCACGAATTTGGCCTCAATTTTCTCCAATTCCAAGTATATAAAAAGATACAGGGATTTGAATTTTGAGGATCATGAACTGAGTTGCTTCGATTTGACCTCAAAGCAACTCAATCTTGTTGCCTACATTGGTAGGACTTCATCCAACTAAAAATCACAAAGAATGGTGAAGAATTGAGAGAGAATCGAAGAGATGAAGTTTCGGAAAAATCACCTTCAAGTTGATTCAATTTCACTTGATCTTGATCTGGATTTGCTTGCTTTCTCTTCTTCTTGCATGTAGGAACCAATTGCGATGAAAAGGGAAGTGAATTTCTGGAGTTTGAACTTCCAAACAGAAGATGAAGTTCAAGCTCGATTTCAAAAGAAATTTTCAAAAATTCCATGCAATTGAGGGTATGGATTGGTCTGGCAAAGCTTGGGTAAGGTGTTGATGAAGTTTTGATCACATTCCTTCTCTATTTATAGCCAATGCATGTGCTGTTTACACACTTCCATTCCAAAGTTCCAAAATAGAAAGTTTCTTCATGCACAGGTCATGCTGAAAGTGTTGCATTAAGCCATGCATTGGTGAATTGAATTGGATCATGAAATTCTTCAAAATGGTACCTCACATTGCACCCATGCGCGAGTCCTTCAATTTTGATCCAAATGGGATGATTTTGGACTTTTAGGAAAGGTAAGATCAAGGGGAAAAATTTTCATGTTGAACACGTTTTCATCTGAATCTTGGATCACAACGAATTTTGAGGTGGAAGTTTCAGAAATTAAACATATTTGAAAATTTTCTAAGTCCCAAGTCAAATGTTCACTTCTTCCACCTTGAATAACTTTTCTTATGGACTTCAAATGAAAAAAGTCCCTTCATAAAAGTTGTAGATATTTCAAACCTCTTCATTTTTGTAACAAATTTGACCTCATTTGGATTTGGCATGAAAGTGTTATGCATTTTAGAAGTTGAGGAACATCACTTGTTCAATGGTAATGCTCCAAAGTGACCTATAATGTTTCCTCTTGGAACATGCATTTACACATTGAATTTGAACTTCCTCAAAACATAAAAAATTAAGTAGACATCCTGAATTTGATCTTGGAATTTGAATGGCTTTCATATCATAAAAAGTGACCAAGTTATGGTCTTGCGAAGTTGACCTCCAAACTAGGGTTCAGACAAAATGACCTATAATCTTTCCCCATAAAAAATGACTTTCCAAGACAAACTAACTCTTGAACTCAACATGAAAGTTGTTTGGAATGTAATTTTGAGTAACTTTGATCATGGAATAATTTTCATATGAGAAAAATTGTAGGAGATAAGGTCTAGGGAACCCCAGTTTTGACACGTTGACTTTCTCAGGTCAACCACCATGAACCAACTTTCTAGCTTGATATTCTATTGACTTTTGGGAGTCATGGAGGATCATATATGTGTAATATTATGTAATATGAAGTATAACTTGAAATATTTGATCAAATATTGAAGAAACGTGTTGAGGAAGTCACACAAGATACCGAGATGAATTGGGGTTTCCAAGGCAAACAATCTCCAAACTCTTAATGGATTCTTGATCAAAATGACATGTGAAGATCATGGGGACCCATATATGATGTATAGAGCCAATGTGAACCATTTCTTGATTGAACTCCTTGCATTGAGGGTCTCAAACCGTATATATGAGCTTGATGAAGCATATGTGAGCACACACACACTATCTACAAAAGAGTTAAATTATACATTGACATATTTTTGGTATTTTGGTTAGTAAATAATGAAAAAAAGTATGATACAATCAAAAGTGTTTGGTGATCTCTCCCAATACAAACCTAATGAATAAGGGGTAAGGTGGAGGTCAAGGTGTGATCCCAAAGCTAATGCATATGATGAGATAGAATAAGGGATCTTAGGGTCAAAATTTGGGTCTTACAATATGAAAAAAATTGTAGGAGATAGGGTCTAGGGAACCCCAGTTTTGACAAGTTGACTTTCTTTGGTCAACCACCATGAACCATCTTGCTAGCTTGACATTCTCTTGATTTTTGAGACTTCTGAAGGATCATATATGTGTAAGATGATATAATATGAAGTATCCTTTGAAATATTTGAGAAATTGATGAGGAAACTTGTTGAAAAAATCACACAAGATACCCAGATGAATTAGGGTTTCCAAGGCAAACAAGCTTCAAACTCTTGATGATTTCTTGATCAAAATGATATGTGAAGATCATGGGGACCCATATATGATGTATAAAGTCAAGGTGAACCATATATGAGCTTGATGAAGCAGAGGTGAGCATACACACTACCTACAAAATAGTTAAACTATACATTGACATATTTTTGGTATTTTGGTTAGTAAATAATGAAAAACAAAGTATGATACAATCAAAAGTGCTTGGTGATCTCTTTCAATGCAAAACCAATGAATGAGGGGTAAGGAGGATGCCAAGGTGTGATCCCAAAGCCAATCCATATGATAAGATAGCATGAGGGATCTTAGGGTCAAAATTGGGGTCTTATAGTATTGTGTGGAAATTTGACCTTTTTTCCTTTCACGGGAGCTAGTGGCATACTTGTTGAATTATCCAAGTTGGAGCCCTTGTCATGGAAGATGTCTTGGTTTAAGGATTCATACTTGTGAATGGATGGTCGAGTGTTCCCCAAAGAATGACTTAATCAATTAAAAATACCACTAACACTTGACTAACTTTTGACTAAGATTTGACTAACTCTTGCTAATATTGCTTTACTTTCAAGTCATTTACTTTATGCAATTTAAATTTCAGTCATTTATCATTCATTGCCATTTATATTCAATTTAATTTGTTTATGTTTATGTCATTTTCAGTTTGCTCATTTGAGCCATATCTTGTGATTGTATATATTGTTTGTGAATTTTGATTTCTTTTGTGGTCTTAGGACTTTAAAATACTTAATAACAACAAAAACCCTAAAAAAGGTCTGGTGGCAACATTCCCTGTGCAAAAAGGACTTGGCCAATGCCAACATTTTGAGACCAAGCTATTATGAACTAAGCCTTCATCTAGTGCAAGCCTTGAGCTCTATTTGAATCCATTTGCTACTCTGTCTTTGTGCTCATTTGTTACTATGACCTTGTGTCTGATGCTTTGCTCTAAGTTGATCAAGGAATATTTCATCTGATACATAAGAAGACAAAGAAAATTGCTAGCTATGGCAATTGCTTGCTTGGTGTAGCGGTGTATTCGTCGCTATATGATTTATCGATTAAACCATAAGCAAAGCATACAATGAAATTTCGAGTCGCCACCGCACTTTTATTTATCCAAAGGACTGGCTAAAAAGCGAACAAAAGCCTAAGAAGTTTTACACGTAGAAAACTAATAAAAAGATCAGAGAGTCTGGGTAAGGGGTAAATTACGCAATGGGAAGGTGTTAGGCACCCACTACGTCCTAGGTACTCCTAGGGAGCCCTTTTCACACTTGTTGTATAAAATTTTGTTATTTGTTATGACATAAGTATTGTGCAAACATGATTGGGATGATGAGAAAAGAATGTACAATTTTTATTGTTTTTGTGTTCGAACGGATGAACCCGTTGCCTACGTACCTTCCATCAAAGGTAAGGATCAAAACGCCGTAGTTCGGCTAAAAGATTTCCAAAAGTTGGTGGATTCAATTTTAAACAATAGCACTGAGGCTTTTCATTATCAATGGGAGAAAACTCGACCAAGACCAACATCCACCATGCGAGGATAGCTTCGACGTACTAGAGGGGTTAACCCTGTTTTCAGTACGGAAGTCTTACTGTCGACTCACTAAAGATAAGGTGAGGTTTACATCAACCACAATGATAATTGAAACCTATGGCTAATGCATGAAAAGATTAACAATGGACAAAGCCAAAACAAGTGAGTGGGTGAGGTTAATTGATTGTGATTATGAAAATGGAGTCAAAGTATGATTAAGATTGATTCAAAAGAAGTGTAATGAAAATGGAGTTTGAAAAAAAGTCAAGGACTTGGGGTCCAGGTTTTTAGTTTGAAAACATGAAGACGTTTGCACAATATCTATGTCAAGTTTGAAAGTAAAGTGTGAAAAGGTTTAGGACATAATGAGGATGAATGGACGAAGATGGATTGTAAAACTTCTTAGAAGGTTCACTTCTTGAAATCATATAGAAGATGACTCAAGTGTGTCCTTTGGAATGGGCAATGAGTAATAACAAACAAGCAAAGAAGAAAGTCAACAAAAGCGGATATCGGATGCCAATCACTGGGCTTATACCAATCTCCTAAAACAAAACGGGATATCAGAGGCCACTCAATGGTCTTACACTAATCTCCTAACAAAATGAAACTTGGATACCGGATGCCAATCTGTCTGGACTTATACCAATCTCCAACATATGATCCTAGGAATACAAATGCCAACTTGCAGGGACTTACAGTTGCATCCTCACATAAACAAACAAAAGCAAAAACATGGATGTCAGATGCCAATCTGTCTGGGCTTACTCTAACCTCCACAGTATGGTCCTAGGAATACAAATGCCAACTTGCAGGGACTTACAGTTGTATCCTCACATACAACAAACAAAATAACATGTGATCATAGGAAAGCAAATGCCAACTTGCAGGGACTTACAATTGCATCCTCACATATAATCAACAAATGCATCAGGCAAAGATAAGATGAGTGGCCAAGGTGATGGTTTTATACTCACTTCCATATCATAGGAGCAATGGCCAATGGATGGTCTTACAATTGTCCTCAATGGGTAAACAACAATGACAAGTCATAAAGACAAATGAGATGGTTATGCATTAATGAGCAATAAATGATGATAAATGCATAGAGCATACAAGCAAACATGTGCATATGAAGCAAACAAGCAATCAATGAAGTCATTCAGCACACACTATAACCAAACAAGGAGGCTCATACAAAAGGGTTAGGCATTGAAGCCAACTGGAATAGGTTGATGGTGCTCTTAACCTTGCCATTGAGGGGCTAAGGTGAAGCAGATGAAAGGAGATGAGGGGTGTGCCTCATTGCTCTTATCCCTGGTCAGGGAGAGCATTTAAATATCAGAAGGTGTGGGAGTTCAGAAAGTAGGAACTCTCTCCACATATTAGACTCTATAGATCTTGGGTTTAGATCTCAATGCTACAACCATGTAATGGGAGCAAGGAGAAGACTCACAGAATAGTAGGAGATAGGTTGCTTATCTCTTTGATCTACCAATTGCCTTATTTGAAGGACTTTTCCTGCTTGGGACAAATATAAACACACACAAGCATTGCCTCTTAAGGAGGACTTCAGACAGTTGCCTGGCCAAGTAACAGGCCAGGTCTTCCAGACTACATGAAGAAAAGGAATTATACCTCAATGCAAATTGCTATTTAAGCAAAGCAAAGCAAGTTCAAAGAACTAAGCAACTAATGGTACCTGAAATAGTCAAACAGAATCAGTACACAATTCAAAAGATAAAGCCAAAGGAGGTAGAAACCAACAGTCAAAACAGATAGACAAATGTGCAAAGTACAAGACTCAAATCATATGGGTCAAGCCACCTACAAAACAAAGAGGTTAGCTCATGATAAACAAATCAAGCTCAAACAAATTTGTATGATTTCTTTGAAGCATTTGTTGCTTAACCTGAAACAATGAACTCAAACATAAGCAACTGGACCACTAGGACAAGCCTAGGGTCAAAAGGGAATGATAAAGTCAAAACAGCAAGTGATAGTCAACCAAAATCAAGTTCAAACATTTAAGAAGCAAACTCAATTGGTCCCACATTCATATCATTCATCATCATGATTTCATAAGCAAAGGAAGTCAAAGCATGGCAAATGAAAGCTTATAGAAGTCAACAGCAAGACTTAGCTCAAAACCAATCATAATCAATTCCAAAAATCATCAAATAAATCATGGTCAATCACAATCCATAACATGACATGCATATCAAATTTCAGCTCATTTGGATCATGGGAAGATAGTCAATGAAAATCAGAAAGTCAAAGCAAGTTTAATCATGCTCAAAGAAGTCAACCAAACATGTATCAACTTCAAAAATTCATAAATCAGTGATAACAAATGATAAATGAATGGGATCAACACCATGACAAAGCTTAAGATGTCTACCAATCACATGTAAAATTTCATGTTCATCCAATAAAGTATGAGAATTTCACAAATGAAATGGCAACATGTATCACACAAGTCAACATTTTGGTCAAACAGGGAAGAAAATCTCAAACAATTAGGAAATGCCACAAATAATTCCAAGAAAAATAACATTTAAACTAGACATACAAGAGTAGGTTCATGCAAAAATTCACATCATTTTGAGGTCAGGAAGCATGGTATCAAAAATCATGAAGTTGCATATCAATGGTGTGACACAAATTGTCACACCCTAATTCAAAAATTCATAACTCACAATCCAGATAAGATAAATTCACAAGCTCTACATCAAAATCACCATGAATTTGTCTAGTTTAAGCACAAAAAATTTCAGATCAAATGGATAATGCATCACCATTTCACAAAGGATTTGGCAAAGGGTACAAAATATGGACACATGTTACAAACCCTAGTACCATTTAAAATTCACTCATCCAAAAAATCAGCAAAAGTCATGATAAAAAAGTAGAGATCAAGCAGAGCAATATGCAAAAATCCTCATGAAATTTGGAATTAAAATGGATGAGATATGATTTTTGTAAGTTGAGTATCAAAATGAAATAAAAATTGAGAATTAAAATGAACTAATTAATTAAATGAAACCGGGCGTGGCATTTTTGTAATTTGCTGGAACATTTAGTAAAACGCAGCGTATTGGTGAGACACATGAAATGTTGTGATTGGTCCAGGCGATGAACAGTATCATGCAACGTAAACATTCTGGGCAGCCATGTGCAATTAGGGTTCTAAGCTAACAGTGTTCATCATCATCTTCTTCACAAATCGTGCAAAAGTAATTCGCCCAGAACATGAAATCAAACATACCAACATGACCAGCAAGCATCACTCATGCATATTCTAACAACCATAATCATTAAATCGAGCTAACACAGAAGAATCAAACAAAAACAATTTTGAACATGACACTTTAAAGTCAGATTTCTCTCACATAGTTCAACCATTTTAAACCATTCAAAGCTCATAATGACCAGGGCAATGAGATCTATACATTGTACATCATGATTTTGAAAAAAGAAGAAATCGAAATCTTACCAAAACTGATGCACAGTGATGATTTGGATGTTATTTGGTGGTTCTGGTTCAAAATAGATGAGGTTCCAAGCTCCAAAAGGTGAATGGTTGAGATGCTTTGGCTCAGCAAGGCTTGAAAACACTCAAATCGAACATTGCCATGGAAGAGTATTGAAGTAGAAGCTGGTGAAAATGGGGTTACAGTTGAGAAACAAAGCTCCAAATGGCTTCCAAGAAGATGTTGGATGATAAAGCAAGCAAGCAAATTCGTGCTTCTTTGAAAGTTTGAGCAGAAAATTTCCAAAGTGCAAAATGAATGTTTTAGAGAGAAGTGATTTTTTGTTCTGGGATTGTGGCTGCTAGGGTTGGAAATGGCAGAAAATCCACTATATATTTGCTGTTTAGTGAGCTGCTAAGTGAATGCTAATTACCATTATCTTAAATGAAGTAATTTGGTCAATTGCTAAAAATTCCACCAAGTTGGCATGGGGTGTGTGTTCTGCACGAATTTGGGCCTTTGGGCAAGTTCCAATTGTCATTTCAGACCTATTCCAATTGGCCAAAGTGAAGGAAAAAGGTTATTTCAAAAAGTCAATTTTTCACTACACTTGAAATTAATTCAAGCAAGTTCAAAAAGGCCATTTTGAATGGTGATGTTTTGGTGAATGAGGATAACATTTTTGGAAAGAGGGGATTAAATATGACTTGTAGGAAAAAACCCCACCAAATTTGGCCAAATGGTTTGAGAGATATGGCCTTTTGAAGTTCAAATATTTTTGAGATTGAATTGGTCATAACTTGCCAACCATACATGGGAATTGAGTGTTCTTGGACTTTTTGGAAATGGGAGAACAAGATATTCAACTTTCATGTTGGGCAAAAATTCATTTGAAGCTTGTATCATGATGTAAGTTTAAGATCAAGAAGTTTCCATTTTTGGCAAATTTGAATTACAGGTCAACTTTCTATTTCTGGAAATTTCTTGTCTGGCTTTATTTTCTTCACTGTGGATGCTTGACATGATATATGAAGCTTGTATAGGCATGAATGAGATCTCCCAAACCAAATCCCACCATCAAATCATTGATTAAATGGACAGTTGACCAAGTTTGACTTTCTAGGGTTTTGGATGACTGAAGCATGTTCTGATGAATTCCAAACCCTAATTCCTTGAGATCTTGATTCCAAATGATGTCCCAAGTTATATGAACTCTTGATTATTGATCATGGTGCCCAAATTCTGCAAGAATGGCCACCATCCACTGCAATGACTGACTTTGACTGATTTTGACCTAATTGGCTGATGATTGCTTCATCTGCAAGCAACAAGGTTAGAATGACAATATTTTTGTACTTTTTGGTTAATAAACATATGAAAAGCAAAGATATACAAATGCAAAACATGCTTGGTGATCAAGAACTAAACTCACAAGGCAACCTACCCACTAGGAGGGAAGCTAGGGCATGCAATGATCCTTGAGGCCATGATATGATATGCTATGGGCCATGAGGGATCTTAGGGCCAAAATTGGGGTCTTACACTTGGACATGGCTATCTTTATGGGAATTGCTTGCTTGCTAATTTCTTATGGTTAATTGCTTGATTCAAAGTCCAAGGGGGGAGTGGGGTTTCTATATGACATTCTTGTCTGTTGGATTGCATCTCGTTGGTTAGATCTTTTCAACTCTTAACTTTTAATTTGTGCTTAGGATAACCTCTTCATCTCCTGCCACTTCTTAAATTTCAAAATCTCTCCCCCTTTTCAAAAACTTCTTTGCTTGTGATTTCAAACTTAGACCCTATTTTAAAAAGAAACTTTGGACTTATGCCAATGAATTTTCAAATTCCTTCTTAATCAAATTTGTAAATAAACTTAATCATATTGGTATGTAGGCATAAAAATATAATCAATGAATTCGTTTCTCATCTCCACACTCTATTTTTCTCAAACATCTTTTATACCAAACACATATGCACACATAAAAAAATTGCTCCCTAGGAGTACCTAGGACACTTTGGATGCTAACACCTTCCCATTGTGTAACCAACCCCCTTACCTGTAATCCCTGGCATTTTATTAGTTTTGATTTGAAAACTTATTATCTTTGGGTTTTGTTAGTACTTTTCCCTTTTCCTTTGGAAACAATAAAAGCACGGTGGCGACTCTGGTTTTATTGATGTTAAGCTTATCCATAGCTTGATGGTCATGATTTTCCCACTACAAAAATTAAGTGGCGACTCTGCTAGGGAGTAGTCCTCAGTGGGTTTATCCTACCTTTTTATGTGTATATATTTGTATATTTGATGTTTCTATACTTCTTGTATGATATAATCTATCTGTTGTGCTTGGTGATCTCTGAGTGGTGAGGTAAGTTCTATCCCGAACTTGAGTGTAATTAAGATAGGATGATGGTATAGTCATGTTTGACTTGTGTGGAGTAGTCCTTAACAATTTAGCTTGAGACCCATCTAATCAGTGGAGACCCTTTTGGAGTTACTAATATCACACAAGTCATTTGTGGTTAGGAATTACTTTCTCTGATTTGGGGTCCGAGAAGTTTAGGACCATAGAACATTTAACCCAACTTGACCTATTTAGGATGTAGTGGAAGGTTGTTCAGATGTAGACCTGATAATAGTTGTTACACGATGCTACACTCAGACGAGTTTTTCTTGACAATATTATGGGTTGATGAGTCAGTCATCCTAACCTATAATATCCAATATATGGGAGTAGGACTCTGGGAAATTCTTAGAATATGATCTAGAAGTTTTTAATCCTTAGTACACTCCTTTGGAATGGTTCTTAATCTGACTCCATGCTCGTGACTCACAACAAACCCTTTGATTCTCGAATAATCCGATCAAGTCTTGTCAAAATCAATGGAACTTGGGTGTCGATAAGGTGAAAACCATAATCCATCAAAATGGATGATTGATCTTGATAATGACTTGATCCATCCCTTGACCTTTGTTTGTGTTTGCCTGGTGTCTGATCTCTCGTTTGTGATTGTTGCATTCATGCATACATGCGCATCATAACATTCATCACAAAAAAATAAATTTCAAGGAAGTAAGGTCTCATTTGCAAATATTTTCAGACCATGGATTATGGATGAAGGAACACAAAGAAGTAAGGTTTCATATGTCCTGATTGGAAAGACCTAAGGAAGTTGTCATCCTTTGTATTAGACCCCTTAGACTTCAATCAATTTCATGGGAAGCTTTTGTGTCTGTATGATCTACTGATGTGGTTCAAGGACTTTAGAGTGTTTTGGTCAAGTTCTATGACCCTCTCTATCGGTGCTTCACTTTTCCTGATTATTATCTTGTGCGTATGTTGGAGGAGTATGCTCATCTCCTGGGTATACCCATATCTCATATCATAGCTAAAGCTCATCATCTGAAGAAATATGAGAATTATGCTCATTTGGTGAAGAAAGAAGGTATTCTTGGGTTGACTTTTGAGTTCCTCAGTGGTAAAGCTACTATTTTTGCTCAAGCCGGTAGTATGTATGCTTTTGACACCATATTTGTATTTCTCATCTATGGTTTAGCCTTGTTCGTTAACATTGACGCTTTTGTTGATGTTAACGCCATTAGAATCTTCTTGATTGGGAATCATGTTCCTACTCTACTGGGTGACATGTATTTCTCTTTGCATTTGAGGAATTCTAAAGGTGGTGGGACTATTGTGTGTTGTGTTCCTCTTTTGTACAAGTGGTTTATTTTGCACTTGCCTTAGACGCCTACTTTCTTGGAGAACAAGCAATGTCTGCGGTGGTCTCAGAGACTTATGTCTCTCAGTAATGATGATATTGTTTGGTATGATTCTGCATTGAGTAGCTTGGATATTATTGATAGTTGTGGTGAATTCTCTAATGTGGCTATCATTGGTACACAAGGAGGAATTAACTACAACCCTGTTTTGGCTCATCGTCAACTTGGGTTCCCCTTGAGAGATAAACCTAATAACACTCAGTTAGAAGGTCTTTTATATCAAAAGGTCAAAGACCCCCAACATTTGAAGCAAAGAATGATACATGCGTGGCATAATGTGCATAGGAAAGGAAGATCTGAGCTTGGTCTGCGCAACTGTGTAGCTTTGGAAGCTTATACTATTTGGGTGAAGAAGAGAGCTTTGGAGCTGAAGATGTAGTATGCTTGTGAAAGACCTATGTCTTTGTTGTGGATGAGCCATCGACTCTCCCTAACCAAGATATAGAGGAGTAGAAAGACACACTCACAAAGATAAAGAAAGAAAGAGATATGTGGGAAGAGAGGTTCCATGCTTTGAGCTGAAAGCATGAAGAGTTACAATTTGAATCGAAAGACAAGGATGCACTTATTGAGATTCTTCAAGACTGAGCAGTCAAGAGACAGAGAGAGCCAACAAGTTTATCTTCCTCTAGTATGCCTTAGCCTTCCGGTGCTTGGAAGAAGATTGTTGATCATCTTGCCCTTGAGAAAGCTCCGATGAAGACATCATTTGAATCCGAGATTCGACGCATCTGAAGAAAATATGCAACCATAGCCAGATCATATGATACCATTGCTAAGGGATTCTTAGGATGATAGTTTCCTTTTCTATTGTGTTTGTATTTTGGTTTCTGAAATTGTACTCAGTGTAATCCTTCAAAAATTTTATGAATAAAAAGAGATTTGTATGGTCAATCTAATTGTTACTATTGTTATTATATTTGCAAATAGAACTTCGTATATTCCTTGAAATTAAACAAATAAAAAACATTGCATTTTATGCATCATTTGCAAAGTAGGTTTTCTTCCGTTAGATGTCTTATCAGTTATTCTTTTATGCTTCAGCCATACTGACTAACCGTTATATGAATCGTGCTAATCAACCAAGGATCATGGAGCATCTAGAGCAAGAGAACAGAGAGTTGAAGGATGAGATTGCCCGGTCAACGACGCTGATGGAATCTGTCATTGATGCACATACCAGTCTTCACCAACTCCCGCAACTCCTCCCTAGAGGACTGTTATTTCTGAGGTTGCTACCTCAACTGTTCTTGTTACTGCTTCTAGTCAATCTGGTCCTTCTATGTCTACTGGTTTCCCTTGGGGAATGCCACCCAATTTTATGCCAGAAGGGTATGCGCCCACCTTTGTCTATCTTCTGGCATCTAGTTCGGTCATGTCAGTGCTACCTCATATTATTCACACTCTGCCTCGTGTCGAGGACACTGTCTACCACTCTGAGCTGTCTGAGGGACCAGACGTGTATGAGAAAATGGAAGAAATGAAAGATCAATTTCTAGAGTTGCCTAAAGAGTTTGAGGCTTTAAGAGGAAAATATTTTTTTGGGAAGAGTGTTGCTAAGCTCTTCCTGGTCCCCTATGTTAAAATCCCGATGAAGTTCAAGGTCCCCGACTTTGAAAAGTATAAATGGAGCACTTGTCTGCTAAGCCATCTTGTGATGTATGCCATAAAAATGTCTACTCAGACTGATAATGATCAGTTGCTAATTCATTATTTCCAAGATAATTTGACTGGATCTGCTTTAAGATGGTATATGGGTTTGGACAGTGCAAGCGTCCGTACTTTCAACGAATTAGGCGAGGCACTTGTTAAGTAGTACAAGTACAATGTAGATATTGCACCCGATAGATACCAACTAAGGTTTATGTCTCAGAAGGATAAAGAGACATTCAAAGAGTATGCCCAGAGATGGAGAGAGTTGGCTGCCCAGATTAGTCAACCCTTGAAAGAGAAAGAAATGACAAACATCTTCTTGAAGACGCTGAGTTCGTTTTACTATGAACGTATGATTGCAAGTTCCCCTAATGACTTTACTGAAATGTTAAACATGGGGATGAGGCTAGAAGAAGGAGTTCGTGAAGGATGTCTGTCTAAAGAAGAAGCATCGTCTAGCAAGAAATATGGTGGGAGTTTCTCCAAGAGGAAGGAGGGAGAAACTAATTCAATATCTGTGGGGAGGTAGAGGAGGCCTCATGTCAGAAAATGTTCTCAACCTCGTCAACATCAACATTGAGTTTCATCAGTAATTCCTGTATTTTCCAACAATTCCAACAGTCAACCAATCTCGATTCAGCAACAACAACCGCAACAAATAACAAACTACAACAATAACAATAATCATAACCAAAAAAACTTTGATAGGAAGAAGGTCTCCTTTGACCCTATTCCTATATGTAGCGGTAAATTCATGACCATCAAGCTATGGATAAACTTAACGTCAATAAAACTAGAGTCGCCACCGCGCTTTTATTATTTCCAAAGGAAAAGAGAAAAGTACGAACAAAACCCAAAGATAAGAAGTTTTCAAATCAAAACTAATAAAATGCCCGAGATTATAAGTAAGGGGGTTGGTTACACAGAGGGAAGGTGTTAGCACCAAAAGTGTCATAGGTACTCCTAGGGAGCCCTTTTTTATGTGTGTATGTGTTTTTGGTCTAAAATGATGTTTGAGAAAAATAGAGTGTGGGGATGGGAAAAGAATTCGTTGATTATATTTTTGTGTTTGACAAGACCTTCAGACTTGTGCCTATGTACCAACATAAAAATGAGGGATAAAATCCTCGTAGTTCGTGGTAAAAATTTCAAAGTTGGTGAATTGCTTTTAAACAAAAATTTAAATGAAAAGGCACAGAGGGCTAAAAATTTGAATGAAGTTGTTAGTTATTTTTTTCTTTTGAAATTTTAAGTCAATATGATTAGATTTATTTACATGTTTGATTTAAGAAAAAGAAGTTCAAAAATTCAATGGCATAAGGCCAAAGTTTCTACTTGAAATAAGGTCTAAGATTGAAATCACAAGCAAGAATGTCTTATAGAAAACCCATTTTCCCTTTGGACATTAAAACAAGCAATAATCAATTAGGCAATTAGCAATATCAAACATCATGAAGGTCAAGGCATCAAATAAAGATAGATACATCCAAGCAAGCCAATCCCATAGCTAGCAGTCTTATTTGTCTTCTCATGTATCAAATGAAATACTCCTTGATCAACTCAGAATAAAGCATTAGACACAAGATCGAAATAACAGTTTTCATCAAGACAATAAAGCAGATGAGTTCAAATAAATCCCAAGACTTGCATCAGATGAAGGCTCAAGTCACAATAAATTGGTCTCAGCATGTTGGCATTGGCCAGGTCCTTTTGCATATGGAATGTTACCTAGTTCTAAGTCTAAAAGTTTAGATCAAGCTCAACAGTCCATCAAACATTTTTTAGGATTTTTGTTGTTTATTAATTATTTTTAAGTTCCTAAGATCATAAACTAAATCAAAATGCACAAACAAATATATACCATCACAAAATATGGCTTAAATGAGCAAAGTGAAAATGACATAAACATAAACAAGTTAATGAAAGGTAAATGAAAATGAATGATAAATGACTAAAAGTTAAATTGCATAAAGTAAATGACTTGAAAGTAAAGCAATATTAACAAGAGTTAGTCAAATGTTAGTTAAGGTTAATTGAATGTTAGTGGTGTTTTGTTTTTTAGGTCTACACCATATCAAATGGGAGACAACCTTGCAGGGGACCAAATCAAATGTTGGGGATATTTACCCTCTTGATAGAAAAGACCTTCTAACTGAGTGTTATTAGGTTTGTCTCTCAAGGGGAACCCAAGCTGACGACGAGCGAAAGCAGGGTTGTAGTTGATTCCTCCTTGTGTACCAATGAGATACAGATTAGAGAATTCACCACAATTGTCAATAATGTCCACACTACTCGATGCAGAATCATACCTGACAATATCATCATTAGTGAGAGACATAAGTCTCTGGGACCACCTTAGACATAAGTCTCCAAAAAATCAGGCGTCTGAGGCAAGTGCGACATAAACCACTTCTATAGAAGAGGAACACAACACACAATAGTCCCACTGCCTTTAGAATTCCTCAAATGCAAAGAGAAATACATGTCACCCAACAGAGTAGGAATAGGATTCCAAATCGAGAAAATTTTAATGGTGTTAACATCAACAAAACCGTCAATGTTAGGGAAGAAAGCTAGACCATATATGAGTAACTCAAAGATGGATTCAAAAGCATCCATACTATCGGCTTGAGCAAATACAATAGCTTTACCAATGAGGAACTCATAAGTCAACCCCATAATTCCTCCTTTCTTCACCCAATGAGCATCAATCTCAGATTTCTTCAGATGAAGAGCTTCAGCTATAATATGAGACTTGGGAATCTCCTCCAATCATCTAAAGGGAAATTTGTCATATAAGGGTATTCCCAATAGATCGGCATACTCCTCTAACGTAGGCACAAACTGATATTCAGGAAAAGTGAAGCAACGGTAGAGAGGGTCATAGAACTGAACTAGAACACTCAAAAGGCCTTCAACTATGTCAGCGGATATCATAGACAAAAGCTTCCCATGGTGTTGCTTAAAGTCCAAGGGATCTAATAGAAAAGATGACAACTTCTTTAGCTCTTTCAAATCAGGACATCTGAAACCGTACTTCTTAGTGTTCCTTCGTCCATAATCCATTGTCTGAAAACATTTGCGAATAAGATCTCAATTTCTTGATTTTTTTGTGATGAATGTTATCATGCGCATGTATGAATGAATGCAACAATCACATACAAGGGATCACACATAATGCAAAAACAAACAAAGGTCAAGGGATGGATCAAGTCATCCTCAAGATCAATCATCCATTTTGGTGGATTATGGTTTTCACCTTATTGACACCCAAGTTCCATTGATATTGATGAGACTTGATCGGATCAACCAAGAATCGAAGGGTTTGTTGTGAGTCACGAGCATGGAGTCAGGTTAAGAACCATCCCAAAGGAGTGTACTAAGGATAAAAACATGTAGATTATGTTCTAAAAAGTTCCCAGAGTCTTAATCCCATCTATTAGATATTATAGGTTAGGATGACTGACTCATCAACCCATAATATTCTCAAGAGAAACTCGTCTTACTGTAGTATCGCGTAACAACAGTTACCAAGAGAAAGTAATACCTAACCACAAATAACTTGTGTGACATTAGTAACTCCAAAAGGGTCTTCATTAAGTAGATGGGTCTCAAGGCAACTTGTTAAGGACTCCTCCACACAAGTTGAACATGACTATACCATCCTCCTTTCTTAATTTCACTCAAGTTCAAGTTAGAACTTATCTCACCACTCAGAAATCACCAAGTACAACAAACAAGTTATATCAAACAAACAAGTATGAAAACATCAAATATACAAATATATACACATAAAAAGTAGGCTAAACCCAATGAGGACTACTCCCCAGCAGAGTCTCCACATAATTTCTGTAGCAGTAAATTCATGACCATCAAGCTATGGATAAGCTTAACATCAACAAAACCAGAGTCGCCACCGCGCTTTTATTGTTTCCAAAGGAAAAGGGAAAAGTACGAACAAAACCCAAAGATAAGAAGTTTTCAAATCAAAACTAATAAAATGCCAGAGATTACACGTAAGGGGGTTGGTTACAGAGAGGGAAGGTGTTAGCACCCAAAGTGTCCTAGGTACTCCTAGGGAGCCCTTTTTTATGTGTGTATATGTTTTTGGTATAAAATGATGTTTCATAAAAATAGAGTGTGGGGATGAGAAAAGAATTCATTGAATATATTTTTGTGTTTGACAAGACCTTCGGGCTTGTGCCTACTTACCAACATAAAAATGAGGGATCAAAACCTCGTAGTTCGTGGTAAAAATTTCAAAGTTGGTGAATTTCTTTTAACCAAAAATTTAAATGAAAAGGCAGAGAGGGCCAAAAATTTGAATGAAGTTGTTAGTTTTTTGTCTTTTTAAATTTCAAGTCAATATGATTAGAGTTATTTACAAGTTTGATTTAAGGAAAAGAAGCTCCAAAATTCAATGGCATAAGGCCAAAGTTTCTACTTGAAATAAGGTCGAAGTTTGAAATCACAAGAAAATAAAGTTTTTGAAAGGGGGGGGGGAGATTTTGAAATTTAAGAATTGGGAGGAGATGAAGAGGCTATCCTAAATATAAAATTAAAAGTTAAGAGTTGAAAATATCTGTCCAATGGGATGCACTCCAAAAGACAAGAATGTCATATTGAAACCCCACTTTCCCTTTGGACTTTGAATCAAGAAATAATCAATCAAGCAATTAAAAATATCAGACATCATGAAGATCAAGGCATCAAATAAAGATAGCCACATCCAAGCAAGTCAATCCCATAGCTAGCAGTCTTATTTGCCTTCTCATGTATTAGATGAAATACTCCTTGATCAACTCAGAATAAAGCATTAGACACAAGATCAAAATAACAATTTTCATCAACATAATGTAGCATATGAGTTCAAATAAATCCCAAGACTTACATCAGATGAAGGCTCAGTTCACAATAACTTTGTCTCAGCATGTTGGCATTGGCCAAGTCCTTTTGCATATGGAATGTTGCCTAGTTCTAAGTCCAAAAGTTCAGATCAAGCTCAATAGTCCACCAAACATTTTTTAGGATTTATGTTGTTTATTAACTATTTTTAAGGTCCTAAGACCATAAACAAAATCAAAATACACAAACAAATATATACAATCACAAAATATGGCTCAAATGAGCAAAGTGAAAATGGCATAAACATAAATAAGTTAAATGTAATGGAAATGGAAATGAACTTTAAATGACAAAAAATTAAATTGCATAAAGTAAATGACTTGAAAGTAAAACAATATTAACAAGAGTTAGTCAAATGTTAGTCAAGGTTAATTGAATGTTAGTGGTGTTTTGCTTTTTTAATTAATTAAGTCATTCTTTGGAGAACACTCAACCATCTATTCATAAGCATGAATCCTTGAATCAATACATCTTCCATATGAAGGAAAAAAGGCCAAGTTTCCACACAATACCATGAAAGATTGGAGACTTACAATCTCACATACTAAAATGTTATGCCTTTAGAGTCAAATTTAGCTCTATGTGAAGCAATCGTAATTGGACTTATGTAGAAGTCACAACTATCTGAGGCCGGACAATAATATTTTAGGTGTTAATGCATGTTAGAGATTTGGTATGATGAACCAAACTCCTTTAACATACCACACACTAAAAGAAAAGATAAAAAAGGATGAACCTATATCATCCATACTTGTATTGGTTCATCTGACACAAGGTCTTTGATGAACCAATTAGCCTTAGGACATTTGAGACTTCATTGGTAAATGAAAGGAATGGGAAAGCATAGGGATGAAGATGAAGAGGGAAGGGAGGTAGGGAAACACAAATTGGTCATGGGAAGAATTTTCTCTAACTAAAATCATTGATTCATTTTGGGAGATGCAGTGTATATTTCATCAATCCCCTAAATCCAATGATTTTAATCCAACAAAAGTAAAATCGACCTTGACCAAGGCCCAAACAAATAGTCAAACATCACAAGACCATAAAAATGGCTCAACATAATTTTTACACAATCAATAAATTAAAAATCAAATTAAAAATGCATTAAAATACAAATTTATTTTGGTCAAAACCTAAAACCTCTTCAAAATACCAAATAAATGGCCAAGAGATTTATCCTAGGTCAAACAAGGTCAAAGGACCTTAGACAAAAAATTTCATGATTTTTGAAAAGCCAGAAGTACTTTTAAACAATTAAAAATATTTAAAAAGACATTTAATTCATGAGAAATATCAAAATTAATCCAAAAAATAATTTTAATTCAGAAAATGAAAGAGAAAAATATTTCAAGGATCATAGCATCTGTGGCTCCTTAACCCTTGGGTTGGGACTTGTGTGAGTTGGTTTGAGACCACCAAGCATGCTTGAATTGTATATTATTACTTTTCTTATTTTGTTTACTAACCAAAATCACAAAAATATGTCACTAACTTGTTTTGTTTTGAAGCTTAAGCAGACATGTGATCCCTTGCTCCTAGGAGGCCCCTATGCCCAATGAAGTGGCTAGATGAAAATGAAAGCAAGTATGAAAATGGTTCCAAAATCTCTCTATCATCATATATGTCTCCCAAGTATCTCAATTTGTCAATTTGATCAAGATAAACCAAGGGGTTTGAGGCTTGTTTCCCAAGGAAACCCCAATTCAACTATGCATTGACTGTGCCTTGCTCATGTAGCAACCTCAACCTATGATCTAATTAAATCAATGGAAGTTCTTTCATTAATTATTTTATGCACATGTGAGCTTATGTGAGTATCCTCAACCATTCATTCATCAATATTTGAAGTTTGGACTTGAGAAGTTGACCAGTAAAGTCATCTAACCAAATTGAAATCCATTGAGACCTAACTTTTGATGTGTTTGTCAAATAAAGATGACCCCAAGAGAAAAAATGTTCTTAAGAACCATATTAAAAACGTTCATGTTCATCATAAATCCATTTGAAACAGGGAAGGTCATCATCCATTCCAAAACATTATAGGTCATTTTGACTAAAACCCTAATTTTAGGTCAACTTCCCAAGGACCTAACTCCTTCACTTTTTATGATTTTGAGGTGAGACCAAATTAATTGGAAATATTAAGATGTATAATTCAAATGTTATGTTGGACCAAATTTCATAATCCTAAAATAAACACATGTGATAATACAAAACATTATAGGTCACTTTGGACCAAAGTCATTGAATCTTGAAAACATCCAAATTCAAGTGCCCATAACTTTCTAATCAAAAATCCAAATGATGCAAAGCTTAAGTCAAAATTGATCATATTGAAAATATTTACAACTTTGATGTTGGAGGTTTTTCCATTTGACGCTTTCATCATTAAAACAGAAGGGCTTGAAGTTGGTCACTTTTGACAAATTTTCCAAAGGCATGTTTTGTACCTCAAGCTTCATGACCAGTTTTCATAAATTTCCAAACTCCAAATGGATTTTTGCCCAACATAACTTTTGTTCCTTATGTCAAGACCTTTCCAACCATTATTCACATGCCTATGTTTGGATTTTCCATATGGGACTTTCAAAGAGGGGAATATTTGTGACCATTTATACATTTCACTTGAAATCTTCATACACAAGCAAATGTCATCCAAATTACACGACCATTGAAATTTGGTATGTGCTCAGCATTCACTTACATCGGCTTTTGGGCCTCACATGCGCCTGTACAGGCCCATGCATGGAGGACCCAAAGCTTCATGCACACGGATTCCACACACTTTGCTTGCAGCTGCAACTATAAATAAGCACCTTGGTTCATTCAAATTTCATCCTTGAATCAACCTGAAGCTCTGCAGAATTGGAAACCTAACCACACTAGAGGAAATTTTGATTTTATTTTCTCAAATTCAAACTTGAATTTCAACTTCCCTGGTTGATCTTCAGTTTATAATTCCTAAGCCTATCATCATCATCACCTCAAGATCAAACTGCAAGCATGAATTGGAGTGGATCGTGCTCATCAAAGCTGCACTTCAAAGGTTTACATCTCAACTATTTTGATCCATATCTCACCATATATTGTGATCTGCTTGTGTTTGTTTGGTTCTCTGAAGTCCTCGTGTGAGAGGCAAGCCAATGGTGGCTTTAATTTTGTGAATTGGTGCATTTCAGATTGAACACCTGGATTTTCCATCTCAGATTTCTCCTTCCATAAATATCTTGAGAGAAATTCAAGGTTACAAGGGTGATGTATATCACCCCAACTTTAATTTGGTATAAGACACGTGCAATTTGGTTGAGGTTGCAAAACCTGCAACTGGTGGCCGGTTTCTGTTGGCTCACCGGAGAAGACGGTAGTTTACACCACCGTCCTCACGTGGTTGAACCTGAACCCTTTTGACGAGGCTCCCACGATCTAATCCTGGCCTTTGCTTTACTTGACTTTTTTAAATCCAGCGTGTGTTGCACTTGACTTGTGACCATGATGAGCGCGCGCCTCTGATCCCTTGGATTGTCCACGTCAATTAATGAATGTGGATCCAAGCGTTGTGGATTTTCCAGTTTTTTTAATTTCTGTTTTATTTTCTTTTATTCTATTTATTTTCAAAAATTCATAACTCTTTTATTTGGAATCACAAAAACATGAGACCAATTGCAAAAATTTTCTTTTAAAATCTAGTTTCATAATCTGATTTTTAATTATTTTTGTGATTCCATTTAATATTTTTTATGAATTATTTTACTTTTGATAGTTTTTAATTCATTTAAAATACATTTTGATATTAAAAAATGCCAAAAATATTTTCTTAACACATACGGATGATGATAAGTCTATGAAAAATATTCTAATCAATTTCTTAATTGATTTGAGATTTTAATTCATTTGTGTTATTTTTCTTGATTTTTAATTGTTTAAAAAATAGTTTCTGTTTTCAAAAAATGTTGAGAAAATTTGTCAAACCTTGTTTGACCATGTTAGACTTATGATGATTCAATTGGACTTATCCAAGCTGATTTGAATTGAATTTGAAGTTTGACTTTACTTTGTTCATTTTATTTTATGTATTATTTTAATTCCAAAAAATACTAAAAATTTGTTTGACCTTTCTTGACTTCTAATCTTCATTTTACTTTTGTTGACCATTGATTAATGATGATCCCATTCACATTTGATCATTGTGTTTTGTTTATGTCATTTGAATTTTCATTTTGTACATTTCATCTTTATCTCTTTTCTTTTTCTTTTTCTTTTGCCCAATGAGTTAATGATTTGTCGTTAGCCTTGACATATGAGAGGCTTAACCTTATTTTATCCAAATCAAATTCATCTTGATCAAAGATCAAGTGAATTGCTTTGTGTTCAAGATAGGTTGCTTCTTGGTCAAGCAAAAAACCTAAAATCCATACATGGCCTTTCCTTCTTTTCTTTTGGCATGGTAAGTTGTAGGAGCTTGGCTTACTAGTCATGATCTCTAACTTGTGCTTATTTGCCTGTAGTTTTATTGACCGGCCTCAGATAGGTGTGACTACTACATTAGTCCACTTACGATTGCTTAACATAACGCTACATTGCCTTATGGAACACTAACACTAACTACTAATTACTAACTTTAATTCAAGCATTTAATTCTTGTAATTTACTTTAATGCAATTTAATTTCTTACTCATTTATTCATATTGCCTTTTCCCTTTTCTCATTTGAGCTCATACTTTATGTTTATGCTATTTGCCTTTTGCTCACTTGAGTATATTATTGTGTAAATATATTGCGACTTTGTGTTTGTTTTTGTGTTTGTTTGTGTGAACCCATTGCAAAAAGGAGAAATGACTTAGAATTAGCACCTCACTTATGCTTAATGGAGTTCAAGAGCAACTATGCCTCATTCCTTTAAAATGCTAAAGTTGATTGAAGAGCAACTAGGCCTTATGCCTTTAGAATGCTTAAATCTTAAAGTTCACTTGAAAGGACCCCTAATCTAAACTCTCTCTTTGTCCATTCCTCTTATTGCATTATGAACTTTTTGATTGTTTGTTCTTGTGTGGTAGGGATTCCAAACATGAGATAATTAGTAGGACCATTTTCATAAGCATCCAAGTTAATAGAGACAAGCCAAATGGAGATCCTAGGAGCTTGATTGAATATTTGTTTGATTGCTTGAGTTAATTGCCAAGTCCAAAGGAAAGGAGCATCTTGGATCATATTTATGATCTAAAGAAAGGAACTCCAAGGATTTTATCTCTTCTCTCTTATTTGCATGTTTAGGATTAACCCTTCTCTTCACTCTAACCCAACCCAAACTCATTTTATGCAAACATTGACATTGTTTTCAAATTAGATACCTGGGCATTATGCCTTTGATTTTTCAAACTCTTTCATTAATACTTATTTTGAATTGAATCTTAAGTCAACTTTGACTTCACTTTGTAAATACTTCTAATTTGTAAATACAACTCACTTCAAGTTGTTTTGTGGTTCCAATGGCCACCTTTGTTAAAATCTTTTTCATAAACATTAGCCATAGGTTTGAGTTATCATAGTGGTTGATGTAAACCTCACCTTATCCTTAGTGATTGGACTATAAGTCTTCCATACTTATTATAGGGTGGATACCTCATTAGTATGTTGAAGCTCTCCTCACATGGTGGATTGTTGGTTTAGGTTGAGTTTTCTCCCTTTGATAACAAAAGACCTTAAGGTTTTTGGTCAAATCAATTCACCCATATTTTGAGATTTTTACCCCGAACTACGAGGTTTTGATCCTACCTTTGTGATGGTACGTAGGTAATGAGTTGATCCATTCAAACAACAAAATTGTAAATATGTATATTCCTTTCTCATCTCCCCAATCATGTTTGCACAAATATTGTCACAAATACCAACCTACAATACACTTTGCAAAAAAGGCTCCCTTAGAGTACTAAGGATGTTTTGGGTGCTTAAAATCTTCCCATTTCATAATCAACCCCCTTACCCAGATCTCTGACATTTTTATTAGTTTTTGATTTGATAAAACTTTTTACTTGGTTTTTGTTCGCTTTCTAACCTTTCCTTTGGATAAATAGAAGTGTGGTGGCGAATCGAATTGTATGATTTAACTTTGATGTAGTCAATAAATCTAAAGGTAACAAATACCCCGCTATAGAAAAGTGGCGACTCTACTGGGGAGAGACATGTTGCTTCCTAGTGGGTTTAACCTACTTTTTGCTTTGTTGTATTGTATGTTTATATTTATTTGTGACATATTTTTGTACAAATTTGGGATGACTGTATTGTTTGTAATGTATGAATTGCTTGATATATCAATTGCTTGTGTGCTTGGTGGTCTCTTGTGAGATGAGTTCTATACCCGAACTCGAGTGCACTTATGATAGGAGAATGGCATAGTCTTATTGAATTGTGTGGAGTTATTCCTTAGCAAGTTGACTTGCAAGCCCATTCACTTGGTGGAGGTCTTGTTGGGATCAATAATGTCACACGAGTAGTTGTGGTTAGGACCTTAGAACACCTAACCCATCTTGGCCTATTTTAGGACGTAGTGCAAGGGTCGTTCAAGTGTAAGATTTGATACGATTGTTACGTGATACTACACTCATAAGAGTCTCTCTTGAGGATATTTTGGGAATAAGAGTAGTCGTTTATTCGATAATATCCGAAAGATGAGATGATGACTATGGGGACCTTTTTAGAACATGATTGTCAGGTTTAACCATAGTACACTCCCTTTGGGTGGTTCTCAACCGAGACTCCATGCTCGTGACTTGCAACAAACCCTTGATTCGCGGTTGATCCGTTCTCGTATATCCTTAATATCAATGGAACTTGGGTGTTGGTAAGGTGTAAACCATAATCCACCAAAATGGATGATTGATATTAAGGATGACTTGATCCATCCCGTGACCTTTGTGTGGCGTGACTTGCTTGATCCTTTAGTGTGATTGTTGCATCCATGCATTCATGCATCCATTTGCATCTATATCATCAACAATGAGAAAATTTTCAAGGAACATAAGAGGTCTATTTGCAAATTTTCAGACATGGATAAGCAAAGAAGGAATACGAAGAAGTACAGTTTCAGACAACCCGACTTGAAAGAGTCAAGGAGTTTGACATGCTATGTATTAGATCCCTTGGAGTTCAAGGCTCGTCATGGGAAGCTTCTTTCTATTCTTGCTACTCAGGAAGATGAAGGTCTGATGAGTGTGTTGGTGCAGTTCTATGATCCTTTGTACCGTTGCTTCACTTTTTTGGATTTCCAGCTTTTGCCTACACTTGAGGAGTATACCTATCATGTGGGTATACCTATCTTGGATCAGTTACCATTCAGTGGCTTAGAGAGAGTTTCTTCTCCCCAAGAGATTGTTGATCTGTTGCATATAGATGTATCTAATATTGGTGCTCATATGACTACCAAAGGTGGAATTCAAGGTCTCCCATCTGATTTCCTCATCGCCCAAGCTACCTTGTTTGGGAAGGCCATGAGTGAGGATGCCTTTGAGGCCATATTTGTACTTCTCATATATGGGCTAGTGATATTCCCCAACATCGACAACTTTGTGGATGTGAATGCTATTAGGATTTTCTCTACTCTTAATCCCGTTCTGACTCTGTTGGGTGACACTTATTTTTCTTTGCATATGAGGAATGCAAAGGGTGGTGGTACCATTGTGTGTTGTTTGCCTCTGTTGTACAAGTGGTTTATTTCGCACTTTCCTCAGACGCTCGCCTTCAAGGAGAACAAAGGATGTCTACGGTAGTCCACGAGACTTATGTCTCTCACTAATGATGATATCTTTTGGTATAACCGTGTGTATGATGGTGTCCAAATCATTGACTCTTGTGGTGAATTCTCCAATGTGCCTCTTCTTGGTACATGTGGTGGAATTAACTACAACCCTATTTTGGCTCGCCGTCAGCTTGGGTTCCCCTTAAAGGATAAACCTAACAACATTCTGTTGGAAGGCGTGTTCTTTCAAGAGGGTAAAGATCCCCAAAACTTGAAGGGCAGAATGGTCCGTGCTTGGCGCAAGATTCATAATAAGGGAAGGAAAGAGCTTGGTCCGAAGAATTGTATTGCTTTGGAACCCTATACCTCGTGGGTAAGGAGGAGAGCTTCTGAGTACCGCATGCCCTATAACTACCCAAGACCTACCCCTCTGGTTATGGTTGGGCCTTTAACCCTCCCTAACCAAGGAGTAGAGGAGTTGAGAGACGAAGACCATTTGCATGCTTGGGACCGTGAGCGAGCGGAGCTACTTCAGCAACTCAGAGATAAAGATGTTGTGATACAATTTATGGAGCATCGGATTATTGATGAGCCAGATGATGTGGTTACTTCTCTTCTTCCTCAGTCATCCAAGTTTTGGAAAAGGAAGTATGATCGACTTGCCAAGGAGAAGGCAGATATGGAGGCAGCCTATGAGAGAGAGGTGAAGAGGCTTCGTGCATCTTATCTTCCGGTCTCGAGAGCTTTGGAAGATTGTTTCTAGGGTTCCATAGGATGTTTATTTTCCTTCTCTCTTGTATTGTATTTGGTTACCAAGACTGTACTTCTTTGGTGTAAATTTTTTTCCAAATATTATTGATATGAATATTCCATTATATGTCTAAAAGATCAATATTTTAAAATATTTGTAAATAGATCTCTATAGAGTTCCTCGAATAAAAAATAAATCATATGCACAAACATTGCATGCATCATATGCATAAGCAGGTTTTGTTCAGGGTTTCTTAATCAGTGGTCTAACTTTGTGTTCTTCATTTATTTTGAAGACAAACTGACGCACCAGTATAACATCAGGGCAAATCTACCAAAGATGATGGATCATCTTGAACAAGAGAACCGTGAATTGAAGGAGGAAGTAGCCAGGGTGACTACCATGATGGAGTCAGTGCTGGCTACTCAGAGCCAACCATCTCCAACACCTGCAACTCCTCCCGCGAGGACAGTCATCTCAGAGGTAGCTTCCTCTACTGTGCCTGCCGCCACTGCTGAGTTTGCGCCGACTATGCCAACCGGGTTTCCCTAGGGGATGCCCGCGAACTTTGTGCCTGAAGGTCTTGCTCCTACCTTCACTTCTCTACCGGCATCTAGCCCGGTCCTTGTTGTGCCACCTGCCGTTGTGCACACGTTACCTAGAGTCGAAGACACCATTTATCATTCTGAGCCATCTGAGGGCCTAAATGTTTATGAGAAAATGGACCCCATGAATGACCAATTCCTTGAGTTGCGCAAGGAACTGAAGACTCTAAGAGGGAAACACCTCTTTGGTAAATTTGCTGCTGAGTTGTGCCTCGTGCCCAATGTCAAGATCCCTATCAAGTTCAAAGTGCCTGACTTTAAAAATATAAGGGAAATACTTTCCCTCTCATCCATCTTGTGATGTACGCACGCAAGATGTCAACACAGACAGAGAATGATCAACTTCTCATCCATTATTTCCAGGACAGCCTGTCCGACGCCGCACTCAGATGGTATATGGGTCTGGATAGTGCGAACATCCGCTCCTTAAGCGACCTTAGCGAAGCCTTCATCAAGCAGTACAAATACAATGTTGATATGGCTCCCGATAGGGACCAGCTGAGGGTTATGTCCCAAAAAGAGAAGGAGACGTTTAAGGAGTACGTCCAGAGGTGGCATGAGTTAGCCGCTCAGATCGTGCCACCACTCGAAGAGAAGGAAATAACCAAGATCTTTTTGAAGACCTTGAGTTTATTTTATTACGAGAGGATGATAACTAGTGCTCCCTCGGACTTCACCGAAATGGTGAACATGGGGATGAGGCTAGAGGAGGGGGTCCGGGAAGGACGTCTCTCTAGGGATGAAGGCTCTTCTGCAAATCGTTATGGGGGCTTTGCAAAGAAGAAAGAGGGAGAGGTACATGTTGTGTCTTCCCATGCCAAGAGAAGACCCTCTGTGAAGAGGAAGACTTTTCGCCCTACCATTAACCAGCACCAGGTGGCTCATATAGCACCTGCCTTTAGGGAAGCTCAACATTATCAACATCAACAACAACAACGTCAACAATATCAACAACAACAACATCATCCGCAGCAGCCGGCCTACCAGCCTCAAAACAACAATAATATTAGCACTAGCTACGATAGGAAGAGGGTCACTTTTGATCCAATTCCAATGACCTATGCTAAACTCTATCCGTCGTTGATAGACAGAAAGCGGATTACTCCACGTGACCCACCTGCTGTACCTAACAACCCTCAGTGGTGGTACAATCCTGAGCTACATTGTGTATATCATTCCGGTGCTCCCGGACATGATGTGGAGAACTGATATCCCCTAAAGACCAAGGTTCAAGACCTTGTTAGAAGTGGGATCTTGTTTTTCGAGGATGTAGGTCCCAATGTAAAGAAGAACCCATTGCCCGGGCATGGGAAAGCTGTTGTGAACATGGTTCAGGGATGCCCTGGTGTCGCAACCTGCGAAAAACGACCGGCGAAAAAAAAGAAAAGACAGAAGAGTCGCCACGGTGCGTTATTTATCCCAAAGGAGGGAAAGGAAACGCTCGAAGTAAACCTGGAAAAAGGGAAGGAAAGGACGAGGTCTCGCCACCAAATCTTGGGTTCGGGAGTCGATTATGCGAAGGGAAGGTATTAACACCCCTAGGCATCCGTAGTACTCTACGGGATCCAATCTTGTTGTTCTTGTCTAAAAGGGTGTGGGTTTATCTAATGTACTATTTACTAAAAGAGGGTCAAAAGAAAATGACTCGCACGGATGTCACATCCACTGCATACGTATCTCATCTGAACATGAGAATCAGAGTCTTCGTAGCTCGGCTACCTATGGGTTAAAGAGGAGTGTGCTCGTTAAGACATCGCGTCTTATGCCTACGTATCTCATCTGGAATGAGAATCAGAGCAAACCGTAGTTCGGCCACCTATTTGTTTGTTTTGTGTTTTTTAGATGAACGACGTTACTACGCAATCTACCGGATGCTCGACCTTTGGAGACTTACTCGCCTGTAGTAGAAGGAGTTAACGTGTTCTTAGGAGAAGAAAAATCAATGAGTTTGTGTGTGTTTTTGGAATGCCCATGCAAAGAAGGAAGTCCTAGACGAAGGAACCGTTCTACCTTAATTGACGTGCAAACGAGAGACTATACGAAGCCTAGCAATCCTATGGGGAGACGATCACACCATACAAAACAAACATGCATAAAGTAAATGCGCCAACAAGGGGGCTCAGACATACGTGGGTAGGGATTTAGTCAAGCGGGGTCATATCAACCTCGACAAACAAGCCATGGAAAGGTAATCAAACAGGCTCTTAACCAATGACATTGAATGTCAAGGTGAGCAGATCAAAAGGGTAATGAGGATAAGACCTCATAGCTCTTAACCCTGGACAGGGTGAGATCATGACACAAAGTGGGGATTCAGAAAGGTGGAACCCTCTCCACTGACTAACTGGACAAAAGATCTTGGGCTTTTGTTCTGAAGCGTCGACACATAGTGTGAGCATAAAGAATGACGTACTGAATAACGGGGGATTGACTACTAATCCCTTTTATCTGTCAATTTCCTCTTCATGGAGGTCTTTAGCACTGGTGCCTCTTCTTGGAGGTCTTTGGGCACAACAGTAAACACACAAAACATTGCTTCCTATCGAGGTCTTCCAGCTAAGAAAGCGGTAAAATGCTGAAAAAAGATGTAAAAGGGATCAAGAGATCTACCACACGGATAAAGATCCGAAGTAACAGCAACTAAAGAAATAAGAAACCTGGAGATCTCTGAGGCTGATTGGAGAAATCGATTGAAATTGAATGGCACGATTGGGTTCGCAAAACAATCTTAGGGTTTATATGAGAAGGAATTGGTTCTTTGCAGATGAGTTCCCTTCAGTCTCTGGAGGCTGCTCTGAATTAGTCAGAATCTCTCCCTTTTTTCTCTAGGTCTTGTTCCACTGAATCTTTTAGAATTTATAACCTGATTTTCATGGCTTTGTGGGCTCAAAATGAGAGAGGTCCAAGTCCAAGATTTTTCTGTTATATATTTTATTTTTAAAACGCGTGCGCTTCGCCTAGCGAGCATGACAGTTCAGACTCGCTGGGCGAACCAGTCTGCTCGCCTAGCGAGCATGACAGCTCAGGAACAAACTTTTGCTCTTTCAAGATTAGCGTTTTGAATGATGAATAGACCCCATTTGAACATGTTGGAAGTAACTCAAATCGTTCCCTTGTGTTGACTGATCACCCAGATAGAACCCACAAAGTGTCTTGGATGATATTCAAACTTCTTGGATCTGACTCCGATTGACATGATGAAATGCAATATGAAATGTCAAATGACCTAAAAATGAATGCATGAATGAAGGGGGGGGGGCAAATTTGAGGTGCTACAGCTGCCCGTATTCAATCAACTGGAGACCCAGAAAGAAGATAGCAGCGACTTTCGCGCTTTCGAGGTATCAAGGGATTGAATACAATAAAAGCCTGAAAATTTGCACTGAAGTGAAGTGAAGTAACGATGCCTGTCGTTATCAGCAAAGAGGTGGTCTTGAAAGGAGAATCCGTCTGGTACGGTAAGAGTCGGTCTGAATAGCGAAAAGAATGTTAACCTGGATACCAAAATAAATGGTAACACAGAAATAACCATGGCCTGAATGTCGCTCATCAGTATGAATACTAGAAATGACTTCGATCTGAGCATCGGACGATACTTGATTATCAAACATTGGTCTGAACACCGGGAAACTGGCCTGAATGCCACTTTGGTCTGAATACCGGAAAAATTGGCCTGAATGCCACAAGTTGCATCGACCTGAATGTCGGAAACTTCTTCGATCTGAACATCGGAAAACTGGCCTGAATGCCACAAGCTGTATCGACCCGAACGTCGGAAACTTCTTCGATCTGAACATCGGAAAACTGGTCTGAATGCCACTTCGGTCTGAACATCGGAAAACTGGCCTGAATGCCACTTCGGTCTGAATACCGGGAAAATTGGCCTGAATACCGGAAAAATTGCCCTGAATTCCACTTCGGTCTGAATACCAGGAAAATTGGCCTGAATGCCACTAGTTGCGTCGACCCGAACGTCGGAAACTTCTTCAATCTGAACATCGGAAAATTGGCCTGAATGCCACTTCGGTCTGAATATCGGGAAAATTGGCCTGAATGGCACATCGGTCTGAATACCGGAAAAATTTCATGCCTGTCAGCATCGGCAAAAATAGGAAAAATGATAATTGAGGCAGTGTAACACCCCAAAATTTGCCCTCCTCATTCATGCATTCATTTAGCATTTCATATTGCATTTCATCATGTCAATCAGAATTAGATCCAAGAAACTTTATTTAAAAAAAAAAAAAAAACGAAAAAAACTAAATAAAATAAATAAATAAATAAATAAATAAATAAAATTAATTAAATAAATAAATAAATATAATAAAATATAACAGAATTTTTTTTGGACTTGGGTCTCTCTCATTTGACCCAGAAAGCCATGAAATTCAGTCTATAAATACCAAGGCTTCACTTGAGAAAAAGAGAGAGAAGCAAAATACTCTGAGGTTTCCTTGGAACAGGACCCTGAGGAAAAAGATAGTGAGAGAAGAGCTAACAGAATTCAGAGAAGCCTCCAAACCCTGAAGGGAACTCAACTGCACAGAATCACCTCTGTCTCACATAAACCCTAAAGATTGTTTTGTAAATCTCACGGGTGCAACTCAATTTCAATCAAGCTCTCCAATCAGGTTTTCCCTTATTCCCATTACCTTTATGCTCTTGATTTGGATCATCTGAATGTATGAGGTATGATGGATGAATTTCATTAGGTTTTTGCCCACGGGTTTATAATTATGTATGAATGTATAAATAATGCCTTGAATGCTTAATCATTTAATTTCTGAAGTGTATGCCACAGGGTTTGAGGTTTCTGAAACCATACTGTTGTCCATGAAAAAAATGCTTATCGTGTTTCACTAACCCTTTTGTTGAGTTTTTGTGAGGGCTCACATACTCTTGCAGGGACAGCTTGCCTGGTGTTCCACTTTATTTGTGGGATACCACCTGGAGGTTTCATTCCGATTACCTGTACTGACTCACTTTCTTTGATGGTGTTAGCTTGGAAGGATCTCTCGGTTTCCCATTCCTCTAATTGCTATTACTTCGGATCTTTATCCGCGTGGTACCTTTTACATTTTTTATGCATTTTACTGCTTTCCTAGCTGGAAGACCTCGATAGGAGGCAATGTTTTTGTGTATTTTTTTTTTACAGGTTCCTTCGTCAAGGACTGCCTTTTTGCCCTTTTGCATGAGTAACACTCAAACCCTACAAACTCATTGATTTTTCTTCTCCTAAACACACGTTTACTCCTTCTACTACAGGTGAGTAAGTCTCGAAAAGTCGAGCATCCGGTAGATTGCGTAGTAACGTCGTTCGTCCAAAACCCACTCCATAACCCCGTAGTTAGCCGAACTACGGCTTTCTCTGATTCTCATTCCAGATGAGATATGTAGGCATAAGACGCGATGTCTTAGCGAGCACACACCCCCCCAACCCATAGGTCAGCCGAGCTACGAAGACTCTAATTCTCATATTCAGATGAGATACGTATGCAGTGGATGCGACATCCGCGCGAGTCATTTTCATTTAACCCCTTTTTTGGTAAACAACACAAGATAAACTCACACCCTTTAGACAAGAACTACAAAATTGGATCCCGTAGAGTACTAAGGATGTGTAGGGGTGCTAATACCTTCCCTTCGCATAACCGACTCCCGAATCCAAGATTTGGTTGCGAGACCCCGTCTTGTCCTTTCCTTTTTCAGGTTTACTTCGAGCTTTTCCTTTCCCTCCTCTGGGATGAATAACGCACGGTGGCGACTCTTCTGTCATTTTCTTTCGCCGATTCTTTTTTTTCGCATTCCATTTTTCAGGTTGCGACAGCTGGCGACTCTGCTGGGGAATTGAAAGAAGTTGACCTCTTGCTGGTCCATCTTCCCTAAGCGAGTCCCTCCTAGCTTGTGTGATTTCTTGTTTATTGGGTGTTCATGCTTTTGTACATTTATTTGCTTACCTGCTTGCATGCATCTGTTGTATCTGTTGGATCTGTTTGTTTGTTTGTTGGGATGGGGTGTTCCATGAGAGATAAGCCCATTACCCAGGCTTGAGTGTACACACAGGTTTTAGAGTGGATAATCATGAGGATTGCGTGGCGTGTTGCTACGTTAAGTCGTTCGTGAAGAACCACACCCAGACGAGGTTTCTTTCAGATATATTATGTCTTACGGGTGTTCCGTAACGGCAGGATGTTCCTCTAGAAATCATCGACTCTGGTGACCATTTCCCGAGAACTCAGTCGAGGCCTCTCCTCCGAGACGTGATTATGTTAGCTCTGGTGGGCGCATTCTCGCTGCTCAATCCGAGGATCCCGAGACTGGGAACTCGCTATTAGGATGTCCTATTGAGGGGAGTCAATAGAGGTCTTTTGTCCCGTAATAATACCAAACCTTCAGTGGTAAACGTATTATTCGCGACTGAAGGGCTGAAGTTGACGAACTTCTGTTCTTAGAGCCTACCAGTGAGGGGCGGGCTAAATTCAGGAAACCTTAACCTCCAACCAACCCGGTTTTCTGGAGCAGAGTTTTGGTCTTGTATTATATTCCTCAGTGAATTTCTCTCCAGGCAGTGCAACCTGACAGATGTTCAAGCGGATCCAGCAATTCTGATTGACATGCCATTGCATTGCATAACATCATCTGCATATTTGCATCCAACATCTCATGCTTATTCATTTGCAGGGTATTCCCTTTTTAAGGGGGGACTTAAAATTGAATAAGCAGTGCATCACATACCATGTTCCTCAACCGTAGTATCATCCGCAACAGCAACCCAGGTACAACAATCAACAACAAGGAGGTAATCCGGGTCAGCAGAGACACTATCAACAACGTCCAAGGCAGACGGACCGGGTCATCGAGCCAATCCCAATGCCTTATTCAGTATTACTTCCCAAGCTGATTGACATGAATCTGGTTATGTTGAGAACTCTGGCCCCACCAATCGATCCCAATAATTTGCCTAGAGGTTATGATGTCAACGCCAGATGTGCTTTTCACTCCAACGCACCTGGCCATACTACAGATAATTGCAAGGCTCTCTAGTTAAAGGTACAAGATTTGAGAGATTCCCAGGCTATCAATTTTGCTCCGGTGCCTAATGTTATCCAGAACCTGATGCCGGCTCGCGCCGGGCAGAGGATTAATGCTGTTGATAGTGGGGAAACTTTGAATTTGGTTTCTGATGTGACTAAGGTGAAGACTTCGCTATTGGTGGTTAAAGACCGACTTCTGAAAGGACAGATTTTCCCGGGCTATGGGGAAGAGTGCAGAAATTGTCAAGCTGCCGAGAACGGATGTGGCAGTTTGAGAAGGGGTATTCAGCAACTGATAGATGAAGGTTGTCTTCAGTTCGATCAGGCCCGTCCAGTGAAGAATGATGTATCGACGGTGACATTTTATTTCACTCCTGAAGAAATATATGTTCCCGAGAGACTCGCTCCGACAATAATATATTTCCCAGAAAGTACAGAACCAGCAGCGGTGAACATCGAAAGTTCAGCACCAGTTGCAATTTACTCTGACAACCCTCAACCGACATTGGTTGGTCCGATCACCATCACAATACCAGGACCCGTTCCGTATGAGAAAGACAGTGCTATCCCATGGCACTATGGGGCTGATATCTACTGTCAGGGGCAGAAAGTTAACGAAGAAGACATTGACATTGGTAGCTCCGCTGTAGACAATGTTGGAGGGGTTGGTGGCTTCACTCGCAGTGGACGCCTATTTGCACCATCAACATTACGCGCGAATACTGAAGCCGAGGCAGCTGCCAAGGCTAAAGGGAAACGGATGGCCGCCGAAGAGGTTACTACTAAGGAAGATCCTCCTAAGACCGCATTCGAGAAGGAAGTGGATGAGTTTATGAGGATTATCAAGAAAAGTGACTACAAGTTAGTCGACCAGCTAAATCAGACACCCTCAAAGATCTCCATTCTCTCACTATTGCTGTGCTCTGAGGCGCACAGAGCAGCCTTGTTGAAAGTACTGAATATGGCCTATGTTCCACCGGAGATAACTGTTAACCAGTTGGAGTCGGTAGTTTCCAATGTAAATGCTAGCCGGTGATGGATATCCAGCCTGCCTACAGCTCTCTGCTAGGTCGGCCTTGGATTTATGTTGCCGGTGCTGTTACTTCTACCCTCCACCAGAAGCTCAAATATGAACTAGAAGGTCAGGTCGTCACTGTCTGTGGTGAAGAGGATATTTTTGTTAGCCACCTGTCTACATTTAAGTATGTAGAGATGGACGGCGAGATGCACGAGATGCTGTGTCAGGGCTTCGAAGCCATAAACATCAATGAGGTCGCGCCCGAAGCTGTCTTTTCACCTGAGTTTGAGAAGGTCGGGACTTCTATCTCTTCATGCAAGCAAGTTGTCGAAGTGGTTAAAGGTGGTAATGCCCAAGGCTGGGGAAAATTTGTGGAGCCAGTCATCAAAGAAGACAAGTTTGGATTGGGGTATGCTCCGGGATCTCAGAAGAATGAAACCGATACTCTCTCCAGCGGGGGTTTGGTTTCTCCCCACATCGTCAATGCTGCAGATGAAGACAAGGCTGACAGCGACTGTGACTTAGATAGCTGGATTCGCCTGTGTGTCCCGGGAGAAAAGCTCGACAATTGGTCATCTGAAAAAACCGTCCGAGTTACTCTACTGAAGGAGTAATTTTTATTGTTTTCTTTTTATCACATGCATAATAAAGTCTTACACTTTAACCAAGGTGTAATGACTCATCTGTAGGGCCATCCATTTAGTTACATTTCGCAATTATTTTTATCATCAATAAAGGACGGCTTTTGCAAACAATTTTGTGTTCTCTTTCTTTCAGTTTTTTTTTACTTTTACAAAAAAAAATGGCAATGTTTCTTTTTTCGTTTTTTCTTTCTTCCCAAAAAAAAAATCTCTCATTCTAAGGTAAAGCATGATCCTCCATCATGCAGAGCGGACCACCCGGATCTCACTACTAACGACACTGTTATGGCCAAGTATGACTTCGACAATCCTATCTATTAAGCCGAAGAAGGGGTTGAGGAAGATTGTGAATTGCCTGAAGGGTTAGCCAGATTGTTGAAACAAGAGGACCGAGCTATTACACCTTATCAGGAGGTGATTGAGACCGTCAACATCGGTACCGCAGACGACAAGAAAGAGATCAAGATCGGGGCAAGTCTACAGGCTGAGAGGAAAGACCGTTGATCATGTACTTGACTGTGTTAGAAAGGTCAATGGGTTGTGTGCTCGGTCAGCATGACGAGTCAGGTCGAAAAGAGCATGCAATATACTACCTTAGCAAAAGTTTACCGACTGTGAACAAAGATACTCATTGCTCGAGAAAACTTGCCACGCTTTGGCATGGGCTGCTCGCCGACTAAGACAGTATATGTTGACTCACACGACTCTATTGATATCAAAAATGGATCTAGTCAAGTATATTTTTGAAAAGCCAGCACTTACCGGAAAGGTTACTAGGTGACAAATGATACTGACAGAGTATGACATCCAATACACTTTACAAAAGCCATCAAGGGAAGTGTCTTGTCAGACTATCTTGCAGAGCAACCGATTGATGATTACCAACCTATGAGGTTTGACTTTCCTGATGAGGAACTCATGTTTCTCAAATCGAAAGATTGAGAGGAACCACTCCCGGAGGAGGGGCCTGACCCTGAATCCAAATGGATTATGATGTTTGATGGGGCGGTCCACATCAATGGTCGCGGAGTTGGTGTAGTGTTGATCACGCCGGAGGGGGTTCATATGCCATTTTGTGCCAGAATAACTTTTCCCTGCACCAACAATGAAGCCGGACGAAGCAGAATGGGTCCGTTCTCAATACAATCAGCTGAGCCTAGTTAAGGAAAAGAGACTAGCAGCTATATGCCATGGCCAGCTATATCAAAGACGGATGAAGAAAACATTTGGTCAGAAAGTGCGCCCTCGGGGGTATCAAGTCGGTGAATTGGTACTCAAAAGATTTCTTCCTCCCAACACAGATCACAGGGGCAAATGGACACCGAACTATGAGGGTCCGTACGTGGTTAAAAGGATTTTCTATGGCGAAGCTTTGATGCTAACAACCATGGATGGTGAAGGATTCCCGTCCCCTATTAACTCAGACGCAGTTAAAAAAAAATACTTCGCATAAAATAGACCCGCTGGACGATAAAAAGAATAGTCCAGGCAAAAAAAGGGCATCCCGACGAACCAAAAAAAAAAGAATAAAGAGGTTCGGGCAAAAATTAGGGATATAAAAAAAGAGTACACCCGGTGAGTCGAAAACCCAAAAGGGAGGCTCAGGCAAAAATGGGTATCCCGGTGGATTGAAAACCCGAAAAGGGGGCGATCCAGGCAAAAGTTAGGGAATAAGCGAATGACTGTGATCTGAGTTCATCAATGTTATATCACCGTTTCATTCAATCCGGCAATCTTCGAAGGTTAAAGATCGACTAATCATCGACTAATCTTCGAAGGTTAAAGAGCGTCTTGAGGACATACGAGCCATAGCAGAGTCGAAACTCGGTGGGACCCCGTATCCCCATTGCCATTAGGATAGTTCTCTGTTTATAGCGATCACCTCTTTTCAGGGATCAGCTTCCTGATACCCTCGCCTATTCCTGGCACAAATTTTCTCCCTAGTAAGAGTCGAATAATTCAGTTAAAGAGCCTCTTTATTTTTCATTTATCAGTTTGTTTGCAAAAATGTCCGAATTTTTGATAAAACATATTGCATATGAACATAATGGTGGCTTTTGCAGATGATTTGCACAGGAAAACATTTAAAATTGCTTTGAATGTGCTTAATCCCGGACGGTGAATTCAAACCGAGTAATTCCCCCGAGGCATACGTGTAGTTTTGGTTGCAGGTCACAGGAACCGGATGCCAAGTCATGAATCCTCATCCCCAAGCAGTTGACAAAGTCTCTCCTCAGCAGAGCATGTTCCCCAGCGGAGTTGACAGTGTCAGACTGTATCTTCCTAGCAACAGCGGAGTGGTTGCATAACCAACAGATGAGAGGGTGGCGTTCCCAGTGTTCATCTCATTCCCTAGCAGATTATTTTTAACAGATTTGTTAATCCCCAGCTTGAGGGCGATTGGCAAGTTCATATCCCCAGCAAAGGTCGTTTCCTACGACATTTCCCCAGGAAGTGTTTTCCCCACAAACTCTCCTCATAGAGCCTCGCCGAACAAAGTTTCCATAGTTGATACTCCCCCCGCAAGGTCAACTTTTCAAGCAGCCAATTTATTTTTGGTGGCTCATTGGTCCCGGCAGACGGATCATTCCCCACAGAGAATTCAAGGATTAATAAAACGATCTGTTCCCTACCGGAGTTTGCTTCCCCAAGCAGATTTCTTTTTACACCATGCATAACATTTGCATTTGCATGCATATCATATCAAGCATACACATAAGCTGATAAACAGGTTCTTCCAAGCAGACTGAAGAATGACTTTACAACCAAGGTCATGAGATCCAGCCAGAGGATCAAGCGTGAGTGATCCAGCCTGAGGGTCATTTTGAAGATTCAGCCTGAGAATCGTTTTCCAATGATCCAGCATGAGGGTCATTTTGAAGATTCAGCCTGAGAATTGTTTTCCAGTGATCCAGCCTAAGGGTCATTTTGAAGATTCAGCCTGAGAATCGTTTTCCAGTGATCCAGCCTGAGGGTCATTTTGAAGATTCAGCCTGAGAATTGTTTTCCAATGATCCAGCCTGAGGGTCATTTCGAAGATTCAGCCTGAAAATCGTTTTCCAGTGATCCGGCCTGAGGTTCATTTTGAAGATTCAGCCTGAGAATCGTGTTCCAGTGATCCAGCCTGAGGCTCATTTCAAAGATTCAGCCTGAGGGTCATTTCGAAGATTCAGCCTAAGAATCGTGTTCCAGTAAGCCAGCCTAAGGCTCAATTTGAAGATTCCCCAGTGAAGTCGACTACAAGCTTTATTTCCCCAGCAAGCCCAAGTCTAATTGAGGAGTCGTTACAACATGTTCTAGCCCGAAGAATATGTGCGAAGCCCAAAAGTGGAATATTCTCGAAGCTACATATCTAATATGAAGGTTGGGTGTAGATTTCAAAAGACGGTCAACCAGCGCATGCCTCAGATGCGGGATCCTAATGATGGGAATTTATCATCAAAACAATCCAGATCTAGCCAGAAGATCAAAGTAGATTCAGCCAGAGAATCGAAACAAAGAAGATCTAGCCAGAAGATCGAAAATCGCAACAATTCATATCTAGCCAGAAGATCGAAGTAGATTCAGCCAGAGAATCAAAGGAAATAGGTTCAGCCAGAGAATCGAAACGGAGGAGATCTAGCCAGAAGATCGAAGAAGATCTAGCCAGAAGATCAAAATCGTGTCCAGCCCGAGGATCAAAATTAATATCCAACCAGAGGACTAAATTGAGTATAGGTTCAGCCAGAGGATCGACACTCCAGATTAAGCCAGAAGACTGATTCAGATCCAGCCAGAGGATCGGAAGAAAAATAAACAGCGTGGTGTATTTCCTCGTTTTTGTGGTGTTCTCGGAGCACAAATTTTCGGTCTGTCTTTGGTATTCAATCACAGCTCACCCCGTTTGTCTGATAAGTTGTTCGCTTTCATCCTACTCGGGTTAGCTGATGACTGAATAGCGGCAACTGTAACACCCCAAAATTTGCCCTCCTCATTCATGCATTCATTTAGCATTTCATCATGTCAATCAGAATTAGATCCAAGAAACTTTATTTAAAAAAAAATAAATTAAATAAATTAATAAATAAATAAAATTAATTAAATAAATAAATAAATAAAATAAAATATAACAGAATTTTTTTTGGACTTGGGTCTTTCTCATTTGACCCACAAAGCCATGAAATTCAGTCTATAAATACCAAGGCTTCACTTGAGAAAAAGAGAGAGAAGCAAAATACTCTGAGGTTTCCTTGGAACAGGACCCTGAGGAAAAAGATAGTGAGAGAAGAGCTAACAGAGTTCAGAGCAGCCTCCAAACCCTGAAGGGAACTCAACTGCACATAATCACCTCTGCCTCACATAAACCCTAAAGATTGTTTCGTAAACCTCACGGGTGCAACTCAATTTCAATCAAGCTCTCCAATCAGGTTTGCCCTTATTCCCATTACCTTTATGCTCTTAATTTGGATCATCTGAATGTATGAGGTATGATGGATGAATTTCCTTAGGTTTTTGCCCACGGGTTTATAATTATGTATGAATGTATAAATAATGCCTTGAATGCTTAATCATTTAATTTCTGAAGTGTATGCCACAGGGTTTGAGGTTTCTGAAACCATACTGTTGTCCATGAAAAAAATGCTTATCGTGTTTCACTAACCCTTTTGTTGAGTTTTTGTGAGGGCTCACATACTCTTGCTGGGATAGCTTGCCTGGTGTTCCACTTTATCTGTGGGATACCGCTGGAGGTTTCATTCCGATTACCTGTACTGACTCACTTTCTTTGATGGTGTTAGCTTGGAAGGATCTCTGGGTTTCCCATTCCTCTAATTGCTGTTACTTCGGATCTTTATCCGCGTGGTACCTTTTACATTTTTTCTGCATTTTACTGTTTTCCTAGCTGGAAGACCTCGATAGGAGGAAATGTTTTTTTGTATTTTTTTTACAGGTTCCTTCGTCAAGGACTGCCTTTTTGCCCTTTTGCATGAGTAACCCTCAAACCCTACAAACTCATTGATTTTTCTTCTCCTAAACACACGTTTACTCCTTCTACTACAGGTGAGTAAGTCTCCAAAGGTCGAGCATCCGATAGATTGCGTAGTAACGTCGTTCGTCCAAAACCCACTCCATAACCCGTAGTTAGCCGAACTACGGCTTGCTCTGATTCTCATTCCAGATGAGATACGTAGGCATAAGACGCAATGTCTTAGCGAGCACACCCCCCCCCCCCAACCCATAGGTCAGTCGAGCTACGAAGACTCTGATTCTCATATTCAGATGAGATACGTATGCAGTGGATGCGACATCCGCGCGAGTCATTTTCATTTAACCCCTTTTTTGGTAAACAACACAAGATAAACTCACACCCTTTAGACAAGAACTACAAAAGTGGATCCCGTAGAGTACTACGGATGCGTAGGGGTGCTAATACCTTCCCTTCGCATAACCTACTCCCGAACCCAAGATTTGGTTGCGAGACCCCGTCTTGTCCTTTCCTTTTTCAGGTTTACTTCGAGCGTTTCCTTTCCCTCCTTTGGGATGAATAACGCACGGTGGCGACTCTTCTGTCATTTTCTTTCGCCGGTTGTTTTTTTTCGCATTCCATTTTTCAGGTTGCGATAGGCGGCACATGGGCCAACGACCTATTCTGGGGATAATAAGTCATGAACAACCTTCAGTCTGAGTACTGGAAACAAAACTTCTGGCTTATCACTTGGGCTACCGAGAATGCTTTATGCTTTACATGCGTATGTTTGAATTTTTCAATGGCGTAATGCTCCATTAAAATGGAAATGCTACGCGATTTGGGAGGATGCAATGCAATATGATTCTACATGCAAGGATGCGAAATGCTGGGGAGAAGAGAATGCCAAGCTGAGGCAAGTAATTCTGCTGGGGAAATGATCACAATCTTCTGGACCCTGACAACGCTGTTGGAGATGCACAACACGATGAGCTCTGTGGGGAAATGACCGGTCACGCGGTTTTTTGGAAATAACAAAATACCGAGGCTCTGACTGGAGAGTAAAAGGGCACTGAAAGCCTGTTGCTGAGGGAAGCGACGGTGGTTCTGGAAACCGTGATCCGCGAGAGCGACGACTCGACAAGGGGAGAAAACACCGATACGGTACTGAGGTTTTGTTTCAAGGAGAGAGACCATGGGTCTAGCGTCGAGATCATCGATCTGGCATCAAAATCTGAGGAGCAACCGCTTCTGCTGGGAAGATACAGTCTGGCACTGTCAACTCTACTGGGGAGTGTATAGTCTGAAATTGTCAACTCCTCTAGGGATATACAGTCTGACACTGTCGACTCTAATGGGGAATGCATAATCTGAAAAAAAATACTCGGGGAAGTACGGTAGTGAGAGCTTGCTTGGGATTGAAGAATCCAACGCTCGGACCAGCTCTGCAGGGATAAAATACCAAATTCCAGCTATTGAGGAAAAACATTCTCGACCATCCGCTGGGTATTTTAAGGAGATGCCCCGAGTGTACCTGTTCTGAATAGACGATCCAAAGCACTTAAAATTTACAGCAATTTTAAATGTTTATTAAGCATGTACCTGTAAAGCTCTTATGTTTCGTGATGCAATGTTTATCAAAAATTCGGACGTCATTTTTGCAAACAAAACAGTAAAATGAAAATGAACACAGAGATATACTGAATGACATGATTTTATTGATTGAATGGCCTCTGAATAGGCATTTACATCAGGAAGCAATCCCTGGAAAGAGGTAATTGCACAACAGATAAAAACAGGAATTAATCTAATGGCAATGTGAAATGGATTTCTATCGGGTTCCAATTCTGCTACGATTCGCTCGTCTTCAAGATCCTCCAGATGATCAGCTTTCCGAAAAAAAAAAGTGATTGGATTGTTTCCTATCCTTCGGAAGTTCTCGGTTATCGACACGAGATGATATTCAGAACTACTCAGAACACAGTCATTCGCTTAATCCCTAACTTTTGCCTGGATCTCCCTTTCGGGTTTTCAGTCCACCGGGATACCCATTTTTGGCTAAGCCGCCTTTGCAGGTTTTCGACTTACTGGGTGTACATATTATTTTTATTCTTTATCCCTAATTTTTGCCCGAACCTTTTCATTTTCTTGGTTCGTCGGGATGCCCATTTTTTGCCTGGACCATTCTTTTTATTGTCCAGCGGGTCTATCTTATGCGAAGTATTTTTTAACTGCGTCTGAGTTCACAGGTGAAGTGAAGTTTTCACCATCCATAGTTGCAAGCATTAAGGCTCCACCATCAAAAACCTTGGTGACAATATACGGTCCATCATAGTTAGGAGTCCACTTGCCCCTGTGATCTGTTTAAGGAGGAAGGATCCTTTTCAACACTAAATCTCCAACTTGGAAACATCGAGGACGCACTCTCCGATCAAAGGCTCTCTTCATCCGACTCTGATACAATTGCCCATGACAAATGGCTGCCATTCGCTTCTCTTTGATAAGACACAACTCATTGAACCTTGTCTGAATCCATTCAGCTTCGTCTAACTTGACATCCAAAAGGACTCTTAGAGAAGGAATCTCCACTTCAACGGGTAGGACTGCTTCCATACCATACACAAGGGAGTAAGGGGTTGCCCTGGTCGATGTACGTACTGAAGTGTGGTACCCATGCAAGGCAAAGGGTAGCATCTCATGCCAATCTCTATACATCACAACCATCTTCTGCATAAGCTTCTTTACGTTCTTATTTGCTGCCTCAACATCGCCGTTCATCTTAGGATGATAAGGTGAAGAGTTGTGATGTTGAATGTTGAAGTTCTTGCATAACTCCTTCATCATTTTGTTATTGAGATTAGAACCATTATCAGTAATGATTCTTTCAGGAATTCTGTAACGACAAATGATTTCTTTCTTAATGAATCGGGCAACCACATTTCTGGTGACATTCGCGAATGATGCTGCTTCGACCCACTTGGTGAAATAGTCGATGGCAACAACGATGAAGCGATGCCCATTGGAGGCGGTCGGCTCAATCTTTCCAATCATATCAATGCCCCACATAGCAAAAGGCCACGGCGAAGATATCACATTCAGAGGATTTGGTGGTACATGCACCTTATCAGCATAAATCTGGCATTTATGACACTTCCGAGCATATTTGAAACAATCAGATTCCATGGTCATCCAGTAATAACCCTCTCTCAACAATTTCTTAGCCATTGCATGTCCGCCGGCATGGGTACCGAAGGAGCCCTCATTAACTTCCTGCATTAACATGTCTGCTTTGTGTCTATCCACGCATCTGTGAAAAACCATGTCGAAGTTCCTCTTATACAACACATCGTCTTTGTTCAAGAAGAAACTGCCTGTCAATCTTCTCAAAGTCTTTCTATTATTGTCGGATGCCCCTGCAGGGTACTCTTGATTCTTTAGAAAGCACTTGATGTCGTGATACCAGGGCTTGTCGTCAACTACCAGCTCAGTAGCGAACACATACGCGGCCCTATCAAGGCGCATAACATCGATCTGGGGAGTCTGGTTCCACAGAATCACCTTGATCATGGAGGATAAAGTAGCAAGAGCATCAGCCACCTGGTTCTCATCACGAGGTATATGGTATAGCTTTACTGTTGTGAAGAATGTCAACAATCTTCTCGTGTAATCTCTATAAGGGACCAGATTGGGCTGTAGGGTGTTCCAATCACCATTCACTTGATTGATCACTAGAGCTGAATCTCCGAAGATGTCTAGAGTCTTGATTCTCAAATCAATGGCTTGCTCAATACCCAAGATACAGGCTTCATATTCAACTTCATTATTGGTGCACTCGAATGTCAGACGAGCGGTGAAAGGCATGTGGGCACCTTTCGGAGTAGTAATGACAACACCGATTCCACTTCCTCTGGCATTGACAACCCCATCAAACGTTAAAGTCCACTTTTCGTCTGGATCGGATCCCTCCTCAACAACTGGCTCTTCGCAGTCTTTCATCTTGAGGAACATGATGTCTTCATCCGGGAAATGAAACTTCATCGGCTCATAGTCTTCAATCGGCTATTGAGCAAGATAATTTGACAAAATACTCCCCTTGATGGCCTTCTGGGATGTATACTGGATGTCGTACTCTGTCAGTACCATTTGCCAACGAGCAACCCTTCCGGTGAGAGCTGGCTTCTCAAATATATACTTGACTGGATCCATTTTGGAGATCAGTAAGGTTGTGTGAGTCATCATGTATTGTCTCAATCGCTTAGCAGCCCATGCAAGTGCACAACATGTCTTTTCAAGCATGGAGTATCTCGACTCGTAATCAGTGAATTTTTTACTCAGGTAGTAGATGGCATGCTCTTTCCTACCTGTCTCGTCGTGTTGACCGAGAACACAACCCATGGAATTGTCTAGTATTGTCAAGTACATGATCAACGGTCTCCCTAGGACTGGAGGCATGAGGATAAGGGGATTCTGCAAATACTCTTTTATCTTCTCAAAAGCCCTTTGACAATCGTCATTCCACCTGATAGCCTGATCTTTTCTTAGCAACTTTAAAATTGGCTCACACATGGCTGTTAGGTGAGAGATGAACCTTGCAATGTAGTTCAACCTCCCTAAGAAACCACAGACTTGTTTCTCTGTTCTTGGCTCAAGCATTTCCTGTATTGCTTTTACTTTGCCTGGATCCACCTCAATCCCTTTTCCGCTAACAATGAAACCCAACAGTTTTCCAGATCTCACCCCGAAAGTACACTTGTTGGATTAAGCCTCAGCTTGAATTTCCTCAAACGCTCAAACAGTTTCTGCAAATTCACCAGATGTTCTTCTTCCGTCTGAGATTTGGCAATCATATCATCAACATAAACCTCGATTTCATGATGAATCATATCATGGAACAGAGTCACCATCGCTCGTTGATATGTTGCCCCAACATTTTTCAGACCAAACGGCATCACCTTGTAGCAGAAGGTGCCCCATGGGGTTATGAAAGTTGTCTTCTCCATGTCTTCTGGTGCCATCTTGATTTGACTATAGCCAGAAAAGCCATCCATAAAGGATAGTACCGAGAACTGAGCCGTATTATCCACCAAAACGTCAATGTGAGGTAATGGGAAATCATCTTTAGGACTAGCTCTATTCAGGTCCCGGTAGTCAACACACATCCGTACCTTTCCATCCTTCTTAGGTACTGGAACGATGTTTGCAACCCATGGCGGATAATTGGTGACTTCTAGAAACCCTACATCCAACTATTTTTGCACTTCTTCCTTTATCTTGACTGCCATCTCTGGTCTTGTTCTTCTGAGCTTCTGCTTGACCGGAGGACAACCCTCTTTGAGAGGCAAACGGTGTACCACGATGTCTGTGTCAAGCCCTGGCATGTTCTGATAAGACCAAGCGAAGATGTCAACATACTCTTGCAGCAATTCAATCAGCCATTTCCTCAAATTATCTTCCAAAGCAACCCCTATCTTGATTTCTCTCTTGACGTCCTCGGTGCCAAGATTAAACACTTCAATAGACTCTTGAGGCGGTTGAATGACCCTTTCCTCTTGCTTTAATAGCCTGGCAAGTTCTTCAGGGAGTTCACAGTCTTCATCACCCTCTTCTTCAGCTTGAAAGATTGGATTTTCAAAGTCGAAGTGAGCCATAGCAGAACTGTTATCAATAGGATCCGGTGACGTGCATCTGCATGAGTGATGGTATGTGCTTATGAGTGTGAACAAGGAGTGAAAACTAAACAAAACATTGCCAAATGTATTTTTTTTTATTTTTGAAAACTGCAAAAATAGAATGACAGTGAACAAAATATTTGAATGCAAAAAGACGTCCTTTATTTATGATAAAAATGTAGGTATTCGCATAGATGAGCCCTACAATGAGTCATTACGCCCTGGGCGGAACGTAAGACATAGACATGCATGAATAAACAAGAAAAATTACTCCTCCAGAAAAGTGACTTGGACAATCTTCTCAGAAGACCAATTGTTGATGACTTCACCCGGGATCCTCGGACGCACCCAATTATCGATGTCACAATCACTATCCCCTTCTTCATTGTTGATTGCAGAGACCTGGCCATATTGAATGATGCCAGCGCTGGAGAAAGTAATCAGCCCCGGACGAGTCTGAAGTGCTGAAGTTGTAGAAGTCAAAACTGGCTGATACCCAATCCCAAACTTGTCTTCTTTCATTGGTAACTCCAACAGGCGTCCCCAACCGGGGGCAACGCCTGAATCTACCAAGGCCTGTGCCTGCTTGAAAGACGACAAAGGTGCACCTGCTTCAACCTCTTCCACTAGAGATGCATCCTTGACTTGAACTGCCTCAAAGGCCTGGCACATGGTCTCATGAAATTCACCTTCTACCTCTACATACTTGAATGTAGACAGATTACTGACCAGAATAACCTCCTCACCACAGACGGTGATAATCCTTCCATTGACTGGGAATTTAATCTTCTGATGTAAAGTTGAAGAGACTGCCCCAGTATTGTGGATCCAAGGACGACCCAACAGGCAACTATAGGAAGGACTGATATCCATCACATAGAAGACAGTGTTGAAGTGTAGCGGGGTATTCGTTACCATTGGAGATATTGACTAAATCCAAGGTAAATCATACAAGTAGAGTCGCCACCGCACTTCTATTTATCCAAAGGAATGGTTAGAAAGCGAACAAAAACCTAAAAGTTTTATCGAATCAAAAACTAGTAAAAATGTCAGAGATCTGGGTAAGGGGGTTGGTTATGCAATGGGAAGGTGTTAGGCACCCAAAACATCCTAGGTACTCCTAGGGAACCCTTCTCATATTTGTTGCAAAGGTTGTTGTTTTTTTCTGAGAAATTATTTGTGCAAACATGACTGAAGGGATGAGAAAGGCGTGTATGTTTATCTAATGTACTACTTACTGAAAGAAGGGTCAAAAGAAAATGACTCGCACGGATGTCGCATCCACTGCATACGTATCTCATCTGGATATGAGAATCAGAGTCCTCGTAGCTTGGCTCCCTAGGGGTTAAGGGGGATGTGTGCTCGCTAAGACATCACATCTTATGCCTACGTATCTTATCTGGAATGAGAATCAGAGCAAGCCGTAGTTCGGCTAACTACGGGTTTATGGATTGGGTTTTGGACGAACGACGTTACTACGCAATCTACCGGATGCTCGACCTTTGGAGACTTACTAGCCTATAGTAGAAGGAGTTAACGTGTTCTTAGGAGAAGAAAAATCAATGAGTTGTTGGTGTTTAGGGATGCAAAAGGTAAAAAAACAAAAGAAAATGTTGCCTCCTATTGAGGTCTTCCAGCTAGGAAAGTGGTAAAAATACGGGAAAAATAAAGGGATCGAGAGATCTACCGTACAGACAATGATCCGAAGTAATAACAAATAAAGTAAACAAGAAATTCAGAGATCCTTTCAAGCTGATACTATCAAAGAAAGCCGTAACTACAGGTAATCGGAATAAACCTCGCGGTGGTATCCCACAAATAAAGTGGAACACCCTGCAAGACATCCCTGCAAGAGTATGTGAGCCCTCACAAAAACTTAACAAACGGGTTAGAGTAACAGCATAGGGTAATCAAGAGTGCACCAGACAAAAAAAACATGACAACAAAGTGTCAGGTAAACAATGCATGGGTACAGGAAACAGCATGTCACAACAATCGCAAAACAGTTTAAACAAGCAAAAGGCAAAACAGCTACTGTCGTGATCGCTACTGCATTGCTTAGTGAAGGCTTAGCGAAGCCTCGTTGCAGGCTCGCCTAGCGAAGCGGCTAGCGAAGGCCTTCGGGTTCTGGATTCTTCATTGATAACAGTTCGATCTCCGTAATCCCAAACCTTGTGGTATCCATCTTAGAAAATGAAAGGGTTAAACATTCAAGGCATTGTTTATATATATTCATGCATATCTAAACGCGTGGGAAAAACCTAATGATACCTCATACATTTAGAGCATTCAAATTTTAAAGCATAAGAGTAATAGGGATAAGGGGAAACTTGATCGGAGAGACCGATTGAAATCGAATGGTGCGGCTAAGTTTGCAAAGCGATGTTAGGGTTTGCGTGTGCTGGAAGTGTGTGAGTCAGAATGAACTTTTCAGAGCTGCCTGGAGGTTGCTGCAGATTAGCTCGTAGGTTTCCCTTCTCTCTGGTTCTCCTTTCTCTATCTCTGTGTCTCTCTCATTCTGTCCAGAGTTTTTCTCCAGGGTTTTGTTTCAACTGAAACTTTGGTATTTATAGACTGATTTTCGCAGCTTGTGGGCTTTTGAGAGAGGTCCAAGTCTGTTTTACTATCTGTTACTTTCTGAAATACGCGCGCTTCGCCTAGCGAAGGATTTACTCGCCTAAAGAGCATGACAGTTCCTTTCGCTGGGCGAACCGTTCTGCTCGCCTATCGAGCATGACAGCTCAGACTCTCCTTTTTGCTCCTTCAAGATTAGTGCTTTGGGTGACATTCAAGCTTCTTGGATTTGATCCTGATTGACATGATGAAATGCAATGTGACATGCTAAATGACCTAAAAAAATGAATGCGTGAATAAGGAGGGAAAGTTTTGGGGTGTTACAGCTGCCCCTATTCAATCGTCAGTTCACCCGAGCAGGATGAAAGCAGACATCTTATCAGACGAACAGGGTGAGCTGTGATTGAATACCAAAGATAAACCGAAAATTTGCGCTCTGAGAACACCACAAAAAATGCTGAAATACACCGCGCTGTTTATTTTTTTTTCCCGATCCTCTGGCTGAATCTGAATCAGTCTTCTGACTTAATCTGGAGTTTCGATCCTCTGGCTGAATCTATACTCAACTTAGTCCTCTGGTTGGATATTAACTTTGATCCTCGGGATGGATACGATTTTGATCCTCGGGCTGGATAGGATTTTCGGTCTTCGGGCGACTTCACTGGGGATCGATTCTCTGGCTGAATCTATTCTTGGTCTTCGGGCTAGACCTGACTCGATCTTCTGGCTAGATCTGGATTGTTGCGATTCTCTGGCGGAATCTATATTCGGTCTTCGGGCTAGACCTGACTTCGATCTTCTGGCTAGATCTGGATTGTTGCGACGATAAATTCCCATCACCAGGATCTCGCATCTGAGGCATGCGCTGGTTGACCCTCTTTCGAAATCTACACCCAACTCTTCATGTTAGATATGCAGCTCTGAGAATGTTCCACTTCTTGGACTTCGTACATATTCTTCAGGCTAGAACATGTTGTAACGACTCTTCAATCAGACCTTGTTTTCAAATTGCGATCCGCGGGATGGATACTCTTGTAAGCTGATTTTCTGTCGAGCTATCAATCTACTCCCCTAGTTGGCTCGTTGGGGAAATAATGCTTGTAGGCGACTCTCTGACTGAGTCTTCAAATTGAACCTTAGGCTAACTCTTGGGGAAACGATTCTAAAGCCGAATCTTCGAAATGACCCTCAGGCTGGATCGCTGGAAAATGATTCTCAGACCGAATCTTCGAAATGAACCTCAGGCTGGATCGTTGGAAAATGATTCTCAGGCTGAAAGAAAATAAAATCTGCTTGGCGAAGCAAACTCTGGTAGGGAATGGATCGCTGTATCAATCCTTGAATGCTCTATGGGGGATGATCCGTCAGCCGGGACCAATGAGCCACCAAAAATAAATTGGCCTTTTGAAAAGTTAACCTTGCTGGGGGAGTATCAACTATGGGAACTTTGTTCGGCGAGGCTCTGTGAGGAGAGTCTGCGGGGAAAGCATTTCCTGGGGAAATGTCGTAGGAATCGACCTTTGCTGGGGATATGAACTTGCTAATTTTCCTCAAGCTGGGGATTAGAACAAATCTGTTAAAAATAATCTGCTGGGGGAAGAGATGAACACTGAGAACACCACCCTCTTGTCTGTTGGGTATGCAACCACTCCGCTGCTACTGGGAAGATACAGTCTGGCACTGTCAACTACGTTGGGGATATAAAGTTTGGATATTGTCAACTCTACTGGGGATATGCTCTGCTGAGGAGAGACTTTGTCAACCACTTGGGGATGAGGATTCATGACTTGGCATCCGGTTCCTGTGACCTGTAACCAAAAAATACATGTATGCCCCGGGGAATTTCTCAGTTTGAATTCACCGTCCGGGATTAAGCACATTCAAAGCAATTTTAAATGTTTTCCTGTGCAAATCATCTGCAAAAGCCACCATTATGTTCATATGCAATATGTTTCATCAAGAATTCAGACATTTTTTGCAAACAAACTGATAAATGCAAAATAATGAGGCTCTTTAACTGAACATTCGAATTTTATTGGTCGAAAAATTTGTGCCCGGAATAGGCGAGTGCATCAGGAAGCTGATCCCTAGAAAGAGGCGATCGCTATAAATTGAACAAAAGAAAACTATCCTAATGGCAATGTGGAAACGGGGTCCCACTGAGTCTCGACTCTGCTATGGCTCGGATGTCCTCAAGACTCTCTGCTCATCTTGCTTTCTGAAGTGGATGATTAGACGATTTTTTAACCTTCGAAGATTGCCGGATTGAATGAAGCGGCGATGTAACACAGGTGAACTCAGATTGCAGTTATTCGCTTATTCCCTAACTTTTGCGTGGACCGCCCTTTTGGGTTTTCAATCCACCGGGATACCCTTTTTTGCCTGAGTCGCCCTTTCGGGTTTTCGACTCACCGGGTGTACCTTTTTTTTATTTTTATATCCCTAATTTTTGCCCGAACCTCTTCATTCTTTTTTGGTTCGTCGGGATGCCCTTTTTTGCCTAGACTATTCTTTTTACTTGTCCAGCGGGTCAATTTTAGGCGAAGTATATTTTTTTTTGCGTCTGAGTTGACAGGGGATGGGAAATCTTAGCCATCCATGGTTGTTAGAATCAGAGCTCCGCCAGAGAAAACTATTTTAACCACGTACGGACCCTCGTAGTTCGGTGTCCATTTGCCCCTGTGATTTGTGTTGGGAGGAAGAATTCTTTTGAGTACCAATTCACCGACTCGATACTCCCGAGGGCGCACTTTCTGATCAAACACTCTCTTCATCCATCTCTGATATAGCTGGCCATGGCATATAGTTGCTAGTCTCTTTTCCTCAACTAGGCTTAGCTGATTGTATCGAGAACGGATCCATTCTGCTTCGTCAAGCTTAACATCCATCAGGACCCGTAAAGAAGGAATTTCGACTTCAACCGGAAGAACTGCTTCCATGCCACATACAAACTGATAAGGTGTTGCCCCAACTTATTATTTATTTTTTTGGCTTGGAGGGATATGCATTTTATCTGCGTAAATCTTGCAAGACACTTCCTTTGATGGCTTTTGTGAAGTGTATTGGATGTCATACTCTGTCAGTATCATTTGCCACCTAGCAACCCTTCCGGTAAATGCTGGCTTTTCAAAATATATACTTTACTGGATCCACCTTTGATATCCATAGAGCTGTGTGAGTCAACATATACTGTCTTAGTCGGCGAGCAGCCCATGCCAAAGCACAACAAGTTTTCTCGAGCAGTGAGTATCTTTGTTCACAATTGGTAAACTTTTGCTAAGGTGGTGTATTGTGTGCTCTCTTCGACCTGACTCGTCATGCTGACCGAGCACACAACCCATTGACCTTTCTAACACAGTCAAGTACATGATCAACGGTCTTTTTCTCTCGGCCTATAGACTGGCCCCGATCTTTATCTCTTTCTTGTCGTCTTCGGCACCAATATTGATGGTCTCAATCATCTCCTGATAAGGTGTAATAGCTCGGTCCTCCTGTTTCAACAACCTGGTTAACTCTTCAGGAAATTCACAATCTTCCTCAACCCCTTCTTCGGCTTGATAGATAGGATTGTCGAAGTCATACTTGGCCATAGCATTGCCGTTAGCAGGGAGATCCGGGTGATCATGATGGAGGATCATGCTTTGCCTTAGAACGAAAGATTTTTTTTGAAAAGAAAAACGAAAAAGAAACATTGCCATATTTTGTAAAAGTAAAAAACTGAAAGAAAGAGAACACAAAAATTGTTTGCAAAAGCTGTCCTTTATTGATGATGAAAATAATTGCGAAATGCGACCTAATGGATGGCCCTACAGATGAGTCATTACACCTTGGGCAAAGTGTAAGACTTTATTATGCATGTAATAAAAGGAAAACAATAAAAATTACTCTTTCAGTAGGGTAAACCGGACGTCTTTTTCAGACGACCAATTGTCGAGCTTTTCTCCTGGGACACACGGGCGAATCCAGCTATCTAAGTCACAGTCGCTGTCAGCCTTGTCTTCATCTGCAGCATTGACAAAAGTTTCCCCACTGTCAACAGCATTAATCCTCTGCCCGCCGATGACTGGCATCGGGTTTTGGATAACATTATGCACCGGAGAAAAATTGATGGCCTAGGCATCTCTCAAATCTTGTACCTTTAGCTGGAGGGCCTTGCAATTATCTGTAGTATGGCCAGGTGCGTTGGAGTGAAAAACACATCTGGCGTTGGCATAATAACCTCTAGGCAAATTATTGGGATCGATTGGTGGGGCCAGAGTTCTTAACGTAACCAGATTCATGTCAATCAGCTTAGGAAGCAATACCGAATAAGGCATTGGGATTGGCTCAATGACCCGGTCCGCCTGCCTTGGACGTTGTTGATAGTGTCTCTGCTGACCCAGATTACCTCCTTGTTGTTGATTGTTGTACCTAGGTTGCTGTTGCGGATGATACTGCGGTTGAGGAACAGGTGTTGGAATAGTGACTGCGGCCACTTGATCTTGATAATAATTAGGGCGTCCTCTGCCCCTGCCTCTGCCTGCATATACAACGCTTGTCTCACCTTCTCTTCTTCGCTGACCGTTACCAGCAAACGGTTTCTTGGGAACTGATGAGTTTGAAACACTGTTGTCTTGAATTCGGCCCATCTTCAACAGACTCTCGATTCTTTCTCCAGCAATCACTATCCCTGCAAAGTTGATTGACGGGCAAGCAACCAATCTCTCAATATAATTGCCTTGAAGGGTGTTCATGAACATGTTCGCCATCTCCCTTTCAGACATAGGGGTTGGACGGACGCAGCAATCTGTCTCCAACGCTTAGCATATTCTCTAAAGGTCTCCTTGGCAGTCTGAGACATTCCTTGCAACAAGGTCCGATTTGGAGCCATGTCCAAGTTGTATTGATATTTCCTGACAAAAGCCTCTGCCAAGTCCTTCCAGCTCTTGATGGTAGTACGAGACAAATGAGAATACCATTCACGAGAAGCTCCAGTTAGACTGTCTTTAAAATAGTACATCCATAGTTTTTCATCTTCAGTGTGAGCTCCCAACCTTCCCAGATAAGATTGGAGATGAGTGCGTGGGCAAGAAGCCCCGTTGTATTTCTCAAAAGTAGGGGGTTTGAACTTGTGAGGAATCCTTACTCCCTGAACCAAACCAAGATTTGTGACATCAAAACCTAAGGAATTTTGAGACTCCAAAGATTTGAGTTTCTCAGCAAGCTCATCCATACGGCGAGTGGTCTCGTGAGCTTCATCGTGCAAAGAGAATTAATCATACTGATGATCTTCAGTAACGGGGCGCCCGTTAATCCGAATTCCTTGATTCACATTGTGTCTTCCGCCAATACCATTTCCAACATTCCCCGTGTTGCCAATATTACCCGGGTTTCCATCAGCCTTTGCGTTACCCGCGTTACCAGTGTTCACAGGGTTATCAGCATTCCCCTCAGCATTTGGTATCTCTACCTCTGGATCGGACCTCGGTTGCTCAACCAATTCCCTCAGCTTTTCCTGGCCTGCTGCCATACCAGTCATCAATGTCATGAACTGATCCATCCTTTCACGCATATCAGCCAGCTCTTTCTGTACCTGGTCCATTGCTAGTCGCGGACGATTTTCCTTTGTCGGGTACCTGTGAACTCGCTTGGGACCAATAACTGCCTGAAACAGGGAACAAACATTAGACACTACAAAACAAACAAGGGTTAATATGCATGGTATACGATGCGCTGCTTATTCAATTTTAAGGGCCCCCCTTTTGAAAGGGAATACCCTGCAAATGAATAAGCATGAGATCTTGGATGCAAATATGCAGATGATGTTATGCAATGCAATGGCATGTCAATCAGGATTGCTGGATCCGCTTGAACATCTGTCAGGTTGCACTGCCTAGAGAGAAATTAAGAGGATCAAGCAAAGCACACCAAACAAAGGTCATGGGATGGATCATGTTATCCTTAATATCAACCATCCATTTTGGTGGATTATGATTTACACCTTATCAACACCCAAGTTTCATTGATATTAAGGATAACTGAACGGATCAACCATGAATCAAGGGTTTGTTGCAAGTCACGAGTATGGAGTTTAGGTTAAGAACCACCCAAAGGGAGTGTACTAAGGTTTAAACCTGCCAAACATGTTCTACAAAAGGTTCCCATAGTCATAATCCCATCTTTCGGATATTATCGGAGGAACGACTACTCGTATTCCAAAAATATTCTCAAGAGAGACTCTTATGAGTGTAGTATCGCGTAACAATCGTATCAAATCTTACACTTGAACAACTTTCGCACTACGTCCTACGAATAGGCCAAGATGGGTTTGGTAAACTAAGGTCCTTGGCTTCTAAGGTATATATTGGAAAAAGTAATGTCTAACCACAACTTACTTGTGTGACATTATTGATCCCAACATGACCTCCACCAAGTGAATGGGCTTGCAAGTCAACTTGCTAAGGAATAAATCCACACAAGTCAACAAGACTATGATATTCTCCTATCCTAAGTGCACTCGAGTTCGGGTATAGAACTCATCTCACAAAGATCACCAAGCATGCAAGGAATTAATATTCAAGCAATTCGATCATTACATACAACACAGTAATCCCAAATTGCACAAAAATACAAAAAAATATATACAATACAATACAACAAATATGAAAAGTAGGCAACACCCACTAGGGTAATATAGTCCCCAGCAGAGTCGCCATTTTCTGTAGCGGGGTATTCGTTACCATTGGAGATATTGACTAAATCCAAGGTAAATCATACAAGTCGAGTCGCCACCGCACTTCTATTTATCCAAAGGAATGGTTAGAAAGCGAACAAAAACCTAAAAGTTTTATCGAATCAAAAACTAGTAAAAATGTCAGAGATCTGGGTAAGGGGGTTGGTTATGCAATGAGAAGGTGTTAGGCACCCAAAACATCCTAGGTACTCCTAGGGAGCCCTTTTCATATTTGTTGCAAAGGTTGTTATTTTTTTGTGAGAAATTATTTGTGCAAACATGACTGAAGGGATGAGAAAGGCGTGTATGTTTATCTAATGTACTACTTACTAAAAGAAGGGTCAAAAGAAAATGACTCGCACGGATGTCGCATCCACTACATACGTATCTCATCTGGATATGAGAATTAGAGTCCTCGTAGCTCGGCTACCTAGGGGTTAAGGGGGATGTGTGCTCGCTAATACATCGCGTCTTATGCCTACGTATCTCATCTGGATGAGAATCAAAGCAAGTCATAGTTCGGCTAACTACGGGTTTATGGATTGGGTTTTGGACAAACGACGTTACTACGCAATCTACCGGATGCTCGACCTTTGGAGAATTACTCTCCTGTAGTAGAAGGAGTTAACGTGTTCTTAGGAGAAGAAAAATCAATGAGTTGTTGGTGTTTAGGGATGCAAAAGGTAAACAAACAAAAGAAAACGTTGCCTCCTATTGAGGTCTTCCAGCTAGGAAAGTGGTAAAAATACGGGAAAAATAAAGGGATCGAGAGATCTACCGTACGGACAAAGATCCGAAGTAACAGCAAATAAAGTAAACAAGAAATTCAGAGATCCTTTCAAGCTGATACTATCAAAGAAAGCCGTCAGTACAGATAATCGGAATAAACCTCCTGGTGGTATCCCACAAATAAAATGGAATACCCCGCAAGACATCCCTGCAAGAGTATGTGAGCCCTCACAAAAACTCAACAAACGGGTTAGAGTAACAGCATAGGGTAATCAAGAGTGCACCAGACAAAAAAAACATGACCACAAAGCGTCAGGTAAACAATGCACGGGTACAGGAAACAGCATGTCACAACAATCGCAAAACAGTTTAAACAAGCAAAAGGCAAAACAGCTACTGTCGCGATCGCTACTGCGTCGCTTAGCGAAGGCTTAGCGAAGCCTCGCTGCAGGCTCGCCTAGCGAAGCGGCTAGCGAAGGCCTGCGGGTTCTGGATTCTTCATTGATAACAATCCGATCTCCGAAATCCTAAACCCTGTGGTATTCATCTTAGAAAACGAAAGGGTTAAACATTCAAGGCATTGTTTATATATTATCATGCATATCTAAACCCGTGGGGAAAACCTAATGATACCTCATACATTTAGAGCATTCAAATTTTAAAGCATAAAAGTAATGGGGATAAGGGCAAACCTGATCGGAGAGACCGATTGAAATCGAATGGCGCGGCTGGGTTTGCAAAGCGATGTTAGGGTTTGCGTGTGCTGGAAGTGTGTGAGTTTGAATGAACTTTTCAGAGCTGCCTGGAGGTTGCTGCAGATTAGCTCGTAGGTTTCCCTTCTCTCTGGTTCTCCTTTCTCTGTCTCTGTGTCTCTCTCCTTCTGTCCAGGGTTTTTCTCCAGGGTTTTGTTTCAACTGAAACTTTGGTATTTATAGACTGATTTTCGCAGCTTGTGGGCTTTTGAGAGAGGTCCAAGTCTGTTTTATTGTCTGTTACTTTCTGAAATAAGCGCGCTTCGCCTAGCGAAGGATTTGCCCGCCTAGCGAGCATGACAGTTCCTTTCGCTGGGCGATCCGTTCTGCTCGCCTAGCGAGCATGACAGCTCAGGCTCTGCTTTTTGCTCCTTCAAGATTAGTGCTTTGGGTGACATTCAAGCTTCTTGGATTTGATCCTGATTGGCATGATGAAATGCAATGTGACATGCTAAATGACCTAAAAAAATGAATGCATGAATAAGGAGGGCAAATTTTGGGGTGTTACATGAAGGTCTGTGATCCAATCAGAATTGACAATTCTACCTCTCCAAACACCGACCTCTTAGAACCATTGAAGGCTCTCACCACGAGATTAGAAGGCTTCAAGACCAAACCTTCTACATCTAACTTTGACAGGGCTCTCTTGGGTAACACATTGAGAGAGGAACCTGTATCTACCAGAACATGTGATAACACAGTGTCTTTGCATTCCATCGAGATGTGCAAAGCCTTGTTATGGTTGCGTCCAGCTGGTGTTAAGTCAGAATCAATAAAACCTAACCCGTTGCTTGCATGAACATTTGCAACGATCCCTTCCAGTTGGTTCACTGAGATCTCTTGAGGCACATATGCAACATTTAGGACTTTCAGCAGTGCCTCCCTGTGCGCCTCCGAACACAATAGAAGTGACAGAATAGATATCTTAGACGGCGTCTGAATCAACTGATCGACTACCTTGTAGTCGCTTTTCTTTATAATTCTCAAAAGCTTGTCCACATCCTTTGGAAAAGTGGGCTCAGAACCAGCCTGGGGTGTAGGGGCACCTTCATTCACGACCTGCTTGCCTTTGGCTTTCGCCGCGACATCAGCACCATCAGCTTGAGTAGCGGGTGGTGAGAATAGTCTACCACTCCTGGTGAATCGCCCGATTCCACCAACATTGTCCACTGCGGGACCTTCAACTTCAAGTTCAGACTTCTGACCCTCTTCTACCTTCAGTGGCCGTTCTACCCCATGATCATGCGTGTACACATTCCCCCCATAATGCCAAGGAATGGCCCTTTCACTGGTGAAAGGTAAAGGACCAGGGGTTGTGATAGTCATAGTGGACGGTCGCACTGGCGGCACTGGTTGCGCTTCTGGCACACTGATCTGAGCAGTTGGGTAGAAAATAGTGATAGTAGCAACATCGTAGTCATACTCTGAAATCTCATTCATTGAAACATAAACATCTGAAACATCGTAATCAAGTTCAATTATATCAGAATCACCCACATCGTTTGGGATATCAACAACAACATTGGAAAAATTAAATACACCCTCATGGATTACAGAATCAACAGGAACAACATCTGCGAATTCATCAGCAGCATCCTCAAATACCTCTTCAGCAACCCTTCCGACAGACTCTCGGACAGACAAATCTTCAACCTGGAGGGTACCTTCGTCGAGCAAGGCCTGGATACCCTGCTGCAGCTTCAAACAACCTCCACCCTTTGTAGCACAACCCAAACAACCCTTCCCACAACCGGGGAAAACATCGGCCTTCAGCAAACATTCTTTAATCTCCAACAGTGGAGTCTTTAATTTCCACACATCCTTGATGGACTTGGCTTCTCCTTCCAGCATATTAACATTTGCACCACCATGTTGCGGCATGGGGTTGTTGACGACATTAGGAGCCGGCGCAAAGTTGATGGCCTTTGAATCAATGAGGTCCTGAACTACGTGCTTAAAAGCTTTGCAGTTCTCAATATTATGGCCAGGTGCCCCAGAGTGGAAATTACACCTAGCATTGGCATCATATCCTACTGGGAGCCTGCCAACAAGAGGAGTCAGAGTGCATAACTGCACAAGTTGTAGTTGTTGAAGACTAGGAAGCAACTGAGCGTACGACATTGGAAGAGTGTCGAAACTCCTGTCTATCATCCTTTGCCTCTGTTGATAGGCAGGTTTGTTACCTGGTTGTTGCTGTTGTTGGTACTGAGTTTGCTGACGTTGTGGTTGTTGTTGTTGTGGTGCTGCAGCCGGAATGGTCACAGCCGCAACATACGGTTGCTGATGATAGTTATGAAAGTTATTCCTCTAGTTACCCCTGTTCTGATAAGAAGATATGGCATTTGCATCCCCTTCTCTCCTCTTCTGTCCCTGAATGAACAGCTTCTTCGCCCCTGATGAAGATCCACCTCCACTCTAGATCTTGCATGTCTTCAAATAGTTTTCCACCCTCTCGCCGGTAGAGACTACGTCAGCAAAGTTGGAGGCATTGCAACCCACCAGGCGCTCCAAGTAAGGTCCGGGAAAAGTGTTCATGAACATGTTGGCCATTTCCTTCTCCAACATAGGAGGTTGAACACGGGAAGCTGTCTCCCTCCAGCGTTGAGCGTATTCCCTGAAGCACTCATTGCTTTTAAGAGACAGATTCTAAAGTTGAGTCCTGTCCGGAGCCATGTCTGCATTATACTGATACTGCTTCACGAAAGCCTCAGTCAAATCCCTCCAGCAGCGGATGTGGGCTCTGTCTAGCCTCATGTACCATTCTAGGGATGCCCCAGCTAGGGTGTCCTGGAAAAAGTACATAAGCAACTTTTCATCGTCAAAGTATGCAACCATTTTACGGAAATAGGCTTGCACATGGGTCTTTGGGCAAGAGTTGCCATTGTATTTGTCAAATATCGGGACCTTGAATTTCGGTGGTACCCTCACGCCTGGGACCAATCCCAAGTCAGCAACGTCTACCCCCAGAGGATTCTGTCCTTCCACTGCCTTCAGCCTCTCCTCTAACCTTCTAAACATAGGGTCCATGCCATGGCCCATGCCAAAGTCTTCCTGCATCTGGATGAACTGATCGTCCTGATCATCATGGACGGGCTGTTGACCGGAGTTAGGATGCAGGATTGGGGTAGGCCCCGGTCCACTAGGTCCGTTAACCTCTCCAGCTGGAGGATCAGTCAGCGTCTCTGGTTGAGTAGTGGCGGGATTCCACTGCATCATCTGCCTGAGCTCTTGCTGTCCCTGAGCCACCCCTTGAACCCCATCCATGAATTGGGCCATGCCGATCCTCATCTCGGCGAACTCCGCTTGTAGGCTCTCCATTGCTCTCTGGTGATTTCTGCGGGTACTGTACCGGTGAATTCCTGAATCAGCTATCCTGCTAGTGGAACACCAAATAATATGAGAACACCACAACGGTACCTGTTATGCAAATGAATATGTAAATGCAATGACATGTTTATCAATTCCAACAGGTATTCTACCCCCTTGATTCCAGTCTCACGTCCGACAGAAAGCGCAAGAAGACCGAGTTGTGGATAAACTTCTGAGATCAAGATACAATAAGGAAAACCATCATATAAATGAGTTCAAGAAGGGAAAGGCCTTAGCCAACAGTACATCAAAAAAGGATCTCCACAACAAGCCTGGGGATCATCACTACAATACAATAAGTAAAGAGAGGAACAATAAATCAGGAATCAGCCTCCTGTATACAACCCATAAGGACTGCTCCTCACTTCAGCCAGTAGTGCCACTGTGTAGGATGATCTGGAGATTCTGTCAAACGTCGGATAAGCGAGATTCCTCTTGTGAATAACTCTATCCAACTCGTTGATGTACTCTCTGTAGTAATTCCCATCATCTTCTCCGAATACCTCTTCAAGTCTGGATTTCTTCAAACCTGTCGGCACTTTGAGTTCCTCAATATGTCCTTGAGCTTTGTTGAGTTGATATGTGATATAACCATTAGTTGAACGGGCGCACAGAAGCTCATTGTTCTTCTTCTTCAGCAAAATCTTCAACTTCTCCATCTGACCAGTCAATTCGGCCACCATCTCCTCCTCCTTTACCTTCCTAGAAACTGAAAATGTATCCCATTGCTCCTGCCAACCAGCTAACTTACCATGAGGATCCATTAACTGTTGTTTGACTCGCCTCAACTAGGAATCAGATGATCCCAGGGCTTTGTCTGTCTTCCTGAAGAAGTCCACCTTCGCAACTAATTTCCTCTCTACTTCCTCTTGCAATCTGACAGCTTCCTTCTTTTGATATTCCGCCTCATGGTACAAGTGCATACAGTCCTGCAGTTTCACACTCAACTCCGAATTTTCAGTTTGAAGCTCCTCCATGGCATTGTTCAATTTTTCATACTCCTCTCGGCTCACCATTGTTGACTGCTCAGGGGTAGGTGGATACAAAGGTTCTTCAATAGGGAACGGCAGACCAAACTCTTTGACTCTTCCTTGAAGCCACTCTTCATACTGAGGGTAAGTTCTACAATCTCCTTTTCCAAGCACGGTTCTTCCTCTCTTGATCACCTTGAGCCAGGCCTCAGCTGCCTTACGGGATACAGCCAAGTCAGGCGAAGAATGGAAAAACAGAGATTCTTCCATATCCTTTTCCAAAGGCGGATTTCTTAAAGCATATCCAAACTGTCTAACTGCTAGAGAAGGATTATAGTTGATTCCTCCTCTTCTTCCTACCAACGGTACATTCGGGAAGTTCCCACAACTGTGAATAATATCCGCCCGAAGCAAGCTCCAGTCTGACCACCAAGAAATATCTTCAGCTCTGAATCCCATCAATCTCTTCGACCAACTCAACGAGTCCTCGACATCAACGAACGCTCCTGACTTGGGTAGGTGGGAACCGAACCACTTACAAAACAAAGGCGCGCAACAATTCACCAATCCTCCCCTTCTATTCTCATTCCTGTGATGCACTGAATGAAGGAAATCTCCCAACAAGGTTGGCACCGGATTACCCAACACGAAGAGGCGTATTGCGTCTACGTCCACAAATTTGGCAACATTAGGGAACAGGACAATCGCATACACACAAAGAGCCAACACAACACTAGAACCCCTCTGGTCACCATCTTCAAGCTTCTTCTTTTCTTCTCCCAGTAAGAAACTCAGATGAAAACCATTAACTCCTCCCTTCTGACACATATTAGCCTTCAAGACTGATTCCCCAAATATGTGGCTGAAGCAACCATGTTGAGATCGGGCAGAAACTTAGAACTGTAGAACAGCAACTGCGGCTTGATAGGAACTCTGAGAAAACTAGCAACCTCCTCCAAAGTAGGGACCAAAATATAATTTGGGAACGTGAAACACCTCAATGGAGGGTCATAGAACTGTAACAGTGTAAAGAGAGCATCATGTTGATCTTTGGAGAGAATCGTAACGAAACTTAGAATCAAACCATAATCCTTCCGAAATCCTTCTAGAGAATCATGATCCAATAACTTCATCAGTTGTTGAATAGGCTCCAAACAAACCACAGGAAACTTGTAGGCGACATGTCTCTTTCTGCCAATATCCATCTTAGGAGAACCAGAAAGCCCCGACCGGAATCAAGAAGAAGATGTAAACCCCTAGAAATAGATAAACATGTATTAAATGATATGAATGCAAAATGATGTGATGCAATGCAGTGACATGGAAATCAAGATTGTTGTATATGCTTGAGCAATTGTCGGGTTGCACTGTCTGAAGAGAAACCCACTGAGGAACATATAAGAGATCAAAGTTCTGCTCCAACAAGAATTCCAGAAAACCGGGTTGGCTGAAGGTTAAGGTTTCCTGAATTTAGCCCGCCCCTCATTGATAGGTTCTAAGAACACAAGTTCGTAAGTTTCTTGCCTTTCAATCGAATAATACGTTTACCACTGAAGGTTTGGCATTATTACGAGACAAAAGGCCTCCACTGACTCCTCTCAACAGGACATCCTAATAGCAAGTTCCCAGCCTCGGGGTCCTCGGATTGAGCAGCGAGAATGCGCCCACCAGAGCTAACATAAACGCGTCTCGGAGGAGAGACCTCGACTAAGTTATCGGGAAATAGTCACCATAGTCGACAATTTCTAAAGGAACATCTATCGTTATGGAACACCCATAGGACAAAATATATACAAAAGAAACCTCGTCTGGAATGTGGGTCTCATGAACGAATTAACGTAGCAACATGCCATGCAAGCCTCATGACTATCCACTCTAAAACCTATGTGTACGCTCAAGCCTGGGTAGTGGGCTTATCACTCATAGAACATCCCACCCCAACAAACAAACAAACCAATGCAGAGCCAACAAATACAGCAAACATATGTACATGAATGCAATAAAACAGGTAAGTAAATAAATAACTGTACAAAAGAATGAACACCCAATAAACAAACAACCTACAAAAGCTAGGAGGGACTCGCTTAGGGAAACCGGGTCCCCAGCAGAGTCGCCAGCTGTCGCAACCTGCGAAAAATGACCCGCGAAAAAAAAGAAAAGACAGAAGAGTCGCCACCGTGTGTTATTTATCCCAAAGGAGGGAAAGGAAACGCTCGAAGTAAACCTGGAAAAAGGGAAGGAAAGGACGAGGTCTCGCCACCAAATCTTGGGTTCGGGAGTCGATTATGCGAAGGGAAGGTATTAGCACCCCTACGCATCCGTAGTACTCTACGGGATCCACTCTTGTTGTTCTTGTCTAAAAGGGTGTGGGTTTATCTAATGTACTATTTACTAAAAGAGGGTCAAAAGAAAATGACTCGCACGGATGTCGCATCCACTGCATACGTATCTCATCTGAACATGAGAATCGGAGTCTTCGTAGCTCGGCTACCTATGGGTTAAAGAGGAGTGTGCTCGTTAAGACATCGCATCTTATGCCTACGTATCTCATCTGGAATGAGAATCAGATCAAACCGTAGTTCGTCCACCTATTTGTTTGTTTTGTGTTTTTTAGATGAACGACGTTACTACGCAATCTACCGGATGCTCGACCTTTGGAGACTTACTCGCCTGTAGTAGAAGGAGTTAACGTGTTCTTAGGAGAAGAAAAATCAATGAGTTTGTTTGTGTTTGAGGAATGCCCATGCAAAGAAGGAAGTCCTAGATGAAGGAACCGTGCTACCTTAATTGACATGCAAACGAGAGACTATACGAAGCCTAGCAATCCTATGGGGAGACGATCACACCATACAAAACAAACATCCATAAAGTAAATGCGCCAACAAGGGGGCTCAGACATAAGTGGGTAGGGCTTTAGTCAAGAGGGGTCATATCAACCTCGACAAACAAGCCATGGAAAGGTAATCAAACGGGCTCTTAACCAATGACATTGAACATCAAGGTGAGCAGATCAAAAGGGTAATGAGGATAAGACCTCATAGCTCTTAACCCTGGACAAGTTGAGCTCATGACAAAAAGTGGTGATTCAGAAAGGTGGAACCCTCTCCACTGATTGACCGGACAAAAGATCTTGGGCTTTTGTTCTGAAGCGTCGACACGTAGTGTGAGCATAAAGAATGACGTACTGAATAACGGGGGATTGACTACTAATCCCTTTTATCCGTCAATTGCCTCTTCGTGGAGGTCTTTAGCACTGGTGCCTCTTCTTGGAGGTCTTTGGGCACAAAAGTAAACACACAAAACATTGCCTCCTATCGAGGTCTTCCAGCTAAGAAAGCGGTAAAATGCTGAAAAAAGATGTAAAAGGGATCAAGAGATCTACCACACGGATAAAGATCTGAAGTAACAGCAACTAAAGAAATAAGAAACCTGGAGATCTCTCAGGCTGATTGGAGAAATCGATTGAAATTGAATGGCACGGTTGGGTTCGCAAAACAATCTTAGGGTTTATATGAGAGGAAATTGGTTCTTTGCAGATGAGTTCCCTTCAGTCTCTGGAGGCTGCTCTGAATTAGTCAGAATATCTCCCTTTTTTCTCTAGGTCTTGTTCCACTGAATCTTTTAGAATTTATAACCTGATTTTCGTGGCTTTGTGGGCTCAAAATGAGAGAGGTCCAAGTCCAAGATTTTTCTGTTATATATTTTATTTTTAAAATGCGTGCGCTTCGCCTAGCGAGCATGAAAGTTCAGACTCGCTGGGCGAACCACTCTACTCGCGTAGCGAGCATGACAGCTCAGGAACAGGCTTTTGCTCCTTCAAGATTAGCGTTTTGAATGATGAATAGACCCTATTTGAACATGTTGGAAGTAACTCAAATCGTTCCCTTGTGTTGACTGATCGCCCAGATAGAACCCACAAAGTGTCTTGGATGATATTCAAACTTCTTGGATCTGACTCCGATTGACATGATGAAATGCAATATGAAATGTCAAATGACCTAAAAATGAATGCATGAATGAGGGGGGGGGGCAAATTTGAGGTGCTACACCTGGCAAGTATAAAGTCCTGTATGTCAGTCATATCAGGAAATCGTTGGTCGAGATGCATAGACAGTTATGTGGATACAGTCATTATGAGCATGAGCATGGCAGATGCCGGGTGTGCACTGTCAACGAGAGAGGATGTCGCCAAGTCAGGAAGGACATCCAAGAGATGTTAGATCAGGGAATGATTGAGGTACTTCAGAATCATAACGAGGATGAAGTTGATGTAATTTTTCCTGTATTCAGAATACCAGAACCTGTTCTCGTCAAATATGATGGCAGCAAGAAGAAGGTTTCTCCCTCTCTTATCATCAAGCCAGCGGGCCCGGTCCCGTATTCTTCTGATAAAGTTGTTCCCTACAGATATAACGTAGTTGCGTTAGAAGATGGGAAGGAGGTGTTGTTGCCCTCCACTTCTGTTGTGAGTATATCTGATGTTAGTGGTGTGACCCGCAGTGGTCGTATTTTCTCGACGCCGCCGAAATCCCAAGTTGATATGAGAAGAACTAATGTTGATAATTCTGCCGATCCTATGGGGACTTCTTCTTCTCCGAATTTGGCACTTGTTGTAAAGGGTGTTGACCCCGCTGTTGTTGTTAAAGTTCATGTCCCTGTTGGCCAGCATGGCATTCTGAAAGAGGATTGTGATGAGATGTTGAGACTCATCAAGAGGAGCGAGTATAATGTTGTTGATCAGCTGCTTCAAACTCCATCAAAGATATATGTCCTATCTTTGCTGATGAATTCTGAGCCACACCGTGAAGGTGTTGGATGTGGCATACGTGGATCACGATGTCACAATTGAACAGTTTGATAGAATTGTTGCAAACATAACTGCTTGTAACAATTTTAGCTTTTGCGATGCTGATTTCCCGAGGAGGGAAAATACCACAATTTGGCTCTACACATTTCTATGAACTGCAAGGATGATGCCTTGTCTAATGTGTTGGTAGGCACAGGATCGTCGCTAAATGTGTTTCCAAAATCCACTCTGGAGAAACTTTCTTATCAGGGGCCTCCCATGAGGCAAAGTGGAGTGGTAGTTAAGGCTTTTGATGGATCGAGGAAAACTGTGATTGGAGAGGTTGAGCTCCCAATCAAGATTGGACCTAGTGATTTCCATATCACTTTCCAGGTCATGGATATTCACCCATCATATAGCTGCTTACTTGGCAGACCATGGATTCACGAGGCAAGCGCCATGACATCCACCCTACACCAGATGTTAAAATTCGTCAAGAATAAGAAGTTGGTTGTGATAGGGGGAGAGAAGGCTCTCTTGGTAAGCCATTTGTCTTCCTTTTCCTACATAGACACTGAGGATGAGGTTAGGACTCTGTTCCAGGCCTTATCTATTGTTGAGCCTTCAAGGAAAGGACCTTCTTCATTTGCTTCCTACATTGATGCGAAGTTGGCCATTAAGCATGGTGCAATTACTAGTTTGGGGCAAATGATTAAGCTGGATGATAATAAATCCCGGGCTGGCATGGGGTATTCTTCAGGCATTTCTAATGAGCGTGGGTTGTTCCAGAGTGGGGGTTTCATCCATACTATTGAAGACGAAGAGGCTGCTGCCATAGTGGAAGATGATGCAGAGGAAGATCCGAACAACTTTGTCATCCCTGGAGGAGTCTACAATAATTGGGTCGCTGTTGATGTTCCAACAGTTGTCCATAAGTCCACGTAATGTGTTCACTTTTGTTTAAAAACCCTTCTCCCATGCCAAAAGGAGAAGTGATGACATTGTTGGCACATTAATACAATGATATTCATTCAATAATTACATGTTAAATGTTTGTTTTTCCCAATCATTTTCCCTTTTTGCTTTTTTGCATGGAATTGGTGATCACTAAAAAACCCTAATGAAAGTAAAATCAATCTTTTCATCTGCATAATGATTTGCCTTGTTTGAAATCTGAAATCTCTTTTATATCTCAAAATCATTATGCAGGTTGATCAAACCCATTGAACATAATGATCCAACACCATCTCCTAACTTTGAATTCCATGTATTTGAGGTGGAAGAAGATGATGTTGAAGAGATTCTTGATGAGATTACCCGTGTGCTTGAGCACGAAGAGGAGATCATTCCGCCACATCTCGAGAATCTAAAAACAGTCAACTTGGGGTCTGAAGATTGTGTTTGTGAAGTGAAGATTGGGGCACTCCTTGAAGAGTCTGTCAAGAAGGGGTTGATTGAGTTGCTACGAGAATATGTCGACGTCTTTGCCTGGTCATATGAAGACATGCCTGGTCTGGATACTGATATCGGGCAACATTTCCTGCCTTTAAAGCCTGAGTGTGTGCCTGTGAAGTAGAAGCTCAGAAGAACTCATCATGATATGGCAGTGAAGATTAAAGAAGAAGTTCAGAAGGAAATTGATGCGGGGTTTTTGGTGACTTCTACATATCCTCAATGGGTGGCCAATATTGTATTCGTGCCTAAGAAAGATGTAAAAGTCCGAATGTGTGTGGACTATTGATACTTGAATAAAGCTAGTCCGAAAGATGATTTTCCTCTGCCACATATTGATATGTTGGTAGATAATACAGCTAAATTCAATGTCTTCTCATTTATGGACGGATTTTCCGGTTATAACCAGATTAAAATGGCACCCGAGGATATGGAGAAGACAACATTCATCACACCTTGGGAAACATTTTGTTATCGAGTGATGCCCTTCGGATTGAAGAACGCCGGAGCCACGTATCAACGAGCTATGACTACCTTGTTTCATGATATGATGCACAAGGAGATCGAGGTGTATGTTGATGATATGATTGCAAAGTTGAGAACGAAAGTTGAACATGTAGAGCACTTGCTGAAGCTTTTCCAGCGTTTGAGGAAGTACAAACTCCGCTTAAATCCAAACAAGTGTACATTTGGAGTTCGTCCCGGCAAGTTATTGGGCTTTATTGTCAGTGAAAGAGGTATTGAAGCAAGTCCGAGGTTTTCTTGGCCGCTTGAATTATATTTCCAGATTTATATCCCACATGACTGCCACATGTGCGCCTATATTCAAGCTCCTCCAGAAAGATCAACGTCATGATTGGACCGAGGATATCCAGAAGACCTTTGATAGTATCAAAGAGTATCTGTCAGAGCCTCCGATTCTGTCTCCGCCTATTGATGGGAGACCATTGATTATGTACTTGACAGTGCTTGATGACTCTATGGGTTGTGTATTGGGTCAGCAAGATGAATCAGGGAAGAAAGAGTATGTTATATACTACTTGAGTAAGAAGTTCATTGACTGTGAGTCTCGATACTCAATGCTTTAGAAGACATGTTGTGCTTTGGCTTGGGCCGCTAAGCGTTTACGCCAGTATATCTTGAATCATACGACTTGGTTGATATCCAAAATGGATCCAATCAAGTATATCTTTGAGAAGTCTGCTTTAACTAGGAGGATTGCCCGTTGGCAGATGCTGTTGTCTGAGTATGATATTGAGTATCGAGCTCAGAAAGCTATTAAAGGTAGTATCTTGGTTGACAACTTGGCACATCAACCAATTGAGGATTATCAGTATGTTCAGTACGACTTCCCTGATGAGGAGATTATGTATTTTAAGATGAAAGGTTGCGAAGAGCCTACGCTCGATGAAGGGCCAGAGCCTGGTTCCCGATGGGGCATGGTGTTCGATGGAGCTGTTAATCAATATGGAAATGGTATTGGGGAAATGATTATTACTCCTTAGGGCACACATTTTCCTTTTACAACAAGGCTAACCTTCAAATGCACGAATAATATGGCAGAGTATGAGGCTTGTATTATGGGTTTGGAAGAGTGTATTGATCTTAGGATCAAACATCTTGATGTTTATGGTGATTCGGCCCTTGTTGTTAACCAGATTAAGGGTTAATGGGAGACGAATCAGCCCGGCCTCATCCCATACAGAGATTATGCGAGGAGGATTTCAACTTTCTTTACTAAGGTTGACTTCCATCATATTCCTCGAGATGAGAATCAGATGGCAGATGCTCTTGTTACACTTGCTTCGATGATTGTGGTGAAATATTGGAATGAAATCCCCAATATCACTGTGATGCGATTGGATAGACCAGCTCACGTATTTGCAGTCGAAGAGGTGAAAGATGATAAGCCATGGTATTATGATATCAAGTGTTTTCTTCAGAGTCAGATTTACCCGCCTGGGGAATCTGTTAAAGATAAGAAGACTTTGAGGAGATTATCTGTAAGTTTCTACCTCAATGGTGATGTGCTTTACAAGAGGAATTTTTACATGCGTGGATAGACACGAAGCAGACCTGTTGATGACTGAAGTCCATGAGGGTTCATTTGGTACTCATTCCAATGGACATGCCATGGAAAAGAAGGTGTTGAGAGCAGGCTACTATTGGCTGATAATGGAGTCTGACTGCTGCAAATATGTGAAGAAATGCCACAAGTGTCAGATTTATGCGGATAAGATTCATATTCCCCCGACACTTCTGAATGTTATTTCATCACCATGGCCTTTCTCTATGTGGGGAATTGACATGATTGGCATGATAGAGCCAAAGGCATCGAACGGTCACCGTTTTATTCTCATAACAATTGATTACTTCACCAAGTGGGTTGAAGCGGCGTCATATGCAAACGTGACCAGGAAGGTATTTGTGAAGTTTATCAAGAATCAACTCATATACCGATATGGTGTGCCAGACAAGATCATTACTGATAATGGATCTAACTTGAACAATAAGATGATGAAAGAGCTGTGTAGCAAGTTCAAGATTGCATATCATAATTCTTCTCCCTATAGACCCAAGATGAATGGGTTGTTGAAGCTGCTAACAAGAACATCAAGAAAATTATTCAGAAGATGGTTGTTACGTGCAAAGATTGGCATGATATGTTACCATTTACTTTGCATGGCTATCGTACATCTGTCCGCACTTCAACAGGGGCAACCCCTTTCTCCCTTGTATATGGCATGGAGGTTGTGCTCCCCATGGAGGTTGAGATCCCTTCAATGAGAGTCTTGATGGAAGCCAAGTTGAATGAGGCTGAATGGGTTCAGAGTCGTTATGACCAGTTGAACTTGATTGAAGAGAAGAGATTGACTGCCATGTGCCATGGTCAGTTATATCAGCAAAGGATGAAGAAAGCCTTTGATAAGAAGGTCAAGCCTCGTGTGTTCCGAGAAGGTGACCTCGTGCTCAAGAAAGTCTTGTCTTTCGCGCCCGATTCCTGGGGCAAGTGGACTCCAAACTATGAAGGTTCATATGTTGTTAAGAGAGCCTTTTCAGGCGGTGCTTTGATACTTACAACTATGGATGGGGAGGATTTCACTCGTCCTGTGAATTCAGATGCAGTCAAGAAATACTTCGCCTAAAATAAAAACAGAATAGCTCGCTAAGTTAAAAACCCGAAAGGGCGGCTTAGGAAAAAATGAGCATCTCGGTGGATTAAAACCCCGAAAGGGCGGTCCCGGAAAAAGTTAGAGACATAAAAAAATGAATATATATATCCCGCTAGATTGAGTACCTCTCCATGGGGCAATCTAGGCAAAAATTAGGAATTTGGCAAGTAACTGCATCCTGACAAGACTTTGTTCTACAAGCCGTCTTCTGTTAAAGATTCTCGCTCAGTCATCGTCAACTGAAGCTTCAGATACATTGGATTCAGAATTGGTGGAGAAACGATCATTATGTTCCATGTAGCCCTTTTTGCAATATATATCACCAATTTCAAATTTGTAAAGATCCATGGAGTCTCGCCATTTGCGGACTACCATTCTATCAAATAAATTTGAGCCTTTATCCAATTCTTTGCACTCTTATTTGTTTCTGTTAACAAATGTTTCCATGTTTTAATTGATAAATAGCATTGTTTTAAATAAATAAAGTTTTATAAACTATTTTAAACAAAAGTGAACATTCGCAATGACTGAAAGGATAAGTGGAATGTCCTCAGTGCTCTCCCAAGGATAGTACGATCTCCGAAAGGGTAAGATATTTGTTCATATTCCTGGCATATTTGTATTCTCTTCATCGTCCTTCAGGTTGTCTCCTCAGCGGGCGCAGAGAGGGGTGATATGTCGTCAAGTCCCCAGAGAGTCTGGAGTTTTGGCCTTGATCTTTTGGGATATGTGTATACCTCCATTCTCAGATCCCCAGTGAATCTGAGTCTAGCATTCGTGTTTTATCAATTATAGGGTTGTCATCCCTTGCGTGGACTGACCTAAAATCCCTTATAGATTGATAAAAATTGATATGCTATATGTTTTTGAGGAAGTTGGTCTTCCCCCCGGCATAAATGAAAATCTCCCGCAGAGTGAGCAGGAATTCCCAGCATGATTGGAAATCCTCAGCAGGTTGGCTTGTAGCTTCTCCCCAGCGGGTTCGCTTGCAATTGATCCCCAATAGGGTTGCTCACAATAGAGTTTCCCCAGTTGGATCGCCTTCAGTCTTCCCCAATGGAGTTGCCTGATCAGAGCCTGATATTTGTTTTCCCCTCCATATTGGAAAACTTCCGAGCCGAGCTGGTGGAGAAGGTGTTGTGTCCATCCCCAGCGGAGAAGTGGTTCTCTTTCGTCCTAGCAGAGATATCTCTCCAGCAAATAAGAGGAAATATGTTGATTATTGGAACTTCTGTTTGGTGGTTGTTCCCCACAGAGTTTCATATCTTTCCTTCATAAGTTCCCCAATAGAGTTTCCCCTACGTTGGATCTTTTGTCTGTTCAGCAGCAAATCCTTGGCGGTGACTCAGTAGCTTCCCCAGCAGAGCATTTTGTTACTCCTCCCAGTGGCAGAGATGTTCCTTCAGCGGTTAGAAGAGAATGCTTGATTGACGTGTTTCTGTTTGGTGGTTGTTCTCCACAGAATTTCGTATTATTTCCTGATAAGATCCCCTGTAGAGTTCTTCTCTGACAAATCTTATTAATATCTCTACGTGTTCCCAAGAATTGTTGGAAGATCCCCGGCAGATGGCAATTGTGACCTTTTGGCTGATCCCCAACAGCGGTCTCTGATCCCCAACGGTGGTCTTTATCCCCGGAAGTGACTCTGCTTGATCCCCAGCTGCAGTCTGCGCCTCCTGGCATTTGATGCTCCCTACCAGAGTGGATTTCCTCCTGTGGGCCTGGCTTTTCTCTTTTGAGATGTTATACCAAATGTCTGTCCATTGTTTCTTGGACCTGTTTGTGTTAGATATGTTTGTTTGCCAGCATTAATCATACATAAACCAAGCATATACATGCATAACTATAACATTCAGATACTCATTGTTGCATTCTTTGCCATATATCTTTACTTGTTATCTCCTGCTGTTAGTGAAATATTCTTCCCCAAGCAGATGTTTGTGTCTGATCTCTCCATATAGAGTCAGCCCTATAGGTAGAAAGTGTCTATCTTTCCGTCTATATTCCCCACTGAGTTATGTCCTCGTGGATGATTATTGTTTCAGTTTCCTCCCTAAATATGTATTGGGATGGAATTACTCCCCTGAGCTATATCCTCATTGGGTTGAATCTTATTTCATTGTGTCTTTCTGGTTTGTTCCTGGATTGACTTCTTTCTTGTTTACCCCTGCAGTTTCTTGTGGTTTAGTTATTCAATTGCTCAGTAACCAGTAATTGTTCATCTTTTCCTCAGTGGATCTTGTGGCCTTCTACCTAGTAACCGGTATTTGTAAGTCCTATTTCTGTGATTTTCTACCCACTAACCGATAGATGTAATCCCCTCTTTGTTGGTTATCTTTATCCAATATTCGATATTGATATTCCTTCATTTTTTGAGTATATCTCCCAGTAATCGGTGATATATCTTTGGGATCATTGCTCTTGTCAATGTATCCCCAGCGAGTCAGCTTTCATTTACCCATGTTGGGTAATGATTGTTTCTCCTGTGGATTGGTCATCATTATATACCCAATAACCGGTATCCCGATGTCCTTTCCTTTTCGGTCGATTTATCCTTTATTAACCCAGTAACCGGTTGTGGATAATCTTCCATGCGAGTATGTTATCTACGTTCTGATGGTAATAGATAATATATCTCATGCACTCTTCAGCCGATGTCTTTTCTCCCCCAGTTGAGTAAGATTTGTATTTCCTTATGGAACCAAATACCCATCCTATGAATTGAGTTTGATTTTTCAGCCCTCCTTTTCGATGATGAGTGTCTTGGATATGTTCCTAATTCACTTCTGGTTGGTCACCTATTATATACCCAGTAACCGGTATCCCTGGTGTTCCTTCCTTTTGCTCCCTATTATGAGTTTTGTCCCCTGTGGAGTCAGATTTTCCTGAATTGAAATATGCCTTTTAGGTTTTTCCTCAGATGTTTCAGATGATTGATATCTCTCACCCTTATACCGGTCTTAGATATTCTTTCTCCCTGAGCGTGTTGCTCTTTCACCCTTATACCGGTGTTTGGATCACATGTCTCTTTTTGAGTTTATTACCCAGTAACCGGTAATATCTCATTTGTTTCTTCCTCAGATAGATCCTTTATTGGATTTCCTCACCTGAGTCCGGATTTTTATCTAAAGTATCCTTTGTGGATAGTTTTGCTGTATTGGCATATTCCCCAATACATGCATCTTTGCGTCAGCTCGAGTCTTTTCATCGATTTATTTTCGTGGAAACCCTTCGTGTCTCCCAGCAAGTTTCAAGGCGTGACCTGCTCGTGCATTTTACCCTTATTTCTCCCCAGAGTCTCTGTCTCCCTAGTGAGCATATTACTCCTAGGGATTTTTAGTTTCTCCTGATTTCTTTTCCTTTATGGTCATACCCCCCACATGGTATTAACTTTTTCATGCATATATTTGCATCATGAGGTCTCTTAGGGACCAAAATTCGTCTCTTTATTATTATTTAAGCCCATTCTACCTCGTCAAGACGAAGATTTTAACATTCATATATTCGGCTAGAATGTCCTTAAATAAGGGCATCTGTAAGACCCTAATTTTGACCCTAAGAATCCTCATGGTATCATATCATTGCTCATTGCATTTGACTCAAGGATCATAGCATGTGTGGCTCCTTAACCCTTGGGTTGGGACTTGTGTGTGTTGGTTTGAGACCACCAAGCATGCTTGAATTGTATATTATTGCTTTTCTTATTTTGTTCACTAACCAAAAGCACAAAAATATGTCACTAACTTGTTTTGTTTTGAAGCTTAAGTAGACATGTGATCCCTTGCTCCTAGGAGGCCCCTATGCCCAATGAAGTGGCTAGATGAAAATGAAAGCAAGTATGACACTGGTTCCCAAAGCTCTCAATAATCATATATGTCTCCCAAGTATCTCAATTTGTCAATTTGATCAAGATAAACCAAGGGGCTTGAGGCTTGTTTCCCAAGGAAACCCTAATTCGACTGTGCATTGATTGTGCCTTGCTCATGAAGCAACCTCAACCTATGATCCAATTAAATCAATGGAAGTTCTTTCATTAATTATTTTATGCACATGTGAGCTTATGTGAGTATCCTAAACCATTCATTCATCAATATTTGAAGTTTGGACTTGAGAAGTTGACCAGCAAGTCATCTGGCCAAATTGAAATCCATTGAGACCTAACTTTTGATGTGTTTGTCAAATAAAGATGACCCCAAGAGAAAAAATGTTCTGAGTAACCATATGAAAAACGTTCATGTTCATCATAAATCCATTTGAAACATGGAAGGTCATCATCTATTCCAAAACATTATAGGTCATTTTGATTGAAACCCTAATTTTGGGTCAATTTCCCAAGGACCTAACTCCTTCATTTTTTATGATTTTGAGGTGAGACCAAATGAATTGGAAAGATTAAGATGTATAATTCAAATTTTATGTTGGACAAAATTTCATAATCCTAAAATAAACACATGTGATAATACAAAACATTATAGGTCACTTTGGACCAAAGCCATTGAATCTTGAAAACGTCCAAATTCAAGTGCCCATAACTTTCTCATAAAAAATCCAAATGATGCAAAATTTAAGTCCAAATTGATCATATTGAAAATATATACAACTTTGATGTTGGAGGTTTTTCCATTTGAGGCTTTCATCATTAAAACAGAAGGGCTTGAAGTTGGTCACTTTTGACAAATTTTCCAAAGGCATGTTTTGTACCTCAAGCTTCATGACCAGTTTTCATAAATTTCCAAACTCCAAATGGATTTTTGACCAACATAACTTTTGTTCCTTATGTCAAGACCTTTCCAACCATTACTCACATGCCTATGTTTGGATTCTCCATATGGGACTTTCGAAGAGGGGGATATTTGTGACCATTTATGCATTTCACTTGAAATCTTCATACACAAGCAAATGCAATTAAAATTACACGACCATTTCCATTTGGTATGTGCTCAACATTCATTTACATCAGCTTTTGGGCCTCACATGCGCCTGTACAGACCCATGCATGGAGGACCCAAAGCTTCATGCACACGGATTCCACACACTTTGCTTGCAGTTGCAGCTATAAATAAGCACCTTGCTTCATTCAAATTTCATCCTTGAATCAACCTGAAGCTCTGCAGAATTGGAAACCAAACCACACTAGAGGTATTTTGATTTTATTTTCTCAAATTCAAACTTGAATTTCAACATCCCTGGTTGATCTTCGGTTTACATCTCAACTGTTTTGATCCATATCCCACTATATATTGTGATCTGCTTGTGTTTGTTTGGTTCTCTGAAGTCCTCGTGTGAGACCCAAGCCAATGGTGGCTTTAATTTTGTGAATTGATGCATTTCAGATTGAACACCTGGATTTTTCATCTCAGATTTCTCCTTCCATAGAGATCTTGAGAGAAATCCAAGGTTACAGGGGTGATGTATATCACCCCAGCTTTATTTTGGTATAAGGCACGTGCAATTTGGTTGAGGTTGCAAAACCTGCAACTGGTGGCCGGTTTCTGCTGGCTCACCAAAGAAGATGGTGGTTTCCACCACCGTTCCCACGTGGTTGAACCTGAACCCTTGGATGATGCTCCCACGATCTAATCATGGCCTTTGCTTTACTTGACTTTTTTAAATCCAGCGTGCGTTGCACTTGACTTGCGTCCATGATGAGCGTGCGCCTCTGATCCCTTGGATTGTCCACGTCAATTAATGAATGTGGGTCCAAGCACTATGGATTTTCCAGTTTTTTTAATTTCTGTTTTATTTTCTTTTATTCCATTTATTTTCAAAAATTCATAACTCTTTTATTTGGAATCACAAAAATATGAGACCAATTGCAAAAAATTTCTTTTAAAATCTAGTTTCTAAATCTGATTTTTAATTATTTTTGTGATTCCATTTAATATTTTTTGTGAATTATTTTACTTTTGATAGTTTATAATTCATTTAAAATACCTTTTGATATTCAAAATTGCCGAAAATATTTACTTAACACATATGTATGATGATAAGTCTATGAAAAATATTTTCATCAATTTCTTAATTTATTTGAGATTTTAATTCATTTGTGTTATTTTTCTTGATTTTTAATTGTTTAAAAAATAGTTTCTGTTTTCAAAAAATGTTGAGAAAATTTGTCAAACCTTGTTTGACCATGTTAGACTTATGATGATTCAATTGAACTTATCCAAGTTGATTTGAATTGAATTTGAAGTTTGACTTTACTTTGTTCATTTTATTTTATGAATTATTTTAATTCCAAAAAATACAAAAAATATGTTTGACCTTTCTTGACTTGTAATCTTCATTTCACTTCTGTTGACCATTGATTAATGATGATCCCAATCACATTTGATCATTGTGTTTTGTTTATGTCAATTGAATTTTCATTTTGTACATTTCATCTTCATCTCTTTTCTTCTTCTTTTTCTTTTGGTCAATGAGTTAATGATTTGTGGTTAACCTTGACATATGAGAGGCTTAACCTTCTTTGATCCAAATGAAATTCATCTTGATCAAAGATCAAGTGAATTGCTTTGTGTCCAAGATAGGTTGCTTCTTGGTCAAGCAAAAAACCTAAAATACATACAAGGCCTTTCCTACTTTTCTTTTGGCATGGCAAGTTATAGGAGTTTGGCTTACTAGTTATGATCTCTAACTTGTGTTTATTTGCCTATAGTTTTATTGACCGGTCTCAGATAGGTGTGACCACTACATTAGTCCACTTACGATTGCTTAACATAGCGTTAAATTGCCTTATGGCACACTAACACTAACTACCAATTACTAACTTTAATTCAAGCTTTTAATTCTTGCAATTTACATTAATGCAATTTATTTTTTACTCATTTATTCATATTACCTTTTCCCTTTGCTCATTTTAGCTCATACTTTATGTTTATGCTATTTGCCTTTTGCTCACTTGAGCATATGATTGTGTAAATATATTGTGGCTTTGTGTTTGTTTTTGTGTTGGTTTGTGTGAGCCCAATGCAAAAAGGAGAAAGGACTTAGAATTAGGACCTCACCTATGCTTAATGGAGTTCAAGAGCAACTAAGCCTCATGCCTTTAGAATGCTAAAATTGATTGAAGAGCAACTAGGCCTCATGCCTTTAGAATGCTTAAATCTTGAAGTTGACTTGAAAGGACCCCTAATCTAAACTCTCTCTTTGTCCATTCCTCTTATTGCATTATGAAGTTTTTTATTGTTTGTTCTTGTGTGGTAGGGATTCCAAACTTGAGATAATTAGAAGGACCATTGTCATAAGCATCTATGTTAAGAGAGACAAGCCAAATGGAGATCCTAGGAGCTTGATTGAATATTTGTTTGATTGCTTGAGTTAATTGCCAAGTCCAAAGGAAAGGAGTATCTTGGACCATCTTTATGATCTCAAGAAAGGAACTCCAAGGGTTTTATCTCTTCCGTCTTCTTTGCATGTTTAGGATTAGCCCTTTTCTTCTTCTCTCCACTCTAACCCAAGCCAAAATCATTTTATGCAAACATTGACATTGTTTTTAAATTAGAAACCTGGGCATTATGCCTTTGATTTTTCAAACTCTTTCATTAATACTTATTTTGAATTGAATCTTAAGTCAACATTGACTTCACTTTGTAAATACTTCTAATTTGTAAACACAACTCACTTCAAGTTGTTTTTGTGGTTCCAATGGCCACCTTTGTTAAAACTTTTTTCATAAACATTAGCCATAGGTTTGAGTTATCGTAGTGGTTGATGTAAACCTCACCTTATCCTTAGTGATTGGACTATAAGTCTTCCATACTTATTATAGGGTGGATCCCTCATTAGTATGTTGAAGCTCTCCTCACATGGTGGATTGTTGGTTTAGGTTGAGTTTTCTCCCTTTGATAACAAAAGACCTTAAGGCTTTTGGTCAAATCAATTCACCCATATTTTGAGATTTTTACCACGAACTACGAGGTTTTGATCCTACCTTTGTGATGGTACATAGGCAATGGGTTTATCCATTCAAACAACGAAATTGTAAATATGTATATTTCTTTCTCATCTCCCCAATCATGTTTGCAAAAATATTTTCACAAATACCAACCTACAATACACTTTGCAAAAAGGGCTCCCTTAGAGTACTAAGGATGTTTTCGGTGCTTAAAACCTTCCCATTTCATAACCAACCCCCTTACCCAGATCTCTAACATTTTTATTAGTTTTTGATTTGATAAAAAGTTTTACTTGGTTTTTGTTCGCTTTCTAACCTTTCCTTTGGATAAATAGAAGTGCAGTGGCGACTCGAATTGTATGATTTACTTTTGATTTAGTCAATAAATCTAAAGGTAACGAATACCCCGCTACAAATATAAATTTAATTAAATAAAGCAATTAAATGAAAAATCAGAAAATATAAAAAAACAAGGGCCATTAGATCTCCCTGATTTATTGAGGTGGCAAATCTGATGGTCACGAGCGCGCTATCCACCAAAGACCTGAGTCAAAGTGCCACACGCGTGGTAATCAAAACCAAGGGCCAATATTAAAATGTAGGGACCATATCAAATGGCTTGGGACTTGCCAACGCACCACCAGAGCCCTAGCTCCGGTCAACTTCTCCGGTGATCACCACCAAACTGGTCCAACCTCAACTTCATGAAAAATAAAAACCAAGGACCCTATTTCAAAGAGAAAATGCCCAAGAGCTTGAAACTGACCTCAATTTTCTCCAATTCCAAGTATATAAAAAGATACACGGAATTGAATTTGGAGGATCGTGAATTGAGCTGCTTCGATTTGACCTCAAAGAAACTCAATCTTGTTGCCTACATTGATAGGAGTTCAGCAAACCAAAAATACCAAAGAATAATGAAGAATAGAGAGAGAATCGAAGAGATGAAGTTTCTGAAATTTCACCTTCGAGTAGCTTAAATTCAGCTTGATCTTGATCTGGATTTGATTGATTCTTCCTCCTCTTGCTTGTAGTGATCAATTGAGATGGAAAGGGAAATGAATTCTTGGAGTTCGAACTTCAAAACAGAAAGTGAAATTCAAACTCTATTTCAATGAAATCCTCAAGAAATTCTATGGTGTGAGGGTCTGAGTTCTCTTGGCAAAGCTTGGGAAGGGTGTTCCTCGCATTTATGAAGCCATGAGCTTGTTTAAATAGGCAAGGGAATTAATTTTTGCACCACTTGAAATTTTGCCAAAATTGGAAACCAAGTTGCATGGATGCATGGGAAATTATTTGCGCCTAAGGAATGATGCAATCTATCTCTAATTCGTGTGCAATTGAGGCTGAAGTCATTACATGGAAGCATGCAAAGAGGAATGATTACTTGAATCCAAAACTTGCCAAAACCAATCCCCCAATGGAGCCATGCGCAAGTCCCTCAATTTCGATCAAATTAAGGTGATATTTGACTTTTTGGAAAGATGAGATCAAGGGGAACAACTTTCATGTTGAACACTTTTCTATTTGAAGCTTGGATCCTGATTAATTTTGAGGTGGAAATTTGGAAAATCAAACATATTTGAAAGTCAAATGTTCACTTCTTCCACCTTGAATAACCTTTTTTATGCACTTCAAATGGAAAAATTTCCTTCATCAAAGTTGTATAAATTTCAAACCTCTTAAATTTTATCATCAACTGGACCTCATTTGGATTTGGCATGAAGGAGTTATGCATTTCAGAAGTTGAGAAAAATCACTTGTTCAATGGTAATGGCCCAAAATGACGTATAATGTTTCCGCTTGGCACGTGCATTTTTAAGTTAAATTTGAACTTCTTATAAACATAAAAGTTGAAAAGGACATGTTGAATTTTATCATGGAATTTGAATGGATTTCATATCATATAAATTGAGCAAGTTAGGATCCTTGGAAGTTTACCTCCTAACTAGGGTTCAAACAAAATGACCTATAATATTTCATCATGAAAAATGACTTTCCAAGAAAAACTATCTCTTGACTTCAACATGAAAGTTGTTTGTAATGTCATAAGTAGTAAAGTTTATCTTGGAATAATTTTCATATGACAAAAATTGTAGGATATAGGGTCTAGGGAACCCCAGTTTTGACTAGTTGACTTTCTTTGGGCAACCATCATGAACCAACTTGCAAACTTGATATTATCTTGATGTTTGGGACTCATGGAGGATCGTATATGCCTAAGATTATTTATAATGAATTGTCCTTGAAATAATTGATCAAACTATGAAGAAACTTGCTGAGGAAGTCACATAAGATACCCAGATGAATTAGGGCTTCCAAGGTAAACAAGCTTCACAGCCTTGATGATTTCTTTATCAAAATGATAGGTGAAGACCATGGGATCCATATATGATGTTTAGAGCCAATTTAAACCATATATTGATTGATCTCCTTGCATTGAGGGTCTTAAACCCTATATATGAGCTTGATGAGGCATTGGTGGATGTACACACTATTTACAACAAAAACAAAGCTATGCATAGACATATTTTTGATATTTTGGTTATTAAATAAATAAAAACAAAGTATGATACCATCAAATGTGCTTGGTGATCTCTCCCAATGCAAACCCAATGAATGAGGGGTAAGGAGGATACCAAGGTGTTATCCCAAAGCTAATGCAAATTGAAATTCTGGTATCAAATATGAGATGTCGAAGGTAATTTCACGACACTAATATCTGAACAATACAAAAAGGATAAAAGATAAAAAAACAGTAATGCAAGAGACACAAGCAATTGTTAACCCAGTTCGGTGCAAACTCACCTACGTCTGGGGGCTACCAAGCCAGAAAGGAAATCCACTAAACAGAATCAGTTCAAAGACTCTCAGTAAACAACTTCAAGTTACAGTCTTTTCACCTAATCTCTACCCGTGTGACTTCTACCTAAGAACTCTTAGATATGAGATCTTACTCACTCCCCCTCAATCAGGGCAGTGATATAAAACAAGAATTACAATAAAAAAAGACACTTTTCAAAGACACATACTTGATCTTGCTTAAAAACTTCAATCAAGTAAACACACACTCATACTTCAAAGCTTAGAGTGGACAAATTACAACTCAAAAATCAGTCAAATTCAACCATCTATGGATGAATGAATGGCTTACAATTCACACAACCACACAAGACTCAAACCCTTATTCTCTCTCAATATTTCGTTCGTTATTTCTTGTGTATAAAACCAGGTTTTCCATGTCCTTTATATAGAAGCATTTGGCTGGGCTTGGACATCATAAAACCCTAAAACTATTTTCCATTCATATCTTCTCATGACAGCTGATTATATCTCGTTGGAAAATAAGTCAATATGGTTGTAATTACTGATTGAGAGCGCGATCAATCATCTCATCAATCAAACATAGATTAGCATAAAAAAATGAAATCACACAATACATAACATTCAGACTGAATGTTCTGTATACATATGTCATGACATCGGGTCTGACATCTTAGTAAAATCCTGCATATTCACATTTTAAACATCTTGTAGATACATGATATCTTATGTCAAGACAACAATTGTGACAACTTGTGAACACTCTAGGTTTTACCAAAATTGCTGCCAATACATAGAACCAACAAACTCCCCCTTTGGCAAATTTTGGCTAAAACATACATCAGACCATTTGTTCACAAGAGTACAAAAAAACACATATCAGAAGTTTAGCAGCAGAAGTAATAAACCACACATTTACTAGCTATCAGAGAAACTAGTAAACACATATTAAACACATATATGTGCTTCTTCTCCCCCTCAGTCTATTCAACACAGACATCTCCTGCAACAACACCTGTAACATGCATCTCCCCATCTAACATCTCCTTCAACATCACCTGTACTCCACAAAACATCCTTTTCAACATCATCTGTCATCTATTTATAGCCTAGCTACTTCATAGCACATATTAACTGCAGCTCTCTATAGCACATATTAACTGCAACTCTCCTTTAGCTACTTCTCCCCCTTTTTAGTCAAAATATACCAAAGAGACCAATGAGACAAAATAAATGTCTATTAGTCAAAGAGGATGTCACATAGAATGTTAAAACATATTGTCAGGTGTTATAGAACCACAAATATACACAGCTATATAAACTGAGATAAAAAGAATCCAGAGAAATCACAAAGAACCCAAGAAATTACATCAAGGCATCAAAATAAGACTGCCAAGAAAAACATCAAACATCAAGGCATCCAGAACAACACATCATCACAATAGTGGAACAATCTTCACCAACACTCAGTCAAAGGAACTAGCATCTTCATCAGCTTCAGACCCAGAACTGCCACTTGATTTATCTTGAGATTCAGACCTGTCAACTAGAGGTGTGGGCTTCTGTTTTCATGGCTTGACCAACATTTTCTCTATCACCTTTCTCCAAGCTATTAATCAGAACCTCTAGAGCTTCTTTCCTGGCTTTAGCTACCCTTATCCCAGTCTCCAACTCCTTACAAGTCTCTTTCAGTTCAGTAATCAGACCACCTTGAGAGGCTAGCTTCTTCACAACAGATGTCATGACAATGTCATTGACATGACTACCTTTAAATAATTTGTAATGAACTAACAAGGGAGGTTTTCATCTACTTGGAATATCACTTGTACTCAGAATTCCAGGTTGTTGGCTCAGGATTATCCTACAAATTATTAAGGGAAAAGCTATGGGCAGCTTCACTACATTTGTAAAAGCATGTTTGACAATTTGTTCAAACGTGAATCTACCATAATCAAAATTAAGCTTTGTTTCAATAGCAAATATGAGCCTTCACAATTAGTTTTCCAGCAGAGAGAAGCTTCTTGCTTGGCCACTCCTTGACCTGTCCAGCAGTTATTTCCCTACAGACTTCATTGTCTGTGGCCTCTAGTTCACCAGCACCTTCTGTTCCTCTTCCTAGGAACTTATTAATCACAGTTGAAGAAAACTTCACACACTTTCCTCTAACAAACACCTTACAAAACTCTTTGTTGTTCTTATCAGCAATGTCCTCAGAGATGTTCACCACAAATTCTTTAACAAGACCTTCAAAAAAATGAGATAACCCACTAACAGTTTTCATTAAACCAGCAGACTTAATCAGGTCCATGACCTCTTTAACCTCCACAACATCCTTTCCCAATTCTCTTTCCACAGCCACTCTCCTTTGGATTACAAATTTCCACTTTGCTGCACCATCTTCAAGAAGGAAGGAAATGTTATCCAAGTGTACAGCAGCAACCTTTGCAGGGGATTTTCTAATAGTTGACTTTTTGACCGGAGAGATGTCAGGGACATCGTTTTCAACATCTTCCTCTGAATCAGAACTTTCTCTTACCTTTCTCTTCTTTACCTCCACTTTACTCCAAGACTTTGAAGGGCCTACAGCAGTACCCTTCTTAGCAGTTTTGGCTGTCATCATCTCAGCCACAGACCTACCCTTTCTGGTCTTCATCCTCTTAGCAACACTTGGCTTCAAGTGATGAGGCAAGCTATCATCTTCATCACCTGAGCTCTCATCTTCCAAGTCAATCACCTTCTTAGCAGAGTCATGCTTCTTAGACTGAGAAGCATCTACATATCTCTTACTAGGCAAGGTTTGCCCTAAAGAGCATAATCCTTCAGCTGCTATATCTTTTTCAGACCTAGATGACTCATCATCTTTCTCATTGTGAGGTCCAACCTCAGGGTCCCTTCTCGATAGAGGAGTAGAAACTCCCTTTACTGAGTGTCCTTCATTCAGGATCCTCGTGACAAGATTTCTAATGACACGATCAGTATGATGCATGTCATCCTTAGAGGTAGGGTTATCAGAACTGTTACCTTGAGTATGTCGTGTAGTGGAGGATGGACCAGGAGCGTCGCCTGGGATGACTGATAGGGGAATCACTTCCAAAATGTCTTCATTAAGAAAATCCATAGAGGGTGTTCTAGCTTTGTGCGCAGGTTTAGGGTTTTTAGAACTAGAAGGTGAAGGATGTTGTGACATCTTGTTGAGCTTGTGAAAGGATTTCTGTTTCCCTAGCAGAGAAGGCGATGAAGTTTGAGGAAGGTGGAAATGTTTGAGCTGAGGTTGCGTGTGAAAATGCTATAGATGGAAGTTCCAATACTAGGTAATGATTTACCATAAATGGGGCACTTTCTTTTAAGTGGGCAGATAATATTTTTATTACCTTTTCCATTCCAAATTAATTGCTATAAATTCTTATAGATACAAATCCCTAATTTCCCTCTGAGACATTCAAATTGATTAGTATCCAAAGCCTTTGTAAATATATCAACTAATTAAATTTCAGTAGTAACATGCTCCAGGGCTATGATTTTCTCTTCCACTAGTTCTCTAATAAAATGATGACGAATATCAATGTGTTTTGTCCTGTTGTGCGGAATAGGATTCTTAGAAATATTTATAGCACTCAGGTTGTCACAGTACAATGTCATGACATCTTGCGTGACATTGTATTCAGTCAGCATCTCTTTCATCCAAACCATTTGAGAACGACTACTTCCCGCTGTTATGTATTCAGCTTCAGCAGTGGACAGGGACACACAATTTTGTTTCTTACTAAACCATGATATTAACTAGTTCCCCAAGAAGAAACATCCTCCTGATGTGCTTTTCCTATCATCATCACTTCCAGCCTAGTCAGCATCACAGTATCTAGTCAGCATAGATCCAGATCCATGAGTATACAACATCCCATAGTCATAGGTGCCATTGACATATTTCAGTATCCTTTTCACTTGGTTTATGTGACTGACTTTTGGTTCAGCTTGATATCTAGCACAAACACCTAGAGCAAAAGCAATGTCAGGTCTGCTTGCTGTGAGATATAGCAGACTTCCTATCATGCTTCTATAAAGACTTTGATCTACACTAACACCATTTTCATCTTTGGAGACTTTCAGATGTGTAGGAGCAGATGTCCTTTTATGAATTGCATTATCCATTCCAAACTTCTTAACAATGTTTTTCGCATATTTGCTTTTAGATAGAAAGATAGAATCTTCCATCTGCTTGACTTGTAGCCCAAGAAAATAGGTCAGCTCTCCAACAAAGCTCATTTCAAATTCAGACTGCATTTGTTTAACAAAATATTCGACCATCTGATCTGACATCCCACCAAACACAATATCATCCACATATATTTGAGCCACCATGAGTTTTCCTCCTTCATTCTTAACAAATAGGTTCTTGTCAATGCCTCCCTTCCTGTATCCATTGTTAGTGAGGAACACTGTGAGTCTATCATACCAAGCCCTAGAAGCTTGTTTCAAACCATAGAGGGCTTTCCTCAACTTGTACAAATTCTTTGGAAGATTTAAGGTTGTTCAACATATACTTCCTCATTTAAGTAGCCATTCAAGAAGGCACTTTTTACATCCATTTGGAACCGTTTAAACTTCAGAATACATGTCACTCCAAGAAATAGTCTAATGGACTCAAGGCGAGCTACAGGGGAAAAAGTTTCATCAAAGTCAACTCCTTCAACATGAATGTATCCCTGTGCTACTAATCTTGCTTTATTTTTAGTAACCACCCCTTGTTCATCAGATTTATTCTTGTACACCCACTTTGTTCAAATGACATTTATTCCTTCAGGTCTTGGAACCAGTTCCCATACTTCATTTCTCTTGAATTGTCCTAACTCTTCCTGCATGGCATTGATCGAGAACTCATCAGTCAAGGCTTCCTTGACACTCCTAGGCTTAATCTTGGAGACAAAACAACCATGTGAGATCACTTCCCTTGATCTAGTTGTGACCCCTTTATTTGGGTCTCCTATTATGAGATCTTTAGGACGATCCTTCTGAATTATAATAGAGGGTCCCTTATTAATTTTGTCAGCTTCAAGTTCAGCTTGAGTGAGTTCACTCTCATTACTTTTGTCTGGGAAATCAGCTGGGGAATCATTTAGGGATGTCTCAACATCGTCTGTGACATCAGTCTGCTGATCATCAACCACAACATTAATAGATTCCATCATTACTTTTGTTATGGAATTAAAGACTTTAAATGCTCTGCTGTTTGTTGAGTAGCCCAGAAATATTCCTTCATCACTCTTGGGATTCTACTTCATTCTTTGTTCACGATCAGTCAAGATATAACATTTACTACCAAACACATGGAAGTATTTGATTGTACGTCTTCTCCCTTTCTAGACTTCATATAAAGTAGTAGGAGTCTTTTTCTTCAAGGTTACTCTGTTGTGAACATAGCAGGTTGTGTTCATGGCTTCAGCCCAGAAGTGGTAGGGCAATTTCTTAGCACGAATCATAACTTTGGCTGATTCTTGGAGAGTTATATTTTTCCTTTCTACCACACCATTTTGATGAGGAGTAATGGGAGATGAGAACTCATGACTAATTCCTTCTGATGCACAGAATCCATCAAATTTGTTGTTCTCAAATTCCCTCCCATGATCACTTCTGATTTTGATAACCTGACTTTCTTTTTCTCTTTGAAGTCTTAGACAAAGATCCTTGAAGACTTCAAATACATCAGATTTTTCTCTTATAAAATTGACCCAGGTGTATCTGGAGAAGTCATCCACCACTACATAAGCATACTTCTTCCCACCAAGACTTTCCACCTGCATGGTTCCCATCAAGTCCATATGGAGGAGTTCCAGCACTTTGGAAGTGGTGTCATGTCTGAGCTTCTGATGTGACATCTTTGTCTATTTTCCAATCTGACACTCCCCACAAACTCTTCCTTCATCAATCTTCAAGTTGGGAATTCCTCTAACAGCTTAAACAAATATAATCCTCTTCATTCCTTTAAGATGCAGATGGCCCAATCTTTGATGCCATATCTTCACTTCTTATTCTTTGGCTAGAGTTCACATTGATGAATAACTAGTTTCTTGAGAACTCCACATATAGTAGTTGTCCTTAGACCTGACTCCTTTCATGATCACTTCATTTTATTTATTAGTAATCAGACATTCAGTTTTTGTGAAGTTTACAGTTAGACCTTTGTCACATAGTTGACTGATGCTTATTAGGTTTGCAGTCAGTCCCTTAACAAGTAGGACATTGTCAAGGTTAGGGACTCCAGGGCAGTTAAGCTTACCAATCCCCTTGATTTCACCCTTTGCTCCATCACCAAAGGTTACATAGCTGGTGGAATGAGGATGAAGGCCAGTTAGCAGGTTTTTGTTTCCAGTCATGTGTCTGGAGCACCCACTGTCAAAATACCAATCTTCTTTGGCTGAAACTCTGAAGGAAGTGTGAGCTATCAGGTTTGTAACACTAGTCTTAGGAACCCATTGTTTTCTGTTGACAGGTATGTGATGTTTGGGTCTAGGTTGCTGATGAGAAGGACTAGGATAGCCATACAACTTATAGCAGAATGGTTTTATGTGGCCAAATTTTCCACAGTAATGACATCTCCATCTTTGATGTTTCCCTTTCTGTTGTCTTCCTTTATGATGTTGTGACATATGATGTGACATATTTTGTTTGCTACCAGTGTGACTACACTCAGGTTTGGATTTTGGTTTGCTACCAGTGTGAGTGCACTCAGGTTTGGAATCATTGAACCCAATGCCAGACTTGTCTCCTGCCATTTGTCAAGTCTTGAGAATTTTGTCTAAGGTGTCAGATCCATTGTTTAGCATTCTGACATACTTTGTCATCTCATCCAGTTTGGAATTCAAGAACATTGCTTCAGTGTTTAACTTAGAGATGGTTTCCAAGTGTTCTACCTTCTCATTCTCTAGTTGTGTTATCACTTTCTTCTGACTTTCAAATTTTTGACACACTTCTTCACTTTTGTGACACAACTTTCTGTAGGTAATGGCTAACTCATCAAAGGTTACCTCATCATCACTTGAGTCTTCATCAGAACCCCTTCTTCTAGTCAAGGAAGTCGCAAGATGTGTAAACTCTTCTGTTTCACTTTCATCAGACCAAGTAGCAGCAAGACTCTTCTTCTGTTTCTTGAGGTAGGTTCCACATTCAACTCTAATGTGTCCATACCCATCACATTCATGGCCTTGAACTCTTTTTCCTTCTTTGGACTTTTCATCAGATCTTGTTCTTCTTCCAGCATTATTGGACTTACTGATGTCAGATGAGATGTTCTTGACATTAGACTTAGACCTTACATCCATCTTTTTCAAAAGTTTGTTGAATTGTCTTCCCAGTAATGCTACATCATTTGCCAGATCTTCATCAGTATCTTGACCACTTTCTTCCCCTTTCTCTTCAATGTTTGACATGAAGGTTATGCTTTTGACTTTCTTTTCATATCCACCACACATTCCCATCTCAAATGTTTGGAGGGATCCAATTAGCTCATCAACTCTCATATTGGAAATGTCTTGAGACTCTTTTATGGTTGTCACTTTCATGGCAAATCTCTTAGGAAGTGAGCTGAGTATTTTCCTCACTAGTTTTTCATATGACATCTTCTCACCCAGGGCTCCTGAGGCATTAGAAATTTCAAGGATATTCATATGTAATTCATGAATATTTTCATCTTCTTTCATCCTTAAATTTTCAAACTTGGTAGTGAGCAGCTGCAGTCTAGACATCTTCAATCTAGAGGTGCCTTCATGGGTGGTTTTGAGAATGTTCCAAGCATCTTTAGCCACCTCACAGTTTTTTACCAATCTGAAGATGTTCTTATCTACTCCATTGAATATAAAATTCAATGCTTTAGAGTTCCAAGGGCTAGATCATCCTCCTCCTTGGTCCATTGTTCCTTAGCCTTCTTATTAGTTGTAGCTTCTCCTTCCTTAGTAATAACTGGATGTTCCCAGTCTGTTAAAACAGCCTTCCAAGCTTTATTATCCAAAGATTTTAGGAAGGCTACCATTCGATGTTTCCAGTAGTCATAGTCGGATCCATCCAGAATAGGTGTTCTGTGAACAGATCCTCCGTCTCTATCGATAGTACTAGAAAGTAACGTCCCTAGATCTCACCCAGAATTAGAGCAGGATGTCTGCACTGATACCAATTGATATTCTGGTATCAGATATGAGATGTCGAAGGTAATGTCACGACACTAATATCTGAACAATACAAACAGGATAAAAGATAAAGAAGAGTAATGCAAGAGACACAAGCAATTGTTAACCGAGTTTGGTGCAAACTCACCTACGTCTGGGGGATACCAAGCCAGGAAGGAAATCCACTAAACAGAATCAGTTCAAAGACTCTCAGTAAACAACTTCAAGTTACAGTCTTTTCACCTAATCTCTACCCGTGTGACTTCTACCTAAGAACTCTTAGACATGAGATCCTACTCACTCCCCCTCAATCACAGCAGTGATATAAAACAAGAATTACAATGAAAAGAAGACACTCTTCAAAGACACATACTTGATCTTTCTTAAAAGTTTCAATCAAGTAAATACACACTCATGCTTCAAAGCTTAGAGTGGACAAATTACAACTCAAAAATCAGTCCAATTCAATCATTTATGGATGAATGAATGGCTTACAATTTACACAACCACACAAGACTCAAACCCTTATTCTCTCTCAATATTTCGTTCGTTATTTCTTGTGTATAAAACCAGGTTTTCAATGTTTTTTATATAGAAGCATTTGGCTGGGCTTGGACATCATAAAACCCTAAAACTATTTTCCATTCATATCTTCTCATGACAGTTGATTATATCTCGTTGGAAAATAAGTCAATCTGGTTATAATTACTGCTTGAGAGCGCGTTCAATCATCTCATCAATAAACATAGATTAGCATAAAAAAATGCAATCACACAATACATAACATTCAGACTGAACGTTCTGTATACAGATGTCATGACATCGGGTCTGACATCTCAGTAAAATCCTGCATATTCACATTTTAAACATCCTGCAGGTACATGTTATCTTATGTCAAGACAGCAGTTGTGACAACTTGTGGACACTCTAGGTTTTACCAAAATTGCTGCCAACACATAGAACCAACATAAATGATTGTAAGACCCCAATTTTGACCCTAAGATCCCTCATGTAAATTTCATCATAAGCATTAGCATTGGGATCATACCTTGGCATCCTCCTTACCCCTCTTTCATTGGGTTTGATTTTGGAGAGATCACCAAGCACTTTGTGATTGTATCATACTTATATTTTATCATTTCACTAACCAAAATACCAAAAATATGTCTTTGCATTTGTCTAACTCTTTTGTAGGAAGGGCATGATTCCATTGATTCATCAAGTTCACATCTAGGGTTTGAGACCCTCACGAACAAAGAGCACAACCAAGAATTGATTCAATAATGGTTATGAACATCATATATTAGTCCTAATTATCTCTACATGTTATATTGATCAAGTTTTCTTCAAGAGTTTGAGGGTGATTTGCCTTCGAAACCCTAGTTTGACTGGGTATCTTGAGTAAGTTCTCCAACAAGCTATCTCACCAATTGATCAAATTTATCAAGGTACACTTCAAAATTCATAATCTTATGCATATATGATCTACCATGAGCCAAGAAAGTTAAGATAATTGGAATTTAGCAAGTTGGTTGATGGTGGTTGGCCAGATGGATTCATCTGATCAAAATTGGGTCTCCCTAGACCCTATATCCTACACTTTTTACCATATGAAAATGATTCCAAAAGCAAACTTACTCTAAATAACATTCCAAACAACTTTCATGTTGAGACCTAGAGCTATTTTTTCTTGGAAAATCATTTTCTATGTTGAAACATTATAGGTCATTTAGTCTAAACCCTAATTTGAAAGTCAACTTCCCAAGGCCACAACTTTCTCAATTTTTATGAGATGAAAGATTTCCAAGTTGAAAAATCAAATTCAATGTGTCTACTTCAACTTTTATGTGTTTCGTGGGAGCTAATTCAACTTTTTTAAGCATGTGATATGAGGTTACATTATAGGTCACTTTTGACCTATACCATTGACCAAGTGATTTTTCCAAACTTCAAAAATACATAACTCTATCATTTCAAATCCAAATAACATGAAATTGGTGACCATTTTGAAGGTATTTGAAATAGTTACGACTTTGATACAAACACTTTTCTCATTTGAAGCTCATATAAAAAGTTAAGCAAGGTGGAACATTAAGACATATGGCTTGACACCGAAACTTTTTGATATGTCAAACATTTCCAAACTTCCACCTCAAATTTCTACAAGTTCCAAGCTCCAAATTAAAAAGTGTTAAACATGAAAGTTGTTCCTCTTGATCTCACCTTTCCCAAGTGCTCAAATTCACTCATTTTTGACAAGGAATGCATAGGTTGCGCATGGCATGAACATGGTGACATCACCATGCAAGGATCAAACTTCAAATCCAAATTCACACTTGTCTTGCAATCCAAGCTGAATTCATACTATCTAACATTCATTTGTGGACTTATGGAAATGATTTTATGGGCCTATGCACGCCCATGCACCCATGCATCATCAATGACCAAATTTGGAAAGTGATTTCAAGTGTGAAAATATCAATGGTTTCAGCTATAAATAGAGCCTCTCATGCTCAGCAATAGAGAGACATTCGCTCCATCTTTGATCCCCCATCTCAAACCCTCACTTTGCAAAGGATAAACCTGAGAAATTCATTTGAATTTGAGGTTGAATTTCCACTGTTTTGAAATCCAAATCTCCTAGAATCCACAGCCTTGTAAGCATCCAATGCTTCTTCTGCAAGCAAGTGGAGTAAGATCAAGAACAAGCAAGACCTCCATTGAAGGTATTTTCCAGAAATTTTGATTTCTTCGATTCTCTCAAATTCTTGCTCAATTCTATTGATTCTTTGGTTGTCTGAAGTCTTACCAATGTAGGCAAGAAGATTGAGTTGCTTTGAGGCCAAATCGAAATAACTCAGTTCATGTACCTCAAATTTCAAATCCATGTATCTCTCAATATACTTGGATTTAGAGTGAATTAAGGCCAGTGTAAGACCCTAATTTTGACCCTAAGATCCCTCATGGCATCATATCATTTTCTCATTACATTGCATCAAGGATCATAACATGTGTGGCTCCTTAACCTTAGGGTTAGGACTTGTGTGAGTTGGTTTGAGACCACAAAGCATGCTTGTATTGTTTATCATTGCTTTTCTTATTTTGATTACTAACCAAAATCACAAAAAATATCACTAACTCTTTTTGTTTTGAAGCTCCAGTAATCATGTGATCCCCTGCTCCTAAGAGGTTCATATGCTCAATGAAGTGGCTAGATGAAGATGAAAACAAGCATGAAAATGGTCCACGAGGTTCCTAATCATCATATATGTCCCTCAAGTATCTCAATTTTCCAATTTGATCAAGATAACCAAAAGGGCTTGAGGATTGTTTCTCAAGGAAACCCTAATTCAACTGTGCATTGATTGTGCCTTGATCATGAAGCAACCTCAAACTATGATCAAATTCAATCAAGGGATGTTCTTTAATTCATTATTTTATGCATATATGAGCCTATGTGAGTATCCTTAATCATTCATTCATCAAGATTTGAAGTTTGGCCTTGAGAAGTTGACCAGTCAAGTCATCTGACCAAACTGAGATCCACTGAGACACAACTTTTGATATGTTTGTCAAATGAAGATGACCCCAAGAGAAAAAATGTTATTAAGAACCATATAAACAACTTTATTGTTCATCAAAAATACATTTGGAACTTGTAAGGTCATCATTCATTTCAAAACATTATAGGTCATTTTGACTGAAACCCTAATTTTGGGTCAACTTCTCAAGGACCTAACTTCTTCATTTTTTATGATTTTCAGGTGAGACAAATTGCATTGAAAATCTTACGATGTCTACTTCAAGTCTTATGTTGGACAAAATTTCATTATCCTAAAATAAACACATGTGATAATACAATACATTATAGGTCACTTTGGACCAAAACCATTGAATTTGAAAAATGTCGAACTTCAAGTGCCCATAACTTTCTCATTAAAATCCAAATGGTTCAAAATTTAAGTCTAAATTGATCATCTTGAAACTATCTACAACTTTTATATTAGAGGTTTTTCCATTTAAGGTTTGCATCATTGAAACAACAGGGCGTGAAGTTGATCACTTTTGGTAAAAATATTTAAAGGAAACCTAGACATGTTTTATACCTCAAACTTCAAGGCCAGTTTTCACAAATTTCCAAACTCCAAATAGATTTTTGCCCAACATAGATTTTGTTCCTTATGTCAAGAGCTTTCCAACCATTACTCACATGATCATGTTTGGATTTTCCATCTGGGACTTTCGAAGAGATGAAGGTTTATGTTCAATTATGCAATTCACTTTGTAACTTGAAATGCAAGCTAATGCCAGGCCAATTACATGTCCAAAACATCTCCAAATGATCTCAGCTTACAAATCCATAAACTTTTGGACCTCACATGCGCCAGTACAGGCCCATGCATGGAGGACCCAATCTTCATGCACACGAGCATTTCATTGCCTTGCCTTCAGCTCAGCTATAAATAGAGGGCCTTGCTCATTCAAATTTCAACCTCAAGGTGATCTGAAACTCTGCTGGATTCAAAACCTAACCTCACTCAAAGGAATTTCACTTTTCATTTCTCAATTTCAAGCTTGAATTTCAACACAATCAGTTGATCTTCAAGTCTTAATTCCTTAGCCTTGCATCCATATTACATCTCCTGATCAAATTGGAATCAAAAGCTTGAAGGAATCGTGTTGTTCAAAGTTGCTCTTCAAAGGTATAACACCAAATTGTTTTGATCTGAAGTTTGCTATACAATGTGAATTTTTCTAGTTTGAACTATTTTCTGAAGTCCTCGAGCAATAGGCAGGCTAGTGGTGGTCTTGATTTCATGATTTGAGCCATTTCAGTTTGTGTACCTTGATTTTCAAGCTCAGATTTCTCACTAAATAGAAATATTAAGGACAATCCAAGGATACAGGGGTGATGTACATCACCCCAGCTTCATTTTGGTACCGTAGTATTTCATTTTTGTTGAGGTTCAAAAACCTGCGCGTGGTGGCCGGAATTTGTTCTCTGGTCGGAGAAGATGGTGGTTTCCACCACCATCCCCACGTGGATGCTTCCAGCGCCCTTGGATCTGTTTGAAATGTTATAATCCTAGCCGTTGTTCTTGTTGACTTGTTTTAAATGCTTATGTTGCGTGCTTGACTTTGGAACATGGTACACCAGCGCCTCTGAGCCATTGGATAACGCCACGTAAATTAATGAAACAGATCTAAGCGATCCTGATTTTTCCTATTTTCTATTTTCTGTTTTAATTCCTTTTAATTTCAAAAATTCATAACTATTTTATTTGAAGTCACAAAAATATGAGACCAATGGCAAAAAAATTCTTGAAAAATCTAGTCTCATACTCTAATTTTTAATTATTTTTATGACTTCATTTAATATTTTTTGTGAATTATTTTGTTTTTAATAGTTTTTAATTCATTTTAAATACTTTTTGATATCTTAAAATTCCAAAAATATTTTCTTAACACATATGGATCATGATAAGTCTATGAAAAATAGTCTCATTAGTTTCTTAATTGATTTGAGATTTATTTGAGATTTTAATTCATTTGTGTTATTTTTCATTGTTTTTAATTGATTTTTAATAGTTTCTGATTTCAAAAAATGTTGAAATTTTTTGTCAAACCTTGTTTGACCATGTTAGGCCTATGATGATTCAATTGAACTTGTTGAAGTTGATTTGAATTGAATTTGAGGTTTGACCATATTTTGTCCATTTTAATTTTGCATTTATTTTAATTCCAAAAAATACAAAAAAAATATGTTTGACTTGTTGACTTCTAATCTTCATTTCTCTTCTGTTTTACATTGGTTGATGATGATTTGATTCACATTTGATCATTGTGTTTTGATATTTCATTTGAATTCTCCCTATATTCATTTCATCTTCATCTCATTTCTTCTTTTTTATTTTGGCCAATGAGTTAATGTCTTATGGTTGGTCTTGACATATGAGAGCTTTCACCTTCTTTGATCCAAATCAAACTCTACTTGATCCCAGATCAAGTGAGTTGCTTTGTGTCCAAGATAGGTTGCTTCTTGGTCAAGCAAAAAACCTAAAGTCCATACAAGGCCTTTCTTCTTTTATTTTGGCATGGCAAGTTGTAGGAGCTTGGCTTACTAGTCATGATCTCTAACTTGTGTTTATTTGCCTATAGTTTTATTGACTGACCTCAGATAGGTGTGACTACTACATTAGTCCACTTACGATTGCTTAACATAGCGCTAAATTATCTTATGACACACTAACATAACCATTAATTACCAACTTTAATTTAAGCATTTAATTCTTGCAATTTACTTTAATGCAATTTACTTTCTTGCTCATTTATTCATATTGATTTTCATTTTGCTCACTTGAGCACATATTTTATGTTTATATCATTTTCCTTTTGCTCATTTGAGCTCATTATTGTATATAAATATATTGTTGCTTTGTGATTGTTTTGTCTTTGTTTGTGTGAACCCAATGCAAAAAAGGAGAAAGGACTTAGAATTAGGACCTTACCTATGCTTAAAGGAGTTCAAGAGCAACTAGGCCTCATGCCTTTAGAATGCTAAATTGTTGAAGAGCAACTAGGCCTCATGCCTTTAGAATGCTAAATCTTAAAGTTGACTTTAAAGGACCCCTAATTTAACTTATTCTTTGTCCATTCCTCTTATTGTGTTGTGAACTTTTTGATGTTTGTTTTTGTGTGATAGGGATTCCATCTTGAGATAGTAAGAAGGACCATCGTCATGAGTAGCCAAGTTAAGAGAGACAAGCCAAATAGAGATCCTAGGTGCTTGAATGTATATTTGTTTTGATTGCTTGTGGCTTGCTAAGTCCAAAGGAAAGGAGCATCTTTAATCATCTCTATAATTTCAAGAAAAGGAACTCCAAGGGTTTTATCTCTTCTCTCATCTTTCTATGCTTTAGGATTAGCCCTTCTCGTCTTCTTTCCACTCTAACCCAAGCCAAACTCATTTTGTGCAAACTTTGACTTTGTTTCAAACTAGAAACCTAGGCCTTATGCCTTTGACTTTTCAAAACTCTTTTCATTAATACTCATTGTAAATAAACCTTAATTCAACTTTGACTTCATTTTTGTAAATAAATCTAACTTGTAAATACAACTCATTTCAAATTGATTTTGTGGTTCCAATGGCCACCTTTGTTAAACCATTTTTTCATAAACCTTAGTCATAGGTTTGAGTTATCATAGTGGTTGATGTAAACCTCACCTTATCCTTAGTGATTGGACTATAAGTCTTCCATACTTATTATAGGGTTAACCCCTCCCTAGTATGTTGAAGCTTTTCTCACATGGTGGATTGTTGGTTTAGGTTGAGTTTTCTCCCTTTGATAATAAAAGACCTTAAGGCTTTTGATCAAATCAATTCACCAATCTCTGTGATTTTTACCCCGAACTACGAGGTTTTGATCCTACCTTTATGATGGTACGTAGGCAATGGGTTCATCCATTCAAACAACAAAATTGTAAATATAATGTATATTCTCTTCTCATCCCTTCAATCTTGTTTGCACAAATATTTTCACAAATACCAACCTACAACACACATTTGCAAAAAGGGCTCCCTTAGAGTACTAAGGATGTTTTGGGTACTTAAAACCTTCCCATTTCATAACCAACCCCCTTACCTAGATCTCTGATATTTTTATTAGTTTTTGATTTGATAAAACTTCTTACTTGGTTTTTGTTCGCTTTTTAACCTTTCCTTTGGATAACTAAAAGTGCGGTGGCGACTCGAATTGTATTTTTAGTTTTGATTTAGTCAATAAATCTAAAGGTAACGAATACCCCGCTACAGCCAGATTCGAGCTCAGTGTCATTTTTACTTTGAAATCATGTCCTTGTTTTTAATTTTGGTGATGGGTGAAGGTGGACCAGTCTGGTGAGGTCCACCGGAAAAGAAGACCGGAGCTACAACTCCGACCATGCGCTGGCATGTCTCACAGCCACAGGATCCTCTTGTTTTGTTCTAATCACGATCGTCCCTTTTCAATACCAATGTTGTGGTGCGTTGACTCATGTCCATCGTGGATAGTGCGTTTCTGGCCACTTGATCATCCACCTCAATTAATGAGGGAGATCAAGTGATCCACATTTTTTCTGATATTTTAATTTTCATTTTAATTGCATTATTTTTCAACAATTCATATTAAATTCAAAATTAATCCAAAAAATATGGGACTTTCACCAAAAAATTTCAAATATTTTTCATGAATTAATTGATTTTGCATTTGTTTTTAATTGTTTAAAAATATTTTTAAATGTCCAAAAATTATGAAATTTTTTCTCCAAGATCCTTTGACCTTGTTTGACCTATAATAAATCTCATGGCCATTCCTTTGGTGTTTTGATGAGATTTTAGGAATTGGACAAACCATATTTAATTTAAATGCACTTTTTAGTATTTTGAATTTGAATAAATGTCAAATAAATTTGTTGACCAATTGTGATGACTTGTTTATGTTTGACTCTTGTTTTTGTGCCTTGGTAAAGGTTGATTTTACTTTGTCAAATTAATATCATTGGATTTAGTGGATTGATGGAATGTACATTCCATCTCCCAAAATGAATGGATGATATTAATTTGGCAAAAATCCTCCTTTGACCAATTTGTGTTTTGATCCATTACCCTCCCACTTCATCTTAGTACCTTTCTTCATTCATTCATTCCGTTCGGCCTATGACATCTCAAAGTCCTAATGCTAGTTGATTGAAAAATTGACATGAGTATGGATGAGATTAGGCCACACCTTTTGCATATTCTTTTTTTGTGTGGTATGTTTCATGAGCATAGTTCATTATATTATGTCTCTAACATGCATTAACACCAAAATTCTATTTCCCAACCTCAAATAGTTGTGACTTCTACATAAGTCCAATTACGATTGCTTAACATAGCGCTAAATTGGTGACATAAAAGGCATAAGCATTCTAGTTAGTGAGATTGTAAGTCTCCCCTCTTTCATGGTATTGTGTGGAAACTTGGTTTTCTTTCCTTCCTTTGGAAGATATTTTGGCTCAAGGATTCATGCTTGTGATAAGTGGGTTGAGTGTTCTCCAAAGAATGTCTTAATATGAAAAGCAAAAGCAAAACAATACTAACTTCTAACCAATTAACTACTAACTTTTAATTTAAAGTTTTACTTTAATGCAATTTACTTTTAGCACTCTATTTCATTTGCCATTGTTCATATCATTCTAATTGTTTATGTTAATGCAATTTTGACTTTGTCCATTTGGACCATATTGTGTGATATATTTTGTTTGTGTATACTTTGCTTGTTTGTGTGGTCTTTGGCCATTGGATGGATTGTTGGCTTGATCTTGGACTAATGGACTTAGAATATAGGCAACCTTCCTATGCTAAAGGACTTGGCCAATGCCAACTTGATGAGAAATCAAGTGCTTGCAATTTGAAATTCATCTGATACATCTTTGAAGACCTCTCTAAGTTTATCTACAACATGATCATTGTGAAGCTGTTATTTTGAACCAGTGACTTGTGGAATTCATCTGTTACATGGGCTATTTTGCAGAAGATCATGGAATGGATAAGCTTGGATGTGGCCATCTTTATTTGATGCCTTGCTCTTCAAGATAATATAATTGTGCATTTGTGTGTTGCTTGATTCTAAAAGTCCAAGGGAATTTTGGGTTTCTATTGACATTCTTGTCTATTGGATTGCTACCCATTCGGTCAGACCTTTTCAACTCTAAACTTTTAATTTTGTACATAGGATAGTCTCTTAATCTCCTCCCCATTTCTTTAATTTCAAAATATCTCCCTCCATTTTTCAAAATGTTCTTTGTGTGAACTACTTTTGTTCTAAACTTTGACCACTTTTGCAAAAAAAATAGAAACATTGGCCTTATGCCATTGCATTTTCAAACTTCTTTTCTTAAATCAAACTTGTAAATAGACTTAACTATATTTGACTTAAACTTTCAAAAAAGCCAAAAAGAACTAACTCATTCAAACCATTTTTAGCCTTTGTGCCTTTCAAACATAATTTTGGTTAAAAGTAATGCGTCCACTTTGAAATTTGTATCACGAACTACGAGGTTTTGATCCCTTATTTTTATGTTGGTACGTAGGCACAAGACCGAAGGTCTTGTCAAACACAAAAATATAATTAATGAATTCTTTTCTCATTCCCCCAATTCTATTTATTTGTAAACATCACTTTATACCAAGTACATATGCACACAAAAAGGGCTCCCAAGGAGTACCTACGACACTTTGGGTGCTAACACCTTCCCTCTGTGTAACTAACCCCCTTACTTGTGATCTCTGACTTTTAATTAGTTTTGATTTGAAAACTTCTTACTTTTGGGTTTTGTTCGTACTTTTTCCCTTTTCCCTTGGAAACAATAAAAGCACGGTGACGACTCTTGTTATTTGATCTCTAGCTTGTCAATAGCTTGATGATCATGAATTTCCCGCTACAAAAGGGAAAAAGCCTCCAGTGGGTTTAGCCTACTTTTTGTGTGAATATATTTGTATATATGTATGTGTGATATAATCTGCTTATTGTGCTTGGTGATCTCTGAGTGGTGAGATAAGTTCTAACCCGAACTAGAGTGCAATTAAGATAGGAGGATGGTATAGTGATGTTTGACTTGTGTGGAGTAGTCCTTAACAAGTTGGCTTGAGATCCATCTGCTCGGTGGAGACTCCTTTGGATTTGGAAATGTCACACAAGTATTTATGGTTAGGCATTACTATTTCTAGTTGGGTCCGAGAATCTGAGGACCTTAGAACATTTAACCCATCTTGGCCTATTTAGGACGTAGTGTAGAAATTGTTCAAGTGTAAACTTGATAACAGTTGTTACGCGATACTACACTGAGACGAGTTTCTCTTGAGAATATTATGGGTCGATGAGTCAATCATCTTAACCTGTAATATCTGATAGATGGAATTAAGACTCTGGAAACTTTTTAGAACATGATCTATAGGTTTTTATCCTTAGTTCACTCCTTTGGGATGGTTCTTACCCAAACTCCATGCTCTTGACTTGCAACAAACCCTTGATTCTTGGTTGATCCAATCAAGTCTTGTAAATATCAGTGGAACTTGGGTATTGATAAGGTGTAAACCATAATCCACAAAAATGGATGATTGATCTTGACAATGACCTCATTCATCCCTTGACCTTTGTTTGTTTGCCTTGTGTGTGATCCCTTATTTGTGATTGTTGCATTCATGCATTCATGCACATCATAACATTCATCATACGAAAATTTCAAGGAACTAAGGTGTCATTTGCAAATATATTCAGACCATGGATTGTGGACGAAGGAACACTAAGAAGTACAGTTTCAGATGTCCCGACTTGAAAGAGTTAAGGAACCTAGCATCTTTTATATTAGATCCCTTGGACCTCAAACAACGTCATGGGAAGCTTCTGTCTATCTTGTCTGCTGATGTGGTTGAAGGACTCTTAAGTGTGTTAGTGCAGTTATATGATTCTCTCTACCATTGTTTCACTTTCCCAAATTTTTATCTTGTGCCTACCTTGGAGGAGTATTCTCATCTTTTGTTGATACCTGTTTCTAGTAGAGTGCCTGTTAGTGGATTGGAGGAGATTCCCCGATCTAGTATTATTGTTGAAGCTCTTCACTTGAAGAAGTATGAGATAGAGGCTCATTGGGTGAAGAAAGGAGGATTGTTTGGGTCGCCATCTGATTTCATCATCAAGGAAGCTACTACTTTTGCTCAAGCTGGTAGTGTGGACACTTTTGAAGCCATCTTTGTATTGCTCACCTATGGATTAGCTTTGTTCCCTAACATTGACAGTTTTGTTGATGTTAACGCCATTAGACTTTTCTTGATTGGGAATCCTGTGCCTACTTTGTTGGGTGATATGTATTTCTCTTTGCATCTAAGGAATTCTATGGGTGGTGGAACTATTGTCTGTTGCATTCCTCTTCTGTACAAGTGGTTTATTTCTCACTTGCCTCAGACACCTGCTTTTGTGGAGAACAAATAATGTCTAAGGTGGTCTCAGAGACTTATGTCTCTCACTAATGAAGATATAGTTTGGTATGATCCGTCTTTGAGCAGTTTGAAGATTATTGATGGTTGTGGTGAATTCTCTAATGTGCCTCTCATTGGTACACAAGGAGGAATTAACTACAACCCTACTTTGGCTCATCATCAACTTGGGTTCCCCTTGAGAGACAAACCTAATAACATGTTGTTAGAAGGTCTTTTCTATCAAGAGGGTAAAGATTCCCAACATTTGAAGCAGAAGATTGTGCATGCTTGGCATAATGTGCATAGGAAAGGAAGATTCGAGCTTGGTCCGTGCAATGGTGTAGCTTTGGAAGCTTACACTCTTTGGGTGAAGAAGAGAGCTATGGAGTTGAAGATGCCTTATCCTTATGAAAGACCTATGTCTATGGTTATGGTTGAGACATTAACTCTCCCTAACCAAGATGTAGAGGAGTTGGAAGACGCGCTCGCCAAGATGAAGCAAGAGAAGGATATGTGGGAAGAGCATTTCCGTGCTTTGAGCAAGAAGCATGAAGAGTTAGAATTGAAGTCTAAGGAAAAAGACGCACTTATCGAGCTACATGAAGACCGAGTGACAAAGAGACAGAGAGAGGCAAAGGTTTCATCTTCTAGCATGTCTCAGCCTTCCGTTGCTTGGAAGAAGATTATTGATCAGCTTGTCCTCAAGAAGACTCAGATGGAGGCTTCTTTTGAGACCGAGATCCGTCGCATTCGAAGGAAGTACGTTCCTTCAGCTAGATCTTCCGACAGTGTTGTTAGGGATCCTTAGGATGACTAGTCTCCTTTTCTCTTGTATTTTTCATTTGGTTTCTGGAATTGTACTCAGTGTAATGCTTCCAATTTATATCAAAAGAGATTTTTGGTCATATCAAATTATTGCAATTGCCATTTAAATATTATATATTTGCAAATGATATAGTAAGTTCCTTGAAAATAAAAATAATCAAGCATTGCATTTCATGCATCATTTGCATAAGCAGGTTTTTTCCAAATGTCTGATTGGTGTTTCTTCTGTGCTTTAGCCAAGCTGACTCACCGGTACAATACTCGATCCAATCATCAGAAAATCATGGAACATTTGAAGAAAGAGAACAGAGAGCTGAAGGACGAGATCGCCTGCCTGACTGCCATGATGGAGTCAGTTCTTGCTACTCAGAATCAAGCTTCTCCAACACCCGTAACTCCTCCCGCAAAGAGTGTTACTTCAGAGGTGACTACCTCTACCATGCCTACTGCTACTGCCCAATTTGCGTCGAATATGCCTGCCGGATTCCCGTGGGTAATGCCGCCCAACTTTGTGCCTGAAGGCTTTGCGCCTACCTTTGCTTCCATGCTGGCATCTAGCCCGGTCATGTTCATGCCACCTCCCGTTGTGCACACTTTGCCTCGCGTAGAGGGTACCATCTATCATTCTGAGCTGTCTGAGGGTCCGGATGTTTATGAGAAGATGGACGAGATGAAAGATCAGTTTCTTGAGTTGCGCAAGGAATTAAAGACGTTGAGAGGTAAAGATTTGTTTGGGAAGAGTGCTGCCGAGTTGTGTTTGGTGCCCAATGTCAAAATCCCGGTGAAGTTCAAAGTGCCTGACTTTGAAAAATATAAGGGGAACTCTTGTCCACTCAGTCATCTTGTGATGTGTGCCCGCAAGATGTCTACTCAGACCGACAATGATCAATTGCTTATTCACTACTTCCAAGACAGCCTGACTGGTGATGCACTCCGTTGGTACATGGGATTGGATAGTGCAAGCATCTGCACTTTCAACGACTTGGGAGAGGCTTTTGTGAAGTAATACAAGTATAATGTGGACATGGCGCCAGATAGAGACCAACTGAGGTCTATGTCTCAGAAGGACAAAGAGACATTCAAAGAGTATGCGCAACTATGGAGGGAGTTGGCTGCCCAAATCACTCCTCCTTTGGAGGAAAAGGAGATAACAAAGATCTTCTTGAGAACCCTGAGTTCATTTTATTATGAATGCATGATCGCTAGTGCCCCCAGTGATTTTACTGAAATGGTAAATATGGGGATGATACTTGAGGAAGGAGTCTGAGAGGGACGTTTGTCAAGAGATGAGGCGTCAACAAGCAAGAGATATGGTAGCAACTTTAGTAAGAAGAAGGATAGTGAGACCAATGCAATAATCAGTGGGAGGCAGAGGAGGCCTCAAATCAAAAGAAATCCACCACCCCGTCAACATCATCATCATCAAGTGTCATCAGTAATTCCAATATTTTCTAATCAACAAGAAACACCAATTCAACAACAACAACAACATCAACGTCAACAACAACAACTGCAACAAAGAACGAACACCTATAACAACAATACCAACAACAATCATCATCAGTATAACTTTGAGAGAGAGAAGGTCTCTTTTGACCCGATTCCTATGTCGTATGCAGAGCTATATCCCTCACTAGTTCTCAAGAACTTAATTCAACCGAGGAACCCATCGCAGATTCCAGAACCACTTCCTTGGTGGTATAAACCTAAACTCCGTTGTGCTTTTCATCAATGAGCACCCGAACACGATATTGAAAACTGCTATCCATTGAAGTATGAGGTTCAAAAGCTTATGAAGAGTGGTATGGTGTCCTTTGAGGACCGCGCACCAAATGTAAAAGCAAACCCTTTGCCCGCTCATGGGAACTCTTCAGTGAATATGGTGGACAGTTGTCCTGGAGAATTCAAGGTTTTTGACGTCTGGTTTATCCGAAGATCTTTGGTGCAAATGCATAAGGATATGTGTATGGTGAGTGACTATGAACATGACCATGATGGTTGTGTTGTTTGTAGTGTGAACCCAAAAGGGTGTGATGTAGTGAAAAGAGACATCCAACGTCTGATGGATGAAGGCATGATTCAAATTCTTCAATCTCGTCGTGTAGATGAAGAAGTCAATGTCATAGTGCCCGTTTTCAAGAAACAAGAGCGGTTGGTAATCCAATATGATAGAAGTAACAATAATAATGTCAGTCAAAGATCAGTATCGCCGTTGGTAATACGGTTAGTGGGCCCAGTCCCGTATTCATCTGATAAGGCTGTGCAGACCAGTACAATGATACAATGATAAAGGATGGTCAAGAGGTCCCGTTACCTACGGCTAGTTCAGTAGTGAGCATTGCCGATGTAACGAAGGTGACCCGCATTGGTCGACTGTTTAGGCCAGTGTTCCCAGAAAACAAAGGAGAAACGATTGTTGGTAAGAAGATGGAGGTGCCTAATATAGATCCGATTGGTTGTTCAAAAGATAAGTCTGGTGAATCCAGCATCTTGAAAGCCAATGATGATGACGAGGTACTCCGATTGATTAAAAGGAGTGAGTTTAATGTGGTTGAGCAGTTGCTCCAAACCCCCTCAAAAATCTCAGTGTTGTCTCTGCTTTTGAATTCCAAAGCACACAGAGAAGAACTACAGAGAGTTCTTGAACATGCATAAGTAGAGCATGATGTTACTATGGATTAGTTTGATCACATAATGGCTAACATCACTTCATGCAATAATTTGAGCTTCTGCGATGAAGAACTCCCTGAGGAGGGAAGAAATCACAACCTTGCTTTGCATATTTCAATGAACTATAAGGAATATGCTTTGTCAAATGTGCTTGTTGACACCGGTTCGTCACTGAATGTGCTTCCGAAGTCGACTTTGTCAAAGCTATCTTACCAAGGAGCGCCTATGAGGTATAACGGTGTAATCGTCAAAGCCTTTAAAGGTTCACGCACGATAGTAATTGGTGAAGTGGAACTTCCAGTCAATATAGGTCCGAGTGATTTTCAGATTACTTTTCAAGTAATGGATATCCACCCGACCTACAGCTGTTTATTGGGAAGGCCATGGATTCATGAGGCAGGGGTTGTTACCTCCACTCTACATCAGATATTGAAGTTTGTCAAGAATGGCAAGCTTGTGATTGTTGGAGGAGAGAAGGCGTTGTTGGTTAGTCACCTGTCATCTTTCTCGTATGTTGAAGTTGAGGATGAGGTTGGAACTCTGTTCCAAGCCTTATCTATTGCTGATGAGAAGAGAGTTGGGGCACCTATATCCTCGTTTAAAGATGCCAAGAAGATTGTCAAAGAAGGTGTTGTTAATCAGTGGGGCGCATGGTAGAGGTCTCCGACAACAAAGGTAAAACCGGTTTGGGGTTCCAGAAAGGCTCATCAATTGCAAGATCTAAAGATATGTAACTCAGCTTCTGTAGCAGAGGGTTCATTCATGGCAATGAACAACACTTAGTTGTTGTGCTAGAGGATAGTGAAGAGGAAGACTGCACCAACTTTGTAACGCATGGAAAGACATGCAACAATTGGTCTGTCGTTGATATTCCTATTATTTTGCATCGATCTAAGTAATTGCTTTTATATTTTAAAATCCTTCTCCTATGCCTAAGGGAGAAGTGAACATTGTTTGGGCATTTTAAATTGATCATCAATAAAATTAATTTTATTCATCCACATCTTTGATGTTTATTTTTACTTTTTTCTTTATTCTGAAAATGGTAATCACAAAAAACATAAATAAACAATATAATTGTCCATCTGTATAATATTTGGTCACAAACTCGCTTCTCTAAAATCAAAATATCAAATCATTATGCAAGTTGGTTCCTAACCCCATTGAATACAATGATCCTTCTCCTTCTCCAAATTTTGAATTCCCTGTGTTTGAGGCCGAGGAGGAAAGTGATGTAGAAGTGAGTGATGAGTTGTCTCGTCTTCTTGAGCAAGATGAAAAGATTATTCAGTCGTTTGAAGAGTAGATTGAGCTAGTCAACTTGGGTTCCGAAGATGATGTGAAGGAAGTCAAGATTGGGTCTCGACTGTGTCCAGATGCTAAGAAGGGGTTGATTGATCTTCTTCGAGAATATTCAGATGTGTTTGCTTTGTCCTATCAAGACATGCCTGGGTTGGATTCTGAGATTCTGGAGCATAGATTGTCGTTGAAGCCATAATGCCCGCCAGTTAAACAGAAGTTGAGGAGAACGCATCCTGATATGGCTGTGAAGACCAAAGAGGAAGTGCAGAAGCAGATTGATGTTGGTTTTCTTGTGACTGCTAGTATCCATAATGGGTGGCCAATATTGTGCCAGTGCCAAAGAAAGATGGAAAAGTCCGCATGTGTGTCGATTATAGAGGTTTGAATAAAGGCAGTCCGAAATATGATTTCCCTCTGCCACACATTGATATGTTGGTAGACAATACTACTAAATTCAAAGTCTTTTCGTTTATGGATGGATTTTCCGGATATAATCAGACCAAGATGGCACCCAAAGATATGGAGAAGACCACATTCATTACACCATGGGGAACATTCTATTATAGAGTGATGCCTTTCGGTTTAAAGAATGCTGGTGCAACTTACCAGAGAGCAATGACTACTCTTTTTCATGATATGATGCATAAAGAGATTGAAGTTTATGTCGATGACATGATTGCTAAATCAATTGATGAAGAGGAACATGTTGAGCATTTGTTGAAGCTATTCCAGCGTTTGAGGAAGTATAAACTCCGCTTGAATCCCAATAAGTGTACTTTTGGTGTTAGTTCTGGTAATTTGTTGGGTTTCATTGTCAGCGAGAAGGGTATTGAAGTTGATCCTGCCAAGGTCAAAGCAATACAAGAAATTCCTGCGCCCAAAACTGAGAAGCAAGTCAGAGGTTTTCTCGGGCGCTTGAATTATATTTCCAAATTCATTTCCCATATGACTGCCACATGTGCACCTATATTCAAGCTTCTTCGGAAAGATTAGGCTTTTGATTGGATCGAGGACTGCCAAAAAGCTTTTGACAGTATCAAGGAATATTTGCTTTAACCTCCGATTTTGTCTCCACCTGTTGAAGGAAGACCGTTGATCATGTATTTGACCGTCCTAGAAGATAGTATGGGTTGTGTTCTTGGTCAGCAATATGAGACTGGGAAGAAAGAATTTTCAATTTACTACCTCAGTAAGAAGTTCACTGACTGTGAGACTCGGTATTCATTGGTTGAGAAGACTTATTACGCATTGGCTTGGGCTGCTAAGCGTCTGCGTCGATATATGTTGAATCATACCACTTGGTTGATATCCAAAATGGATCCAATCAAGTATATTTTTGAGAATCCTGCTTTAACTCGGAGAATTGCCCGTTGGTAGATGTTGTTGTCTGAGTATCATATCGAATACCGTTCTTAGAAAGCAATCAAGGGTAGTATTTTGGCTGACCATTTGGCTCACCAACCAATTGAAGATTACCAGTCAGTGCAGTATGATTTTCCCGATGAAGAGATTTTGTACTTGAAAATGAAAGATTGTGATGAACCATTGCTTGAAGAAGGGCCATAACCTGGTTCCTGTTGGGGCATGGTATTTGATGGAGCTATTAATCAATATGGAAATGACATTGGGGTAGTGATTATTACTCCTCAAGGCACGCATCTACCATTTACAGCTAGATTAACTTTCAAGTGTACAAACAACATGGCAGAATATGAAGCTTGCATTATGGGGTTGAAAAGGCCATGAATCTCAGAATCAAGTATTTGGATGTCTTCGGTGATTCGGCTTTGGTTGTGAATCAGATCAAAGGAGAATGGGAGACAAATCAACCCGGTTTAGTACCGTATAGAGATTATGCGAGGAGGATTTCAACTTTCTTTACAAAGGTTGAATTTCATCATATCCCTCGAGATGAGAACCGGATGGCAAATGCTCTTGCAACGTTGGCATCAATGATTAAAGTGAAGTATTGGAATGAAGTTCCCAATTTATCAGTGATGCGTCTCGATAGGCTAGCTCATGTGTTTGCTATTGAAGAGATTAAAGACGAAAAGCCATGGTATTACGACATCAAATTATTCCTCCAAATTCAGATTTACCCGCCTGGGGCATCTTTGAAAGATAGGAAGACTTTGAGAAGATTAGTCGGTAGTTTCTACTTGAATGGTGATATATTGTACAAGAGAAACTTCAACATGGTTTTGCTCAGATGCGTGGCTAGACATGAAGCAAATTTGTTGATGACTGAAGTGCATGAAGGTTCCTTTGGTTATCATTCCAATGGACATGCAATGGCGAAGAAAATGTTGCGAGCAGGTTACTATTGGCTGACAATGGAATCTACATGTTGCAAATTTGTGAAGAAATTCCACAAGTGTCAAATTTATGCTGATAAGATCCATGTTCCTCCGAAACTATTGAATGATATCTCTTCCCCATGATTGGGATGATTGAGCCCAAAGCTTTGAACGGACATCGTTTCATTTTGGTGGCAATTGACTACTTCACAAAATGGGTTGAAACGGCATCGTATACAAATGTAACCAATCAAGTTGTTGTAAGGTTTATCAAGAATCATATTATATACCGTTATGGTGTGCCAAGTAAGATCATTACTGATAATGGATCGAACTTGAATAACAATATGGTGGAAGCTCTTTGCAAAGACTTCAAGATTGCATATCATAATTCTTCTCCCTACAGACCCAAGATGAATGGGGTTGTTGAGGCTGCGAACAAGAACATCAAGAAGATTATCCAGAAAATGGTTATCACATATAAGGATTGGCATGAGATGCTCCCTTTTGCTTTGCATGGGTATCGTGCATCCATCCGAACTTCAACAGGGGCAACCCCTTTCTCTCTTGTTTATGGTATGGAAGCAGTGCTCCCCGTAGAGGTCGAGATTCATTCATTGCGTGTGCTCATGGAAGCCAAGTTGACTAAGGATGAATGGTGTCAGACCAGGTTTGACCAGTTGAATTATATCAGTAGAGAATGAAGAAGGCTTTTGATAAGAAGGTCAGACCTCGTGTGTTCAGAGAAATTGACCTTGTGCTCAAGAAGATTTTGACATTCAAGCCAAATTCCAGAGGAAAATGGACTCCTAATTATGAAGGCCCATATGTTGTTAAGAGAGCCTTTTTAGGCGGCGCATTGGTTCTTACAACAATGGATGGTGAAGAGTTCACTTGTCCTGTGAACGCAGATGCAGTCAAGAAATACTTCGCCTAAAAAAGAAAAGAACAACTCGCTAAGTTGAAAACCCGAAAGGGCGGCTTAGGCAAAAATGAGCGCCTCGGTGGATTGAAAACCTGAAAGGATGGTCTAGGAAAAAATTAGATACATAAAACAGAAAGAATTTCCCGATAAGTTGAGTACCCCACCATGGGGAAACTTATGCAAAAATTAGGGATTATGGCAAGTAACTGCACTTTGCTGATATTCAGTGTTTTGAAGGCTTGTTTGAGCACAAGGGTTGACATCAGTTCATCTCCAGCAGCGGTCAAGAGCACAGTGGATATCAAGAGTTGGTAGAAGGATTAAGGATTATTTGTATTCAATGTAACCCTTTTCCATGTAAATTACCATTTTTAACTTTGTAAAATCTATGGAGTCTTGTCATTTACAGACTACCTTTCAATTAAATAAAGTTGAGCTTTTATCCAAATTGTTTCTACTCTTATTTACTTCAGCCAATAGTTTTAAATTTTATTATGATCATTTTGAAAATAATTTTTTAAATCAAAATCAAGTTTTCTTTAATATATAAAAGCAAGAATTTTTCCAAAGCAAGTAAAAGGAATATCAACAGCATTTCAATGAACAACAAGTCCTTAAGTGCGAAACATCAGAGGTTCCCCAAGCAGTTAAACCTTCGGGTATCCCTAGACGTTTGTGTTGATTCAGTTCCTCAGTGGAGTATTTGATCCCCAGTGGAATTTGTTTCCTTGTCCCCCAGCAGAGTTGGTTGATTCAGATACCCTGCTGCGTGTTATTTTCCCCGACAGAGTTTCTGCCTTCCCCAGCGAAGTTCGTATTTCCTCAGCAGGGTTGATCTTCAGAAATGGTTGATCTTCCCCAGTGGATCGCTTTGGTGTCCCTACCAATCACTATTCAACTTGCTCCCAGTCAGAGTTTCCTCCTGGTTTCTGAGTAGCTTTTGTTATGATTATTCTCTGTAGGGTTGCCTCCCATTTTTATAGTGTTGACCTAAAATTCCCCACAGATTGGATGTTCTATCCTCAGCAGATCTCCTCCTTCCCACAGTTAGGTTTGAACTTTTGGGATGTTGATCTCTCTGTTCTCCAGTAGTTATCTCCATGTTTTGTGGATTGACTGAGGATTGTATCGGTGGTTCAAATTCTTTGCGACACCTATGTATCCTTCGTGATCGTTTTGTCAGCATAACCAACATGTATACATATACATATACATTCATATAATTTCATAATTTGCATATCTCGCATCTTCATATTTGATTTGTTTGAGATTCTTATTCTCTGTTATGGCGGTATTTTATCCCCATACCAAATCTGGTGTCTGTCCTCCCTCAATTGTAGAGTGTCAGCCCCTTTAAGCATAAAGACTTTAACATTTTTCCGTTTCCCCACTAAGTTTACCTCGTGGATGGTTGTTATTTCAGTTTCCTCTCCAATAGATTTTCTGGATGGAATTACTCCCCTTGAGTTATGTCCTCATTAGGTTAAGTCTTGATTGATTGTTTCTTTCTAGCTCTTACCTAGATAGATGCTTTGGTCCCATAAGAGTCTATTATCCAGTAACTGGTAATATTCTTCTTAGTTTGCAGTTTGTTACTTCTTGCCCAATACCCGGCAAAAGTACCCATTTTTTCTCCTCAGTAGAGTCCCTAGTGGATCTATTCCCCAAGAAGTATATCCTTGATATGTTCATCCTAACCGGTGACGAATATCTTTCTTGCCCCTGCTTTAGTCTATCCTTGATATGTTCACTTTAACTAGTGACGGATATTCTCATTTTTGGTATTCTACCCAGTAAAAAGGTAGTTGTAATCCCTATTTTGTTCCTCAGAGAGTTAATCCTTGACCGATGAAGGATTTTCTTCTCCTTGTGTTTTTCTACCCAGTAACCGGTAGTTGTAAATCCCACTTTATCCCCTTTTCAGAGTCTACCCTTGATATGTTCATCTTAATCGGTGACGGATTTTCTCTTTGATTGGTCTTCTACCCAGTAACCGGTAGTTGTAAATCCTACTTTATCCCCTCGCAGAGTCTATCCTTGATATGTTTATCCTAACCGGTGACGGATTTTCTCTCTGACGGTTTTCTATCCAGCTTTCAATAGATGTAATCCCTACCCTTTTTGTTCAATTGGTATATCCTTGATATGTTCATCCTAACCGATGACGGGTATACTCCTTGGCATTTCCAGGAAAGTCTATCCTTGATATGTTCATCTTAACCGGTGACGGATTTTTCTTCCCTGTTGAGTTTATCCTTGATATGTTCATCCTAGTCGATGATAGATACTCTCGCCATTGGTCTTCTACCCAGTAACTGGTAATTGTAAATCCTATATTTCCCGCAGTTTTTCCCAGCAAGGCTATTCTTACCCAGTAACCGGTAATGAATACTCCCTCCTGGTGGTCCTCAGCGAGTCATCCTTGATATGTTCATCCTAACCGATGACGAATGTTCTCTCTATCAGATCTTTATTATCTCTTTACCCAGTAACAGGTAGTAGATGATACATTTTTCTCCTCCTGTGTTTAAGTTTGTTGCTTCCCCAGTTGAGTTGAGTGTGCGTTTTTCCTTAGTGAAATCGCTTTCCCCTGCATGATTCGAGTACCTCAGTTTTATCATAACTTACTCGTATCCCCTGTAAATGTTGTTATTCCCTAGCTGAGTCTTTTCCATGTTTGTGTGGAATCCCTCGAGTCCCCCAGTAGTTTTAAGTCGTGGCCTGGCCTACGCATAACTCCTTTTTCCCCAGAGTCTCTGTCTCCCCAGCGAGTTTTCCTTACAGAATGCATTGCGCTCCTGTGGATTTTCGGTCTCTATGATTTCTTTTTCCTTTGTGGCGATATTTCCCCACAGAGCATTAACTTTTGCATTCACGTCATATGCATCATGAGATCTCTTAGGGACCAAAATTTGTTTCTCTATGTTGTTATTTAAGCCCATTCTACTGAGTCGAGCCGAAGATTTTAACCTTCACCTACACAGTTAGAATGCCATAAATAAGTGCAGTTGTAAGACGCCTATTTTGACCCTAAGATCCCTCATGTAATTTCATCATAAGCATTAGCATTTGGATCATACCTTGGCATCCTCCTTACCCCTATTTCATTGGGTTTGTTTTGAGAGAGTTCACCAAGCACATTGTGATTGTATCATACTTGTATTTTATCATTTCACTAACCAAAATACCAAAAATATGTCTTTGCATTTGTCTAACTCTTTTGTAGGAAGGGCATGATTCAGTTGGTTCATCAAGTTCACATCTAGGGTTTGAGACCCTCATGAACAAAGAGCACAACCAAGAATTGATTCAAGAAGGGTTATGAACATCATATATGAGTCCCAATGATCTCTACATATCATATTGATCAAGTTTTCTTCAAGAGTTTGAGGGTGATTTGCCTTGGAAACCCTAGTTTGACTGGGTATCTTGAGTAACTTCTCCAACAAGATATCTCACCAATTGACCAAATTACTCAAGGGACACTTCAAAATTCATCATCTTATTCATATATGATCTACCATGAGCCAAGAAAGTCAAGAGAATTGGAAGTTAGCAAGTTCGTTGATGGTGGTTGGCCAGATGGATTCATCTGATCAAAATTGGGTCTCCCTAGACCCTATCTCCTACAATTTTCACCATATGAAAATTATTCCAAGAGAAAACTTACTCTAAGTGACATTCCAAACAACTTTCATGTTGAGACCTATAGCTAGTTTTTCTTGGAAAATCATTTTCTATGTTGAAACATTATAGGTCATTTTGTCTAAACCCTAATTTGAAAGTCAACTTCCCAAGGCCATAACTTGCTCATCTTTTATGAGATGAAAGATTTCCAAGTTGCACAATCAAATTCAATGTATTTAATTAAACTTTGATGTTTGGAGTGGGAGATAATTCAAATTTTTTGAGCATGTGATATGAGGTTACATTATAGGTCACTTTTGACCTATACCATTAACCGAGTGATTTTTCCAAACTTCAAAAATGCATAACTGTATCATTTCAAATCCAAATAACATGAAATTGGTGACCATTTTGAATGTATTTGAAATAGATACAAATTTGATTAATACACTTTTCTCATTTGAAGCTCATATAAAAAGTTGAGCAAGGTGGAACATTGAGACATATGGCTTGACACTTAGAAAAATTTTGCTATGTCAAAAATTTCCAAACTTCCACCTCAAATTTCTCCAGGTTCCAAGCTCCAAATGAAAAGGTGTTGAACATGAAAGTTTTTCCTCTTGATCTCACCTTTCTAACGAGCTCGAATTCACTTATTTTGGACAAGGAATGCATAGGCTGCGCATGGCATGAACATGGTGACATCAATTGGCAAGGATCAAACTTCAAATCCAAATGCACACTTGCCTTGCAATCCAAGCTGAATTCAGACTATCTAACATTCATTTGTGGACTTAGGGCAATGATTTTATGGGCCAATGCGCGCCCATGCACCCATACATCATCAATGACCAAATTTGGAAACTGATTTCAATTGTGCAAATATCAATGGTTTCAGCTATAAATAGAGCCTCATATGCTCAGCAATGAAGAGACATTCGCACCAGCTTTGATCCCCCAACTCAAACCTTCACTTTGCAAAGGATAAACTTGAGAAATTCATTTGAATTTGAGGTTGAATTTCCACTGTTTTGAAATTCAAATCTCAAGGAATTTACAGCCTTGTAAGCATCCAATCCTTCTTCTGCAAGCAAGTCGAGTAAGATCAAGCACAAGCAAGATCAAGATCAGTTGAATCCAGACCTCCATTGGAGGTATTTTCCAGAAATTTTGATCTCTTCGATTCTCTCAAATTCTTGCTCAATTCTATTGATTCTTTGGTCGTCTGAAGTCCTACCAATGTAGGCAAGAAGATTGAGTTGCTTTGAGGCCAAATCGAAACAACTCAGTTCATGTACCTCAAATTTCAACTCCATGTATCTCTCAATATACTTGGGGTTAGAGTGAATTGAGGCCAGATTCGAGCTCAGTGTCATTTTTAATTTGAAATTATGTCCTTGTTTTTAATTTTGGTGATGGGTGAAGGTCGACCAGTCCGGTGAGGTCCACCGGAGAAGAAGACCGGAGCTACAGCTTCGGCCATGCACTGACATGTCTCACAGCCACAGGATCCTCTTGTTTTGTTTTAATAACGATCGTCCCTTTTAAATAAAAATGTTGTGGCACGCTGACTCATGTCCATCGTGGATAGCGCATTTTTGGCCACTTGATCTGCCACCTCAATTAATGAGGGAGATCAAGTGGTCCACATTTTTTCTGATATTTTAATTTTCATTTTAATTGCATTTATTTTCAATAATTCATATTAAATTCAATATTGATCCAAAAAATATGGGACTTTCACCAAAAAATTTCAAAAAATATTTTTCTGTTCCATATTCTGAATTAAAATTATTTTTTGGGTCATTATTAATATTTTTCATGAATTAATTTATTTTGTATTTGTTTTTAATTGTTTAAAAATATTTTTAAATGTCCAAAAATTATGAATTTTTTTTCCAAGGTCCTTTGACCTAGTTTGACCTATGATAAATCTCATGGCCATTTCTTAGGTGTTTTGATGAGATTTTAGGAATTGGACAAACCATATTTAATTTAAATGCACTATTTTAGTATTTTTAAATTGAATAAATGCCAAATAAATTTGTTGACCAATTGTTATGACTTGTTTATGTTTGACTCTTGCTGTTGGGCCTTGGTCAAGGTTGATTTGACTTTGTCAAATTAATATCATTGGATTTAGGGGATTGATGGATTGTACATTCCATCTCCCAAAATGAATAAATGATATTAATTTGGTAAAAGTCCTCCTTTGACCAATTTGTGTTTTGATCCATTCCCCTCCCACTTCATCTTATTTCCTTTCTTCATTCATTCATTCCATTCGGCCTATGAGATCTCAAAGTCCTAATGCTAGTTGATTGAAAAATTGACACGAGTATGGATGAGATTAGGCCACACCTTTTGCATATTCTTTTTTGTGTGTGGTATGTTTCATGAGCATAGTTCATTATACTATGTCTCTAACATGCATTAACACCAAAATTATATTGTCTGGCCTCAAATAGTTGTGACTTCTACATAAGTCCAATTACGATTGCTTAACATAGCGCTAAATTGGTGACATAAAAGGCATAAGCATTCTAGTTAGTGAGATTGTAAGTCTCCCCTCTTTCATGGTATTATGTGGAAACTTGGCCTTCTTTCCTTCCTTTGGAAGATGTTTTGGCTCAAGGATTCATGCTTGTGATAAGTGGGTTGAGTGTTCTCCAAGGAATGTCTTAATATGAAAAGCAAAAGCAAAACAATACTAACTTATAACCAATTAACTACTAACTTTTAATTTCAAGCTTTTACTTTAATGCAATTTACTTTTAGCACTCTATTTCATTTGCCCTTGATCATATCATTCTAATTGTTTATGTTAATGCAATTTTCACTTTGTCCATTTGGACCATATTGTGTGATATATTTTGTTTGTGTATACTTTGCTTGTTTGTGTGGTCTTTGGCCATTAATATACATAATAATAACAAAAAACCCTAAAAAACTTTTGAGTGGACTGTTGGCTTGATCTTGGACTAATGGACTTAGAATCTAGGCAATCTTCCTATGCTAAAGGACTTGGCCAATTCCAACTTGTTGAGAAATCAAGTGCTTGCAATTTGAAATTCATCGGATACATCTTTGAAGACCTCTCTAAGTTCATCTGCAACATGATCATTGTGAAGCTGTTATTTTGAACCTGTGACTTATGGAATTCATTTGTTACATGGGCTATTTTGAAGAAGATCATGGAATGGATAAGCTTGGATGTGGTCATCTTTATTTGATGTCTTGCTCTTCAAGATAATATAATTGTGCATTTGTGTGTTGCTTGATTCTAAAAGTCCAAGGGAATTCTGGGTTTCTATTGACATTCTTGTCTATTGGATTGCTACCCATTCGGTCAGATCTTTTCAACTCTAAATTTTAATTTTGTACATAGGATAGTCTCTTAATCTCCTCCCCATTTCTTTAATTTCAAAATCTCTCCCTCCATTTTTCAAAATCTTTTTTGTGTGAACTACTTTTGTTCTAAACTTTGAACACTTTTGCAAAAAAAATAGAAACTTTGGCCTTATGCCATTGCATTTTCAAACTTCTTTTCTTAAATCAAACTTATAAATAGACTTAACTATACTTGACTTAAACTTTCAAAAAAGCCAAAAAGAACTAACTCATTGAAACCATTTTTAGCCTTTGTGCCTTTCAAACTTAATTTTTGTTAAAAGTAATGTATCCACTTTGAAATTTGTATCACGAACTATGAGGTTTTGATCCCTCATTTTTATGTTGGTACGTAGGTGTCGCATTACGCGAAAATCCGGCGGGAAACGAAAACAACAGAGCCGCCACCGTGCGTTATTTATCCCAAAAGAGGGAAAGGAAACGCTCAGAGTAAACCTGGAAAAAGCATGGTCTCGCGACCAAAGAGAATGGGATCGGGAGTCGGTTATGCGAAGGGAAGGTATTAGCACCCCTACGCATCTGTCGTACTCGACGGGATCCACGCACAATAGGAAGGAAAGTGGTTGCTAAACACTGCTCAAACATCAAACACACATTAGCTGAAAGAGACACAAGAAAACAAACAAGACTGACTCGGCAGGATATCGCATCCTGGGCCTACTTAGTCTATCAAGCATAGACATCAGAGTCAAAGTAGTTCGGACTGGGGGACAACACATGCTCGCTAGGGTGTCGCATCCTATGCATACGTATCTTCTTGGACTAAGAAGAATCAGAGCATTCGTAGCTCGGCTCACGCACGCCAGACAAAACCACACCAACACGGGTAAACATGGAACCCGAATGCCAAATTACTGGACTTATATCAGCTTCCGAACCAAACACACCCACACTGGAACCCGAATGCCAATTGATGGACTTATATCAGCTTCCGAGCACACAACAAGAGGATACGGAATGCCAATCGCTGGGCTTACATCCATCTCCTGACACACACAAAGACAAAACAAAACAGGCGCCCGGAGAGATCTGCTCATCTCCTGCCTACGTACCTCATCTGGTATGAGGATCAGGGCGACGTAGTTCCCCTACGAAGGGACACAGGACTAGCCTAGCCAGATAACAAAGGGAGACACAACTAGGGAGACTAACTCGAGCCTAGATGTTATCAAGCATAATCATCCCTAAGTCAAGGTTTCTATCCTAACTTGCACAGGAAGCAAGCTAAACCTAAAGCACAGGCAAATCAATCAACCACAGATAGCACACACTATATACACACAAAGTGGGGCTCAAACAAGGGTTAAGTTGCAAAAGCAACACAACTGTATCGGGGTAGGGTTAGCTCTTAACCTTGACATTGAGAGTCAAGGTGAAGCCAGATGAAAGGTGAGTGAAGATTAGACTTCACAGCTCTTATCCCTGGTAAGGGAGAGCTTCAGACAATTAAGTGTGGGTCCAGAAAGTGGGAACCCTTCTACACTTATGACACTGACTCAACTGTACAACTGTACAAGGATCTTGGGGTTAGTGCATCAACATGTGATGTGAGCCAAGGGACGACACAACAGAATAGCAGGAGATGGATTGCACATCTCTTGTGTTCTGCCAATTGCCTTATCAAAGGTCTTTTCCTGCTTGGGGACAAAAATAAACAAGCACAAACATTGCCTCTTAAGGAGGACTTCAGACAGGTGCCTGGCCAAGTAACAGGCCAGGTCTTCCAGACTACATGGAGACAAGAGAGTCTACCTCAATGCTAATGCTATCAAGCAAAGCAATGCAAGTTCTCAAAGAACTATTAGCAACTATGGTACCTGAAATCAATCAAATAGAATCAGTACACCAATCACAACAGTCAAAACAGACAATATAAGAACCAACAGACAACACAAACAATCACATGTGCAAAGCACAAACTCAAGGCAAGTTCTAAGCAACCTACAAAATAAAACAAAGTTAGTTCATAACAATCAACCAAATCAACTTGAATCAATCTCCTCAAAGCATTTGCTTCTTAACCTGAAAAGTCAAACTCAAACATGAGAAGTAAGACCACTAGGACAAGCCTAGGGTCAAAAGGAGGTGAAAAATTCAAAACAGCAAGTGAAAATTGATTAAAATCAAGATTTATCAAACAAGAGTAGAATCCAATTGGTCTCACATCAAAACTATGCACCAAATCCATTTCATACACAAAACATGTCAAACTATGCATTTTGGAATCACATTGGAGCAAACAGAATGATCACAATCAAACCAATACCAAAATAGCTCAATAAATTCCCAGAAAATTCAAGCTTAAAAAGAACACATTCAATGAGCAACATACCAAATTTCATGGCATTTGGATAAAAGGAAGTATGGAAATTAAATTCAACAAATCAAAGCATGAAAAAGCAAGCTCATACAAGGTATCAAATTGAGCAACAACTTCAAGCAAGTGTAAAATAGAAATGGCATAAGATGAATGAATGAGACCAAAGCCAAAATGAAATTTAACATGTTAAGAACCAATCCACAAAATTTGAGCTTCATATGATAAGGCATGAGAATTTCACAAGTCATGTAAGTTGAACACTCCACAAAAGTTCAAAAATGACTAAACAGCAAAGAAAATCCCAATCAAATGGGAAATTGATTCAAAAAATTCCAGAAAAATTCACATTCATAGTTAACATCGATAAGATCCAATATGCAAAAATTCAAGTCATTTAGAGCTCATATAGCATGGTATCAAAAATCATGAAGTTGCACAAGGCATGGTGTTACACCAATTGTAACACCTCTAAAGATCATATCATATCTCTCAATCCAGGAACTCAAAAATTACAAACCACATATCAAAATGACCAGGAACATGTCTAGTTCATGCACAAAAAATTTCATGAATTTCTAATGAAGCATCATCATTTTATGAGCAAAGGAGTGAGCATGGTGCACAAAATGACATGTCAAAGCAAACCCTAGGCATTTATTTTTTCCAGCCGTGCACAATATTATTAAAAATCACCAAAAAATCAAGGACATCACAAGGATCATGGTGGAAAAAACCTCATATTATTTGGACAAAGAATGAATGACTTATGAATTTTCTAAATCAGCATGCAAATGAAATAAACATTGAACACCAAAAATGAATTAAAATGAATTAAACATCTGATAATGGCAAAATCGTAAATCCGGCGTTCACTAAGTGAAACGCCGCGTTTCACTAACGCGCGTGGCAGATGGCCATTGGTCTCATGGCGCAGAAACGTCCAAACTCATGCAAAGGCCAGGCTAATCGAATCAAACATGATCTGGACGTGTTCTTGAGCATATTCATCCAGTTCTTCATCATAAACCCAGCACATGAACAAGTATCCCCAAAATCAAAATTGAACACATCATTCAACTCATCTTTCATCCTAGATCATCAATCTAACCTCCATTTCAATTAATTTCACTCATAGCAACGGGATCGAGCCAAACAAGTTTCACACTCCAAAATTCAAATCAGCATAACTAGATCAAAACTTAATGAAATCGCACGATTCGAATTGCATAATGATCTACATGACAGGATCTACAAAAGCCATAGCCTAATTCTAGCAATTAAAAGGTTCGAGATCCAACCTCTTGAAGATGCAGCTGATCGATTTGATGAATTCAAGGCTCCAAAGGGTAAAAAAGATGTAGATTGATGCTTTAGGAGATGAATGAAGTAGGTTCTTTAGCTCAAGTATGCTCCAGCTCCAAGGATTTTCGAACTGCCATATGAAGCTTGATGTTCAACAGATGCGATTCTGCAATGATCTTCCAAGGTTTGCTGCAACAGATGCTCAAAAATACATGTAGATGAAGATTCAAGCCAGCACGAAGCAAAGGCAATGTGAAATTTGATGAACACGAGTGAAAAAGTTTGGAAAAAATTGAGAGAATCTTGAGAATTTTCTGTTTGGATCTGAAAAAGTGATTGTGATTATTTGAATTCAGTTATGATTAATGCTTTATATGACTTCTTAATCCAATTGTTAATCAACATTAAGCAAAGTGAAGTGAATTAGTGAAATGCATATGTTAAGCAATTTGGCCAAAATGCCCTTTTTCACCAATGACCAATGGAACAGTAAAATATCAGTTGAAGCAAGTCCAAATTCCTGTTTATGAGCTGTTGGAAGTAGTTTGGAGTGAAAATCATGTATATTTTTCAAATTGACTATTTTTCCGACTAAAATGCAAAATGAACACTTGAAAAATGGACTTTTGATGTGATGATTTTTGATGAAATGTGATGATGAATCATGATAGTACATGTCAAATTTGGTTTGCTCAAAAAAGAATCACCCAATTTGGCCAAATGGTTCAAGAGTTATGCCACTTTGAAGTTCAACTTTTTCTGAAAATGATCTGATCATAACTTGCCAACCACACATGAGAAATGAGTGTTCTAAGACTTTTTGGAAAGGTGGGAGCAAGAATCACAACTTTCATGTTGGAAAAAATTCCATTTGAAGCTTGTATGATGATGTAAATTTGAGGAGAAGAACTTTCCATTTTTGGCAGTTTGAAATTACAGGTCACCTGCTATTTTTGGAAACTTTTCATCTGACCTCAAATTCTTCAATCTTGATCTTTGATATGTCAAATGAGACTTGTATGGACATGAATGAAGCCTTTCAAACCATCTCCCACCTTCAAATCCATAAGATCAGGCACAGTTGACCACAGTTGACTTTCTAGGGTTTCAGATGAAATTCAGCTTGACTAAAGAACTTTGATCATCCAACCTTTGGCCAAACCCCTTCAAAATGATCACATAATCATATGAACATGATAAATCAACCCTAGGGCTTTGTTTCCTTGAGAAATGCACTTGCTTGCTTGATTGACTGATTCTCCTGATCAGCTTGACCTAATCTTGTCTGAGGACTTGCACTTGGGCAAAGGACAATGCAATGCTATGCAGTGGACTATGTTATGTTAATGACCTAATGTGAAAATGTATGTACAAAAAGGGAGGTGCAAATTTGAGGTGCTACAGCTGCCCCTATTCAATCAACTGGGAACCCGAACGGATGAGAGCAACGGCTGTCAGACTTTCAGGGTAAACAGGGATTGAATACCGAAAGAACCGGAAAATTTGCACACTGCAGGGATCCACCAACGGAAACGTCCATTGGGATCTGATATTAATTACTGAGGATTTTAATTTTTCCTGGGTTTTTTTTTTTCAAAGGTACAGTCACATCCAAACATCATAACACGATGAATGGGAATGGGAATCACAACTAGATGCCAACGGACAATTAGGAAAAACTCGACGTTTACCAAGACCAACGGAGAGGTAACCAGACATCAAGGACGACGGATGAACTGGGAAGGATACAACCACATGTCAGCGGACATAGTGGGAAAAACTCAACGTTTACCGAAACCAACAGAGAGGTAACTCTACTGGGGACGACCAGGAAAAACTCGACGTTTACCAAGACCAACGGAGAGGTAACCAGACATCAACTGACGACGGATGAACTGGGAAAACTCGACCAGACGTCAACGGACGAAAGGGAGAAGCTCGACGTTTATCGACACCAACGGAGAAGGAGACCAGACATCAACGGACGACGGATGAACTGGGAAGACTCGACCAGACGTCAACGGACGAACGGGAGAAGCTCAACATTTATCGACACCAACGGAGAAGGAGACCAGACATCAACGGACGACGGATGAACTAGGACGACTCGACCAGACGTCAACGGACGAACGGGAGAAGCTCGACGTTTATCGACACCAACGGAGAAGGAGACCAGACATCAACGGACGACGGATGTACTGGGAAGACTCGACCAGACGTCAACGGACGAACGGGAGAAGCTCAACGTTTATCGACACCAATGGAGAAGGAGACCAGACATCAACAGACGATGGATGAACTGGGAAAGACTCGACCAAACGTCAACGGACGAACGGGAGAAGCTCGACATTTATCGACACCAACGGAGAAGGAGACCAGACATCAACGGACGACGGATGAACTAAGAAGACTCGACCTGACGTCAACGGACGAACGGGAGAAGCTCAACGTTTATTGACACCAACGGAGAAGGAGAAAACTCACTAGGGAGGATACAACTAGATATCAACGGATAACTAGGAAAAACTCGATATTTATCGACACCAACGGAGAGGAGGAGTCACTTAACTAAGGAAGGGGTACAACAACCGGAAACCGAATAGGACGCCACCGACGACTCTACTGGGGAATCTAGCTGGGAACTGACCAGACATTAACGAATGACTGGGGACAAGGATATACAATCAGACGTCAACGGACGAATGAGAAAAACTCAACGTTTATCGAAACCAACGGAGAGGTAAACCCTGCTGGGGAAAAGATACAACTAGACGTCATCGGACGAATAGGAAAAACTCGACGTTTATCGACACCAACGGAGAGGAGAATCTGTGGGGAATCATCAGGCATTACCAAATGATCAGTGAGGAACAAGCAAATATACGTCAACGAACGCATAGGAAAAACTCGACGTTTATCGACACCAACGGAGAGGAGGGATACTTCACTAGGGAAGGAGAATGATGTTACGAACATCGAAAGATGATGTTTACCGACATCAAAAGAAGGTCAGACACTACGCATGACTGGTAAAGCTCCGAAAGAGGGTGTTTACCGACACCAAAGAAATAACACACGCGGGTGCTGATAGGATAATGACTTCTACATGTTTGGGCAAGGCTACACACTTGCAGGGGGTCTCGCTGGGGAGAAACTGGATTTCCTTTCACCAACGAATGAGGAAATAAACCTCTCTGGGGTATCAATCCTGAATGCTGTCAGGAGCAACTGTAGCAAACGTGTCGTACAGACGTTGAACAAATGATCCGCCTCTGCCGGGGATACTGTCTGAATGGTTTCGAACACATGAATGCATATGTTTGAATTTTTCTATGGCGTAATGCTCCATATTGAATGGAAATGCTATGCGATTTGAGGATGCAATGATTACTATATGCCAAATGCAAAACTGGCTGGGAAGCCAAAATGATCAGATACTCCTCTGTGGGGAAACTCTGCTTGAGGAAAACTCTGCGGGGAGAGCACCGACTTCTCACTCGTGCTGGAGAAAAGCAAAACTGTTGGGGAAATGATAGGCTCCGCTGGGGGACATCCTTCAAGGACTCAATCCGCACGGGGACTCCGCTTGGGAAGCAAACCATACAACTCTGCTGGGGGGAACCAACAGACAACTCGCTGGGGAGTAACAAAGCGACTCTCTGGTGAAGTAATGAAACTACTCGCTGGGGATACAATCTTTGCTAGGGATAATCAGGCGACTTCACTGGGGAGAGCCAACCAATCCACAAGTAGGATCAACTCTGCTTCGGAGAATAAAACACTACTCCGCCAGGGACAACCCACGCAATCCACAGGTAGGATAAACTCAGCTGGGGATGCAGACATCACTTTGCTACAGAAAACCTGTCCAATCCATAGGTAGGATACTGCTGGAGATAAATTTCATTGAACCCGCTCCACTCGGGGAACTAGCTGGGGAAAAACAACTCTGTTGGGAATAACACACCAACTCTGCTGAGGAAGAGCATAACTCTGGTGTGGAAAGTGATGTACCAGAATCCGTGCTGGAAAAACATACACAACCCTACGGGGGACCAAGCGCTCAACTGACACCTCCGCTGGGGATACAACATCCTTCCAACTCAGTGCGGAACTCTCCTGGGGAAATATTCGCTGGGGAATAAACCCACTCTTCCAGGCCTGCTGGGGATAAGCAATCCTTGGATCTGCTGAGATAGAAGGCACTATCCACAGATACCTCTGCAGGGGAACACAACTCTGAAAGCTCTCAAACTTGCTTGGGAAAAATCTGCTGTGGAAACATCCTCACAGATGATGACCTGCAAAACATCATAACAACATGCCCCAGGGGATACATGGACAAGATTCGCTCAAGTGTCCTCAACATTCAAAATGATTTTCAAATGTTTTATCTTTCTGCGAGTTATTGTTCAGCCTTCATGCTTTTATATGCAATGTTTATCAAAAATTTGGACGTTTTTGCAAACGAAACAGTAAAATAAAAAACAGGAGCTATTTATCTGAACAACGACTTTTATTGATTGAAAATGTGCCTGAAAAGGCGAATACATTGGGAAGCAATTCCTAGAAAGAGGTAATTGCGCACAAAAGGAAAAAATCTATCCTAATGGCAATGTGAACGCAGCATCCATTATTTCCCAATTCTGTTATAACTCACAGATCATCAATTTTCCTCCCAACTCCTTGCTTTCTGAGAAGAATGACTGGACCGATCACATCTTTAGAGATGGCAGACGACAAAGCGCGATGAAATACAGATAACTCAGACTGTAGTCTTCGCTTTAATCCCTCTTTTGGCTGGATCGCCCTTTCGGGTTTTCAATCCACCGGGATACCCATTTTTGCCTAAGCCGCCCTTGCGGGTTTTCGACTTACCAGGTGTACAAATTCTTTTCATTTTTATCCCTAATTTTTGCCCGAACCTTTTCTTTCTGTTTTTTGGTTCGCCGGGATGCCCCTTTTTGCCTGGACTCTTTTATTCTTTTTGTCCAGCGGGTCAATTTATGCGAAGTATTTTTTGACTACATCTGAGTTAACAGGGGACGGAAAATCTTCACCATCCATAGTTGTAAGCATCAAGGCTCCACCAGAGAAGACCTTCTTCACAACATACGGACCTTCATAATTAGGAGTCCACTTGCCCCTGTTATCTGTACCGGGAGGAAGGATCCTCTTCAGAACTAGATCACCGATCTGATAGCTTCGAGGACGCACTTTTTGGTCAAACGCTCGCTTCATCCTTCTCTGATACAACTGCCCATGGCACACAGCTGCTAGCCGTCTCTCTTCGATAAGGCTCAACTCGTTAAACCTTGGTCGAATCCACTCGGCTTCATCCAGCTTGACATCCAACAAAACTCTCAGAGAAGGGATCTCCACTTCGACTGGTAGGACTGCTTCCATACCATACACAAGGGAGTACGGGGTTGCCCCGGTCGACGTACGTACTGAGGTACGGTACCCATGCAAAGCGAAAGGCAGCATCTCATGCCAATCCTTGTACGTCACGACCATCTTCTGCACAATCTTCTTGATATTCTTGTTTGCCGCCTCTACAACACCATTCATCTTTGGTCTGTAAGGAGAAGAATTATGATGTTCAATCTTGAAATCTTTGCAAAGCTCTTTCATCATCTTGTTATTGAGATTCGAACCATTGTCAGTGATGATTCTCTCAGGAACCCCATAACGACAGATGATTTCTTTCTTGATGAACCAGGCAACCACTTGTTTGGTAACATTAGCATAGGAAGCTGCTTCCACCCACTTGGTGAAGTAGTCAATCGCAACCAAGATGAAGCGATGTCCATTCGAAGCAGTAGGCTCAATCTTCCCTATCATGTCAATGCCCCACGTGGCAAATGACCAAGGCGAGTTCATGACATTCAGAGGGCTTGGTGGTACATGCACCTTATCAGCATAGATTTGGCACTTATGGCATTTCCGAGCGTACTTGAAACAATCGGATTCCATAGTCATCCAGTAATAACCGGCTCTCAACAATTTCTTTGACATTGCATGACCACCAGCATGGGTACCAAACGAACCCTCATGCACTTCCTGCATTAACATGTCTGCTTCGTGTCTATCCACGCATCTGAGCAGAACCATGTCAAAATTCCTCTTATATAGCACATCATCCTGATTCAGATAAAAGCTTCCAGCTAGCCTTCTCAGGGTTTTCTTGTCATTCTTCGACGCACCTTCAGAATACTCCTGGCTCTTGAGGAAGTTCTTGATGTCATAGTACCACGGCTTCTCATCAATCACAACAGACTCGGCTGCAAACACATACGCAGGCCTCTCGAGTCGATTCACCGCAACGTGTGGCACATGATTCCACCAATGAACTTTGATCATCGAAGATAAAGTAGCCAAAGCATCAGCCATCTGATTCTCGTCCCGGGGGACATGATACAACTTCACCTTCTTGAAAAACGTCAGTATTCTTCTGGTGTAATCTCTATAAGGAATCAAATGCGGCTGATTCGTATTCCAATCTCCATTGACCTGATTGATCACTAGAGCGGAATCTCCAAATATGTCAAGAGTTTTGATCCTCAGATCGATGGCTTCTTCTATCCCCATGATACAAGCCTCATACTCAGCTTCATTGTTGGTGACGTCAAAAGTCAATCTGGCAGAAAAGGGTATATGGGCACCTTTCGGATTGATCAACACCGCACCAACACCGTTACCATTCACATTCACAGCCCCATCAAACATCAATGTCCACTTGTCATCAGGATCCGGTCCTTCCTCGACAAGAGGCTCTTCACAATCTTTCATCTTAAGATACATGATTTCTTCATCAGGGAATTCAAACATCATAGGCTGATAATCATCAATCGGTTGCTCGGCGGGATAGTTTGACAAAACACTACCTTTGATGGCCTTCTGCGACGTGTACTGGATATCATATTCAGTTAAAATCATCTGCCAACGGGCAACACGTCCAGTGAGAGCCGGCTTCTCGAAGATGTATTTCACTGGATCCATCTTAGAAATCAACAAGGTAGTATGGTTCAACATATACTGCCTCAGTCGGCGAGCAGCCCAGACCAAAGCACAACAAGTTTTCTCAAGCTGTGAATATTTGATTTCATAGTCGGTAAACTTTTTGCTAAGGTAGTATATGGCATGCTCTTTTCGACCAGACTCGTCATGCTGTCCCAATACACACCCCATCGAGTTCTCGGTCACTGACAGGTACATTATCAGTGGTCTCCCCAGAACTGGAGGTATAAGGATTGGAGGTTTCTGTAAATACTCTTTTATCTTGTCAAAAGCTTTCTGACAATCATCATTCCATCTGATTGCTTGATTCTTTCTTAGCAATTTGAATATCGGTTCATACGTGGCAGTTAGGTGAGATACAAACCTTGCAATGTAGTTCAATCTCCCTAAAAACCCACGAACCTGCTTTTCCGTTTTCGGTTCAGGCATCTCTTGAATAGCTTTGACTTTTGCTGGATCAACCTCAATCCCTTTCTCACTGACAATGAAGCCTAACAGCTTCCCGGATCTCACCCCAAACGTACACTTGTTTGGATTCAGCCTCAGTTTGAACTTGACCAACCTGTCAAACAACTTCTGCAAATTAACCAGGTGCTCCTCTTCTGTTTGTGACTTCGCAATCATATCATCCACATACACTTCGATCTCTTTGTGCATCATGTCATGAAAGAGAGTCGTCATAGCCCTCTGATAGGTAGCACCGGCATTCTTCAGCCCAAATGGCATCACCTTATAGCAGAACGTGCCCCAAGGTGTGATGAATGTCGTCTTTTCCATGTCCTCTAGCGCCATCTTAATCTGATTATAACCCGAGAAACCATCCATGAAAGAGAATACCGAGAATTGAGCCGTATTATCAACCAATACATCAATGTGAGGTAATGGGAAATCATCTTTCGGACTCGCTCTATTCAAATCCCGGTAATCGACACACATCCTGACTTTGCCATCCTTCTTCGGCACAGGAACGATGTTGGCTACCCATGGTGGATAAGTTGTCACTGACAAGAAACCCGCATCGAACTGCTTCTGAACCTCTTCCTTGATCTTCACTGCCATATCAGGACTCGTTCTACGAAACTTCTGCTTAACCGAAGGACAATCATCTCTGAGAGGTAATCTATGAACCACAATATCAGTATCCAACCCAGGCATATCTTGATAAGACCAGGCGAATATCTCTACATACTCTCTCAGCATCTCAATCAACCTGCTCTTGACCTCTGGCTTCAAAGCAGCCCCGATCTTAATATCTCTTCTGGCATCCTCAGTACCAAGATTAACAATCTCCAACTCTTCCTGATGAGGTTGGATGACCCTCTCCTCCTGCTTCAACAATCTAGCCAATTCTTTTGGGAGTTCACTGTCTTCCTCACTCTCCTCTTCAGCTTGGTAGATGGGATTGTCGAAATCATGATGAGGCATAACAGAACTGTTCATAGTAGATGCCGTGATATCACTTCTGCATGTTTTAATGCTTTGTTTTAGAAAAAGAGTTCAAGAAAGTCACAAGAACAAAAACATTGCCATTTTTATTTTTTTGAAAAATATGAAAACAAAAATAGAAAGACAGGGATCACAAAATTGTTTGCAAAACGTCCTTTATTAATGATAAAAATTGTAAACATGATGTGGCCCTACAATGAACCACTACGTCTTGGGCAGAACGTAGGGTTTTGTGCAGAATGAAAAAACAAAAGAAAATTACTCTGTTTGAAGAGTAACTTGGACTACATCCTCTGCTGTCCAATTGCTGATGACTTCCCCTGGTGCACTCGGGCGAACCCAGCAGTCGAGATCACAATCACTGTCACCATCTTCCATATCAGCTGTGAAGACATCACCGTGATTCATCAGCCCAGCGCTGGTAAAGGTACTAGGATCTGCTTGCACATTCTGCTCTGCTTGGAGAGGCTCATAACCAATGCCATATTTGTCTTCTTTGACAGGCAAGTCCACCATCTTGCCCCAACCCTCAGCTTTACCGGAGTCGACAACCTTTTTGGCCTGCTTGTAGGAAGCAATCGAAGCACCTGGCTTCCTCTGCTCAGCACACGCCACCCCCTCAAGAGAAACCGTCTCAAATGCCTGGCATAAAGTTTCATGGATCTCGCCATCCACCTCGACATACTTGAACGAGGACAGGTGACTCACCAGAATATCCTCTTCGCCGCACACGATCACGATCTGACCGTTCCAGACATACTTGAGCTTCTGGTGGAGAGTCGACGAGACTGCCCCTGCTGCATGGATCCATGGACGTCCTAACAAACAACTGTAGGCAGACTGAATGTCCATGACATAGAAGATGATATCGAACACCTCAGGACCTATCTTCACAGGCAAGGTGACTTCACCGAAGACAGAACGCTTGGATCCATCAAATGCCCTCACAATCAGATCGCTAGGAGTAAGCACAACCCCTTCAACAGATATCTTCTTCAGGATTTGCTTCAGCAACACGTTCAGAGAAGAACCGGTGTCGACCAGCACATGCGACAGAACAGCCCCCTTGCACTCCATCGTGATATGCAAGGCCTTATTATGGTTTCGCCCTTCAGGCGTCAAATCAAGATCAGTGAACCCCAAACCGTGTCTGGTGCTCACATTGGCGATCACGCCCTCTAATTGGTTGATGGAGATCTCCTGAGGTACATACGCCATATTCAACATTTTCAACAAGGCGTTCCGATGTGCCTCAGAGCACAACAGCAAAGAGAGAATAGAGATTTTGGACGGAGTTTGGTTGAGTTGATCCACAATCTTGTAGTCACTCTTCTTAATGATTCGCATAAACTCCTCCACATCCTTCTCAAACGAGCCACCAGGCACATTTGTTTGAGCAGGCTCCTCGTCCACCACGGCCTGTTTTACCTTTGCTCTAGCAGATGCCTCAGCATTGGCATCCCTTAACGGTTGAGGTGCAAACAGTCGACCACTGCGAGTAAAACCTCCTGGTCCACCGACATTGTCCACAACCGGACTCACAACCGTGGGAATTCTACTCGGCACAGCAATAGTTACCGGAGCTTGATTGGTCGGCCTGACCCGATTCTCAGCCCTTCTGTTATTCTGGTAGGCATTGTCGTACTTCCAAGGCACAGCCTTACTATTCTCAGCCCTTCTGACCGGAGCGATGATTGTAGTTGGATTGTTGGCAGAAACTGGTGCAGAGATGGTAACTGGATTACCACTTGTTGTAGGCGCATTAACACCAGTCCTCGGCCTACGTCCTTCAGACGGTTTGAAAAATATCGTGACAGTAGACACTGCCCCACGATCTCTATTATTAGCCCGACCAAACTGAACACAGCCCTCATCTATCAGCTTCTGAATACCAGCCCGCAACTGATCACACCCATTATCAGACTCTGCACATGCAACATAGTCTTTATCACAACCCGGGCAGACACCCTCATCTAACAAATGGCCTTTGACCACCAACAGAGAAGTCTGAACATCATCAACCCTGACAACCAAATTTTCAGCTTCTCCTCCTTCAATACAGTTCACCCTATTCCCACCATGCTGAGGCATAGGATTGTTAACAACATTAGGCACTGGAGCGAAATTGATTGTCTTGGCATCGATCAGATCTTGGACTTTGTGCTGAAAAGCCCGACATTTCTCAATATGATGTCCTGGTGCCCCAGAATGAAAATCACACCGGACATTGGCATCGTACCCAGGCGGCAATACTGTTGGCGGAGCCATAGTTCTCAACTCAACAAATCCTAATCTGAGCAACTCAGGCAGTAGCTCAGCGTAGGTCATTGGCAGGGGATCAAAACGCCTTTCAGGCATCCGTTGCCTTGGCTGATACGGACGTTGTTGTTGTTGTTGTTGTTGCTGTTGTCTCGGTTGTTGCGGAGGTTGACGTTGTTGAGGTGCAGGGATGGTCACTGCAGCGACCTGTCGATAATGATTCTGATTTCTGTTCTGAACCCGACGGTGTTGAACAGCATTAGTTTCACCTTCTCTACGGCGAGGTGCCCCAGAGAAAGGTTTCTTGGATGACGAGGAACTAGCATCATTGATCTTTCCAGCCTTGATCAAACTCTCCGTCCTCTCACCGCAAATGACCACATCAGAAAAACTTCCAAATGGGCAACTCCCCATTCGGTCCATGAAAACCCCCTGAAGGGTGCCAATAAACATGTCTGTCAACTCCCTCTCCAGCATAGGGGGTTGAACTCTCGCAGCCAACTCACGCCACCTCTGGGCGTACTCCTTGAAGCTCTCATTAGATTTTTGGCAAAGACTCTGCAGCTGAGTCCGGCTCGGTGCCATATCCATATTATGCTTATATTGCCTCAAGAAGGCTTCACCCAGATCCCTCCAGCATCGGATTGAATCTCTCTTCAATTCCATGTACCAATCCAAAGAAGCCCCAGATAGACTATCTTGGAAAAAGTACATCCACATTTTTTCATCGTCTGTATACGCAGAGATTTTCCGATAGTATGCCTGCACATGATTGCGAGGGCAAGAAGTACCGTTGTACTTGTCAAAAGTGGGTGCTTTGAACTTGTGGGGAATTCTCAAGCCTTCAACTAACCCCATATTGGTTACATCAAATCCGAGAGAATTCTGGCATTCCATCGCTCTAATCTTTTCATCCAGGGCATCGACCTTACGATCCCTATCCTCCACTCTCCCAACATCCCCATCATCCTCACTCAGCAATGTGAACATGTCCTCTTGTCTGTCGACAATAGGAGCTGGATGACGAACCGGAGCCCGGGTAGCTCTGGCGTTGACAGTCTCTACAGCAAGAGGCTGTCCATTGATCCTTATACCCCTGAGTTCATCTCCCACAGCATAGTCATGCACGGGAGCAGCAGCAACAATCTCTGTCACAGGAATACCAGCAGGTGAACCACAGTTAGACGCCTGAATAACCGTATCTTGTCTCTGAACCAAAGCTCGGAGCTCCTCCTGACCCTGAGCAACCCCTTGCATCATCGTCATGAACTGGGCCATGTTCGCCCTCATCTCAGCCAATTCATTCTGAACCTGATCCATACTTCGCTGTTGATTGAGTCTGGTAGAATACCGGTGCGGTCTTTGATCAGCTATCCTGCCTGACACAGGAACCAGAGTGAGAAGTCGTGCGCAAGAACACCTGTTATGCAAAATGATATGAGTATGATGCTAATGCATATGATGCACATGAAATGATCATTTCTCGGGCATTCAAAGAGCCTGATTCATCTTCGAAAGATGGAAACCTGCAGCAAGAACAACACAGGAGATACAGAAACAACATACAAAAGAGTACTGAGTACAGAGTGAAACAACAATCTCATCTATAAATGAACAACAGGATCATACAACTCAAATCCAAATATCCAACAAAATACAACAAATGAATTCCACCCAACAGGCCTGGGGGTGATTCTCAACATAAACATCAGAAAGTACAAGCTAAGACAAGCGGCTTCCAGGAATGAGCGTCTTCAAGTAGTGACACTGGTCTATCAACAGTTCACACTCTGAACATTCTGGCAAGGGAGTGATCTTCTCCTTCAACTGTCTTCTAAGCTCGACAACTTCTGACCCGAGTCAGTCCTCTGATGCAAGTCTCTGGTCGACTTCCTTCTTCAACTGGATATCTTTGTCTCTGAGTTGCTTCTCCAAGTCTCAGATCTTCTTCAGATAACTGGCTTCAGCTCTCTGTCGTCTCAAACACTCTCTGTGCTCTGCATCCAACAAGTTCTCCATCTCTGCATAAGATCTCTTCCTGCTCCTTACTCCACCAACATCTGCACTCTGGGCATCTCTGAGTTGATGAGTCAAATTCAACCCATCAGCTTTGGCTTGATACAACTCCATCTGGGCGTCTTGCTCTTTCTCCTTCAGACGGCGATTCTCCATCAGGGCTTGCTTGTACTGCTCAGCAGGTACACTCTCAGCAAGAATCAAGGGTGGTTGCACTTGCAACGGGTTCATCCTATCATAGGGCAATAGCAAAGTTTCCACTCTCTCCTTCCCCCAATCAGTATAATCAGGCATAGCAATCGCAAACTTCTTCCCTAAGACAGATCCATCTCGGACACCAATAGACTTCCAAGCTCTTCCAATCTGCTCCAATCTCACAGGGTCACTTCGCTTCTCAAAATATACACTCACAGCTATCTCAGCTTCAAGTGGTCTTCCACTCATCACGAACCCCAACTGGCGAAGAGAAAGAACTGGGTTGTAATTGATGCAACCCCTAGTCCCCACAAGTGGCACGTTCCGGAATTCTCCACTGCTCATAATAACATCCCGCACATCCATCCGGTATGACTGCCATCTGATATCATATGAAGTGAGAGACATCACCCTCTGAGTCCACCTATGAGTGCTCTGAGCATCCACAAAAGGTCCACTGACTGGCAAGAGAGACATGAACCATCTGAGCAACAGTGGAAGGCAACATCTGATAGCTCCACCCTTACCATGCCTACTGTGGATAGCATAGTAAGTGTCAGCTAACAAAGTAGGAATCGGGTTCCCTCCGATGAAAATACAGACTGCAGCATAATCCACGAAGTTGGGCATGATGGGAAACAAAACAATCCCATAGATCATAACAGCAAGCTGGGCGTGAAAAGCTTCCCAATTCCCCTTTTCCGCTTCTCCTTTAGCTACCCTCAGTAGAAACTTCAAAGGCATACCCACAACATCCCCACTGGATCTCCAATTATCATTGACTTCTTTGATACCCAAATGGAGAGTTCTGGCAACAACTCTAAAGTCAACCTCCTTAGGCACGTCCAAGAAAGGCACCTGATGCTGGATAGGAACATTCAACAGAATGGAGTACTCCTCGAGAGTAGGCGCCAACTGATAATCCTGAAAGGTGAAGCAACAAAGCCCTGGGTCGTAGAATTGAAGAAGAGTCTGCAACGGCACCGGATCGACTACCATCTTCAACAGTGTCAGAATATCCCCATACTGATCCACAAACCCCTTCAGATGATCACTAGTCACCAGGTTGCTCAACTCTATCAGCGAGGTCAAAGGCTCACGGTGAAAGCTGTAGGAACAAGTCTTCTGCTTCAGCTCTGGGACTGTTGCCATCTCTATCAGTGAACCAAGCTCTGGAATGTACCTGAGAAATGATATGCATGCAGAGATTAATTTTTTCTTTTTCTTTTTCCCTTTTTTTTCAATTCTTTTTATTGCGTTTCTTTTGAAAATAAACATGCTATGATGCAGATGATGAAGACAAGACTGGCAGGTTGTGCATCTCAGAACACAGGATCGAAGCTTCGGCTTAAACTCTGAACCACAATTCATCTGAAACCCAAAGTCATCTGATAAACTGTCATCTGAACCCAATCTGAGGAACCAAGTCACCAACAGGATCACAAGTCACCAACAAGTCACCAACAAGTCACCGACTGTACCTATAATAATGATCATTCCCTCCCCACTCACGGGTGTCATCTAGGCCAGGGTAAGGTCGGAAGAAACGCAACATAAATAACCTTTCGCAGGATATCATCATATACACACCCGAAGTATGTAACGATAATACCCCACCAGGGTCTGAACTGCTCGTGATACCAATGTTCCGCTAAGTGGCGCATACCACCCGCTTCCCATGAATCACTCTATTCCTAGGTTTCCTAGATTTCACTCATAGCCTGGGTATTGGGCTTTTTACCTCGAGTAACTCCCACCCCCAAACAGAGAGAACACAACACAGCCAGCAGATGAATATGAATGAATGCAAACATTAATGCACACATAAATGCAAACAATAAATGAATGAATGCAATAAATAACAGCACACAGCAACCAAAACCCTAACCTAAAGAGCGCTAGGAGAGACTCGCTTAGGGAAGATGGACCAGCAAGAGGTCAACTTAACTTTATCCCCAGCAGAGTCGCCAGCTGTCGCATTACGCGAAAAACCGGCGGGAAACGAAAACAACAGAGCCGCCACCGTGCGTTATTTATCCCAAAAGAGGGAAAGGAAACGCTCAGAGTAAACCTGGAAAAAGCATGGTCTCGCGACCAAAGAGAATGGGATCGGGAGTCGGTTATGCGAAGGGAAGGTATTAGCACCCCTACGCATCCGTCGTACTCGACGGGATCCACGCACAATAGGAAGGAAAATGGTTGCTAAACACTGCTCAAACATCAAACACACACTAGCTGAAAGAGACACAAGAAAACAAACAAGACTGACTCGGCAGGATATCGCATCCTGGGCCTACTTAGTCTATCAAGCATAGACATCAGAGTTAAAGTAGTTCGGACTGGGGGACAACACATGCTCGCTAGGGTGTCGCATCCTATGCATACGTATCTTCTTGGACTAAGAAGAATCAGAGCATTCGTAGCTCGGCTCACGCACGCCAGACAAAACCACACCAACACGGGCAAACATGGAACCCGAATGCCAATCGCTGGACTTATATCAGCTTCCGAACCAAACACACCCACACTGGAACCCGAATGCCAATTGCTGGACTTATATCAGCTTCCGAGCACACAACAAGAGGATACGGAATGCCAATCGATGGGCTTACATCCATCTCCTGACACACACAAAGACAAAACAAAACAGGCGCCCGGAGAGATCTGCTCATCTCCTGCCTACGTACCTCATCTGGTATGAGGATCAGGGCGACGTAGTTCCCCTACGAAGGGACGCAGGACTAGCCTAGCCAGATAACAAAGGGAGACACAACTAGGGAGACTAACTCGAGCCTAGATGTTATCATGCATAATCATCCCTAAGTCAAGGTTTCTATCCTAACTTGCACAGGAAGCAAGCTAAACCTAAAGCACAGGCAAATCAATCAACCACAGATAGCACACACTATATACACACAAAGTGGGGCTCAAACAAGGGTTAAGTTGCAAAAGCAACATAACTGTATCGGGGTAGGGTTAGCTCTTAACTTTGACATTGAGAGTCAAGGTGAAGCCAGATGAAAGGTGAGTGAAGATTAGACTTCACAGCTCTTATCCCTGGTCAGGAGAGCTTCAGACAATGAAGTGTGGGTCCAGAAAGTGGAAACCCTTCTACACTTATGACACTGACTCGACTGTACAACTGTACAAAGATCTTGGGGTTAGTGTCCACAAGGCATCAACATGTGATGTGAGCCAAGGGACGACACAACAGAATAGCAGGAGATGGATTGCACATCTCTTGTGTTCTGCCAATTGCCTTATCAAAGGTCTTTTCCTACTTGGGGACAAAAATAAACAAGCACAAACATTGCCTCTTAAGGAGGACTTCAGACAGGTGCCTGGCCAAGTAACAGGCCAGGTCTTCCAGACTACATGGAGACAAGAGAGTCTACCTCAATGCTAATGCTATCAAGCAAAGCAATGCAAGTTCTTAAAGAACTATTAGCAACTATGGTACCTGAAATCAATCAAATAGAATCAGTACACCAATCACAACAGTCAAAATAGATAATATAAGAACCAACAGACAACACAAACAATCACATGTGCAAAGCACAAACTCAAGGCAAGTGCTAAGAAACCTACAAAATAAAACAAAGTTAGTTCATAAAAATCAACCAAATCAACTTGAATCAATCTCCTCAAAGCATTTGCTTCTTAACCTGAAAAGTCAAACTCAAACATGAGAAGTAAGACCACTAGGACAAGTCTAGGGTCAAAAGGAGGTGAAAAATTCAAAACAGCAAGTGAAAATTGATCAAAATCAAGATTTATCAAACAAGAGTAGAATCCAATTGGTCTCACATCAAAACTATGCACCAAATCCATTTCATACACAAAACATGTCAAACTATGCATTTTGGAATCACATTGGAGCAAACAGAATGATCACAATCAAATTCAAGCTTAAACAGAACATATTCAATGAGCAACATACCAAATTTCATGGCATTTGGATAAAAGGAAGTATGGAAATTAAATTCAACAAATCAAAGCATGAAAAAGCAAGCTCATACAAGGTATCAAATTGAGCAACAACTTCAAGCAAGTGTAAAACAGAAATGGCATAAGATGAATGAATGAGACCAAAGCCAAAATTATATTTAACACGTTAAGAACCAATCCACAAAATATCAGCTTCATATGATAAGGCATGAGAATTTCACAAGTCATGTAAGTTGAACACTCCACAAAAGTTCAAAACTGACTAAACAGCAAAGAAAATCCCAATCAAATGGGAAATTGATTCAAAAAATTCCAGAAAAACTCACATTCAAATTTAACATCCAGAAGATCCAATATGCAAAAATTCAAGTCATTTAGAGCTCATATAGCATGGTATCAAAAATCATGAAGTTGCACAAGGCATGGTGTTACACCAATTGTAACACCTCTAAAGATCATATCATATCTCTCAATCCAGGAACTCAAAAATTACAAACCACATATCAAAATGACCAGGAACATGTCTAGTTCATGCACAAAAAATTTCATGAATTTCTAATGAAGCATCATCATTTTATGAGCAAAGGAGTGAGCATGATGCACAAAATGACATGTCAAAGCAAACCCTAGGCATTTATTTTTTCCAGCCGTGCATAATATTATTAAAAATCACCAACAAATCAAGGACATCACAAGGATCATGGTGGAAAAAACCTCATATTATTTGGACAAAGAATGAATGACTTATGAATTTTCTAAATCAGCATGCAAATGAAATAAACATTGAACACCAAAAATGAATTAAAATGAATTAAACATCTGATAATGGCAAAATCGTAAATCCGGCGTTCACTAAGTGAAACGCCGCGTTTCACTAACGCGCGTGGCAGATGGCCATTGGTCTCATGGCGCAGAAACGTCCAAACTCATCCAAAGGCCAGGCTAATCGAATCAAACACGATCTGGACGTGTTCTTGAGCATATTCATCCAGTTCTTCATCATAAACCCAGCACATGAACAAGTATCCCCAAAATCAAAATTGAACACATCATTCAACTCATCTTTCATCCTAGATCATCAATCTAACCTCCATTTCAATTAATTTCACTCATAGCAACGGGATCGAGCCAAACAAGTTTCACACTCCAAAATTCAAATCAGCATAACTAGATCAAAACTTAATGAAATCGCATGAGTCGAATTGCATAATGATCTACATGACAGGATCTACAAAAGCAATAGCCTAATTCTAGAAATTAAAAGGTTCGAGATCCAACCTCTTGAAGATGCAGCTGATCGATTTGATGAATTCAAGGCTCCAAAGTGTAAAATAGATGTAGATTGATGCTTTAGGAGATGAATGAAGTAGGTTCTTTAGCTCAAGTATGCTCCAGTTCCAAGGATTTTCGAACTGCCATGTGAAGCTTGATGTTCAACAGATGCGATTCTGCAATGATCTTCCAAGGTTTGCTGCAACAGATGCTCAAAAATACATGTAGATGAAGATTCAAGCCAGCACGAAGCAAAGGCAATGTGAAATTTGATGAACACGAGTGAAAAAGTTTGGAAAAAATTGAGAGAATCTTGAGAATTTTCTGTTTGGATCTGAAAAAGTGATTGTGATTATTTGAATTCAGTTATGATTAATGCTTTATATGACTTCTTAATCCAATTGTTAATCAAGATTAAGCAAAGTGAAGTGAATTAGTGAAATGCATATGTTAAGCAATTTGGCCAAAATGCCCTTTTTCACCAATGACCAATGGAACAGTAAAATATCAGTTGAAGCAAGTCCAAATTCCTGTTTATGAGCTGTTGGAAGTAGTTTGGAGTGAAAATCATGTATATTTTTCAAATTGACTATTTTTCCCACCAAAATGCAAAATGAACACTTGAAAAATGGACTTTTGATGTGATGATTTTTGATGAAATGTGATGATGAATCATGATAGTACATGTCAAATGTGGTTTGCTCAAAAAAGAATCACCCAATTTGGCCAAATGGTTCAAGAGTTATGCCACTTTGAAGTTCAACTTTTTCTGAAAATGATCTGATCATAACTTGCCAACCACACATGAGAAATGAGTGTTCTTGGACTTTTTGGAAAGGTGAGAGCAAGATCTACAACTTTTATGTTGGACAAAATTCCATTTGAAGCTTTTATGATGATGTAAATTTGAGGAGAAGAACTTTCCATTTTTGGTAGTTTGAAATTATAGGTCACCTGCTATTTTTGGAAACTTTTCATCTGACCTCAAATTCTTCAATCTTGATCTTTGATATGTCAAATGAGACTTGTATGGACATGAATGAAGCCTTTCAAACCATCTCCCACCTTCAAATCCATAAGATCAGGCACAGTTGACCACAGTTGACTTTCTAGGGTTTCAGATGAAATTCAGCTTGACTAAAGAACTTTGATCATCCAACCTTTGGCCAAACCCCTTCAAAATGATCACATAATCATATGAACATGATAAATCAACCCTAGGGCTTTGTTTCCTTGAGAAATGCACTTGCTTGCTTGATTGACTGATTCTCCTGATTAGCTTGACCTAATCTTGTCTGAGGACTTGCACTTGGGCAAAGGACAATGCAATGCTATGCAGTGGACTATGTTATGTTAATGAACTAATGTGAAAATGTATGTACAAAAAGGGAGGTGCAAATTTGAGGTGCTACAGTAGGCACAAGACCGAAGGTGTTGTCAAATACGAAAATATAATTAATGAATTCTTTTCTCATTCCCCCCATTTTATTTGTTTGTAAACATCACTTTATACCAAGTACATATGCACACAAAAAGGGCTCCCTAGGAGTACCTAGGACACGTTGGGTGCTAACACCTTCCCTCTGTGTAACCAACCCCTTTACCTGTGATCTCTGACTTTTTATTAGTTTTACTTGAAAACTTCTTACTTTTGGGTTTTGTTCGTACCTTTTCCCTTTTCCCTTGGAAATAATAAAAGCGTGGTGGCGACTCTTGTTATTTGATCTCTACCTTGTCAATAGCTTGATGATCATGAATTTCCCGCTATAATGATGAGATAGCATGAGGGATCTTAGGTTCAAAATTGGGGTTTTACACTATGTCGTATGCATAATTATACCCGTCCTTGGTTCTCAAGAACCTCATTTAACCAAGAAATCCTCCGCATATTCTTGAACCACTTCCATGGTGGTTCAAACCTGAACTTCACTGTGCTTTTCACCAGGGAGCCCCTGGCCATGACATAGAGAACTGCTATCCATTGAAACATGAAGTCCAAAATCTTGTAAAGAGTGGAATGATGTCCTTCGAGGACAGAGCGCCTAATGTGAAAGCCAATCCTTTACCTACTCATGGTAACACTTCTGTCAATATGGTAGATGGTTATCCTGGTGAGTTCAAGATTTATGATGTTCACCATATCAGACAATCTTGGGTGGTAATTCATAAAGACACCTATTTGGTTAGTGAATGTGAGCATGACCATGATGGTTGTGTAATTTGCAGTGTGAACCCTTGTGGATGTGTTATTGTCAAGAGGGATATTCAAAAGTTGATGGATGAAGGACTTATTCATATTTTCCAGTCAAGAGATATAGATAATGCAAACTTGATTGTACCAATATTTAGAACCCCTGAGAGGGTAGTTATCCAGTTTGATAGTAGCAACAACAATAATGTCAATAAATCGGTATCGTCATTGGTTATACGGTTAGCGGGCCCTGTTCCGTATGCATCCGATAAAGTTGTGCCCTATCAATACAATGCCACAATGATAGAAAATGGTCAAGAGGTTCCTCTATCAGTTGCAGGCTCCATGGTGAATATTTATGATATTGCAAAGGTGACCCGTAGCGGTCGTGTGTTCGGTCCGGTATTTCCGAAAGAAGTAGAAGATGTTTTAGCAAGTAAGAAGGCAGAAATTCCAGTAGCGAATCCAGTTAGTACTTCAGTGTGTCAGTCTGGTGAATCCAGCGAAATGAAGGCTAACTATGATGATTAAGTTTTGAAATTGATCAAAAGAAGTGAGTTCAATGGTGTGGAGCAGCTGCTCCAAACTCCCTCAAAGATATTCGTGTTGTCACTGTTAATAAACTCTGAAGCACATAGGGAGGCACTGTAGAAAGTGCTAGAGTAGGGTTACGTTGAGCATGATGTGACTATGGATTAGTTTGACCACATTGTTGCCAATATTACTTCTTGCAATAATCTGAGCTTTTGTGATGAAGAGCTTCCTGAGGAAGGACGAAATCACAATTTGGCGTTGCATATTTTAATGAATTGTAAGGAGGATGTTATGTCTAATATGTTGGTTGAAACTGGTTCGTCTTTAAATGTGTTTCCAAAATCAACTTTTTCAAGACTCTTTTACCAAGGCCCTAATCAGATATAGTGGTGTGATTGTTAAAGCGTTGGATGGTTCTCAAAAAACTATCATTGGTGAAGTGGATCTTCTAGTTAAGATAGGTCCGAGTGATTTCCAAATTACTTTCTGGGTAATGGATATCCACCCGGCCTACAGTTGTCAATTGGGAAGGCCGTGGATTCATGAAGCAGGAGCTCTGACATCTACTCTACACCAAAAGCTGAAATTTGTGAAGAACGGAAAGCTTGTCATTGTTGGTGGAGAGAAGGTGTTGTTAGTAAGCCATTTGTCATCTTTTACATATGTTGAAGCTGAGGAGAAGGTTGGAGCGATGTTCCAATCCTTCTCTATTATTGAGGAGAAGAAAATTGGGGAACCCATGTATTCTTTGAAAGATGCAGAAAAGGCTATTGAGGATGGAAACATTGATTAATGGGGTCGTATGATAGAGATTGCTTAGAACGGGAATATGGTTGGATTGGGATTTCAACCAGGGTCGTTCAACATCAGAACTGAAGCTATGCAACCAAGTGTCCGCAGTGGAGTGTTCATTCAGGGGAATGATCAACAGTCAACTACCGTGATTGAAGATATTGATAATGAAGACAAAGCTTGCGCCAACTTTGTGTGGTCAAACTTGCAACAATTGGGTTGTTGTTGATGTTCCTACTGTTATTCATCGCTCTATGTAATTTATTTTCATTTTTTAAGAAAAAGCCTTCTCCTGTTCCTAAGGGAGAAGTGAACATTGTTGGGCATTTTCTTATTATCATCAATAAAGTACAATTTTATTCATCCACATAAATAAATAATAATCTTCCATCTGTATAATATTTGGTCGCATTCCATTTCTCTAAAATCAAAATATCAAATCATTATGCAGGTTGGTTCTCAAACCCATAGAATACAATGATCCTACTCCCTCCCGAAACTTTGATTTTCCTGTGTTTGAAGCTGAGGAAGAGATTGATGATGAAGAAATATATGATGAATTATCTCATTTATTTGAGCACGAGGAAAAAGCAATTCAGCCATTTGAAGAGAAGATTGAACTAGAAAACCTCCGTTCTGATGATAATGTGAAAAAAGTCAAGATTGGGTCTCAGTTGTGTCTAGAGGCTAAGAAGGGGTTGATTGATCATCTTCGAGATTATTATGATGTGTTTGCTTGGTCCTATCAAGACGTGACTGGGTTGGGTTTTGAGATTGTGGAGCATAGATTGTCGTTGAAGCCAAAATGCCCTCTGGTCAAGCAGAAGTTGAGAATGACTCATCCTGATATGCAATGAAGATCAAAGAGGAAGTGCAGAAGCATATTGACGCTGGTTTTCTCGTAACCTCCAATATTGTGTATGTTCCCAAGAAAGATGGAAAAGTCCGTATGTGTGTTGATTATATAGATTTGAACAAAGCTAGTCCGAAAGATGATTTTCCTCTGCCACACATTGATATGTTGGTAGATAATACAACTAAATTCAATGTCTTTTTGTTTATGGACGGATTTTCCGGTTATAATCAGATCAAGATGGCACCTAAATATATGGAGAAGACCACATTCATTATGCCCTGGGGAACATTCTGTTATAGAATGATGCCTTTCGGTTTAAAGAATCCTGGTGCAACATACCAGAGAGCTATGACCACTCTTTTTCATGATAGGATGCATAAATCAAGTGATGAAGAAAAACATGTTGTGCCCTTGTTGAAGTTATTCCAGCGATTGAGGAAATATAAACTCCATTTGAATCCCAATAAGTGTACTTTTGGTGTTTGCTCTGGTAAGTTGTTGGGCTTTATTGTCAGTGAGAAGGGTAATGAAGTTGATCCTGCCAAAGTCAAAGCAATACAAGAGATGCTTGCGCCTAAAACTGAGAAGCAAGTCAGAGGATTTTTCATCCGCTTGAATTATATATCAAGATTTATATCGCATATGACTGCCACATGTGCCCCCATATTCAAGCTTCTTCAGAAAGATCAGTCTTGTGATTGGACCGAGGATTTCTAGAAAGCTTTTGATAGTATCAAAGAGTATCTTCTTGAGTCTCCGATCCTGTCTCTGCATGTTGAAGAAATATTGTTAATCATGTATTCGGTTGTGTTCTTGGTCAACAAGATGAATCTGGAAGGAAAGAATATGCAATTTACTACCTCAGTAAGAAGTTCACCAACTGTGAGACTCGGTATTCTATGCTTGAAAAGACATGCTACGCATTGGCTTGGGTTGCTAAGCATCTTCGCCAGTATATGTTGAATCCAACTACTTGGTTGATATTCAAAATGGATCCAATCAAGTACATTTTTTAGAAGCCTTCTTTAACTAAGAGGATTGCCTGTTGGCAGATGTTGTTATCTGAGTATGATATTGAATACCGATCTCAAAAAACAATTAAAGGTAGCGTCTTGGTTGACCATTTAGTTCACCAACCAATTGAAGATTATCAGTCAGTACAATATGATTTTCCGGATGAAGAGATTTTGTACCTAAAGATGAAAGATTGTGATGAACCATTGCTTGAAGAAGGGACAGAGTTTGGTTCCCGTTGGGGCATGGTATTTGATGGAGCTGTTAATTCGTATGGTAATGGCATTGGGGAAATGATTATTACTCCTTAAGGCACTCATTTTCCGTTCACAGATAGATTGACTTTCAAATGTACAAATAATATGGCTGAGTATGAAGCTTGCATTATGGGGCTTGAAGAGGCCATTAATCTCTGAATTAAAAATCTGGATGTGTATGGAAATTCAGCTTTGGTCGTGAATCATATCAAAGGAGAATGGGATACAAATCAATCCGGCTTGATACCATATAGAGATTATGCGAGGAGGGTTTCAAATTTCTTTAAAAAGGTCGAGTTTCATCATATCGCTCGAGATGAAAACCGGATGGCAGATGGTCTTGCAACGTTGGCTTCAATAATTATGGTGAAATTTTGGAATGAGGTTCCCAATTTGAGTTTGATGCGTCTTGATAGGCCAACTCATGTGTTTAATGTTGAAGAAGTCAAAGATGAAAGGCCTTGGTATTTTAATATCAAGTGTTTCCTCCAAAGTCAGATTTACCGTCTGGGGCATCTTTGAAAGATAAGAAGACTTTGACGAGATTAGCTGGAAACTTATACTTAAATAATGATGTGCTTTATAAGAGAAAACTTGATATGGTTATGCTCAGATGTGTGGATAGTCACGTAGCAGACATGTTGATGACAGAAGTCCATGAAGGTTCCTTTGGTACTCATTCCAATGGACATGCTATGGAAAAAAAGATGATGAGAGCAGGTTACTATTGGAGGACAATGGAATCTGACTGTTGCAAGTTTGTGAAGAAATGCCATAAGTGTCAAATTTATGCAGATAAGATTCATGTTCCTCTGACACTATTGAATGTCAGTTCCTGTCCATGGACTTTCTCCATGTGAGGACCTTCTTCAAGTGTCAAATTTGGCATGATTGAGCCCAAAGCTTTGAGAGGATATCGTTTCATTCTGGTGTCTATTGACTACTTCACAAAGTTGGTTGAAGCGACATCATATGCAGATGTAACCGAGCAAATTGTTGTGAGGTTTATCAAGAATCAGATTATATGCCGTTATAGTATGCCGAGTAAGACCATTACTCATAATGGGTCGAACTTGAATAATAGTATGGTGGAAGCTCTTTAGAAAGACTTCAAGATTGCACATTATAATTCTTCTCCCTACAGACCAAAGATGAATGGGGTTGTTGAAGTTGCAAATAAGAACATCAAGAAGATCATTTAGAAGATGGTTGTAACTTATAAAGATTGGCATGAGATGCTCCCATTTGCTTTCCATGGGTACAATACATCCATCCGCACTTCAACAGGGGCATCCCCTTTCTCTCTTGTTTATGGTATGGAAGTTGTGCTCCTAATAGAGGTTGAGATCTCATCACTGCTTGTGCTAATGGAAGCCAAGTTGACAAACGTTGAATGGTGTCAAACTAGATATGATCAATTGAATGTGATCGAAGAGAAAAGATTGACTTCCATGTGCTGTGGTCAATTATATCAGGAAAGAATGAAGAAGGCATTTGATAAGAAGGTCAAGCCTTGTGTGTTTAGAGAAGGTGATCTCGTGCTCATGAAAATTTTATCTTTCAAACCTGATGCTAGGGGCAGATGGACTCCTAATTATAAAGGCTCATATGTTGTTAAGAGAGCTTTTTCAGACGGTGCTTTGATTCTTACAACTATGGATGGTAAAGAGTTCATTTTTCCTATAAATGTTGATGCAGTCAAGAAATAATTCGCCTAAAAAGAAAAGAACAACCCGCTAAATTAAAAACCTGAAAGGGCGACTCATGTAAAAATGAGCGTCTCGGTGGATTGAAAACCCGCAAGAGCGATCCAGGAAAAAGTTAGAGACATAAATCAGAAATTTATCCCAGTAGGTTGAGTACCCCACCTTGGGTAAATCTAGGAAAAATTAGGGATTATGGCAAGTAATTGCATTTGGTTGGTCCTAGTCATGGAGGCAGTTTTTAGCAAGTCGATCGGTCTGATTCATCATTCTCAACCGAAACCAAGAGCACAATGGATATTGAAATTGGTAGGAAGAGTAGTGATCATTGTACACAATGTAGCCCTTTTCCATTTAAATTACCATTTTCAACTTTTGTAAAGATCTATGGAGTCTTGTCATTTACAGACTACCATTCTATTAAATAAAGTTGAGCTTTTTATCCAATTATTTCTACTCATATTTATTTCTGCTAAATAAAAATTGAATTTATATGATGATAATTTTGAAATAAATTAATGAATAAAGATTACTTTTCTTAAAAAGTAATAAAAACAATTACTTTAAGAACAATCGATTTGAGCAAGGATTATCAACAACAGTCTGAGAACAGGTAAGTCTTGAAGTGAGAAGCCTTGTTGGTTTTCCCCAAGCAGTTGGTTTAGTAAATATTCCCAACAATTTGTCAGGTATCCCAAACCGAGTTATAAGTTCACATCCCCAGTAGAGTGGATATGATGATTAGTCCCAATACTCCTTTTGATATCCTCAAGTTTGTGAGTTCAAAGGTACGAAACCTTTATTCGGTTTTCATTCGCATATTGGTGTTGCATGACTTTGGCAGTTCATCAGATCCGATTATCCTTTCCTTGGAATTGGTTTATTTTACAATTTCTGAATGAAATTTGATGATTTTTTAGGGATGCAAAACATCCTCAGTATTTTTGCTTAGATCCCCATGCCGAGTTTTATCTCTTATATTCCCCGACAGAGTTCATCTTCAGATATCGAAGATCCCTCATTCTCGGCAGTTTTTGATTTTGAGCAGTATTTTGGTTTTTTCCCCTGCAAGTTTGTCTCCCATTTAATATGTGTAAGACCCCAATTTTTACCCTAATATCCCTCATGCAATTCTCGGCATCCTCTTTACCCATATATCATTGGGTTTATTTTGGGAGAGATCACCAAGCACCGTGTGATTGTATCATACTTGTATCTTATCATTTTACTACCAAAAATATGTCTTTGTATTTGCCTAACTCTTTTGTAGTTAGGGCATGATCACCATTGATCTATCAAGTTCATATATAGGGTTTGAGGCCCTCATGACAAAGAGCACAACCATGAATTGATCCAATAATGGTTATGAGCATCATATATGAGTTCCATTTATCTCTTCATGTCATATTGATCAAGTTTTCTTAAAGAGTTTGAGGGTGATTTGCCTTGGAAACCCTAGTTTGACTAGGTATCTTAAGTAACTTCTCCAACAAGCTATCTCACCAATTGATCAAATTTTTCAAGGGACACCTAAAAATTCATCATATTATGGATATATGATCTACCATGAGCCAAGAAAGTTAAGAGAATTGAAAGTTAGCAAGTTGGTTGATGGTGGTTGGCCAGATGAATTCATTTGATCAAAACTGGGTCTCCCTAGACACTATCTCCTACAATTTTCACCATATGAAAATTATTCCAAGAGAAACGTTTCTCTAAATGAAATTCTAAAGAACTTTCATGTTGCGACCTAGAGCTAGTTTTGCTTGTAAAATTATCTTCTATGTTGAAACATTATCAGTCATTTTGTCTAAACCCTAATTTGAAAGTCAACTTCCCAAGGCCATAACTTGCTCAATTTTTATGAGATGAAATATTTCCAAGTTTCACAATCAAGTTAAAGATGTCTACTTCAACTTTGATGTTTGGAGTGGAAGCAAATTAAACTTTTATGAGCATGTGATATAAGGATACATTATAGGTCATTTTTGACCTATACCATTGGACAAGTGGTTTTTCCAAACATCAAAAATGCATAACTCTATTATTATAAATCCAAATGAGATGAAATTTGTTACCATTTTGAAGGTCTTTGAAATATATACAACTTTGATGCAGACAAGTTTCTCATTTTAAGCTCACATAAAAAGTTTAGTAAGGTGGAATATTGAGATATATGACTTTACACTTAGTAAAAATTTCAACATGTTGAAATTTCCAAACTTCCACCTCAAAATTCACCATGATCCAGGCTCCAAATGAAAAAGTGCTCAACATCAAACTTGTTCCCTTTGATCCCAGCTTTCCAAAGAACCCAAGTTCATGCATTTTGGATGAGGTTTGCTAGGGTTACGCATGGCTTTAAAAGAGATGCATCATTGGAGGATATCAAATGTACAAACTTCATTTCACCTTGCCTTTCCATTTAAGCTTCATTCAGACTTCGACATGATTGATTTTGGACCTTAATGCATTGCCCCATGGGCCTGTACATGCTCATTCACTCGTGCCATTCACATTGCTAAATTTGGACAAAATTTCAAGTTTTCAAATATCACTCCCTCAAGCTATAAATACATGACCTTTGTGCTCAATTCAAAGGGACCTTGTGCGCCGGCTTTGCCCCCCAATTCAAACCCTCGCATTCTAAAGGAAAACTTGAGAATTTTCAATTTGAAAATTGAGTTTGAATCTCAAGTGTTGGAGCAAGCAACATTAAGTTCTGCATAACATTCAAGGTAATTTTCAGAAAATTTCATCTCTTCGATACTCACCCAATTCTCATCAATTCTCTTGGATCTTTGGTTGTCCGAAGTCCTACCAATGTAGGCAAGAAGATTGAGTTGCTTTGAGGTCAAGTTGAAGCAACTCAGTTGACACACCTCAAAATTCAACTCCTCATATCTTTCTATATATGTGGAGTTAGTTAAAATTGAGGTGAAATTCGTGATCTACACCATTTTATCTTTCAGATCATGTCATCCTTTTTCATTTATGTTATGGTGATGAAAAAACCAGTCCGGCCAGGGTCATCGGAGAAGATGACCGGCCTTTGGCTCCGGCGATGAGCTGGAAGTGTTCTGAGCCATTGGATGGATTTAAAATGTTTTAATCAGGGATGTTGCTTGTAATGACCAAGTGTGTGGTGCACTGGCTAGCGTGTACCATAGAACGCGTGTTTCTCACCACTTGATCTGCCACCTCAATTAATGAGGCAGATCAAGTGGTCCAAATTTTTTGATATTTTCTGATTTTTCTTTTATTCATTTTATTTTTATTATATCATATTAATTTTAATATTGATCCAAAAAATATGAGAGTTTCACCAAAAAATTTCAAATAATTTCCGCTTTCATATTTTGAATTAAAATTATTTTTTGGATCATTAGTAATATTTTTCATGATTTAATTGATTTTATGATTATTTTTAATTATTTAAAAATACTTTTAAGTCTTTAAAAATTCAGAAAAAAATTCTCCAAGGTCCTTTGACCTTGTTTGACATATGATAAATCTCATGGCCATTTCTTTGGTGTTTTGATGAGGTTTTAGGAATTTGACAAACCATATTTAATTTAAATGTATTATTTTAGTATTTTTAATTTGAATAAATGCCAATTAATTATGTTGACCTATTGTGATGACTTGTATAAGTTTGACTTTTGTTGTTGGGCCTTGGTCAAGGTTGATTTGACTTTGTCAAATTAATATCTTTGGATTTAGGGGATTTTGAGTTTTGATACATTCCCCTCCCTATTCATCTCATTCCCATTCTTTATGCATTCATCTCATTTGGCCTATGATATCTCTAAGTCCTAAGGCTAGTTGATTATAAAATCAACATAAGTATGGATGAGATTAGGCCACCTCTTTTGCATATCTTTTTTGTGTGTGGTATGTTTCATGAGCATAGTCCATTATACTATGTCTTTAACATGCATTAACACCAAAATTCTATTGCCCGACCTCAAATAGTGGTGACTTCTACATAAGTCCAATTACGATTGCTTAACATAGCGCTAAATTTTTTACACAAAAGGCATAGAATTCTTGTTAGTTAGATTGTAAGTCTCCCCTCTTTCATGGTATTGTGTGGAAACTTGGACTTTTTTCCTTTCTTTGGAAGATGTCTGGGTTCAAGGATCCATGCTTGTAATAAGTGGGTTGAGTGTTCTCCAAAGAATGAATTAAAATGAAAAGCAAAAGCAAAAGAATACTAACTTCTAACTCATTAACAACTAACATTTAATTTCAAGTCCTTTATTTTAATGCACTTAAATTTTTAAGTTCTATTCATTTGCCATTATTCATACCATTTTAATTGTTTATGTTAATGTCATTTTCCCTTTGTCCATTTGGACCATATTGTTTAATATATCTTGCTTGTGTATATTTTGTTTGTTAGTATGGTCTTGGACCATTAATGTACATAATAAGAACAAAAACCCTAAAAAACTTTTGTGCGGATTGTTGACTTGATCTTGGACAAATTGGATTTAGAATTTAGGCAACCTCCCTATGCTAAAGGACTTGGCCAATGCCAACTTTTTGAAACCAAGTGATTGCAATTTGAAACTTCATCTGATACATCATTCAAGATCCCTTTGAGTTCATCTGCAACATGATCATTGTGAAACTGTTATTTTGAGCCTATGACTTATGGCATTATGGAATTCATCTGCTACATTGGCAACTTTGAAGAAGATCATGGAGTGGCTAAAGCTTGGATGTGGCTATCTTTATTTGATGCCTTTCTCTTCAAGTTAATATTGTATGCGTTGTTTGTTGCTTGATTTTAATATCCAAGGGAATTTGGGGTTTCTATATGGAATTCTTTCCAATTGGATTGCTCCCCATCGGTCAGATCTTTTCACCTCTTAACTTTTAATTTTATGCATAGGATTAGTCTCTTCATCTCCTCTCATTCTCTTTAATTTCAAAATCTCTCCCTCCTTTTAAAAACTTCTTTGTTTGAACTTGTTATTTTTCTAAATTTTGACCACTTTGCAAACTAGAAACTTTGGCCTTATGCCATTGCATTTTCAAACTTCTTTTCTTAATCAAACTTGTAAATAGACTTTACTATACTTGACCTAAACTTTCAAAAGCCAAAAAATAACTAACTCATTCAAACCATTTTTAGGCCTTTAGGCCTTTCAAACTTAATTTTTGATAAAAGCAATGCATCCACTTTGAAATTTGTATCACAAACTACGAGGTTTTGATCCCTCATTTTTATGTTGGTACGTAGGCACAAGTTTGAAGGTCATGTCAAACACAAAAATATAATTTCAGAATTCTTTTCTCATCCCCTCACTCTATTTGTTTGTAAACATCATTTTTGTACAAAACACATATGCACACAAAAAAGGGCTCCCTAGGAATACCTAGGACACTTTGGGTGCTAACACATTCCCTCTGTGTAACCAACCCCCTTACCTGTAATCTCTGACATTTTATTAGATTTGATTTGAAAACTTCTTACTTTTGGGTTTTGTTCGTACTTTTTCCCTTTTCCCTTGGAAATAATAAAAGCGCGGTGGCGAATCTGGTTTTATTGATCTCTAGCTTATCCATAGCTTGATGATCATGAATTTACCGCCACAGAAATTAAGTGGCGACTCTGCTGGGGAGTAGTCTCCAATGTGTTTTGCCTACTTTTTTGTGTGTATATAATTGTATATATGTGATGTTTGTGTATTTGTTTGTATGATATAATCTGCTTGTTGTGCTTGGTGATCTCTGAGTGGTGAGATAAGTTCTAACCCGAACTTGAGTTCGACTTGTGTGGAGTAGTCCTTAACAAGTTGGCTTGAGATCCATCTGCTCAGTGGAGACTCTTTTAGATTTGGAAATGTCACACAAGTATTTGTGGTTAGGCATTACTATCTCTAATTTGGGTCCGAGAAGACGAGGACCGTAGAACATTTACCCCCTCTTTGCCTTTTTAGGACGTAGTGCGGAGACTGTTCAAGTGTAGACTTGATAACAATTGTTACGCGATACTACACTCAGACGAGTTTCTCTTGAGAATATTATGGGTTGATGAGTCAGTCATCTTAACCTGTAATATCCGATAGCTGGAATTAAGACTCTGGGAACTTTTTAGAACATGATCTACAGGTTTTTATCCTTAGTTCACTCCTTTGGGATGGTTCTTACCCAGACTCCATGCTCGTGACTCACAATAAACCCTTGATTCTCGGTTGATCCAATCAAGTCTTGTCAATATCAATGGAACTTGGGCCTCAATAAGGTGTAAACCATAATCCACCAAAATGGATGATTGATCTTGACAATGACTTGATTCATCCCTTGACCTTTGATTGTTTGCCTTGTGTGTGATCCCTTATTTGTGATTGTTGCATTCATGCATTCATGCGCATCATAACATTCATCACACGAAAATTTCAAGGAACTGAGGTATTATTTGCAAAAAAATTTAGACCATGGATTGTGGACGAAGGAACACTAAGAAGTACAGTTTCAGATGTCCCGACTTGAAAGAGTTAAGGAAGCTAGCATCTTTTGTATTAGATCCTTTGGACTTCAAGTAACGTCATGGGAAGCTTCTTTCTATCTTGTCCACTGATGTGGTTAAAGGACTCTTGAGTGTGTTGGTGCAGTTCTATGATCCTCTCTACCGTTGCTTCACTTTTCCTGATTATCAGCTTGTGCCTATGTTGGAGGAGTATGCCCATCTCTTGGGAATACCTGTTTCTAGCAAGGTACCTTTTAGTGGATTAGAAGAGATTCCCAGATCTCATCTTATTTCTAAAGCTCTTCACTTGAAGAAGTCTGAGATAGAGGCTCATTGGGTGAAGAAAGGAGGATTGTTTGGGTTGCCATTTGATTTCCTCATCAAGGAAGCTACTGCCTTTGCTCAAGCCGGTAGTGTGGACGCTTTTGAAGCTATCTTTGTGTTGCTCATTTATGGATTAGCTTTTTTCCCTAACATTGACGGTTTTGTGGATGTTAACGCCATTTAACTTTTCTAGATTGGGAATCCTGTGTGTAGTGGGGTATTCGTTACCATTTGAGATATTGACTAAATCCAAGGTAAATCATACAAGTTGAGTCGCCACCGCACTTCTATTTATCCAAAGGAATGGTTAGAAAGCGAACAAAAACCTAAAAGTTTTATCGAATCAAAAACTAGTAAAAATGTCAGAGATCTGGGTAAGGGGGTTGGTTATGCAATGGGAAGGTATTAGGCACCCAAAACATCCTAGGTAATCCTAGGGAGCCCTTTTCACATTTGTTGTAAGGTTGTTGTTTTTTGTGAAAATTTATTTGTGCAAATATGATTGAAGGGATGAGAAAAACGTGTATGTTTATCTAATGTACTACTTACTAAAAAAGGGTCAAAAGGAAATGACTCGCACGGATGTCGCATCCACTGCATACGTATCTCATCTGAATCTGAGAATCAGAGTCTTCGTAGCTCGGCTACCTATGGGTTAAAGAGGAGTGTGCTCGCTAAGACTTCGTGTCTTATGCCTACGTATCTCATCTGGGATGAAAATCAGAGCAAAACGTAGTTCGACTAACTACGGGTTAAGGGTTTTGGGCGAACGACGTTACTACGCAATCTACCGGATGCTCGACCTTTAGAGACTTACTCGCCTGTAGTATAAGGAGTAAATGTGTTGCTTTGGGTTTTAGGGATGCTTAAGGGCAAAAGGCAGTCCTAGACGAAGGAACCTGCATAAAGTAAACACACAAAACATTGTCTCCTATCGAGGTCTTCCAGCTAAGAAAGCGGTAAAAATACGGGAAAATGTAAAAGTACCACACAGATAAAGATCCGAAGTAACAGTAATTAACGGAACAAGGAACCCAGAGATTTCTCAAGCTGGCACCATCAAAGAAAGTGAGTCAGTACAAGTAATCGGAATAAACCTCTAGGTGGTATCCCACAAATAAAGTGGAACACCAGGCAAACCATCTCTGCAAGAGTCATATGAGCCCTCACAAAACAAAACTCAACAAACAGGTTAGAGAAACACGATAGGGTAATCAAGAGTTGCCCCCAAATCAAAATGTAACCACATGAATCATGCCATTAAAATTCACAAAAAGCTCACAAAAAGCAACCAAGGGTAGGAGGCCTAAACCTCTTGTCAAACACATGCATCAAAAGGGTATCAAATTCACCCATAATACCTCATACATTCAGAGCATTCAAATTAAAAGCATAAAGTAATGGGAATAAGGCAAACCTGACTGGAGAGATCAATGAAATTGAAATGCCCGGTTGGGTTTGCAAAGCAATCTGAGGGTTTATATGAAAGGGAATTGGCTCTCTGCCGATGAGTTCCCTTCAGTCTCTAGAGGTTGCTCTGAACTTTGTTAGCTCTTCTCTCACTATCTTTTTCCTGCCAGGGTAATAGGAATGGAATGAAATTTTGTTTCACTGAAACTCTGAATTTATAACCTGATTTTGTGGACCTGTGGGCTCAAATGAGAGAGGCCCAAGTCCCAAATTTTTCTGTTATATTTCTTTTATTTATTTATTTATTTATTTATTTTTTAACATGTGGGCTTCGCCTAGCGAGCATGACAGTTCATGAACAAACTTTTGCTCCTTCAAGATTAACGTTTTGACTGACGAATAGACCCCTTTTGAACCTGTTGGAAGTATCTCAAGCCATTCCCTTGTGTTGACTGATCATCTAAATAGAACCCACAAAGTGTCTTGGATGATACTCAAGCTTGAAACAAATGATGTTAGTGACACATTTTTGTGCTTTTGGTTAGTAAACAAAAATAAGAGAAACAATGATGTATAATTCAAGCATGCTTGGTGATCTAAATCAATCACAAGGAGTCTCACCCAAAGGAAAAGGGAACCAAGATGCTAAAGATCCTTGAGGCAATGCAAATGCAATGTTATGATGCCATGAGGGATCTTAGGGTCAAAATTAGTGTCTTACAGATGCCCCTATTTAAGGTCATTCTAGCCGGAGAAGTGAAGGTTAAAATCTTCGTCTCGACGTGGTAGAATGGGCTTAAATAATAACAAAGAGACGAATTTTGGTCCCTAAGACACCTCATGATGCAAATGTAGGTATGAAAAATGGTAGCACTTTGTGGAGATATGTGTCCACAAAAGCAAAGAAATCAGAAGCCACTGATAATCCATATGAGCAATTCACTCCATGGGACCAAGACCCTGGGGACTCTCTTGGGGATAGAAACGGAATAAAAATGCGCGAGCAGGTCACGACTCAAAGCGTGGGGAACAGAATTCCAGAGGGAAAATATCCAATGGAAAGACTCGAGCTGACTCGAAGATGCAGATATTGGGGAATATGCCAATACAGCAAAAACTATCCAAAACGGATACTTCGGATAAAATCCGGATGAAAACAATCCACTAAGGGACTTCGCTGGGGATGTCCACAAGGACACTCCTGGGGAAGCAGCGGGACGAGGTATTACTGGTTACTGGGTAATAAGCTCAGGGAGACATGTGATCTGAACGCCAGGTATGAGGGTGAGAGATACAACATGCTCAGGAAGAGATGAATATCCAAGACCGGTATAAGGGTGAGAGATATCAAAACTTCAAAACGTCTGAGGACAACCTAAAAGGTATACTTCAACTTAGGGATTCTGACTCCACAGGGGACAAAAAGTCATAATAGGGAGCAGAGAGGAAGGAACACCAGGGATACCGGTTACTGGGCATATAATAGGTGACCAACCAAGGCGTGAATTGGGGAATATTCCCAAAACACTCATCATCCAAAAGAGGGCTAAAAGCAAACTCGATTCCAGGATGGACATTCGACTCCTTAAAAAGGATACAAATCTTACTCAACTGGGGAAGAACAAAAGGCTTCAGACCCGAGAGTGCATGAGATATATTATCTATTACCGTCAGAACGTAGATAATATACTCTCATGGACGATTATCCATAACCGGTTACTGGGTTAATAAAGGATAAATCGACCGAAAAGAAAAGGCATCGGGATACCGAAACTAGGTATATAATGATGACCAATTCAGGGGGGAAATAATCGTTACCAACAACAACAAGGTAGACGAGAGATGACCCTGCTGGGGAAAAATTGCGTAATCAGGGCAATTACCCAAGCAGATGAGGGGATATCATCACCGAATATTGGATGAAGATAACTGTCACCAATTAAAGATGAGCAAAAATAGTTACTCTGTAAAAAGGGAAGAAATAGGGTTTACAACTACCGGTATGAGGGTAGAGAAACACAGACTCCGTCGGGGATAATAATTACTAATTATTAAGCCATTATTCATTTACCACGGGGAAACAGGAAAAGAGTTTCAAGAGACCGATCTAGGATCAAACTAGATAGGCACACCAAATCAAGACTTGTCCCGGTGAGGATATAACTCAATGGGGAAAACCATCCCAATATATGTGTTGGGAAGGAACAAAAACAATCAACATCCACGAGGATATAACCCGGTGGGGAATATGGAAGAAAGGATAGACGCTTTCTGCCTATGGAGCTGACTCTATATGGAGAGATCAGACACACACATCTGCTCGGGGAAGTATATCACCAAATAGCAGGAGACAGCAAACAACGATATATGGCAAAGAATGCAACATGAATATCTGAATGTTATAATTATGCATGAATATGCATGGTTTATGTATGATGTATGCTGACAGATAGACATATCTAACACAACCAGGTCCAGGAATCAACCACCCGGTACTACATCTCAAGAGAAAAAGCCAAGTTCACCAGGGAGTATCCAATCTGCTGGGGATCAGAGATACCAGGAAGCAAAGAACTCCGCAAGGGATGAATCATCAATCATTCCAGCTAGGGACGAGAGTTATCACAGACAAGGTCCACCACACCAACAACTCTACTGGGGAATCTATCCAAGGAGATAAAGGATTTATCGGGATCAACCACCAAATACCGCTCTTGCCCAAAGAGATCCAAGCTGCTGAGGAAGAAAGATTGCTACTCTGCTGAAGGGAAGAGAGGTGACTCTCAACAAGCAATCCACTTGGTAGGATAAACCACAAGGGGTTCCGGAGGGAGGAGATACAATCATGCCAGGAATATGGACAAAGATCTTACCCTGTTGTGGATCGTACCACCCTTGGGAGAGCACTGAGGATCTCCTAAGTATCCTTTCGTCATTGTGAATGTTCACTTTGTTTAAAAACAAATTATATAAAAAATTTGATTGTTTAAAACAATGATATTTTCTTAATCAAAACATGCAAAACATTTGTTGAATAGAAACAGATAAGAGTGCCAATAATTGGAAAAAGGCTCAAATTTATTTGATAGAATGGTAGTCTGCGAATGGCAAGACTCCATAGATCTTTACAAATTTGAAATTGGTGATATATGTAGGTGTTTAATTGGCTGCATTATATGGTAAAACACTAGCTGGTTACTAATGTCTTGACTGATGTCATGACATGGTATGTATGTGTGACTACATTGTAGGTTAGAATATCTAACTGTACTCTGATGTTTTGACTGATGTCATGACACACTTGAGTAGTCATTGCAGGATTAGCTAACACAGGATTTATTGAATGTCAAACTGGATGTTGTGACATTCATACCTGTCAGCAGATACTAAGGAACAAAACAGCTGGTGTTCTGTTAGAACTTAGTATTTATTTCCAGTCTGGTTATCAAGGAAAGACCAGACCTGGCATAAGGCCTACTGAATGTCAAACTGGATGTTATGACATTCATCACTGACAGCAGCTACTGAACAGTAGACAGAGTGGTGTTCTGCTATACTTCAGCAAGTTACTTAGTCTGTTCTTCAAGAGAATAACAGAACTAACTTAAGGCCAAACGTGTAAATGTTAAAATTGGACACTTTGACATTTATTAATGTAAGCTGTTACTGTAGTATGGTCATTTTGATCATGTACAGGTCAGCAAGATTGTACAGTCTGTTTTCTTGAAAAACAGACTCGGCATATGGACCTTGATGTCAAGCTGAATGTCGTGACATTCATTCCTGACAACATATGCTATATTATAGGTTGTTCAGTTTTCTGTTTCAGCTTTTTCTCAGGCTATTCTTCAGGGATTCAACAGCTTAGAGAAAATCCAGGAAATCAACAACCAAGCTACATTTAATGAACCTAACAAATAGCCTATTTGTTAGTAACCTAAATGTTGAATTTATGGGAACTCGCGTGACCTTAAATTCAGGAGAATACAGATGCAAAAGCCCAGGCACTGCAATATAAAAGGAAGGCGTTCCTTCATTCAGTTTCAGGGATTTTGAGGCGTGAAGATTTTGTGTGTCCATCATACTTCACTGCTGTATTTTTGTGAGTCTAGTATTAGACGTATCTTGTAAGCCAAGCTATTATCAAGTAGATGATTGTTGTGGCATAGGGTGTTCATTGAGTTGTAAGTGTTGTGTCGCTCAAAGCTTTTAAGCGTGAGTGTTGTGTATCTTGATTAAAGCTGTAAAGCACAATCAAGAGTTGTTTGAAGTGTAACTTCAATTTGTCTTTAATATTGATTAAAGGTAGTAATCACTGAGGTGATCGAGGGGGAGTGAGTAGGAACTCTGATCTTAGTGTAAGATTGAAATTGCATTGGGTAGGGATTAAGTGATAAGTTGTAAACGGGTGAGTTTAGCTTTGAATTGATACTACTAATAGTGGATTTCCTCCCTTGCTTGGTAGCCCCCAGATGTAGGTCATGTTGGACAGAACTGGGTAAACAATTACTTGTGTTATTTACTGCACTTACATTTAAAAGTCTGCATAATTCCTGTCTGTGCAGAATTGGATGTCATAACAACCAGTGTGACATCTAAAGTCTGATAACTAGAATTTCAATTGGTATCAGAGCAGGCACCCTGCCTGTGAATTTCTGGGTGAGATCTAGGGAAGTTACTTTCTAGTACCATGGACAAGGATATAGGACACTCAAATAGACCACCCATGTTGGATGGCTCTAATTATGATGACTGGAAGCCTCGTATGATAGCCTTCTTAAGGTCTCTAGACAGCAAAGTCTGGAGAGCTGTCAACAAAGGATGGGAACATCCAATGAGGACAGGTGAAGATGGAGTCAGTGTGCAGATTCCTGAAGAAGAGTGGGACAAGGAGCAAGAGGCATTAGCTCTTGGAAATTCCAAGGCCTTGAATGCATTGTTCAATGGAATCAGTAAGAACATCTTCAGGCTGGTGCACCACTGTGAACTAGCTAAGGAAGTTTGGGATACCCTCAAGGTAACTCATGAAGGTACTTCCAAAGTGAAGATGTCCAAACTTCAGATGTTGACCACCAAGTTTGAAAATCTGAGGATGAAAGAGGATGAGACTATTCATGACTTTCACATGAATATTCTTGAAATTGCAAAAACCTCTGGTGGACTAGGTGAGAAAATGACTGAAGAGAAACTTGTAAGAAAGATTCTCAGGTCCTTGCCTAAGAGATTTGCTATGAAGGTCACAGCCATAGAGGAGGCACATGACATCTGCAATATGAAAGTAGATGAGCTCATTGGTTCTCTCCAAATCTTTGAAATGGGCTTGTGTGAGAATACTGAAAAGAAGAACAAAAGCGTAGCTTTTGTATCTAATGCTGAAGAAGAGTCAGAAGCAGGATATACTGAAGGTGATGACAGTATATCAGAAGCATTAGCCATGCTTGGGAGGCAGTTCAACAAGTTCGTGAATAAGATTGATCAAAGAGGGAGACCTAATGTCAAGAACATCCCGTCTGACATCAGGAAAAGATCAACTTTTGATGAAAAGTTCAACCAAGGCAAGGGAATCCAGTGTCATGGGTGTGAAGGGTATGGACACGTCAGAGCTGAATGTCCTACTTATCTCAAGATGCAACAGAAGGGGCTAACTATCACGTGGTCTGAAGGAGATTCTGAAAGTGAATCTGAAGGAGAATCTGCCAAACATGTCACTGCACTAACCAGTGTTTGTGCATCTGATGATGACTCAAGTGCTGATGAACTGACCTTTGATGAACTTACTGCAGCCTACAAGAAGTTGTGTACCACCAATGCAGAAGTGCGTGCACAAGGAGAAAAGCAGAAGAAGCTCATCAAGGAACTGGAAGATGAGAAACAGAAGCAAATGTCTGTCATAGAGGGTCTAACTGGTGAGATAGCCCTGCTGACCTCCAAGCTGAATCAGATGACTAAATCCATCAAAATGATGAATAAGGGAACTGACACCTTGGAGGAGATTCTAAAGGTGGGACAGCAGTCTGGTACCAAATCTGGCCTAGGATTTGGGAAAAGATCCTCATCTGAACACAAACGCCCAAAGGCGAAAGTTCAGAAGTTCAAGCGGAAGTCAAAGCCAATGTCTCAACATCGAGGAACTAGGATGAATGATCATCAGAAGAGGAAATACCAGGAGTGGAGGTGTCACCACTGTGGTAGACTTGGTCATATAAAAGCCTTCTGCTACTGGATTCATGGTTTCCCTAACCAAGCCTCGCCTGTCAGGCCTAAGCATAAATCATATAAGCGCTATGTTCCCATCAAGAAGCAACAATGGTATGCTAGGATAGCACACACTGATCTAAGGGCTTCTACCAGAGAAGACTGGTACTTTGACAGTGGATGCTCAAGACATATGACTGGTATGGAAAATCTACTGGTAGATATTCAACCTCACACTACCAGCTATGTGACCTTTGGTGATGGTACCAAAGGAAAAATAAAAGGTGTGGGTAAGCTGGAATGCTCTGGAGTTCCAAAACTGAACAATGTGCTGTTAGTAAGAGGACTAACTGCAAACCTCATCAGCATAAGTCAGCTGTGTGATCAAGGGTTTCATGTTCAGTTTACTAAGGAGCTATGCATTGTGACTAATGGTGACAATCAGGAAGTTATGAGAGGAACCAGGTCCAAAGATAACTGTTATCTGTGGGAACCTAAAGTCTCTAACTTTTCAACAATATGCTCCTCAACCAAGGAAGAACAGGAGGTGAAGCTGTGGCATAGACGTCTTGGACATCTCCACTTACGGGGAATGAAGAAAATTATATCCAAGGAAGCAGTCAGAGGAATTCCAAAGCTCCTTATTAATGAAGGAAGAGTTTGTGGAGAATGCCAGGTGGGCAAGCAAACCAAGATGTCACATCCGAAGCTGGGACATCCCACAACCTCCAGAGTTCTGGAACTGCTGCACATGGATTTAATGGGACCCATGCAGGTTGAAAGCCTTGGTGGGAAGAAATATGCGTACGTGGTGGTTGATGACCATTCCAGATACACGTAGATAAGCTTCATCAGAGAGAAGTCAGATACATTTGATGTCTTCAAAGACCTGTGCATAAGACTTCAAAGGGAAAAAGACAGTTGTGTGGTCCGGATTAGAAGTGATCATGGTACGGAGTTCAAGAATTCCAAGTTTGATGAGTTTTGCTCTTCTGAAGGAATAAGTCATGAGTTCTCCTCCCCTATAACCCCTCAGCAGAATGGAATAGTTGAAAGAAAAAATAGAACTATTCAAGAATCTGCCAAGGCAATGATTCATGCAAAGAAGCTCCCCATGCACTTTTGGGCTGAAGCAATGAATACGGCGTGCTATGTTCACAACAGAGTCACCTTGAGAAAAGGAACCTCCTCCACTCTGTATGAAATATGGAAAGGCAGAAAACCTACTGTGAAGTACTTTCATATCTTTGGAAGTAAATGCTACATTCTCACAGATCGTGAACAGAGAAGGAAGCTAGATCCCAAAAGTGATGAAGGTATATTTCTGGGATACTCCACAAACAGCCGAGCCTACAGAGTGTTCAACTACAGGACCAATGTCCTGATGGAATCCATAAATGTTATTGTGGACGATAAAGAGGAAGGTATCGATGTCATGGAGAATGTTGAAACATTCCTTGACTGTTCAACTGACATTCCAGTCAAGTCTGAAGAAGTAGAGGAACCTCCACCTGAATGTGAGGCAGATGCAACCACCAAAGTGCCATCCATCAGAATTCAGAAAGACCACCCTAAGGATCTTATCATAGGGGATCCCAATAGTGGTGTGACTACCAGGGCACGGGGAATAAGCTCAAATTCCTTCTTTGTATCCAAGGTTGAACCAAAGAATGTGAAAGAAGCCCTGACTGACGAATATTGGATCATTGCCATGCAAGAGGAACTTGAGCAGTTCAAAAGGAATGAAGTATGGGAGCTAGTTCCAAGACCTGAAGGGACCAACATCATTGGTACCAAGTGGATCTACAAAAACAAATCTGATGAGAAAGGAGTAATTACTAGGAATAAAGCAAGACTAGTAGCTCAAGGATACACTCAAGTTGAAGGGGTAGATTTTGATGAGACATTTGCTCCTGTGGCTAGGCTTGAGTCCATCAGATTGCTGTTAGGGGTAGCATGCATCCTAAAGTTTAGACTATTCCAAATGGATGTGAAGAGTGCATTCTTGAATGGCTACTTGAATGAAGAAGTCTTTGTGGAACAGCCCAAAGGGTTCTGTGATCCTAACCAACCTAAGCATGTATACAAGCTGAGGAAAGCCTTGTATGGGTTGAAACAAGCACCTAGAGCATGGTATGAAAGGTTGACCGAATTTCTGACCTCAAATGGATACAGAAAATGGGGAATAGACAAAACCCTATTTGTGAAGGATGAAGACGGCAAAGTCATGATTGCTCAAATCTATGTTGATGATATAGTCTTTGGTGGAATGTCAGAACAAATGGTTCAACAGTTTGTTCACCAGATGCAATCCGAGTTTGAAATGAGTCTAGTTGGAGAACTGACATATTTCCTTGGAATGCAAGTAAACCAGATGGAGGACTCTATGTTTCTCTCCCAAAGCAAGTATGCCAAGAACATAGTTAAGAAGTTTGGTATGGATAATGCTAGGCACAAGAGGACTCCTGCACCTACTCATCTGAAGTTAACCAAAGATGAAGGAGGGCCTGGTGTTGATCAATGCTTGTATAGAAGCATGATAGGAAGCCTACTTTACCTAACTGCAAGTAGACCTGACATTTCTTATGCAGTTGGAGTATGTGCTAGATACCAAGCAGAGCCTAAAGTGAGCCACTTGAATCAAGTCAAAAGGATTCTCAAGTACATCAATGGGACTTGTGACTATGGGATGCTCTATTCACATGGGTCTGAGCATGTCCTATCGGGGTACTGTGATGCTGACTGGGTTGGGAGTGCTGATGACAGAAAAAGCACATCAGGTGGATGTTTCTTCTTAGGAGACAATCTCATATCTTGGTTCAGCAAGAAGCAGAATTGTGTTTCTCTATCCACTGCAGAGGCTGAATACATAGCTGCTGGAAGCAGTTGTTCCCAACTGGTTTGGATGAAACAGATGCTCACTGAGTATAATGTCACTCAAAATGTCATGACATTGTTCTGTGATAATCTCAGTGCCATCAATATCTCCAAAAATCCCATCCAACACAGCAGGACCAAACATATTGACATTAGGCACCACTACATCAGAGATCTGGTGGAAGACAAGGTGATCACTTTGGAACATGTAGCCACAGACCTTCAACTGACTGACATATTTACAAAGGCTCTGGATGCTACTCAGTTTGAAAACTTAAGGAGCAAACTGGGAATATGTCTCTCTGAGACCTTATAGCAACTACTGATGTTTGGAATATATTGTTTAATATCTCTGCCTATTAAACAATTGGTACTATGCTCTGATTGGTCAACCGATCACATCTATGCTACTTGCAACAAGTGTGGCTACAAGAGGGTAAGGAGACACCCTACAGTGAGAAGGCCAATGAACCTGCAGGAGTTCAAGGATGCTGTCCATGCAGGAGTGGTTCTGGATGTCAGAAACAAAATCATGGCATCTGATATGGTGGTACCTACTGTAAAGCAAAAGTGGGTGATCACTTGGTCAAAGTTGTGAAGCAAGATCAAGTGGATACTAACTTGGTTGAAACTGTGAAGTAAAACCAAGTCTGTAACTCTGTCATTGTTCTCTGGTTATGTTATTGGCTTTGACAACATTTTTGACAAAAAGGGGGAGTAATAACCCCTGACAAACAGAGTGGGTCTCTACAACAGACTCTCATGACAGATTGAAGGTTTCCTCCCCTGCAGCTGATGTGTGTTGAAGTTTTATATTTAACTTCTGTATGTGTGCTGCGTTGTGAAGTCTTTATTTAACTTCCATGTGTGTGAGTGTGCTGCCACTCTGAGTGTATTAGCTAGGTTTAATTCCTGCTAAGTGTGTAATTCCGCTGCTATGAACTCTGTTATGGGGATCAAAGTGTTTTAGCCAAAAATTTGCCAAAGGGGGAGTTTGTAGGTGTTTAATTGGCTGCATTATTTGGTAAAACACTAGCTGGTTACTAATGTCTTGACTGATGTCATGACATGGTATGTATGTGTGACTACATTGTAGGTTAGAATATCTAACTGTACTCTGATGTCTTGACTGATGTCATGACACACTTGAGTAGTCATTGCAGGATTAGCTAACACAGGATTTATTGAATGTCAAACTGGATGCTGTGACATTCATACCTGTCAGCAGATACTAAGGAACAGAACAGCTGGTGTTCTGTTAGAACTTAGTATTTATTTCCAGTCTGGTTATCAAGGAAAGACCAGACCTGGCATAAGGCCTACTGAATGTCAAACTGGATGTTATGACATTCATCACTGACAGCAGCTACTGAACAGTAGACAGAGTGGTGTTCTGCTATACTTCAGCAAGTTACTTAGTCTGTTCTTCAAGAGAATAACAGAACTAACTTAAGGCCAAATGTGTAAATGTTAAAATTGGACACTTTGACATTTATTAATGTAAGTTGTTACTGTAGTATGGTCATTTTGATCATGTACAGGTCAGCAAGATTGTACAGTCTGTTTTCTGGAAAAACAGACTCAGCATATGGACCTTATTGTCAAGCTGAATGTCGTGACATTCATTCCTGACAGCATATGCTATATTGTAGGTTGTTCAGATTTCTGTTTCAGCTTTTTCTCAGGCTATTCTTCAGGGATTCAACAGCTTAGAGGAAATCCAGGAAATCAACAACCAAGCTACATTTAATGAACCTAACAAATAGCCTATTTGTTAGTAACCTAAATGTTGAATTTATGGGAACTCGCGTGACCTTAAATTCAGGAGAATACAGATACAAAAGCCCAGGCACTGTAATATAAAAGGAAGGCGTTCCTTCATTCAGTTTCAAGGATTTTGAGGCGTGAAGATTTTGTGTGTCCATCATACTTCACTGCTGTATTTTTGTGAGTCTAGTATTAGACGTATCTTGTAAGCCAAGCTATTATCAAGTAGATGATTGTTGTGGCATAGGGTGTTCATTGAGTTGTAAGGGTTGTGTCGCTCAAAGCTTTTAAGCGTGAGTGCTGTGTATCTTGATTAAAGCTGTGAAGCACAATCAAGAGTTGTTTGAAGTGTAACTTCAATTTGTCTTTAATATTGATTAAAGGTAGTAATCACTGAGGTGATTGAGGGGGAGTGAGTAGGAACTCTGATCTTAGTGTAAGATTGAAATTGCATTGGGTAGGGATTAAGTGATAAGTTGTAAACGGGTGAGTTTAGCTTTGAATTGATACTACTAATAGTGGATTTCCTCCCTGGCTTGGACTGAACTGGGTAAACAATTACTTGTGTTATTTACTGCACTTACATTTAAAAGTTTGCATAATTCCTGTCTGTGCAGAATTGGATGTCATAACAACCAGTGTGACATCTAAAGTCTGATAACTAGAATTTCAATATATATTGGAAAAGGGCTACATTGAACATAATGACCATTTCTCCACCAATTCTGAATCCGATGTATTTAAAGCTTTGGTTGATAATGAGCAAGGATCTCTGACGGACGACAGTTGCAGAACAAAATCTTGTCAGGATGCAGTTACTTGCCAAATCCCTAATTTTTGCCTAGATTACCCCAGAATGAGGTACTCAATCTAGCGGGATACATATATCATTATTATATATATTTTTTGTCTCTAACTTTTGCCTGGATCGCCCTTTCGGGTTTTCAATACACCGAGACGCTCATTTTTGCCTAAGCCGCCCTTTCGGGTTTTCAACTTAGCGAGTTATTCAGTTTTTTTTAGGCGAAGTATTTCTTGACTGCATCTGAATTCACAGGACGAGTGAAATCCTCCCCATCCATAGTTGCCCCTGGAATCGGGCGCGGAAGACAAGACTTTCTTGAGCACAAGGTCACCTTCTCAGAACACACGAGGCTTGACCTTCTTATCAAAAGCTTTTTTCATCCTCTGCTGATATAATTGACCATGGCACATGGCAGTCAATCTCTTTTCTTTTATCAAGTTCCGTTGGTCATAACGACTCTGAACCCATTCAGCATCAGTCAACTTGGCCTCCATCAAGACTCTCATTCATGGGACCTCCACCTCTACTGGGAGTACAGCCTCCATGCCATAAACTAGAGAAAAAGGGGTTGCCCCCGTTGAAGTGCGGACAGATGTACGATAACCATGCAAAGCGGATGGTAGCATCTCATGCCAATCTTTGTACGTAACAACCATCTTCTGGATAATTTTCTTGATATTCTTGTTAGCAGCTTCAACAGCCCCATTTATCTTGGGTCTGTACGGAGAGGAATTATGGTGTGCAATCCTGAACTCACTACACAGCTCTTTCATCATCTTGTTATTCAAGTTAGATCCATTAACAGTAATGATCTTATCTGGCACACCATATCGGCATATGAGTTGATTCTTGATAAACTTCACGACCACCTTCCTGGTCACATTTGCATCCGACGCCGCTTCAACCCACTTGGTGAAGTAATCAATTGCTACGAGAATAAATCTGTGTCCATTGGATGCTTTCGGCTCTATCATGCCAATCATGTCAATTCCCCACATGGAGAAAGGCCATGGTGATCAGATCACATTCAAAAGTGTCGGGGGAATATGAATCTTATCAGCATAAATCTGACACTTGTGGCATTTCTTCACAAATTTGCAGCAGTCAGACTCCATTGTCAGCCAATAGTAGCTTGCTCTCAACATCTTTCTAGCCATGGCATGTCCATTGGAATGAGTACCAAATGAACCCTCATGGACCTCAGTCATCAACAAGTCTTCTTCGTGTCTATCCACGCATCTGAGCAGAACCATGTCAAAATTTCTTTTGTAAAGCACCTCTCCATTGAGGTAGAAACTGCCTGACAATCTCCTCAAAGTCTTCTTATCTTTTACAGATGCCCCAGACGGGTAAACCTGGTTCTGAAGGAAACATTTGATATCATAATATCACGGCTTATCATCTTTTACTTCTTCTACTGCAAATACATGAGCTGGTCTGTCCAAGCGCATCACGGTGATATTGGGGACTTCATTCCACAATTTAACCACAATCATTGAAGCAAGCGTAGCAAGAGCATCTGCCATCCGATTCTCATCTCGAGAAATATGATGGAAGTCAACCTAAGTAAAGAACGTTGAAATTTGTATGGAATGAGGCCAGGCTGATTCGTTTCCCATTCACCCTTAATCTGATTAACAATGCGGGCCGAATCACCATATACATCAAGATGCTTGATCCTTAGATCAATACATTCCTCTAATCCCATAATACAGGCCTCATACTCAGCCATATTATTCGTGCATTTGAAAGTTAACCTTGCTGTAAAAGGAATATGTGTGCCCTGAGGAGTAATAATCACTGCCCCAATGTCATTTCCATACTGATTTACAGTGCCATCGAACACCATACTCCATTTGGAACCTGGCTCTGGCCCTTCATCAAGTGTAGGCGCATCGTAATCTTTTACTTTCAAATACAGAATCTCCTCATCCGGGAAGTCATACTGAACTGACTGATAATCTTCAATAGGCTGATGTGCCAAATGGTCAGCCAAGATACTACCTTTAATAGCCTTCTGAGCTCGATACTCAATATCATACTCAGATAACAACATCTGCCAACGGGCAATTCTCCCTGTTAAAGCAGGCTTCTCGAAGATGTACTTGATTGGATCCATTCTGGATATCAACCAAGTCGTATGATTTATCATATACTGGCGTAAGCGCTTAGCAACCCATGCCAAAGCACAGCATTTCTTTTCAAGCATTGAGTATCGAGACTCACAATCAGTGAACTTCTTACTCAGGTAGTAAATAGCATACTCTTTCTTCCCTGATTCGTCTTGCTGACAAAGGGCACAACCCATCGAGTCTTCAAGAACAGTCAGATACATGATCAAAGGTCTTCCCTCTACAGGCGGAGACATAATCGGAGGCTTAGACAGATATTCTTTAATACTGTCGAAAGCTTTCTGGCAATCCTCGGTCCAATCATGGGACTGATCTTTCCGGAGGAGCTTGAATATAGGCGCACATGTGGCAGTCATGTGGGATATGAATCTGGAGATATAATTCAAGCGGCCAAGAAAACCTCGGACTTGCTCCTCAGTTTTGGGCGCAGGAATCTCTTGTATTGCTTTGACCTTTGCAGGATCAACCTCAATACCTCTTTCACTAACAATGAAGCCCAATAACTTGCCAGAACGGACTCCAAATGTACACTTGTTGGGATTCAGACGAAGCTTGTACTTCCTCAAGCACTGAAAAAGCTTCAATAGGTGCTCTACATGTTCAACTTTCGTTCTTGACATAGCAATCATATCGTCAACATATACCTCAATCTCCTTGTGCATCATATCATGAAACAAAGTGGTCATAGCTCGTTGATATGTGGCTCCGGCGTTCTTCAAACCGAAGGGCATCACTCGATAACAGAATGTTCCCCAAGGTGTGATGAATGTTGTCTTCTCCATATCCTCGGGTGCCATCTTGATCTGATTATATCCGGAAAATCCATCCATAAACGAGAAGACCTTGAACTTAGCTGTATTATCTACCAACATATGCAATGGAGAAGAAGATGTTGCAAGCAGGTTACTATTGACTGACAATGGAATCTGACTGTTGCAAGTTTGTGAAGAAATGCCACATGTGTCAAATATATGCTGATAAGATTCATGTTCCTCCAACACTATTGAATGTTATTTCTTCCTCATGGCCCTTCTCCATGTGGGGAATTGATATGATTGGGATGATTGAGCGCAAAGCTTCAAATGGACATCATTTCATTTTTGTGGCAATTGACTACTTCACAAAATGGGTTGAAGCGGCATCATATGCAAATGTAACCAAGCAAGTTATTGTAAGGTTTATCAATAATCAAATCATATACCGTTATGGTGTGCCAAGTAAGATCATTACCGATAATGGATCGAACTTGAATAACAACATGGTGGAAGCTCTTTGTAAAGACTTCAAGATTGCACATCATAATTCTTCTCCCTATAGACCTAAGATGAATGGGGCTATTGAAGCTGCGAATAAGAACATCAAGAATATTATTCAGAAGATGGTTGTCACATATAAGGATTGACATGAGATGCTCCCATTTGCTTTACATGGGTATCGTACATCCATCCGCACCTTAACATGGGTAACTCCTTTTTCTCTTGTATATGGAATGGAAGCAGTGCTCCCCGTAGAAGTTGATATTCCTTCATTACGTGTGCTCATGGAAGCCAAGTTGGCTGAGGCTGAATGGTGTCAGACCAGGTTTGATCGGCTGAATTTGATAGAAGAGAAGAGATTAACTGCCATGTGTCATGGTCCGTTATATCAGCAAAGGATGAAGAAAGGTTTTGAAAAGAAGGTCAGACCTCGTGTGTTCAGAGAAGGTGACCTTGTGCTCAAGAAGATTCTATCGTTCAAACTAGATTCTAAGGGCAAATGGACTCCTAATTATGAAGGCCCATATGTTGTTAAGATAGCCTTTTTTGGCGGCGCCTTGATTCTTACTACTATGGATGGTGAAGAGTTCACTCGTCCTGTGAATGAAGATGCAGTCAAGAAATACTTCTCCTAAAAAGAAAAGAACAACTAGCTAAGGTGAAAACTCGAAAGGGCGGCTTAGGGAGAAATGAGCGTCTCGGTGGATTGAAAACCCGAAAGGGCGATCCAGACAAAAGTTAGAGACATAAAACAAAAAGAATTCCCCGAAAAATGGAGTACCCCACCTTGGGGAAATTTATGCAAAAATTAGGGATTATGGCAAGTAACTGCATTCTGCTGATCTTCAAATTTTGGAGAAACTTTGAGCACAAGGGTTGACATCGATTCATCATCCCGGCAGCGGTCAAGAGCATAGCGGACATCAAAAGTTGGTAGAAGGATTAAAGATCATTTGTATTCAATGTAACCCTTTTCCATGTAAATTACCATTTTTAACTTTGTAAAAATCTATGGAGTCTTATCATTTACAGACTACCATTCTATTAAATAAAATTGAGCTTTTATCCAATTATTTATAATCTTATTTACTTCAGCCAATAGTTTTAAATTTTATTATGATCAATTTTGAAATTAAAATCTTTAATCAAAATCATTTTCTGAAACATATAAAAGCAAGTATTTTCCAAAGCAATTAAAAAGAAGTATCAACAGCATTTCAAAGAGCAGCAAGTCTTAAGTGTGAAGCATTAAGGGTTCCTAAAGCAGTTAACCCTTCGGGTATCCTTAGCCGAGTTTGTTGACACGGTTCCCCTGCGGAGTTGTGTTTGACCCCCAGTGGAGCTTTGTTTCTTTTCCAGCTGAGTTGGTTGATTTAGTGCCTTGCGGTGTGTTATTTCCCCAACAGAGTTTCTGCTTCCCCCAACTGAATTTGTGTATTCCTCAGTATTTTTGATCCTTAGTAGAGTAATTAGACTACCTAGTAGATCAAGTTGGTTTCTCCACCAATCGCCATCCGACTTGCTCCTAGTCAGAGTTTCCTCCTAGTTTCTGAGCAGCTACTTGTGTTTATCCTCTGTATGGTTGTCTCCCATTTTGATATGGTGTTGACCTAAAATTCCCTGCAGATTCGATAAAGTTTCCTCTCCTCAGTGAATTTCCTCCTTCCTCAGCTAGAGTTGAGCCTTTGAGTCGTTGATCTCTCTCTCTCTGTTTTCCAGCAGTTGTCTCCCTCTTTTTGTGGATTGATCGAGGATTGTATCGATGATTTAAATTCTTTGTGACACCTTTGTATCCTTTATGATCGTTTTGTCAGCATAATCATCTTATATACATATATACTCATATAATTTCATAATTTCATAATTATATCATCATATTTGATTGATTTATTTGATATTCTTATTCTCTGTTATGGCGGTACTTTATCCCTATAAAAATTCGGTGTATGTCCTCCCTCAATTGTAGAATGTCATCCCCTTAGGCATAAAGACTTTAACCTTTCTCCTTTTCCCCACTGAGTTATTTCCTCGTGGATGATTATTACTTCAGCTTCCTCCCAAGTTGATTATCTGGATGGAATTGCTCCCCTTGAGTTATATCCTTATTGGGTTGAGTCTTGATTGACCGCTTCTTTCTAGATCTTGCCTAGATAGATGCTTTGAGTCTCCTAAGAGCTTATTAACTAGTAACTGGTAATATTCTTCTTAGTTTGCAGTTCGTTACTTCTTGCCCAATACACGGCAAAAGTATCCCTGTTTTTCCAGCAGTAAAGTCCCTAGTGGATTCGTTTTTCCTGATTCCCCAAGAAGTATATCCTTGATATGCTCATCCTAACTGGTGACATATATCTTTCTTTCCCCTGCGTGAGTTTATCCTTGATATGTTCATCCTAACTGATGATGGATACTCTCATTTTTGGTATTCTACCCAATAAAAAGGTAGTTGTAATCCCTATTTTGTTCCCTAGAGAGTTAATCCTTGATATGTTCATCTTAACCGATCACTGATTTCCTTCCCCTTGTGGTCTTCTACCCAGTAACCGGTAGTTGTAAACCCTACTTTCTCCCGTAGAGTTTATCCTTGATATGTTCACTCTAACTAGTGACGGATACTCTCTCTTGGTATTCTATCCAGTAACTGATAGATGTAATTCCTATTTTTCTCCTCACAGAGTCTATCCTTGATATGTTCATCCTAACTAGTGACTGATTTTCTCTTTGATGGTATTCTATCCAGCATTCGATAGATGTAATTCCTACTTTTTGTTCAGTTGGTGTATCCTTGATATGTTCATCCTAACCGATGACGCTAATCCTCCTTGACATTCCCAGGAAAGTCTATCCTTGATATGTTCATCCTAACCGATGACGAATTTTCTTCCCTGTTGAGTTTATCCTTGATATTTTCATCCTAACCGATGACAGATACTCTCACATTTGGTCTTATGCCCAATAACTAGTAGTTGTAAATCCTATTGTTCTGCAGTTTTCCCCATCAAGGTTATTCTTACCCAGTAGCCGGTAATGAATACTCACTCCTTGTGGTTCCAAGTGAGTCATCCTTGATATGTTCATCCTAACCGGTGGAGGGTGTCCTCTCTGTCAGATATTTATTATCTTTTTACCCAGTAACAGGTAGTGGATAATAAATTTATGCTCCTCCTGCGTTGAAGTTTATCTTCATCAGTCGAGTTGAGCATGAATTTCCTTAGTGAAATCGCTTTTTCTGCATGATCCAAGTACTTCAGTGTTATCCTAATCTACTTGTATCCCCTGCAGATGTTTTGTTTCCCTGGCTGAGTCTTTCCATTTTGTATGGAATTCCACTAGTCCCCCAGTAGTTTTAAGTCATAGTCTGGCCTACGCATAACTTCTTTTTCCCCTGGAGTCCTGTCACCCTAGTGAGTTTTCCTTACGGAATGCATTATACTCCTACGGACTTTCGGTCTCTCTGATTTCCTTTCCTTTGTGGCAATATTTCCCCATAGAGAATCTACTTTTACATTCATATCATATGCATCATGAGGTCTCTTAAGCCCATTCTACTGAGTTGAGCCGAAGATTTTAACCTTCACCTCCTTAGTTAGAATGTCCTTAAATAGGGGCAGCTGTAAGACCCCAATTTTTATCCTAAGATCCCTCATGCAATTTCATCATATGTGTAGCGGGGTATTCGTTACCATTAGAGATATTGACTAAATCCAAGGTAAATCATACAAGTCGAGTCGCCACCGCACTTCTATTTATCCAAAGGAATGGTTAGAAAGCGAACAAAAACCTAAAAGTTTTATCAAATCAACAACTAGTAAAAATGTCAGAGATCTGGGTAAGGGGGTTGGTTATGCAATGAGAAGGTATTAGGCACCCAAAGCATCCTAGGTACTCCTAGGGAGCCCTTTTCATATTTGTTGTAAGGTTGTTGGTAAGGGATGAGAAAATTTATTTGTGAAAACATGATTGAAGGGATGAGAAAAGCGTGTATGTTTATCTAATGAAGAAAATGACTCGAACGGATGTCGCATCCACTACATACGTATCTCATCTGAATCTGAGAATCAGAGTCTTCGTAGCTCGGCTACCTATGGGTTAAAGAGGAGTGTGCTCGCTAAGACACCGTGTCTTATGCCTACGTATCTCATCAGGGATGAAAATCAGAGTAAAACGTAGTTCGACCAACTACGGGGTTAAGGGTTTAGATTTGGGGCGAACGACGTTACTACGCAATCTACCGGATGCTCGACCTTTGGAGACTTACTCGTCTGTAGTAGAAGGAGTAAACATGTTCTATGGAAAAGAAAAATCAATGAATTTGTTTGCGTTTAAGAACGCGCATGCAAAAAGGAGTCTTGGACGAAGGAACCTGCATAAGGTAAACACACAAAACATTTCCTCCTATCGAGGTCTTCCAGCTAAGAAACCAGTAAAATGCGGGAAAAAAATAGAGGAATGAGGAAACCAGAGATCCTTCCAAGCTAACACCATCAAAGAAAGTGAGTCAGTACAGGTAATCGGAATGAACCTCCAGGTGGTATCCCACAAATAAAGTGGAACACCAGGCAAAGCATCTCTGCAAGAGTCATATGAGACCTCACAAAACAAAACTCAACAAATAGGTTAGAAAAACAAGATAGGGTAACCAAGAGTTGCCCCCAAATCAAAATGTAACCACATGAATCATGCCATTAAAATTCACAAAAAAGCTCACAAAAAGCAACCAAGGGTAGGAGGCCTAAACCTCTTGTCAAACACATGCATCAAAAGGGTATCAAATTCACCCATAATACCTCACACATTCAGAGCATTCAAATTGAAAGCATAGAGTAATGGGAACACTACGCCAAAAACTGGAATAGACAGCGCACCTTAGAGGGCGCTTTCTTAAAAAAGCGCACTCTAAAGTGAAGAGAAAAAATAAGGAGCGAACAACTGGAATAGACAACGCACTTTAGAGGGCGCTTTTGTAACAAAGCGCCCTCTAAAGTGAAGCGAAAAAATAATGAGGAAATGGAGGGACACCAATAGAGGGCGCGTTTATGAAAGCGCCCTCTAAGGGTACCCTTAGAGGGCGCTTTTAAAAAAGCGCTCTCTAAGTCCATGTACATTTCCAGTTTATAAGGAGCTTTTGGAAAGCCTTAGAGAGCGCTTTTAGAAGCGCCCTCTTAGGCCCCCTTTAGAGGGTGCTTTGTTTACACAAGCGCCCTTTAAGGTCCCCTTTAGTAAACATTAAAATTATAACATATACTGCATGTCTCTTTATTTTCCCTCTATATATGCTATTTCGTTTACGTAACTGGGTTTTCTCTCTACTGCGATTACTCTCTACTGCGATTACTCTCGTCCTCCGTTCGTTCTCCCGCCCTCACCGTCGTCGTCGCCGTCGCCTTTTTCTGCTGCTGCATTCACGTTCACTGAGTTATCTGCGTCCACCGTCACTGTTCACTTTCTTCTCCATCGTTACCGTCACCTTGAAGGTATTTCTCTCAATAGTTTGTATTTTCAGGTGTTTGATTAGGGCATTTTCTAAACTGAGTTTTACATTTTGTGCATTATGTTGATTAATGTTGTTTAGGGAAAACGAGCACTATATGGTGTTCATGAGCACCTTGTTGTAAGGTTTTTTATTTCTGATTGAAAACTGATGTCATTTGGAGTGTGTTTGAGCTTGTGCTTGGAAGTTTGATGATTGGATGCAAGTTTGTTCATGTTCCAAACACCATAAGTTTGCATTGGTCTTTTGTATGCAGTAGGTGTGTGTGAGTTTGTATTCAATAATGATGAAAAAAAGAGAGAGTTTAGATTGTTGTAACATGAGAGAAATGGAAGGTATATGAATGTGTTTTTTGTGTAGCTTCACGAATATGGTCATTGTCTTACTTGGGTCTTATTGAATCATTTCTATATTACAGATAAAATGGCTAGTAACCAAGACGATACCCATGACGCGAGTGGATCGCGTAACAATGTTGAAAAAGAAATCAAACGAGGATTGACTGTTATGAAGTCAATCATTCGTGCAAGAGACAAGGGTGAAAAACTCGAAGTACGTTGGAGTGCTGAAGACCAACTAATTGAGCCTAACGGTTCAATGTTGGCAAGTTACATTGGTTTCCTTGTTCGACAACATATTCCGATTACATGTGATAATTGGAGAAGTCCGGAATTGAAGGTTGGCAAAGAAAAAATATGGTCCGAGATACAGGTACTTACCATATATTGTTATATTTTTTTTTGTTGACTATTTGTTGACCATATATTGTTATAATATTACTTATAATAACACACTCCATGTGTATGTTTTTTAGAGATCCTTTCACATCGATGAAAGCCGGCAAAAATATTGTATTCAATTGGCCGGAAAAAGACTCCGAGGATTTCGATCCTTTTTGTCCAACAAATTTCTCAAGGATGAGGAAGGAAAATTTGTTGAAGCAGAACGGCCATTGAAGTATGCGGAGATTATTTCAGCCGAAGAATGGGATAACTTTGTCGCCAAACGAAGAAACGAAAAATTCTATGTAATGTCTATTAATTGTGGTATTATACAATTGTTAAGTTACTTGGTTCTGATATGCCTTAAACTTTTTTATCCAGGAAGTAAGCGACAAAAAGCGGAAAAGGGCATCAAAACCTGCGTATCCGTACAAAAAAGGGCGTACGGGATATGCACGGTTACAACAAAGAATTTTGAGTATATTCAAATGCTATGAGCTTATACATTGTCACAATATGTTATAATTGATGATCTTATAATCTGATTCAATGTGTAGCTAGCCGAGGAGAAAAGTGACGCAACATCTCTTCCGGAGCACGTATTGTGGAAGGCTGCTCTTGTTGGGAAGGATGGGGCTGTCGTTGAAGCGGTTCAAAATGTTTATGACGAATGTGTAAGTATATGTAACATTATTTCTTTAATTATATCGAAAATTTTGTTAGACATATAATTCATTTTTAATCTCCTCTAATAATATTTCAGGAGACTTTATCCCAAACCTTACCTTCAACCGAGGTCCAGGATTGCAGGAGACTACTTAGTCAAGTACTAAATGTTCCTGAGTATTCCGGTCGTGTGAGGGGTAAGGGTTTTGGTGTGACTCCGTCGTCATTTTATAAAAAACCAAAAACAAAAAATCCTACCAACAAAGAGGTGATGGAGACCTTGGCGGAGTTAAGGGCACAAGTACTCGAACTGCAAAAGGAGAATGCAAGGTATAGAGAGGAAAGGTGCGGTTCTGAGGCAAAAGATACTAGTGACCGAGCTAGTATCAATTATCAACCGAAATTTCCCGAGGTAATTATATATGTTATTATGAAATTAAAATATCACTTTTTTACTTGACACATATACACGTTAACAATAACATTTATTATTGGTTTAGGGCATTACACCTTGTCAGCTGTATCTATCGTCACCAACTTATCGCATGGTTGGCAAGGGAAAAGTGCACAACACTTCGGGTGAATTACTTCACCATAATCCCCTCCCGGTGGGATATATGAAAGTTTCGGTTGACCTTGTATTAGATACGGACGCGCTTCTACCATTACCTGACGTTGTTTCAGAGACAACGTTGATGCGAGATGCAGTCGGATCCTTTGTTGGATGGCCGTCAGATCTAATTTTCCCAGATGCCGAGGTATATATGTTCTAAATGATTATGAATATTTAGTATTCACATTTCAATTCAGCTACAATTATGATATTTAATCAATCCTTATTACATGGTAATGTTAGACTCCTACAAGACCCACACATAAAGCTGGTAAAGGGATTTCAAGACGCATCGAGTCGGTTGCATCTCAAAAAGAGGTACAAATATATATACCCATTGAATTATATATGCAACGATTCTGTTGCATCACAAAAAGTCATGATTTAATTTATATGAATTTTTAGGTTCCCGGTCGAAAGTTGAAAAAAGCTGGTAAGGATATTCCAACGACGTCCGGGACAAAATCTCAAATTATGATGCGTCTTGAGAAAATGGTGGAAGAGTCAGATATTATGCACGGCGCCATCCGTAGTGTAGATATTGATGAAGGTGTTTTCGGAATTGCTCATTCCGAAATAATTGCAAAGGAGGACATGCAACAACTTTTTGAACACGAAGAATTGGGCATCGTTGTCATTCATACATACATATGGTACTCCGATCAATCTATTATTTACTTAGTTGGACAATTTATTTACACATTTCAATGAGTAGTCTAATGTTTATTATGTTTCTATTTAAGGTATATGTATGACACATTGATGCGGGGAACTGAATTGTGTAACCGATTCAATTTTATTGCTGCTTCCCGTATCAACACAACGTTAATAACGAAAAATCCAACATCCGTAAAGAATGAACTAGTCGATAGATTCATGGCGGTCGGCGATAATACTACACCCAGTTTGTATTTTTTACCGTTTAATTCTGGCAACGGGTTAGATTTTCTTTCTAATAATTTCATTCTAATTTATGTATATCTTTTACGTAGAAAATTTTCATGCATCTAAATTTTTGTTTTATTTTACAGTGGTCACTGGGTGTTGGTTGCTATGGATCTTTCGAGACTAATGGTGTATTATCTTGATTCGTTATCGGGTGATTGGAGTAAATATCCGAGTATGAAGTAGACGGTTGACGCGTAAGTGAAATTCCCCTAAATATTCGTGTGTATTTGTATATTTAATTATGTCTGTCAGATTGATCTCAATATACGTTTTTATTTTGTTAGGGCAATACTAAAATTTAGATCGAAAAAGAATTATCGTAATAGGAAGGACATTACCTGGGTCAGAGTTCAGGTATATATTAAGTTTCTTATTTTTGCTTATAATAGTGTTTGTTTTTTGCTTATAATAGTGTTCGTAAGAAATTAACTATATATATATATATATATATATATATATATATATATATATATATATATATATATATATATATATATATATATATATATATATATATATATATATATATATATATATATATATATATATATATATATATATATATATATATATTGTTTGTTTTTCTGTGTAGTGTCCTCAGCAAAACAATTCGGTCGATTGCGGATTTTTTGTATTGAGATTTATGAGAGATATCATTGCGTTGAATCGTATAGACATCCCAAAAATGGTATGGAATAATAACTTAGGGTTTATTTTAATATTATCGGATATTTCATCTAATTTGTTACTAACTCATGAATATGTTTTATTCTCTTAATTGTAGTACTTTGACGAATACAAATCTTACTCAAGAGCTCATTTGGATGAAATGAAGGATGAATTGTGTCAATTCATTATTGATCAAAGAATCATATAGGTTGTAGTTGTTGTACATATATGTATGGAATGTTGTTGTACATGCATGAATATCAATATATTAATGTTGTATATATGGAGGATAAATGTTGTATATAAATGGATTCATGTTGTATATATCAATGGATTAATGGTGTATAACATTGGATTAAAGGATGAAATCAATATGAATTTTACACTTTTGCAGCATGCACAGGTTCCCAATTAAATACCCACTGTTTTTCAAACAAATTTTTTTAAAATAACTAACACTTTAGAGGGCGCTTTCTGTAGGAAGCCCCTCTAAACACTTTACATTGACAACTTTAGAGGGCGCTTTTTCCAGAAAGCGCCCTCTAAACACTTTACATTGACAACTTTAGAGGGCGCTTTTTCCAGAAAGCGCCCTCTAAGGTGGCCCTTTATGGACCACTCCTGAGGGCGCTTTTTTCTGAAAGCGCACTATAATATGGCCCTTAAAGGGCAACTTTAGAGAGCGCTTTCTCCAGGAAAACAAAGCGTTGTTTTACCTATGCCAGCGCCACTTTAGAGGGCACTTAAAAGCGGGGTTATAGGCCAAAATAAGCGCCCTCTTTTCCCTTATTTTGGCGTAGTGGAATAAGACAAACCTGACTAGAGAGATCAATGAATTTGAATTCCCCGGTTGGGTTTGCAAAGCAATCTGAGGGTTTATATGAGAGGGAATTGGTTCTTTGCCGATGAGTTCCCTTCAGTCTCTGAAGGTTGCTCTGAACTCTGTTAGCTCTTCTCTCACTATCTTTTTCCTGCAAGGGTAATAGGAATGGAATCTCTCACTATCTTTTTCCTTGTCAGGGTAATAGGAATGGAATCTCTCACTATCTTTTTCCTTGTCAGGGTAATAGGAATGGAATGAAATTTTGTTTCACTGAAACTCTGAACTTATAACCTAATTTTGTGGACCTGTGGGCTCAAATGAGAGAGGCCCAAGTCCAAAAAATTTTTTGTTATATTTTATTTATTTATATATTTTTTTTTCGTCTTTTTTCTTTTTTTTAAACACGTGGGCTTCGCCTAGCGAGCATGACAGCTCATGAACAAACTTTTGCTCCTTCAAGATTAATGTTTTGACTGACGAATAGACTCCATTCGAACCTGTTGGAAGTATATCAAGTCATTCCCTTGTGTTGACTGATCATCTAGATAGAACCCACAAAGTGTCTTGGATGATACTCAAGCTTCAAACAAAAGATGTTAGTGACACATTTTTGTGCTTTTGGTTAGTAAACAAAAATAAGAGAAACAATGATGTATAATTCAAGCATGCTTGGTGATCTAAACCAATCACAAGGAGTCCCACCCAAAGGCAAAGGGAACCAAGATGCTAAAGATCCTTGAGGCAATGCAAATGCAATGTTATGATGCCATGAGGGATCTTAAGGTCAAAATTGGGGTCTTACAGATGCCCCTATTTAAGGTCATTCTATCCGGAGAAGTGAAGGTTAAAATCTTCGTCTCGATGGGGTAGAATGGGCTTAAATAATAACAAAGAGACGAATTTTGGTCCCTAAGAGACCTCATGATGCAAATATAGGTATGAAAAATGGTAGCACTTTGTGGAGATATGTGTCCACAAAAGCAAAGAAATCAGAAGCCACTGATAATCCATATGAGCAATTCACTCCATGGGACCAAGACCCTGGGGACTCTCCTGGGGATAGAAAAGAGATAAAAATTCGCGAGCAGGTCATGACTCAAAGCGTGGGGAACAGAATTCCAGAGGGAAAAGATCCAATGGAAAGACTCGAGCTGACTCGAAGATGCAGGTATTGGGGTATATGCCAATACAGCAAAAACTATCCAAAACGGATACTTCGGATAAAATCCGGATGAAAACAATCCACTAAGGGACTTCGCTGGGGATGTCCACAAGGACACTCCTGGGGAAGCAGCGGGACAAAGTATTACCGGTTATTGGGTAATAAGCTTAGGGAGACATGTGATCTGAACGCCAGGTATGAGGGTGAGAGATACAACATGCTCAGGAAGAGATGAATATCCAAGACCGGTATAAAGGTGAGAGATATCAAAACTTCAAAACGTCTGAGGACAACCTAAAAGGTATACTTCAACTCAGGGATTCTGACTCCACAAGGGACAAAAAGTCATAATAGGGAGCAGAGAGGAAGGAACACCAGGGATACCGGTTACTGGGCATATAATAGGTGACCAACCAAGGCGTGAATTGGGGAATATTCCCAAAATACTCATCATCCAAAAGAGGGCTAAAAGCAAACTCGATTACAGGATGGACATTCGACTCCACAAATGGGATACAAATCTTACTCAACTGGGGAAGAACAAAAGGCTTCAGACCCGAGAGTGCATGAGATATACTATCTATTACCGTCAGAACATAGATAATATACTCGCATGGACGATTATCCACAACCGGTTACTGGGTTAATAAAGGATAAATCGACCAAAAAGAAAAGACATCGGGATACCGAAACTAGGTATATAATGATGACCAATTCAGGGGAGAAATAATCGTTACCAACAACAACAAGGTAGACGAGAGATGACCCGCTGGGGATAAATTGGGTAATCAGGGCAATTACCCAAGCAGATGAGGGGATATCATCACCGAATATTGGATGAAGATAACTGTCACCAATTAAAGGTGAGCAAAAATAGTGACTCTGCAAAAGGGAAGAAATAGGGTTTACAACTACCGGTATGAGGGTAGAGAAACACAGACTCCGCCGGGGATAATGATTACTAATTATTGAGCAATTATTCATTTACCACGGGGAAACAGGAAAAGAGTCTCAAGAGACCGATCTAGGATCAAACTAGATAGGCACACCAAATCAAGACTTGTCCCGGTGAGGATATAACTCAATGGGAAAAACCATCACAATATGTGTTGGGAAGGAACAAAAACAATCAACATCCACGAGGATATAACCCGGTGGGGAATATGGAAGAAAGGATAGACGCTTTCTGCCTATGGAGCTGGCTCTATATGGAGAGATCAGACACACACATCTGCTTGGGGAAGTATGTCACCAAATAGCAGGAGACAGCAAACAACGATATATGGCAAAGAATGCAACATGAATATCTGAATGTTATAATTATGCATGAATATGCCTGGTTTATGTATGATGTATGCTGACAGACAGACATATCTAACACAACCAGGTCTAGGAATCAACCACCCGGTACTACATCTCAAGAGAAAAAGCCAAGTTCACCGGGGAGAATCCAATCTGCTGGGGATCAGAGATACCAGGAAACAAAGAACTCCGTAAGGGATGAATCATCAATCATTCCAGCTGGGGACGAGAGTTATCACAGACAAGGTCTACCACACCAACAACTCTACTGGGGAATCTATCCGAGGAGATAAAGGATTTATTGGGATCAACCACCAAATACCACTCTTGCCCAAAGAGATCCAAGCTGCTATGGAAGAAAGATTGCTACTCTGCTGAAGGGAAGAGAGGTGACTCTCAACAAACAATCCACTTGGTAGGATAAACCACAAGGGGTTCAGGAGGGAGGAGATACAGTCATGCCAAGAATATGGACAAAGATCTTACCCTGTTGGGGATCGTACCACCCTTAAGAGAGCACTGAGGATCTCCTAAGTATCCTTTCGTCATTGTGAATGTTCACTTCGTTTAAAAACAAATTATATAAAAAATTTGATTGTTTAAAACAATGATATTTTCTTAATCAAAACATGCAAAACATTTGTTGAATAGAAACAGATAAGAGTGCAAATAATTGGATAAAGGCTCAAATTTATTTGATGGAATGGTAGTCTGCAAATGGCAAGACTCCAAAGATCTTTACAAATTTGAAATTGGTGATATATATTGGAAAAGGGGCTACATTGAAAATAATGACCATTTCTCCACCAATTCTGAATCCGATGTATTTGAAGCTTTGGTTGATAATGAGCAAGAATCTCTGACGGATGACAGTTGTAGAACAAAATCTTGTCAGGATGCAGTTACTTGCCAAATCCCTAATTTTTGCCTAGATTTCCCCAGGATGAGGTACTCAATCTAGCGGGATACATATATCATTATTATATATTTTTTGTGTCTCTAACTTTTGCCTGGATCGCCCTTTCGAGTTTTCAATCCACCGAGACGCTCATTTTTGCCTAAGCCGCCCTTTCGGGTGTTCAACTTAGCGAGCTATTCAGTTTTTTTAGGCGAAGTATTTCTTGACTGCATCTGAATTCACAGGACGAGTGAAATCCTCCCCATCCATAGTTGTAAGTATCAAAGCACCGCCTGAAAAGGCTCTCTTAACAACATACGGACCCTCATAGTTCGGAGTCCACTTGCCCCTGGAATCGGGCGCGAAAGACAAGACTTTCTTGAGCACAAGGTCACCTTCTCGGAACACACGAGGCTTGACCTTCTTATCAAAAGCTTTCTTCATCCTCTTCTGATATAACTGACCCTGGCACATGGCAGTCAATCTCTTTTCTTCTATCAAGTTCAGCTGGTCATAACAACTCTGAACCCATTCAGCATCAGTCAACTTGGTCTCCATCAAGACTCTCATTGATGGGATCTCCACCTCTACTAGGAGTACCGCCTCCATGCCATAAACAAGAGAGAAAGGGGTCGCCCCTGTTGAAGTGCGGACAGATGTACGATAGCCATGCAAAGTGAATGGTAGCATCTCATGCCAATCTTTGTACGTAACAACCATCTTCTGGATAATTTTCTTGATATTCTTGTTAGCAGCTTCAACAACTCCATTCATCTTGGGTCTGTACGGAGAGGAATTATGGTGTGCAATCTTGAACTCACTACACAACTCTTTCATCATCTTGTTATTCAAGTTAGATCCATTATCAGTAATGATCTTATCTGGCACACCATATCGGCATATGAGTTGATTCTTGATAAACTTCACGACCACCTGCCTGGTCACATTTGCATACGACGCCGCTTCAACCCACTTGGTGAAGTAATCAATTGCTATGAGAATAAATCTGTGTCCATTGGACGCTTTTGGCTCTATCATGCCAATCATGTAAATTCCCCACATGGAGAAAGGCCATGGTGATGAGTTCACATTCAAAAGTGTCGGGGGAATATGAATCTTATCAGCATAAATCTGACACTTGTGGCATTTCTTCACATATTTGCAGCAGTCAGACTCCATTGTCAGCCAATAGTAGCTTGCTCTCAACATCTTTCTAGCCATGGCATGTCCATTGGAATGAGTACCAAATGAACCCTCATGGACCTCAGTCATCAACAGGTCTGCTTTGTGTCTATCCACGCATATGAGCAGAACCGTGTCAAAATTTCTCTTATAAAGCACTTCGCCATTGAGGTAGAAACTGCCTGACAATCTCCTCAAAGTCTTCCTATCTTTTACAGATGCCCCAGGCGGGTAAATCTGGCTCTGAAGGAAACATTTGATATCATAATACCACGGTTTATCATCTTTTACTTCTTCTACTACAAATACATGAGCTGGTCTGTCCAAGCGCATCACGGTGATATTGGGGACTTCATTCCACAATTTAACCATAATCATTTAAGCAAGCATAGTAAGAGCATCTTCCATTCAATTCTCATCTCGAGAAATATGATGGAAGTCAACCTCAGTAAAGAACGTTGAAATCCTCCTCGCATAATCTCTGTATGGAATGAGGCCAGGCTGATTCGTTTCCCATTCACCCTTAATCTGATTAACAACGAGGGCCGAATCACCATATACATCAAGATGCTTGATCCTTAGATCAATACATTCCTCCAATCCCATAATATAGGCCTCATACTCAGCCATATTATTCGTGCATTTGAAAGTTAGCCTTGCTGTAAAAGGAATATGTGTGCCCTGAGGAGTAATAATCACGGCCCCAATACCATTTCCATACTGATTTACAGCGCCATCAAACACCATACTCCATCTGGAACCAGGCTCTGGCCCTTCATCAAGTGTAGGTTCATCGCAATCTTTTACTTTCAAATACAGAATCTCCTCATCCGGGAAGTCATACTGAACTGACTGATAATCTTCAATAGGATGATGTGCCAAATGGTCAGCCAAGATACTACCTTTAATAGCCTTCTGAGCTCGATACTCAATATCATACTCAGATAACAACAACTGCCAACGGGAAATTCTCCCTGTTAAAGCAGGCTTCTCAAAGATGTACTTGATTGGATCCATTCTGGATATCAACCAAGTCGTATGATTTATCATATACTGGCGTAAGCGCTTAGCAGCCCAAGCCAAAGCACAACATGTCTTTTCAAGCATTGAGTATCGAGACTCACAATCAGTGAACTTCTTACTCAGGTAGTAAATAGCATACTCCTTCTTCCCTGATTCATCTTGCTGACCAAGGACACAACCCATCGAGTCTCCAAGAACAGTCAGATACATGATCAAAGGTCTTCCCTCTACAGGCGGAGACAGAATCGGAGGCTCAGACAGATATTCTTTAATACTGTCGAAAGCTTTCTGGCAATCCTCGGTCCAGTCATAGGACTGATCTTTCCGGAGGAGCTTGAATATAGGCGCACACGTGGCAGTCATGTGGGATATGAATCTGGAGATATAATTCAAGCGGCCAAGAAAACCTCGGACTTGCTTCTCAGTTTTGGGCGCACGCATCTCTTGTATTGCTTTGACCTTTGCAGGATCAACCTCAATACCTCTTTCACTAACAATGAAGCCCAATAACTTTCTAGAACGGACTCCAAATGTACACTTGTTGGGATTCAGACGAAGCTTATATTTCCTCAAACGCTGGAAAAGCTTCAACAAATGCTCTACATGTTCAGCTTCCGTTCTTGACTTAGCAATCATATCGTCAACATATACCTCAATCTCCTTGTGCATCATATCATGAAACAAGGTGGTCATAGCTCGTTGATACGTGGCTCCGGCGTTCTTCAAACCGAAGGGCATCACTCGATAACAGAATGTTCCCCAAGGTGTGATGAATGTTGTCTTCTCCATATCCTCGGGTGCCATTTTAATCTGATTATATCCGGAAAATCCATCCATAAACGAGAAGACCTTGAATTTAGTTGTATTATCTACCAACATATTAATATGTGGTAGAGGGAAATCATCTTTCGGACTAGCTTTATTCAAATCTCTATAATCCACACACATCCGGACTTTTCCATCTTTCTTAGGCACGGGCACAATATTGGCCACGCATTTAGGATATATAGAAGTCACCAGGAACCCCGCATCAGTTTGCTTCTGAACTTCCTCTTTGATCTTCACTGCCATATCAGGATGAGTTCTTCTGAGCTTCTGCTTCACAGGCATGCACTCAGGCTTTAAAGGCAGGAAATGTTGCACAATATCAGTATGTAGACCAGGCATGTCTTCATATGACCAGGAAAAGATGTCAACATATTCTCGTAGCAATTCGATCAACCCCTTCTTAACAGACTCTTCCAGGAGTGCCCCAATCTTTACCTCTCGCACACAATCCTCAGACCCCAAGTTGACTATTTCCAGATTCTCAAGATGCGGCTGAATGATCTTCTCTTCATGCTCAAGTAGACGGGTAATCTCATCAGGAATCTCTTCAACATCATCTTCCTCTGCCTCAAATACAGGGAATTCAAAATTGGGAGATGGCGTTGGGTCATTATGTTCAATGGGTTTGATCAACCTGCATAATGATTTTGGATATGAAAAGCTCTTAGAATTCAAACAAGGCAAATCATTATGCATATGGAAAGATTGATTTTATTCTATTTTTTAGGGTTTTATGTGATCACCAATTTCATGCAAAAAGCAAAAAGGGAAAATAAATGGAAAAACAAACATTTAACATGAATTTATTGAATGAAAATATCATTGTATTTATGCGCCAACAATGTCATCACTCCTCCTTTTGGCATGGGAGAAGGGTTTTCAAACAAAGTGATTATTACGTTGACTTATGGACAACTGTTGGAATATCCACAGCGACCCAATTGTTGCAGACCCCACCAGGGATGATGAAGTTGCCAGAATCCTTTGTATCTTCTTCTAAAACGGCAGCGGCCTCCTCATCTAGACCAGTGTGGATGAAACCTCCACTCTTGAATAACCATTGCTTGTTGAAAGTACCAGAAGAAAAGCCTATGCCAACCTGGGATTTGTTGTCTTCTAACTCAATCATTTTTCCTAGACCAGCAATTGCACCACGCTCAATGGCCAACTTTGCATCTTTGTAGGAAGCAAATGAAGGAGCTCTTTTCTCAATAGGCTCAGCAATAGATAACACTTGGAAAGGAGTTCCAACTTCAACCTCGGCATCTATGTAAGAGAAGGAAGACAAATGGCTAACCAGGAGAGCCCTTTCTCCCCCTACCACTACCAGCTTCTTGTTTTTCACGAATTTCAATTTCTGGTGTAGGGTGGATGTCACGGTGCCTGCCTCGTGAATCCATGGTCTACCTAAGAGACAACTATACAATGGGTGAATGTCCATAACCTGGAAGGTAATCTGGAACTCACTTGGTCCGATCTTGATTGGGAGATCAACTTCCCCAATCACAGTTTTGCGAGACCCATCGAAAGCCTTCACAACTACTCCACTCTCCCTCATATGATAGCTTTGAGAGAGTGGACTTTGGCAATACGTTCAATGATGACCCGGTGTCCACCAGCACATTGGACATGGCGTCGTTTTTGCAATTCATAGATATGTGTAAAGCCAAGTTGTGGTCTCTTCCCTCCTCAGGGAGATCAGAGTCACAAAAGCTCAGGTTGTTACAAGCAGTAATGTTTGCGACAATGCTATCGAATTGCTCCAAAGTGACATCGTGATCTACATATGCCACATCCAACACCTTCTACAGAGCCTCTTGGTGTAGTTCTGAATTTAAGAGTAAGGATAACACAGATATTTTGGATGGCGTTTGTAGAAGCTGGTCTACAAAATTGTACTCACTTCTTTTGATGAGTCTCAACATCTCATCACAATCTTATTTCTCATTGCCACTCGGGCCAATAGAAGTAGGAGTTTTCAGTACGGAGGAGGGCTTGACAGCAAGTTCCGGATTCGGAAAATTCACAGCGTTCTCGATCGGGCATTCAACAAAATCAACATTAATTTGAGGCTTCGGCGGTGCTGAAAATACACGGCCACTACGGGTCAAACCGCTAACATCGGCAATATTCACAACATAAGAAGAGGGCAAGGACACCTCTTTCCCATTCTCTACTGCTACGGTATTGTAGCGATAGGGAACTGCCTTTTCAGAAGAGTAAGGCACAGGACCAGCAGGCTTAATGATCAGAGCGGGAGAAGTCTTCTGCTTGCTACCATTGTACTTGATGATAACAGGCTCGGGGATCCGAAATACTGGAGAAATTACGTTGACCTCATCAGCATCTTCGTCAACATTTCTATTTTGAAGGATCTCAATGACTCATTCGTCCAGCATTTCCTGAACATCCTTGCGCACCTGGCAACAACCCAATCGGTTAACAGAGCAGACTCGGCACCTATCATGGTCATGCTCATAATGACTGTAATCACATAGCAAACGATGCATTTCGACCAGAGACTATTGAATGTGACTGACATATTTGACCTTGTGCTTGCCAGGGCAACCCTGGACTATGTTGACAGATTTCCCATGTTCGGGCAATGGGTTCTTCTTCACATTAGGACCTACGTCCTCAAAACACAGGATGCCACACCTCACAAGGTCTTGAACCTTGGTCTTCAAAGGATAACAATTCTCCACGTCGTGGCCGGGAGCATCAGAATGGTAAACACAGTGCAATTCGGGCTTATACCACCACTGGGGGTTAGCTCTGCGTACGTCATCGGAATAGGATCAAAAGTAACCTTTTTCCTCTCGTAACTCGTGCTGGTTTGATTACTGTTTCGAGGCTGGTAGGCCTGCTGTTGTGGACGGAGCTGTTGTGGCTGATATTGCTGAGGTGGTTGTTGATTGTTGCTATGTTGCTGATACTGTTGATTATCTCTAAAGACAGGTGCTATATGAGCCACCTGGTGCTGGTTACTGTCGGGACGCACAGTCTTCCTCCTCACAGAGGGTCTTCTTGGTTTCTCATGGGAGGTCACAGCATGTGCCTCTCCATCTTTCTTCTTTGCAAACGCCCCATAGCCTTTGGTAGAAGAGCCTTCTTCTCTGGTCAGACGTCCTTCACGGACCCCTTCTTCTAGACGCATCCCCATATTTACCATCTCGGTGAAGTCAGAAGGAGCGCTAGCAATCATCCGCTCATAATAAAAAGAACCTAAAGTCTTCAAAAAGATCTTAGTCATCTCTTTCTCTTATAGCGGAGGCATGATCTGTGCTGCCACCTCTCGCCACCTCTGGGCGTACTCCTTAAATGTTTCTTTATCGTTCTGGGACATGGCTCTCAATTGATCTCTATCGGGAGCCATATCCACATTGTACTTGTATTGCTTGACGAAGGCTTCGCCGAGATCATTGAAGGATCGGATGTTCGTGCTGTCTAAACCCATGTACCAACGCAAAGCGGCACCTGACAGACTGTCCTGAAAGTAGTGGATGAGTAGTTGGTCATTATCAGTTTGAGTCGACATCTTCCTGGCATACATGACCAGGTGGCTGAGAGGACAAGTATTTCCTTTGTACTTTTCAAAATCAGGGACCTTGAATTTCACAGGGATCTTCACATTTGGAACCAAGCAGAGTTCGGCAGCAGACTTGCCGAAAAGATCCTTCCCTCTGAGAGTTTTCAACTCCTTGCGAAGCTCAAGAAATTGATCGTTCCTAGCATGCATCTTCTCATAAAGATCTGGACCCTCAGACGGCTCAGAAGGATAGATGGTGTCGTCTACCCTGGGCGAAGTATGCACGATAGGAGGAGGAACAACAAGGACCGGGCTAGATGCCGACAGAGATGCAAAGGTAGGAACAGGACCCTCAGGCATGAAATTGGGAGGCATCCCCCACGGGAACCCGGTTGGCATGGCTGTTGGAACAAAGTGTACACTGGCAGCGGGCACAATAGAGGAGACAATCTCGGAGATAACTGTCTTCTGGGGAGGAGTTGAAGGTGTCGGAGAAGACTGGCTCTGGGCAGCCATGAATGACTCCATTAGGGCAGTCAATCTGACCACTTCCTCTTTCAGCTCGCGGTTCTCTTCCTCTAAGTGATCCATCAGTCTTGAAATGTTGGCTCTAGTGTAGTACCGGTGAGTCAGCTTCTCTTCAAAATAAATGAATGACACAGAGTTAGACCACAGGGCAAGGGACCGGAAACAGAACCTGCTTATGCATATGATGCATGCAATGTTTGTGCATATGATTTGTTTTTTATTTCAAAGGAACTTTAGAGCTTTATTTGCAAATTTTGGAAATATTAAGCATTTTATCACATATGGAAATATCTCATCAAATAATATCAGGGAAAAGAAGTGCAGCATCGTCAATCATATACAAGAGAAAAGGAAAATAATCATCCTATGGATCCCTAGAAACAATCATCTAAAGCTCGGGATACATGAAGATAAGATGCGCGAAGGCTCTTCACCTCCCTCTCATAGGCTACCTCCATATCGGCCTTCTCTTTGGCGAGTCGATCATACCTCCTCTTCCAGAACTTAGAAGACTGAGGAAGTAGAGAAGTCCATTCATCATTAGGATCATCAATAACCTGATGCTCAAGAAACTCAATCAACACATCCTTCTCTTTAATCCGCTGAAGCAACTCTTCGCGTTCACGGATCCAGGCACGTGAACGGTCTTCGTCTCTCAACTCCTCTACTCCTTGATTAGGGAGGGTTGAAGGCCCAGCCATAATCATAGGTGTAGGTCTCGGATACTCGTAAGGCATGAGATACTCAGACGCCCTCTTCCTAACCCAAACAGTGTAAGGCTCCAAAGCGATGCAATTCTTAGGACCCAACTCTTTCCTTCCTTTCTTATGAATCTTGCGCCAAGCGCGGACCATCCTAGCTTTCAAGCCTTGGGGATCTTTACCATCCTGAAAGAATACACCCTTTAACAGAATGTTAAAGGTTTATCCTTTAGGGGGAACCCAAGCTGACGACGTGCCAAAATAGGGTTGTAGTTAATCCCACCACATGTACCAAGAAGAGGTACATTGGAGAATTCACCATAAGAGTCGATAATCTGCACACCATCATACACACGGTTATACCAATAGATATCATCATTAGTGAGAGACATGAGTCTCGTGGACCACCGTAGACATTCCTTGTTCTCCTTGAAAGCGACCGTCTGAGGTAAGTGAGAAATAAACCACTTATACACCAGAGGCAAACAACACACAATGGCGCCGCCACCCTTTGCATTCGTCATATGCAAAGAGGAGTAGGTATCGCCCAACAGAGTCGGAACAGGATTAAGAGTAGAGAAAATCCTAATAGCATTCACATCCACAAACTTGTCGATGTTGGGGAATAATATCAATCCATAGATGAGAAGTAAAAATATGGCTTCAAAGGCATCCTCACTCATGGCCTTCCCATAAACAGTAGCTTGAGCAATGAGGAATTCAGAAGGGAGACCTTGAATTCCACCTTTGGTAGTCATATGAGCACCAACCAGAGATTCATCTATATGCAACATGTCAGCTATCTCTTGAGAAGTAGAAATACTCTCCAAGCCACTGAACGGCAACTGGTCCAGGATAGGTATACCCACAAGATAAGCATACTCCTCAAGGGTAGGAAAAAGCTGGAAATCCGGAAACGTGAAGCAACGGTACAAGGGATCATAAAACTGCACCAATAAACTCATCATTCCTTCATCCACCTGAGTAGTCAGAAGAGGGAGAAGCTTCCCAAAACGAGCTTTGAAACCCAAGGGATCTAATACATAAGATGTCAAATTCCTTAACTCTTTCAAATCTGGTTGCCTGAAGCTGTACTTCTTTGTATTCCTTCTTTGTCTTTCCATGTCTGAAAATTTTGAAAATAAACCCCTTAAGTTCCTTGAAAATTTTCTTTATTATTTTGATGATATGGATGCAAATGGATGCATGGATGCATGAATGCAACAATCACACTCAAGGATCAAGCAAAGCACACAAAACAAAGGTCATGGGATGGATCATATTATCCTTAATATCAACCATCCATTTTGGTGGATTATGGTTTACACCTTATCAACACCCTAGTTCCATTGATTACCTGAACGGATCAACCATGAATCAAGGGTTTGTCGCAAGTCACGAGCATGGAGTTTAGGTTAAGAACCACCCAAAAGGGAGTGTACTAGGGTTTAAACCAGCCAAACATGTTCTACAAAAGGTTCCCATAGTCATCATCCCATCTTTTGGATATTATCGGAGAAACGACTACTCGTATTCCAAAAATATTCTCAAGAGAGACTCTTATGAGTGTAGTATCGCGTAACAATCGTATCAAATCTTACACTTGAACGAATTTCGCACTACATCCTACGAATAGGCCAAGATGGGCTTGGTAAACTAAGGTCTTTGGCTTCTAAGGTCTATATTGGAAAAAGTAATGTCTAACCACAACTACTTGTGTGACATTATTGATCCCAACATGACCTCCACCAAGTGAATGGGCTTGCAAGTCAACTTGCTAAGGAATAACTCCACACAAGTCGACAAGACTATGCCATTCTCCTATCCTAAGTGCACTCGAGTCCGGGTATAGAACTCATCTCACGAAGATCACCAAGCACACAAGGAATTAATATCAAACAATTCAATCATTACATACAATACAGTAATCCCAAATTGCACAAAAATATGTCACAAAAAACATACAATATAATACAACAAGTATGAAAAGTAGGCAAAACCCACTAGGATCTATTTTCTTCCCCAGCAGAGTCGCCACTTTTCTGTAGCGGGGTATTCGTTACCATTAGAGATATTGACTAAATCCAAGGTAAATCATACAAGTCGAGTCGCCACCGCACTTCTATTTATCCAAAGGAATGGTTAGAAAGCGAACAAAAACCTAAAAGTTTTATCGAATCAAAAACTTGTAAAAATGTCAGAGATCTGGGTAAGGGGCACCCAAAGTGTCGGAGAAGACTGGCTCTGGGCACCCAAAGCATCCTAGGTACTCCTAGGGAGCCCTTTTCATATTTGTTGTAAGGTTGTTGTTTTTTTTTTTGGAAAAATTTATTTGTGCAAACATGATTGAAGGGATGAGAAAAGAGTGTATGTTTATCTAATGTACTACTTACTAAAAGAAGGGTCAAAAGAAAATGACTCGCACGGATGTCGCATCCACTGCATACGTATCTCATCTGAATTTGAGAATCAGAGTCTTCGTAGCTCGGCTACCTATGGGTTAAAGAGGAGTGTGCTCGCTAAGACATCGTGTCTTATGCCTACGTATCTCATCAGGGATGAAAATCAGAGCAAATTGTAGTTCGACCAACTACGGGGTTAAGGGTTTGGATTTGGGGTGAACGACGTTACTACGCAATCTACCGGAGTCTCGACCTTTGGGGACTTACTCGCCTGTAGTAGAAGGAGTAAACGTGTTCTATGGAGAAGAAGAATCAATGAATTTGTTTGCCTTTAAGAACGCGCATGCAAAAAGGAGTCCTGGACGAAGGAACCTGCATAATGTAAACACACAAAACATTGCCTCCTATCGAGGTCTTCCAGCTAAGAAAGCAGTAAAATGCGGGAAAAAATAGAGGAATAAGGAAACCAGAGATCCTTCCAAGCTAACACCATCAAAAAAAGTGAGTCAGTACAGGTAATCGGAATGAACCTCCAGGTGGTATCCCACAAATAAAGTGGAACACCAGGCAAACCATCTCTGCAAGAGTCATATGAGCCCTCACAAAACAAAACTCAACACACAGGTTAGAAAAACAAGATAGGGTAACCAAGAGTTGCCCCCAAATCAAAATGTAACCACATGAATCATGCCATTAAAATTCACAAAAAAGCTCACAAAAAGCAACCAAGGGTAGGAGGCCTAAACCTCTTGTCAAACACATGCATCAAAAGGGTATCAAATTCACCCATAATACCTCACACATTCAGAGCATTCAAATTGAAAGCATAGAGTAATGGGAATAAGGCAAACCTGACTGGAGAGATCAATGAAATTGAATTGCCCGGTTGGGTTTGCAAAGCAATCTGAGGGTTTTTTATGAGAGGGAATTGGTTCTTTGCCGATGAGTTCCCTTCAGTCTCTGGAGGTTGCTCTGAACTCTGTTAGTTCTTCTCTCACTATCTTTTTCCTTCCAGGGTAATAGGAATGGAATCTCTCACTATCTTTTTCCTTGTCAAGGTAATAGGAATGGAATCTCTCACTATCTTTTTCCTTGTCAGGGTAATAGGAATGGAATGAAATTTTGTTTCACTGAAACTCTGAATTTATAACCTGATTTTGTGGACCTGTGGGCTCAAATGAGAGAGGCCCAAGTCCAAAAATTTTTGTTATATTTTATTTATTTATTTATTTATTTCTTTATTTTATTATTATTATTATTATTTTTTCGTCTTTTTTTTTAAACACGTGGGCTTCGCCTAGCGAGCATGACAGCTCATGAACAAACTTTTGCTCCTTCAAGATTAATGTTTTGACTGACGAATAGACCCCATTCGAACCTGTTGGAAGTATCTCAAGCCATTCCCTTGTGTTGACTGATCATCTAGATAGAACCCACAAAGTGTCTTGGATGATACTCAAGCTTCAAACAAAAGATGTTAGTGACACATTTTTGTGCTTTTGGTTAGTAAACAAAAATAAGAGAAACAATGATGTATAATTTAAGCATGCTTGGTGATCTAAACCAATCACAAGGAGTCCCACCCAAAGGCAAAGGGAACCAAGATGCTAAAGATCCTTGAGGCAATGCAAATGCAATGTTATGATGCCATGAGGGATCTTAGGGTCAAAATTGGGGTCTTACAATATGCATTAGCAATGGGATAAGACCTTGGCATCCTCCTGAGCCATCTTTCATTGGATTTGTTTTGGGAGAGATCACCAAGCACCATGTTATTGTATCATACGTGTATCTTATCATTTTACTAAGAAAAATACCAAAAATATGTCTTTCTATTTGGCTAACTCTTTTGTAGGTGGGGCATGATCACCATTGATCTATCAAGTTCATATCTAGGGTTTGAGACCCTCATGACAAAGAGCATAAACCATGAATTTATCCAATAATGGTTATTAGCATCATATATGAATTCCATTGATCTCTTCATGTCATATTCATCAAGTTTTATTCAAGAGTTTGAGGGTGATTTGCCTTGGAAACCCTAGTTTGACTGGGTATCTTGAGTAACTTCTCCAATAAGCTATCTCATCAATTGATCCAATTTTTCAAGGGACACTTCAAAATTCATCATCTTATGCATATATGATCTACCATGAGCCAAGAAAGTCAAGAGAATTGAAAGTGAGCAAGTTGGTTGATGGTGGTTGGCCAGATGAATTCATCTGATCAAAACTATGTCTCCCTTGACCCTATCTCTTACAATTTTCACCATATGAAAATGATTCCAAGATAAAAGTTACTCTAAATTACACTTCAAACAACTTTCATGTTGAGACCTAGAGCTATTTTTGCTTGGAAAATCATCTTCTATGTTGAAACATTATACGTCATTTTGTCTAAACCCTAATTTGAAAGTCAATTTCCCAAGGCCATAACTTGCTAAATTTTTATGATATGAAAGATTTCCAAGTTGCACAATAAATTTCATGATGTCTACTTCAACTTTTATGTTTGGAGTGGAAGAAAATTCAACTTTTATGAGCATGTGATATGAGGATACATTATAGGTCATTTTTTACCTATACCATTGAACAAGTGATTTTTCCAAACTTCAAAAATGCATAACTCTATCATTATAAACCCAAATGACATGAAATTTGTCACCCTTTTAAATTTCTTTGAAAGAGATACAACTTTGATGAAGACACGTTTCTCATTTGAAGCTCAAATAAAAAGTTAAGTAAGGTGGAATATTGAGATATATGACTTTACACTTAGGAAAATTTTCAACATGTTGAAATTTCCAAACTTCCACCTCAAAATTCATCATGATCCAATCTCCAAATGAAAAATTGTTCAACATCAAACTTGTTCCCCTTTATCCAAGCTTTCCAAAGAACCCAATTTCATGCATTTTGGATGAGGTTTGCTAGGGTTGCGCATGGATTTAACAGAGTTGTGTCATTGGAGGAAATCAAATGTACAAACTTCATTTCACCTTGCCTTGTCATTCAAGCTTCATTCAGACTTCAACATGATTGATTTTGGACCTTAATGCATTGCCTCATGGGCATGTACATGCCCATGCACTCGTGCCATTCACATTGCTAAATTTGGACAAAATTTCAAATGTGAAAATATCACTCCCTCATGCTATAAATACATGACCTTTGTACTCAATTCAAAGGGACCTTGCACGCCAGCTTTTCCCCCCAATTCAAACCCTCTCATTCTAAAGGAAAACTTAAGAATTTTCAATTTGAAAATTGAGTTTGAATCTCAATTATTGGAGATTCAAAAACTTCAGGATCCAAAGCCTTGCACCCTTGCTAATCACTTCCTGCAAGCTTCTCAAGTGTGATCAGATCGTGTTTGAAGCAAGCAACATCATGTTCTGCATAGCATTGAAGGTAATTTTCAGAAAACTTCATCTCTTCGATTCTCTCTCAATTCTCATCAATTCTCTTGGATCTTTGGTTGTCCGAAGTCCTACCAATGTAGGCAAGAAGATTGAGTTGCTTAGAGGTCAAATCGAAGCAACTCATTTGACACACATCAAAATTCAACTCCTCATATCTTTCTATATATGTGGAGTTAGTTAAAATTGAGGTGATATTTGTGATCTACACCATTTTATCTTTCAGATCATGTCCTCCTTTTTCATTTATGTTATGGTGATGAAAGAACCAGTCCGCCTAGGGTCATCTGAGAAGATGACCGACCTTTGGCTCCGACGATGAGATGAAAGTGTTTTGAGCCATTGGATGGATTTAAAATGTTTTAATCAGGGACGTTGCTTGTAATGACCAAGTGTGTGGCGCGGTGACTAGCGTGTACCATGGAACGCACGTTTCTCACCACTTGATCTGCCAACTCAATTAATGAGGCAGATCAAGTGGTCCACGTTTTTTGATATTTTCTGATTTTTCTTTTATTCCTTTTATTTTCATTAATTCATATTAATTTTAATATTGATCCAAAATATATGAGAGTTTCACCAAAAATATTCAAATAATTTCCTCTTTCATATTTTGAATTAAAATTATTTTTTGGATCATTATTAATATTTTTCATAATTTAATTGATTTTATGATTATTTTTAATTGTTTAAAAATACTTTTAAGTCTTTAAAAATTCTGAAAAAATTTCTCCAAGGTCCTTTGACCTTGTCTGACCTATGATAAATCTCATGCCCATTTCTTTGGAAGATGTCTTGGTTCAAGGATCCATGTTTGTGATAAGTGGGTTGAGTGTTCTCCAAAGAATGACTTAAAATGAAAAGCAAAAGCAAAAGAATACTAACTTCTAACTCATTAACAACTAACATTTAATTTCAAGTCCTTTATTTTCATGCACTTAAATTTTTAAGTTTTATTCATTTGCCATTATTCATACCATTTTAATTGTTTATGTTAATGTGATTTTCCCTTTTTCCATTTGGACCATATTGTGTGATATATCTTGCTTGTGTATATTTTGTTTGTTTGTGTGGTCTTGGACCATTAATGTACATAATAAGAACAAAAACCCTAAAAAACTTTTGTGTGGACTATTGACTTGATCTTGGACAAATTGGATTTAGAATTTAGGCAACCTCCTTATGCTAAAGGACTTGGTCAATGCCAACTTTTATGAAACCAAGTGATTGCAATATGAAACTCCATCTGATACATCATTCAAGATCCCTTTGAGTTCATATAAACATGATCATTGTGAAGCTGTTATTTTGAGCCTATGACTTATGGCATTGTGGAATTCATCTGCTACATGGGCAAATTTGAAGAAGATCATGGAGTGGCTAAAGCTTGGATGTGGCTATCTTTATTTGATGCCTTGCTCTTCAAGTTAATATTGTATGCATTGTTTGTTGCTTGATTCTAATATCCAAGGGAATTTGGGGTTTCTACATGGCATTCTTGCCTACTGGATTACTACCCATCGGTCAGATCTTTTCAACTCTTAACTTTTAATTTTGTGCATAGGATTAGTCTCTTAATCTCTTCCCCATCTCTTTAATTTCAAAATTTCTCCCTCCTTTTAAAAACTTCTTTGTTTGAACTTGTTATTTTTCTAAATTTTAACCACTTTGCAAACTAGAAACTTTGGCCTTATGCCATTGCATTTTCAAACTTCTTTTCTTAATCAAACTTGTAAATAGACTTAACTATACTTGACCTAAATATTCAAAAGCCAAAAAAGAACTAACTCATTCAAACCATTTTTATACCTTTGTGTCTTTCAAACTTAATTTTTGATAAAAGCAATGCATCCACTTTGAATTTTATATCACGAACTACGAGGTTTTGATCCCTCATTTTTATGTTGGTACGTAGGCACAAGTCTGAAGGTCTTGTCAAACACAAAAATATAATTAATGAATTTTTTTCTCATCCCCTCACTCTATTTGTTTGTAAACATCATTTTTGTAAAAAAGCACATATGCACACAAAAAAAGGTCTCCCTAGGAGTACCTAGGACACTTTGGGTGTTGACACCTTCCCTCTGTGTAACCAACCCCCTTACTTGTAATCTCTAATATTTTATTAGTTTTGATTTGAAAACTTCTTACTTTTGGGTTTGTTCGTACTTTTTCCCTTTTCTCTTGGAAATAATAAAAGGGCAGTGGCGACTCTGGTTTTATTGATCTCTAGCTTATCCATAGCTTGATGATCATGAATTTACCGCTACAATATGGTGTTGACCTAAAATTCCCCCCAGAATTGACAAATTTAGATCCTCAACAGATCTTTTCTCTTTCCCCAACCAGGGTTGCGTTATTCAGAGCTAGATGACTTATGTTCATCATCATCATTTTCTCCAGTTGATGTTTCCATCTTGTTGAGATTAGCCGAGTGTTGCAACGATAATTCAAATCTGTGATATTTGTATCCTTCGTGTTGTTTTGTCAGCATAATTATAATCATATACATACATATTCATACATAAAACACAACATCAAATATTTCATTATGCATTTGATTGCATTTGATCCCTTATCTTGATCCCCTGCTACAGTGATATTATTTCCCCATGCAGGTTTGGTGTGTCTGTCCTCCTTCAATTGTAGAGTTCCAACATCCTTTAGGCATAAAAAGTTTAACCTTTATCACTTCCTATTGAGTTATTCCCTCGCGGATGATCATTATTTCAGTTTCCTCCCCGGTCAATTATCTGGACGGAACCACTCCCCTTGAGATATATCCTCATTGGGTCGAGTCTTTGTTTGACCGTTTCTTTCTAATTATTACCTAGATAGGTAATTTAGTCCCTTGGGGGTCTATTACCATGTAACTGATAATATTCTTCTCAAATTTTGAGTACTTTACTTTTTTCCAATACCCGGTAAAGTAACCTACTTCCTTTGTTTTCCCCAGCAAATTCATTTTCACGTTTCCCCAGGAAGTATATCCTTGATATGTTCATCTTAACCGGTGACATATATTCTTCCTTTTGGGTTTTCTACCCAGTAAAAAGGTAGTTGTAATCTCTATTTCATTCTCCAAAGATCCTATCCTTAATATGTTCACTTTTACTAGTGATGGATTTTCTCTCCCTTTGTTGGTGTTTTACCCAGTAACCGGTAGTTGTATTTCCTATTTTATCTTTCCCCTCTTAGCCTATCCTTGATATGTTCACTTTGACCTGTGACGGATATTCTCTCTTTGGTATTCTATTCAGTAACCGATAGATATAATTATTATTTCTCCCCGGTAGTTTATCCTCGATAGGTTTACCCTAACCAGTAACAGATATTCTTCCTCTTTCCCCTAGTGGTCTATCCTTGATATGTTCATCCTAACCGATGAAGGATATTCCTCCTTTGAGTTTATCCTTAATATGTTCACTTTAACCAGGGAAGGATACTCTCTCTTTGGCTTCCTGCCCAGTAACTGGTAGTTGTAAATCCTATTTGAGTTATTTCCCCAGTAGGTTATTCTTACCCAGTAACCGGTAATGAATACACCTTTTTCTCCTCAGTGAGTCATCCTTGTTATGTTTACCCTAAACGGTAATGGATGCCCCTATGACAGAGTATATTATCTTCCTACCTAGAAACCGGTAATAGATAATATATCTCTGGTACTCCTACGTTGAAGTTCATTCTTCCCCAATTGAGTTTGAGTGCATATTGCCTCAGCGAAATCGCCTTTTCCAGTTTGATTCGAGTATTTCAATTTTGTTCTGATTTACCCATTTCCCCTGCAGATTTTCCCTTTTCCCCATACTGAGTCCTTCCATTGATTTATTTTCATGGATATCCCATCGTGTCTCCAGTAGTTTATAAGTCGTAGCCTGGCCTACGCACAACCTTTTTATCCCCTAGAGTCTTTGTCTCCTTAGTGAGCTTTCCTTATGAACATTATGCTCCTGTGGACTTTCTGTCTCTTCTGGATTCTTTTTCTTTGTGGCAATACATTCCCCACAAAGATTATTTTAACATTTATATCATATGCATCATTAGGTCTCTTAGGGATCAAAATTTTTTCTAGATGTTGTTATTTAACTCCAATTTTGAGCCTAATATCCCTCATGTTATCTCATCATATGCAGTGGCTTTGGGATCACACCTTGGCATCCTCCTTACCCCTTATTCATTGGGTTTGCATTGGGAGAGATCACCAATCACACTTGATATACTTTGTTTTTCATTATATACTAACCAGAATACCAAAAATATGTCAATGTATAGTTTACTTCTTTTGTAGGTAATGTGTGTGTTCATCCATGCTCCATCAAGCTCATATATAGGGTTTGATACCCTCATTGCAAGGATACTAATCAACAGATGGTTCATATTGACTCTAGATATAATATATGGGTCCCTATGATCTTCACATATCATTTTGATCAAGATATCATCAAGAGTTTAAAGCTTGTTTGCCTTGGAAACCCTAATTCATTTGGGTATCTTGTGTGACTTCCTCAACAAGTTTCTTCATCATTTGATCAAATAGTTCAAAGGATACTTCATATTACATCATATTATACATATATGATCGTCCATGAGTCCAAAAGATCAATGTAACTTCAAGTTTGCAAGTTGGTTCATGGTGGTTGACGAGAAAAAGTCTACTAGTCAAAACTGGGGTTCCCTAGACCCTATCTCCTACAATTTTTCTCATATGAAATTTATTCTAAGAATAAAGTTACTCCTTATGACACTACAAACAACTTTCATGTTGAAGTCAAATGCTAGTTTTTCTTGGAAAGTCATTTTTTATGGTGAAATATTATAGGTCATTTTGTTTGAACCCTAGTTAGGAGGTCAACATCCAAGGACCATGACTTTCTCAATTTTATGAGATGAAGGACATTAAAATTTCATGATAAAATTCAATATGTATTCTTCAACTTTTATTCATTTAATAAATTCAAATTCAACATGCAAGGGCATGTGCCAAGAGGAAACATTATAGGTCATTTTGGGCCATTACCATTGAACAAGAGATTTTCCTCAACTTCTAAAATGCATAACTCATTCATGCCAAATCCAAATGAGGTCAAATTTGTGACCAAATTGAATAGTTTTTAAAGAGATACAACTTTTATGAAGGAATTGTTTCCATTTGAAGCCCATAGCAAAAGTTATTCAAGGTGGAAGAAGTGAACATTTGATTTGGTACTTAGAAAATTTTCAAATATGTTTGATTTTCCAAACTTCCACCTCAAAGTTCATCATGATCCAAGCTTCAAATGGAAAAGTGCCCGACATGAAAGTTGTTCCCCATGATCTCACCTTCCCAAAATGTCTAAGATCATCTCATTTGGACAAGAATTGGAGGACTTGCGCATGGGTTCCTTTCAAGGGTTCATTTGGATTAAATTCACATTTCAATCTCCATTGCATGATCACATGACATGATTTCAGCATTGGACATGAAGGATTTTGAACCTGATAGCATCATTTGATGGGCCTATCACACGCCCATGCAACCAAGAAAATTGATTGCTATTTTTGTCCAATTTTGGAAATGTGTAGAAAGCAATTGCCTTGCCTATAAATAAGACCCTCATTGCTCAAAATTAAGAACACCTTGCCCAAGCTTTGAACCTGCAATCCAAACACTCACCATTAGAAGATAATCTTGAAGGTTTTCCTTTGAAAATTGATTTTCAAATCTCTTTCTTCTTTGAGATTGAAACTCCAAGAGTCCAAGCTTTTCCTTGATTAAAATTAACTCCTACAAGCTTTTGAAGTCAAGCCAAGGCCAATTGGAAGCAAGATCAAGCAAGTTTGAAGCTCACTCAAAGGTGATTTTCCAGAATTTTCATCTCTTCGATTATCTCTCAATCTTCACCATTCTTTGTGATTTTTGGTTGGCTGAAGTCCTACCAATGTAGGCAACAAGATTAAGTTGCTTTGAGGTAAAATCGAAGCACCTTAGTTCATGATCCTCAAAATTCAAATCCCTGTATCTTTTTATATACTTCGAATTGGAGAAAATTGAGACCAGATTCATCATCCTGAGCATTTTGTCTTTGAAATAGTGTCCGTGTTTTGCATTTTCCATTGAGATGAAGTTGGACCAGTCCGGTGGAGGTCACCGGATGAGATGACCGGAGCCCTAGCTCCGGTGGTGTGTTGGCACACCTCCTGACCATCTGATCATGATTGGATGTTATAATCTGGACAATTGCATTTGATTACCATGCAGCAAGTTGACTAGAGTCCACAATGGAACACGCGCGTGTGGACGTTAGATCTGCCAACTCAATTAATGAGGGAAATCTGATGGCCCTTGTTTTTTCTATTTTCATTTTCATTTTTTATTTTATGTTTAATCCTTTTATTTTGTTTAATTCATATTAATTTCATTTTTAATCCAAAAACTATGCGACTTTCACCAGAAATCTTTAAATATTTCTCTCTTTCATATTCTGAATTAAAATTATTTTTGGACTAATTTTGATATTTTTCATGAATTAAATGTTTTTGAGAATTTTTTTAATTGTTTAAAAATACTTATGTCTTTTCCAAAATCAATAAATTTTTTGTCTAAGGTCCTTTGACCTTGGTTGACCTAGGATAAATCTCTTGGCCATTTATTTGGTGTTTTGAAGAGATTTTAGGTTTTGACCAAATTAAAATGTATTTTAATTCATTTTTAAATTAATTTTTAATTGATTAAATGTGTAAAATTGATGTTGAGCCATTTCTATGGTCTTGTGATGTTTGACTATTTGTTTGGGACTTGGTCAAGGTTGATTTGACTTTTGTTGGATCAAAACCATTGGATTTAGGGGATTGATGAAATGTACATTTCATCTTCCAAAATGAATGAATGGTTTTGATTTGAAAAAAATCCTCCCTTGGTCAATTTGTGCTTCTATCTTCCCCTCCCTTTTCATCTTAATCCCTCTTCTTTCCCATTCCCTCATTTGACCAATAAAATCTCTAATGTCTTAAGGCTAATTGGTTCATCAATGGCCTTGTGTCAGATGAACCAATACAAGTATGACTGAGATAATTCCATCACTCTTGATCTTTTATTTCAGTGTGTGGCATGTTTTATGAGTTTGGCTCATCATACCAAATCTCTAACATGCATTAACACCTAGATTTTTATAGCCCGAACTCAGATAGTTGTGACTTCTACATAAGTCCAATTACGATTGCTTAACATAGAGCTAAATTTGACCCTAAAGGCATAACATTCTAGTAAGTGAGATTGTAAGTCTTGATTGACCATTTCTTTCTACATCTTACCTAGATAGATGCCTTTGGTCCCCTGAGAGTCTATTACCTAGTAACTGGTAATATTCTTCTCAGTTTGCAAGTGTGTCACTTATAACCAATACCTGGCAAAAGTAACCCTTTTATCCCCAGCGGATTCGTTTTCATGTTTCCCCATGAATTTTATCCTTGATTTGTTCATCTTAATTGATGACGGATATTTTATTCCCCTGCTTTGAGTTTATCCTTAATATGTTCATCCTAACCGGTGACGGATATTCTCTTTTTGGTATTCTACCCAGTAAAAAGGTAGTTGTAATCCCTACTTCTTCCCTAGAGAGTTAATCATTGATATGTTCATCTTAACCAATGACGGGTTCCCTTCTCTTTGCGGTCTTCTGCCAAGTACCCGATGGTTGTAAATCCTGTTATTTCTCCTTTGCATTGTCTATCCTTGATATGTTCATCCTAACCGATGACGGATATTCTCTTTTCGGTTTTCTATCCAATAATTGATAGATATAATTCCTATTTCTCCCCTCCGAGTTTATCCTTGATATGTTCATCCTAACCGATGACGATATTCTCTTTTTGGTTTTCTATCCTGTATTTGATAGACTTAATTCCTACTTTTTCAGGCAGTTTATCCTTGATATGTTCATCCTAACCGGTGACGGATATCCTCCCTAATTTCCCCATGCAAGTTTATCCTTGATATGTTCATCTTAACCAATGACGAATTTTCTTCCCTTTAAGTCTATCCTTGATATGTTCACTTTAACCGGTGACGGATATTCTCTCCCTTTGGTCTTCTACCAAGTAACCGGTAGTTGTAAACCCTATTTTGGATTTCGCCCAACAGTTTATTCTTACCTAGTAACCGGTAATGAATGCACCTCCTGGTTGCCTTCAGCGAGTCATCCTTGATATGTTTACCCTAACCGGTAACTGATGTCCTCCCTGTCACATTCGTTATCACCTTACCCAATAATCGGTAGTGGATAATATACTTCTGTTTCTCACGTGTTGAAGATTCATTTCTTCCTCAGTTGAGTTGGAGTGCGTATTTCCTTCGAGAAATCGCCTTTTCCTGTTCGTTTCAGGTATTTCAACTGTGTCCTGAATTACCTGTCTCCCTTGCAGATGTCCGTTTCCCCCGGTTGAGTCTTTCCGTTGATTGATTTTCATGGAATTCCTCGAGTCCCCCAGCAGTATGGCGAGCGCCAATCATTCAATTATTCAAGAGATGATGAGGCGAACGTCTCCCATTCTATTTCATACGAAGCTTAAGTTATAAAAGGAAGTCTTTATAAATTATATTGATTTGAAAAATGATTTGAATTCGAATTTATAGAATTAATCGGGTTTATACAGGAATACTTGGTGTATCAATCATCTAATCGGTTTAATTATAATCGAGTAGGTCTCGTTGTAAGAAAGCCCAAGAGTAAGCTATTTGTGGTTGCGTTTGAAAGTGGACTCGACATTGAATCGAGAATTATGATTTTAATGGTTTAATCATGGTTTTGGATCGATGATGAAATGGATTGGAATCGAGTTTGTATTATGAGATGATAGTGGAAAATGATAGTGAAATAAGTCGGTCAATTTTTAATTAACTAAAATTCAATTAAATCACTTATTTAAAATAATAAAAAATAATGATCAAAATTAATTGATTTTAACCAAATATTCAAGATAATTAAAATTAATTATTAAAATTAACTAGTTTAAATAAATCTCGATTAATTAATTAATTTAATTAAAAATGATTGAAATAAGTAAATCGTAATGTGCTCAAAAACTGGTTTGTACGAAATGACAACATGAATAATGTCATTCGCAAGATCATAACGCGATGAAATATTCTATTAATTTATTGAAATGTTGGCGGCATAACGACATATAAAAGTCGAATCCACGAATCATAAGTTCGATCAAGCAACACAACCATAAGTGACCAAATAGTAGAAATCACACCTATTCTTTCGACTTATTTACAAATTTAATATAGCATATAGGAGTTATTATTAGTGAAACTAGAGTGCACAAAGTGAATAAAAAAATAGGCCTATCTTTTCATCAAATCAAAAGGCCCAAAAATCTAAATTTTAAAACTAAAAAAAACGATTAATCAATAATGTTTCTAAATAAATTTTATAGCAAACCATAAATGAGGTTGACTTTTCAACCCTTCATTTACATTTCTGGGCAGAATACAAGTAACAAATCAAACAGGAATATTTTATTTTAACTTGTTGTCACTAATTACAGTAGTGTAAATCCAAATGGAACCAATATCAATAATGCAACCAATAATCAAAGTAGGCTATACTATAAAATGAAAATGACATTTTCCAGAAATGTAGGTGCAGTAAACAATCAGGAGTATTTTGATATCTACAATACATAGCCGGAACATAAGCTAGCGTATTTAATCACAATCAAAGATAAATTAATTTATTTCTCTATTATTGATAAGCAAACAAACAAAACAAAACTAGTAATAATAATAATAAAAGAACATGGCAAGACTATTTTAAACGATGGGTATCAAAAGTAAATGGAAGAAAATCACATCCACCTGAAAGATTATTTAAAAGAACAATGCACACTCTACTGAACGTCAAACAAAACAAAATACCACAATATTAGAAGTCGGTTTTTGGGCCTCATGATAACAGCAACATCACAAATCCATAAAATGCATCAAAAGATAAGAGGTGGCAATGGGCTTAAAGTGCTATCAGAAAATCCCAATCTTGATCTTAATTCACTTTTGTAATTATGATATCATATAAGACATAAAAATAAGTAGGTAACCAATACCAATAATAAAAATATAAGCACCGGATGTACTTTTTGAAACTCCCAAACCAAATTCACGTGAAATTAGCTTAAAACTAAAAGAAATTCAAGGCAAACACATCCCAGATTAAAAACTACATGCTATCATGGAACCCAAAAAACCAAAAGAATGAATCCAATACTTTTCCATACTGATACCTTGGTTGGATACTAGTGGTACTCAAACAGATTTAACATAATAAAACCATAGCCTTTACAGAGAAAGAATAATAAAAACCATGAAATCGGAAACACAAATGAGGAAGAAAATGGCTACTAATAACGACCATGTTGGTTCTTGCGGCATAGTCGCAATGGTGAAGTCGAAGGAACCATGGTAGGTTGAAGCGGTGGTTGCGGAACTTGTAAAATGCAGTTTTGAATGTAAACTTGGATCGGAGCTCTGAATTTATTACCATCGGAGATAATGAAGAGTGGGGGTACGATGCTTGATGGAGGGAGTACCGACGGTGAAGGTTGTTAGGGTCGGCGGTGATGAAGGGCGAACGGCGGACGATTATTGTGTTCTTGGAGGAAAATGGCGAGATGGTGGAGATGTTTTAAAAGGAAGAAGAAGAGGTTTCACCGTGTGGTGCTTGTTGAAGGTGGGTGACGTGCGGTGATGAACGGAAGTTGCGTCGGTGATGGAGGGATTTTGGCGAAGGTGATGGTGGGTGGAAGTTTTAAGGAAAAAGTAAATCCTCCCAGTGTTCCTTTTCTTTTTTCAGCAGATATGAAGAGATTCGTTTGGATCTTTTTGGAGAGATGTTTTTTCCTTTTTTTGGTTTTGATGTCAGAGAGAGAGAGAGAGTGAAGGAAATAGTGGAAGAAGGTGACTATTTGAAAATTGATGGAAATTATGGAGTTGAAGAAGGATGATTTTTTCAAGTAGCAGTAAAGTAAGTGGTGATGGATATTTTTTTGTGAGTAGTTTAGATTTATGAGCCACGTTGATACCTCCTGTGAACGGTTTCCGTGCAAGCGCTTATGAGAGAGATCCCCTATTCGTGGGGGACGTGTGTGTATCTTTGATAGGTGAGAGAATAATTTGGAGAGTGAGAGATTATTAGCAGCCAGAGAGGAACCGATTCCTAAGGAATTTTATTTATCTCCTTTTATTATATATAATTGATTCAATTAATTGCTATTTTTTGATTGGTGGATAACAAATAATGGGGATATTGTATGTGAACCTTTGATTAAATTCGAATCGACGATCCAAATTAAATCAAAGAAGCACATTTAATTTAAAATGGCAAAGTTGCCCCTTATAGATGATTTAATTGATTTAAAACAATTTAAATCAATTGAATCAAATAAAATTCTCACGTCTAAAATTAGTATGATAAAAATAAAATAAGAATATAGAAAATTCTATTTATTTAATTTGAATATCTTGGCAAAAGAATAAAAATAAAACGACCAAAAATGAATAAAAGTCGGGAAAAAATTTTCCTAAAAAATTAAATTGGATGCACTAAAATGATCAGCGCAAAATCAACTTTTTAAAAGGCTCAGGCGAGTCAAAATGCGACTGAAAAAGTCGTCAAAAAATATAACGAGCACACCAGGTTAAACTACGTGAACCGTAGATTAATAATACTGACGTATGCAAGTTTGATTTTGAAACTTTTTACCTGCTGATTTTTGTAGCGTTAATTCATGACCATCAAGCTATGGATAAGCTAGACATCAATAAAACCAGAGTTGCCACCGCGCTTTTATTATTTCCAAGGGAAAAGGGAAAAGTACGAACAAAACCCAAAAATAAGAAGTTTTCAAATTAAAACTAATAAAATGTCAGAGATTATACGTAAGGGGGTTGGTTACACAGAGGGAAGGTGTTAGCACCCAAAGTGTCCTAGGTACTCCTAGGGAGCCCTTTATTGTGTGCATATGTGTTTTTGTAAAAAAAATGATGGTTGCAATAAATAGAGTGGAGGGATGAGAAAAGAACTCATTAATTATATTTTTGTTTGACAAGAACTTCAAACTTGTGTCTGCGTACCAACATAAAAATGAGGGATCAAAACCTCGTAGTCCGTGGTATCAATTTCAAAGTGAGTGCATTGCTTTTAATAAAATTTTAAGTTTAAAAGAGGCAAAAAAAGGCCTAAAAATGGTTTGGATGGGTGTTAGTTCTTTTTGGCTTTTGAAACTTTAAGTCAAGTATAATTAAGTTCATTTACAAGTTTTATTAAGAAAAGGGTTTAAAAAATTCAATGGCATAAGGCCAAAGTTTCTAATTTGCAAAGAGTCTAAGTTTAGAAATCACAAACAAAGAAGATTTAAAAAGGAGGGAGAGATTTTTGAAATTAAAGAAGTGGGGAGGATATGAAGAGACTAATCCTAAGCACAATTTTAAAAGTTAAGAGTTGAATAAATCTGACCAATGGGCTGCAATCCAATAGACAAGAATGTCATATAGAAACTCAAATTTTCCTTGAACTTTAAAATCGAGCAATATCAATACACAAATAGCAAGATGAAGATAAAGGTATCAAATAAAGATAGCCACATCCAAGCTTTGCAACTCCATGATCTTCTTCAAAATTTCCCATGCATCAGGTGACTTCAAAGGTAGGCATTAGACGCAGGTTCAAAATAACAGCTTCAAAATGATCATGTTGCAGATGAACTCAAATGGATCTTCAATATTGTATCAGATGAATGTTCACTTCACAAGTACTTGGTTTCATGAAAGTTGGCATTGGCCAAGTCCTTTGCATAGGGAGTGTTTCCTAATTCTAAGTCCAAGGTCTCAGATCAAATCCAACAGTCCACACAAATGTTTTTTAGGTTTTTTTTATTATGTACATTAAGGTCAAAAGACCACACCAACAAAACAAATATATACAAACACAATACATCACAAATTATGGCTCAAATGAGCAAAGTGGAAATGACATTAAAGTAAATAAATTGAATGGTATGAATAATGGCAAATGAATAAAGGCTTAAAATTAAAGTGCATCAAAGTAAATGGCTTGAAATTAAATGTTAGTTGTTATCTGATTAGAAGTAAGTATTGCTTTTGCTTTTGTTTTGTTTAAGTCATTCTTTGGAGAACACTCAACCCACTTGTCACAAGCATGGATCCTCGAACCAAGACATCTTCCAAAGGAAGGAAAAAAGGCCAAGTTTCCACACAATACCATGAAAGAGGGGAGACTTACAATCTCACTTACTAAAGTGTTATGCCTTTTGTGTCAAAAATTTAGCTCTATATTAAGCAATCGTAGTTGGACTTATGTAAAAGTCATAACTATTTAAGGTCAGACAACAGAATTTTGGTGTTAATACATGTTAGAGGCATAGTATAATGGACTATGCTCATAAAACATACCACACACAAAAAAATATGCAAAATTGTGGATCTAATTTCATCCATACTCATGTTGATATTGCAATCAAATAGCCTTAGGGTATTGGGATATCATAGGTCCATGACATGAATGAATCAAGAAGGGGAATGAGATGAAGAGGGAGGGGGAATGGAGTCAACAGAAATTGGTCAAAGGATGACTTTTACCAAATTAAGATCATTCATTCATTTTGGGAGATGAAATGTACATTTCATCAATCCCCTAAGTCCAATGATCTTAACTTAACAAAGTCAAGTCAACCTTGACCAAGGCCCAACAACACAAGTCAAACTCAACAAGTCAATAATAGAAGCTCAAAATTATTTATTTAGCATTTAATCAATTAAAAAACAATTAAAATATGCATTAAATTAAATTATGGTTGGTCAATTTCCTAAAACCTCAACAAAACCCCAACGTTATGGGCATGAGATTTAACATAGGTCAAAACAAGGTCAAAGGACCTTGGAGATTTTTTTTTTATCATTTTTAGAAACTTAAAAGTATTTCTAAACAATTAAAAATATTCACAAAAACAATTAAATCATGAAAAATATTAATAATGATCCAAAAAATAATTATAATTCAGAAAATGAAAGAGGAATTTATTTAAAAAAATTTGGTGAAACTCTCATATTTTTTGGATCAATATTAAAATTAATATGAATTAATGAAAATAACAAAAATCAAATAAAAATCAAATAATCAAAAAAAACGTGGACTACTTGATCTCCCTCATTAGTTGAGGTGGCAGATCAAGTGTCCACAAGCGCGCATTCCATGGTGGACTTGTGTCAGCGCGCCACAAACCAGGTAATCAAAACCAATGCTCGTGATTAAAACATTTTAAACAGATCATGTGGCTCTGGACCTTGCCAACTCAGTGCCGGAGAAAATCTTCGGTCTCCTTCACAGGCGAGCCTCGTCGGACTGGTCCAATCATAACCATCACCAAAATAAAAAAGAAGGACATGGTTTTAAAGTAAAAATGGCACTGAGCACGAATCTGGCTTAAATTTATCCTAACTCCAACTATATTGAGAGATACAAGGAGTTGAAATTTTGGGTGCATGATCTGAGTTGCTTCGATTTGACCTCAAAGCAACTCAATCTTGTTGCCTACATTGGTAGGACTTCAGACAACCAAGGATCCAAGAGAATTATAGAGAATTGAGTGAGAATCGAAAAGATGAAATTTTCTGGAAAATACCTTTAATGCAGGTCTGGATTCACTTGTTCTTGCTTTGGCTCGTGCTTGATCTTGTTCAGGAAGCTTGCAGAAGTAGATTAGGATGCACAAAAGGCCTTGGATCCCTGGAGTTTTGAATCTCAAAACAGTGAGATTCAAACTTAATTTCACAAGGAAATTCTCAAGATTATCCTCTCAAATGGAAGGGTTTGGGGTTTGGGGTTTGGGATCAAAGCTGGCACAAAGGAGTCCTTAATTCTGAGCATATGGACCTCTATTTATAGCTGAATCACAAGATATTTGCACCTTACAATTGAGTTTCTAAAATTGGCAATGAGTGATGCATGGGTGCATAGGCGTGTACAGGCCCATGAGATTATTCCATTAGGTCCATAATTGAGTGTAAGAAAGTTTGAAATCAACTTGGAATGCAAGGCAGACGTATATGGAAGTTTGAAGTTTGATCTTTGCCAAATGATGATGTGTTGTTCAAGCCATGTAAAACCAATTCAAATCTTGTCCAAAATGGATGAAATTAGACTTTTTGGAAAGGTTAGACCAAGAGGAACAACTTCCATGTTTAACACTTTTCCATTTTAAGCTTGTATCATGATGAATTTTAAGGTGGAAGTTTGGAAATTATATCATGTCAAAAACAATTCTAAGTGTCAAGCCATATGTTTACTTATTCCACCCTGGCTAACTTTTTGTGTGAGCTTCAAATGAGAAAAGTTACTTAATAAAGGTTGTAGCTCTTTAAACATAATTAAAAATGGTCACAAATGTGACCTCATTTGGATTTGATATGGAGGAGATATGCATTTTTGAAGTTGAGGAAAATCACTTGTTCAATGGTATTGGTCCAAAATGACCTATAATGTATCCTCATATCACATGCCTATAAAAGTTAAATTAGCTCTTCCTCAAAACATAAAAGTTGAAGTAGACACCTTGAATTTGATTTTGCAACTTGGAAAGATTTCATCTCATAAAAATTGAGCAAGTTATGGACTTGGGAAGTTGACCTCCAAATTAGGGTTTAGACAAAATGACCTATAATCATTCACCATAAAAAATGACTTTCCATGCAAAACTAGCTATAGAACTAAACATGAAAGTTGTTTGGAATGTCATTTAGAGTAAATTTTCTCTTTTAATAATTTTCATATGATAAAAAGTATAGGAGATGGGGTCTAGGGATCCCCAGTTTTGATCAGATGAATTCCTCTGGTCAACTACCATCAACCAACTTGCTAACTTGCAATTCTCTTGACTTTTGGGACTCTTGGAGGATCATATATGAATAAGATGATGAATTTTGAAGTATAACTTGAAATATTTGATCAATTGTTGAAGAAGCTTGGTGAAGAAGTTACATAACACACCCAGATGGACTAGGGTTTCCAAGGCAAACCAACTCCAAACTCTTGATGATTTCTTGATCAAAATAACATGTGAAGCTCATGGAGATCCATATATGATGTCTAAAGCCATTTTAGACCAATCTTGGTTGAGATCTTAGCAATGAGGGTCTTAAACCCTAGATATGAGCTTGATAGATCAAAGGGGAGCATGTGCCCTACCTACAAAAGAGTTAGATAAATGCAAAGACATATTTTTGGTATTTTGGTCAGTAAAATGATAAAACACAAAGTATGATACAATCAAATGGTGCTTGGTGATCTCTCCCAATGCAAACCCAATGAAAGAGGGGTAAGGAGGATACCAAGATGTGATCCCAATGCTAATGCATATGATGAGATAGCATGAGGGATCTTAGGGTCAAAATTACGGTCTTACAGTTGCCCCTATTTAAGGACGTTCTAACTGAGGACATGAAGGTTAAAATCTTCGCATCGACTCAGTAGAATGAGCTTAAATAACAACAATAGATGCAAATTTTGGTCCCTAAGAGACCTCATGATACATATGATATGAACATTAAAATAAGTATTTGTGGGGAAAATGTTGCTACAAAGGAAACGGATCAGGAGTGATCGAAAGTCCGCATGAGTATAATGCATTATGTAAGGAAAACTTACTGGGGAAACAGAGACTCTGAGGGGATAAACAGTATTATGGGTAGGCCGTGCTACGACTTAAAAATTTCTGGGGAACATGAGGGATTCCATGAAAATAAATCAATGGAAAGACTCGGCCAGGGGACAAAAGGAACATCTGCGAGGGAAACGGGTAGATCCGAACAAAATCGAAATACTCGAACCGAGCAGGAACAGTGATTTCACTAAGGAAATACGCACTCAAACTCGACTGGGGAAGAAAAGATCTTCAACACAGGAGGAGCAAAAATATATTATCCACTATCGGTTACTGGGTACGGGGATAACAAAATCTAATAGGGAGGACATCCGTTACCGGTTAGGGTAAACATATCAAGGATGACTCGCTGAGAACCGCCAGGAGGTGTATTCATTACCGATTACTGGGTAAGAATAACTTTTGGGGAAAGAAAAAATAGGATTTACAACTACCAGTTACTGGGCATAAGACCAAAGAGAGAGAATATTTGTTATTGGTTAAAGTGAACATATCAAGGATATACTCAGAGGAAAGAAAATCTATCATCAATTAAGATGAACATATCAAGGATTAACTTGTCTGGTGATGTTAAGAAGGATACCTGTCATCGGTTAAGATGAACATATCAAGGATAAACCACCTGAACAAAAAGTAGGAATTACATCTACCAAATGCTGGATAGAATACCAAAAGGAGAATATTTGTCACCGGTTAGGATGAACATATCAAGGATAGGCTCCGAGGGGAAAAGTAGGAATTATATCTATCAATTACTAGATAGAAAACCAAAAAGAGGATATCCGTCGCTGGTTAGGATGAACATACCAAGGATAAACTCTACAAACGGGAGAAAAGCAGGATTTACAACTATCGGTTGCTAGGCAGAAGACCACAAAGAAAAGGAAACCCGTCATCGGTTAGGATGAACATATCAAGGATTACCTCTCTGGGAAACAAACTAGGGATTACAACTACCTTTTACTGGGTAGAACGCCAAGAAGAGAATATCTGTCACCGGTTAGGATGAACATATCAAGGATAAACTCAAAGCAGGGGAAGAAAAATATCCGTCATTGGTTAGGATGAACATATCAAGGATATTTTTCCAAGGAAACGTGAAAACGAATCCGCTGGGAAAAAAGGGTTTACCTTTGCCGGGTATTTGGCAAGAAGTAACAAACTGCAAACTGTGGAGAATACTACCAGTTATTGGGTAATAAACTCTCAGGGGACCAAAAGCATTTATCTAGGTAAGATCTAGAAAGAAACGGTAAATCAAGATTCGACCTAATGAAACAAATAGAAACAAATTTTAGGAGAACATATCAAGTATGAGGGATCTTAAGGTCAAAATTGGGGTCTTACAGCTTTCCCTATTTAAGGGCATTCTAACTGAGGATGTGAAGGTTAAAATATTCTTATCAACTCAGTAGAATGGACTTAAATAACAACAATAGAAACAAATTTTGGTCCCTAAGAGACCTCATGATGCATATGATGTGAATGCTAAAAATAATCTTTGTGGGGAATTTATTGCCACAAAGGAAAAAAATATGGAGAGACTGGAAGTCCACAGGAGTATAATACATTCAATAAGGAACACTCACTGGGGAGACATAGACTTTGGGGAATAAAAGTTGTGCGTAGGCCATGCTGCGGCTTGAAAACTGCTGGAGATACGAGGGGAATTCCATGAAAATAAATCAATGGAAGGACTATCTTTGACTGTGTGGTAACTCCCTTTGAGATATATCCTAGAATATTTCGATGGGATGATCCTTAGAATATTTCCATTCTAAAGGAACATCATTGTTATTAATCGAGTGATCCTTCTCTTTCTTTTCAGAAATTTGATCTGGCTCCTCCTCATATTTTTCCGGATGGGGTTCAACACGCTTTTCTTCTTGATCTTTTATTATGTCTTCCGAAGGAACACCTACACCATCAACAATAATACCTTCTCCGACAGTTTTCGGATAAGATTCATCAAAGGAAACATGCACGGATTCTTCAATAATAAGTAACCTTTTGTTGTATACTCTATATGCTTTACTAGAATGAGAGTATCCGAGAAAGATACCTTCATCGGCTTTTGAGTCAAATTTACCAAGGTTTTCTTTACCATTGTTTAATACAAAGAATTTACATCCGAAGATATGAAGATGTGAAACATTAGGCTTCCTTCCCTTTAGTAATTTATAAGGGGTTTTGTTTAGAATAAGACGAATGAGTATCCTTTTCAATACATAATAAGCCGTATTTATGGCATCGGCCTAAAAATATTTAGGAAGGTCGTTTTCATTGATCATAGTCCTTCCAAGCTCTTCTAAAATTTTGTTTTTATGTTCCACTACTCCATTTTGTTGTGGAGTTCTTGGAGCAGAAAAATTATGATCAATGTCGTTTGTTTCACAAAATTCCTCAAAGAGGTGGTTTTTAAATTCACCTATGTGATCACTTCGAATAGTAACTATGCTAGTATTCAACTTGTTTTGAGACATCTTGGAAAACTTTTCAAAAGAAGAAAAAGTGTCACTTTTACTTGCTAAGAAGATAGTCCAACAAAATCTAGAGTAGTCATTTACTATAACAAAACATAGTAGTTTCCACCTATAGTTTTAATTCTAGATGGCCCAAAAAGATCCATATGGAGAAGTTCAAGGGGTCTCATTGTGGAAACAATATTTTTAGATTTAAACGAGATCCTTGTTTGCTTTCCCGTTTGGCACGCATCACATAAGTGATCTTTTGAAAATTTGATTTTGCGAAGACCAACTACTAGATCTTTTGCGACAACTTTATTTAGCAAGTCAAAGCTGGCATACGTTAATCGCATATGCCAAAGCCACGAGTCTTCACTCATGGAGACGAGACATTTAACGCTAGTCAAAGATACTTCATTCAACTTAAGCATGTATACATTATTTTCCCTCCAACCCTTAAGCACATCATTCTTATTATCATTATGTTCAAACATGTAATAATCTTTTGAAAATGAGACTTTATATCCTTTGTCACATAATTGGCTAATACTAATGAGATTATGCTTAAGGCCTTTAAATAAAAGGACGTCTGAGATAGTAGTAGAGGAGGGATTACCTACACTACCTTTTCCGAGTATAGTTCCTTTGTTATTATCACCGTAGGTTATAAACCCTTTATTCTTAGTCATAAAGACAAAGAACATGAATTGTAATGATTACCTACACTACCTTTTCCGAGTATAGCTCCCTTGTTATTATCACCGTGGGTTATAAACCATTTCTTCTTGACTTTGGAGAAGTTATTCTTGGGCCTTCTGTCCTTCTTCAGCTTGGGACAATCATTCTTGTAATGGCTCGACTACATGCACTAGAAACAGATAACTTCTTTTCCAGGAGTTTGATTATTTTGACTAGATGAGGATTCGAAGCTACCAACAATCCTTCTGACTTCTTTGAATTTACCTTGACCATTTTTCCTGTGTTTCGAGAGTCTATTGACTCTTATTGAGATTAGAAATAGCTCATCATCTTTTGAGTCTTCATCAGATCCTTCTAATTCTTCCTTAGCTTGATATGCTCTAGTCTTCCCAGGCTTAGATTTTAAAGCTACAAATTTACCTCTCCTCTAAGGTCCATCTTCTTCAGGGTCAATCTCATGACATCTTACAGAACTAACAAGTTCTTCAAGACTGATGCTATTTAGATCCTTAGCCAACTCTAAAGCAGTTACCATAGGTCACCATTTTTTAGGAAGACTTCTGATAATTTTCTTGACATGATCAGCTGTAGAATACCCTTTGTCCAAAACCTTAAGTCCTGCAACAAGCATCTGAAACCTTGAGAACATGGTTTCAACATATTCATCATCTTCCATTTTGAAAAATCATACTTCTGGATTAAGGCCAAGGTCTTGGTTTCCTTTACCTGAGTATTACCCTCATGAGTCATTCTTAGAGAGTCAAAAATGGATTTGGCAGAATCTCTGTTTGTTATCTTCTCATACTTCATATAAGAGATAACATTAAATAAAATGGTTCTGGCCTTATGATGATTTTTGAAATTTTTCTTTTGTTGATCAGACATAGAACTTCTTGCTAACATATTTCCTTCAGCATTTACTGGGTGAACATAGCCATCAACTACGAGATCCCAGAGATCAACATCGTAACCAAGAAATAAACTTTCTATTATGTCTTTCCACTAGTCAAATTTTTCACCATCAAAAATAGGTGGTTTAGCACTATAATGATATTTATCATTATTAATGTTAGCAGTGTTAGAAGCATCTATTTTTCTCACACAACTGGACCGGTACTGAACACTATAAGGTGTTGATAAAAACTATTTATCACAATCAGAACCATTGTAATCAACAGATTAAAATAAACACAAATAATACCCTTCTTTGTCTTCTCAAGGATCCAACTAAACCTTAGTCTCCTCAAGGATTCACAAAGAACAACTTTCTTTGTCTTCTCAAGGATAACCTCCTTATGGAATCAAACAAATAGTTTGAATACAAGTTTATGTGTTACAAGATGCTTCTCAAAAGTAGATTTACACAAATGAATAATAAATACTTAAAGAACACTGAATACAAAATATGATAGCTTTTCACAAAGAAAATTAGCTTGTCAAAATACTTGTGTAGTTCAATAGTAACAGAGCGAGAGTTCTTCAAGTCTCCAATGCATGCTTGTATAATGTAAGCATGTGGTCGTTTGAAGGGAAAATGGGGAAAGCTCCTTGAGCGGTTGTCCATTGTTGGATGAGAAAGGAATGATACCACATACGTCCTTTCACCCACATATTCAATGACAAGTGTGATGAATAGTACACTCCTTGCCCACGAAATCAGGTAGTGGAAAGGTTGTTCGATTTTTGTTATGTACTATTTGATCATGTTCCGATATTATGATTGGTGTGGAGACAGAGTTGGCAGAAGAAGTACTTCTAGGTACTTGTTTAAATTTCTGGGGAGTCCTATTTCTTGGTGTTCCAAGAAGCAACCAGTTGTTGCTTTGTCAATCTGTGAAGCAGAATATATTGTAGGTGATGTGACTACATGTTAACATGTGTGGCTTCTGAATTTACTACAGAATCTGAAGATCAAAGTAAACAAGTCTCTAAAGTTGATGATTGATAACAAGTCTGTAATCAATCTTATCAATAACTTAGTGCTACATTGGAGAAGCAAGCATATTGAGACTAAGTATCACTTGCTGAGAAATCATGTTTAAAATTGAGTACTAGAAGTTGTGCATTGTAGCCCCCAAAAGCAACTGATCGATGTTCTGATGAAGGCGATCAAGACTGATCAATTTCTCCGTTTGAGGGATGGAATTGGTGTTGTTAGTTTTGGTTAAGCTGAATATGAATTAAGGGATGGTGTTAGAATTAAATCATTTTCAGAAATTTGTAGATAAAGTTTGTTAGATGGCACTTTAGTATTTTCATTAAGTCCCACTTGTATTTAAGTAAGTGAGTGGTGTGAACAAATAACATCATTATCCTTTTGCAGTCTGTGTGTGTGCAACCATTTCTAACCGTTTTAGAATAGTGAAAGTTTGTTATTATTTTCTCTTCTCTCTCTTATTTTCGTTGTTCATCCTTATCGTATTGTGCACCAACAAAACTCAGACATGATAAAAACCTAATTTGACGGAACCTATTTCCACCTTTATTGACGAGATACAAAGACAACTTGCAACACTCATCCCATAAATTAAAAAAATTATTATATGCTTAAGAAACATGTTGGCTTAGATATCAAACAATAAGTTAGATATCACAATTATAAAATATTTTAAGAAAGATTCACTAAATTCAATGACAAATTTTTTAATTCTATATTAAAATCAAATTAAAGTATCATAAATATTCTTATTTTCATTTAAAAAATAGTTAAAAAAACTAAATTTATTATTTTATTGAATATTGTCCTGTACTTTTTATATTGACTTTGTTTTAAAATCTTAACTTTAACTAATTCTTTAATAAAAACTAATATATTAAAGTAATTTAATTTTTAAGATATTAAAAAATTCAAATTTTACTATTTTACAAGTTATATTCAAATCCTCTGTCTCATCCATAATTTAACGATTTTTCTGTGATTCATTTATATAAATTATAATTTTCCACCTTTTTAAAGTAAATTAAAAAGTGTAAGAATTTCTTTTTCTTTTCTAAAAAGTTCTATGACATTAATTATATCATGAGACAAATCCTGAAACGCATATTCGAAATCGGATCATCTTATTTATACATCTTTAAAAAGTGAAATTCCTTGAGATTCAAAAATGACTTTCTTTTACTCTCTTAACTAGCAAATAATATCACATGAGCAAAAGGCAAGCTTAATTGGAGTATCATGACAAGAACAAGTTCTAATCTCCACTCCTGCATATTTCTCTCTGACTGCATCGGCACATGCACTCCCGTCACCACATAGTCCGGACAACATCACTCCCCTTGTACAATAGTCTGGACGACCATCAATCTTCCTTCCTATCACATTAATCGACAAGAAAAATATATAAACTGGTAACTCAATTCACAAGGTTTAATGAATAATGTAACTGCGAACAAACTTAAATAATAATATGTTGCGTTAGATTTACCATAGGTTTGGCTAAAGAGAGTAAACATAGCCACAAACATTAGGAGAATGATTCCTTTCTTCATCATGATTTTCTTTAAATCAAATATTCTTTGCCGAGATTATTAGAATGTTATGACAATGTGAAATAACGAAAATTAATACTTCATATTTTATAGGCATAATAGAAGATAATGGTCGAATATTAATTTTTATTCAATCAAAAATAAAATAAAATAACCTCTTAATTAATATATTCATTTTGCTTTTTAAAAAAGTGTATTTTTGATATAACTATATCATTTTTTATATAATTATATTATATTAAAATATAAGTTTTTTTTATTAAACTACTTTTTAATTTGAATGTATAAAAAAGAAAAAAAAAACTATAATTTATAAATAAATAAAATATTAATATATATAAAAAGATAAGAATTCAAATCTTAAAATTTAAAAATTATTAAATATATTAAAAGATTTAGATAATAAACATAATAATTATTAAATACATTAAAATACTTTTTACTTGACTATCACAACAATATATATATATATATATATATATATATATATATATATATATATATATATATATATGGAAGAAGCTAGAAAATTTAGGATGTTTGACTCATAAAAATAAATTGTATTTTTTTTATCATTATTTCACTTTTTTAAATTATAAAATATTTTTATAAAAGTAAATTGTATTTCTTTATCATTATTTCATTTCCGACTCTTCTCAATATTATTTCATCCTCATGGCCTTTCTCTATGTAGGGAATTGACATGATTCGTATAATTGAACCCAAAGCTTTCAACGGATATCGTTTTATTCTGGTGGTTATTAATTAGTTGACCATATGGGGTTGAAGCAACATCCTATGCTAATGTGACCAAGTAGGTTGTGGTCAGATTTACTAAGAATCAAATTATTTTTCGATATGGTGGTGCAAGTAAATTTACAGGTTTCCTGCATATTTTCTTTGGGACTTTGGATTTTATAGTTAGAGGATAAAACCAACACAAAAGTGAGATATAGGAGCATAAACAATTTTTTTATCGGAATCAAAATAAAATATCCGTTAACTTACTGGGATCAAAAGACTATTTAAGGCTAAAAATATAAAAAGACTATATTAGATTTTAAACTAAATTTTGTAAATGATTAAATGATACCGATACATCAATTTTAAATTGACACATAGTTATAATTACAAGGATAAATACTATTTTGATCCCTATTTTATTTTATTCACAAAATTGATCATTATATTAAATTTAATCAATTTTTATTCTCTCATACTTTTACAATTAAAATTAATGATATTTCAATTTTCTAAATGACAAATTTTTAGTGAAAACTGATAAATTACCATATATAAATTTATTATAAAACTTTATAAATGAATATATAAATTAAAAATAAAAATTTCATCGATTTTCTAAAAAAAACAACTTAAGAAGGACCAAAACTATTTATATTTAATATAGCGGGACTAATTTCGTAAACTATATAAAATAGGAAGATTAAAAGTAATAAAACCTAATTATAAAGTTAATTTAATATGTGATCAATTTGTTTTACTTTTTTCAAATTGATATTTTTATAGTATTATATATTTTTGTTTAAAAAAATTAAATTTTTTTTTATTAAAGTTTATATTAGAGTCAAATTTGTATATTATAAATATTTTTTTTTTTTTATGTTTATACTAAAATTATTCAACCGTTGTGTAAGTTTTTGGGCACATAAATATTTAATTGTCGCATGTTTTTTGAGCTCAATGTTGTGCTTAAGACATTTGTAAACATGTTTGTATTAATAATTTACTAATAATTCTTAAAATAAATAAATATTAATTCAAAAATTTATAATCATTGAATAAAAAAATATTAATTAACATAACCAAGTCTTAATTAAAATATACCTTAACATAGAAAAGACAAAATTATCTTAATAAAATATTTTAACATTTAAATAAAATCAATTCTTGATTAATCAAATATAACGCCCAAGACTTGTCTTTAAAATTAACAATTAAGTTTTGAGAAATAAAACATAATTAAATATGATATTCCAAAAAATAAATCAGCGAAATTTTGCACTACGCTACTTTGATTCCAACTTATCGCTTAATCCTTCTAGATCCTCAAGTTCCATCATTTTCTCTTATAAACCCACTTAGTTTCGTGACTATACTAAACTTAATTATGTCTAAGCAAATGCTCACTTTTTGCGCTTCATGGAACACCGTCCAAAAAATTGAGTTGTCCTCGCATCATTGATACATCATCTCCTAAATCATTCTTCAGAGTTGGGTTAAATCCAAAATTCGGGTCAATCTTGATATATCACTTATTCACACGAATTCTTAACTTCCTTGGTAAAAATCCTATCACGGCCTTGTATGCTATTTTGATGAGAAAATTAAAACTTCGGTATTATGACTCTTCATATAACTCTTAAGCATTCTCGATCGACTGTAACTCTATTTGCTACTACTTTTCACAACTCATTCTTTGGATCAAAATTTAACCTCCTGGTCCATCAGTACTTTCCTCCCTGCAGATCTCATCGCATTATGCTTGCAAAGATGTTGGTTAGCATATCTGCATCTTTACCCAAGATCATTGATACATGCTCTAAGTCTAGTTCTAGGTGAGTTCTACACATAACCTTGTCGATTCCAGATCCCACGACCTCACCTCACAGTCACACATCTAAACTTCCTAGAGGTACTCCTTAATTTTATTTCACTTGAGGAATATCAGTCACTTGATTAATATTTAACTTTATCTTACTTCCAAACTAAATCATCCACAATTCCTCCTTAACTCGAGAGATATCTTGGTTGATAGGTTATGGTACTTCTTATCTTTGATTTCCTATCTCTCTAGGGTTTAGTGTTCATAAGTGATCCTCTATTCCCATTCAATCGTAGATTCTTGACTTTTCATTCTTTTAGCCTTTTATCCTCTTTGTTTTACTTAGAAACTGACTCCTATCCATCCTATATGTTTCCATTTCCAAAAGCTCTTGAACTTAAGTGGCTACGCTTAATCTCACTACTCCCTTCTAGTTATCTACTAAATGGTCCCTCTTACCACATGTAAACCTCAATCTAGTCAGTATTAACATTTATAAACTTTATAAACTGACAGAAGAATTCCCATATTTGATTTCCATAGTTTTACTCGCAACTGAACACTAATGACCCATGACTAGATCATGAACCAACCTACTCTGATACCAACTGTAATGCCTATAAGTCATACGTCTAGAATAACAATCAATGATCTTAATAATTGGTACTAGATACATCAATGTAAATATCTCGAAATGAAACAAATTAAAAATTTTACAACAATACAATCAAAACGAATAATACACTAGTGATCAGACAATATTTTCACGATAGTGAAAATGCGCTACATCGAGTTCTCGGTTCCAATTCCAAAGCTAAGATTCCAATTCAAATAATTTCTTACCTAGAAATACCTCATGAGACACTATTGACTAAATACCTCATTATCATCTCATTAAAGACCATCCATTTAGTCTCGCATACACTATTTGATTCAGATGCTAAAATAATATACATATCATTAGTCCACCAACCGATAACAAGATAATCACATACCAAGCCGATAGAGATATTGTGATTTTACATAATCCCTAACTCGGACATTTAAGTATCTTGACTAACTAAGAATCTATCAAATCAAGCAAAGTTTTGTAACACCCCAAAATTTGCCCTCCTTAGTCACGCATTCATTTTTAGGTCATTTAACATTAGATACATTGCATTTCGTCATGTCAATCGGGATTAGCTCCAAGAAGCTTGAACATCATCCAGGACACTTTGTGGGTTCTATTTAGATGATCAGTCAACACAAGGGAAAGACTTGAGTTACTTCCAATAGGGGTCTATTCGTTAGTCAAAACGTTAATCTTGAAGGGGCAAAGGTTTGTTCATGAGCTGTCATGCTCGCTAGGCGAAGCCCACGAGTTTTGAAAAAAAAACGAAAAACAAAAAAAAAACGAAAAACGAAAAACGAAAAAAAAAACGAAAAAAAAATAAATAAATAAATAAAAGAAAAATCTTGGACTTGGACCTCTCTCATTTGAGCCCACAGGTCCACAAGAATCAGGTTATAAATTCAGAGTTTCAGTGAAACAAAATTCCATTCTATTCCTATTACCCTGTCTGGGAAAAAGATAGTGAGAGAAGCAAAACACTCTGAGGTTTCCTTGGAACAAAACCCTGGACAAAACCTGGAGAGAAACCTAGACAAAGAGAGTGAGAATTAATCTGCAGCAACCTCCAAGAAACTCTGAAAGGTTCATTCTGACTCACACACTTTCAGCTCAAGCAAACCCTAACATTGGTTTGCAAATCCAACTGTGCCATTTGATTTCAACCGATCTCTCCAATCAGGTTTGCCCTATATCCATCATCTTTATGCCTTTAATTTGAATGCTCTAAATGTATGAGGTATTATGGGTGAATTTGACACCCTTTTGATGCATGTGTTTGACAAGAGATTTAGGCCTCCTACCCTTGGTTGCTTTTTGTGAGCTTTTTGTGAATTGCATGATTCATGTGGTTACATTTTGATTTGGGGGCAACTCTTGGTTACCCTATTTTGTTTCTCTAACCTGTTTGTTGAGTTTTGTTTTGTGAGGGCTCATATGACTCTTGCAGAGATGGTTTGCCTGGTGTTCCATTTTATTTGTGGGATACCACCTGGAGGTTTCATTCCGATTACCTGTACTGACTCACTTTCTTTGATGGTGTTAGCTTGGAAGGATCTCAGGGTTTCCTTGTTCCGTTAATTACTGTTACTTCGGATCTTTATCCGCGTGGTACCTTTTACATTTTTCCGGCATTTTACCGCTTTCTTAGCTGGAAGACCTCGATAGGAGGCAATGTTTTGTGTGTTTACTTTATGCAGGTTCCTTCGTCTAGGATTTCCCTTTTGCCTGAGCGTTCCTAAAACGCAAACAAATTCATTGATTTTTCTTCTCCATAGAACACGGTTACTCCTTCTACTACAGGTGTAACACCCTTCTAAAATACCCCAAAAGTTTAATTAAAATGACAACATGTATCAATCAGAGTAAATATGCAATTAAGGGTGTCACACAATTACTTCACACCATTCACCATGATAACTGTCATGCTCTTTTATTAATTCAAAACATAAAGCATTTGCACAATACGCAGCGGATAGAGATTAAATCAATCATGCAAAACATGTAGCATATTACATGTAAACTGGTTCACAACCAACAATAAAACATTTAAAACGTCCCATCCCGATGTTACATCTACCAGAGCATGACCCACAAAAACTACACTAGACTCCAAGCACTAGCTCCCACTCAATCACTGCTCGTTACCTGAAAAATAGTTGTAAGGGTGAGTTCCTCAATCGATATAATAAGCATTATAAAATATCATGCAATGTTAAGTAATTTTAGCACATTTCATCACCCTAATCATAACACACATTCGGTAACGGCACATCAACTCAAACATCATACTCAACACCAACATAAAGCACACGTATAATCTCAATTAAGTTAAATACCCATACAACAAACCAACAAAAATGCAACTCTAATGAGACTCGACTCGTCATGCATGTGGTACCATTCGGAGTAAAACTCCCAACTTAAAATTTGCCAATTTAACAAGGCATCAAGGCTTAAGCCTTCAACTTTCAACTTTTGCCAATCCAGGCCAACGTGGTGTGAGCAAAGCTCCGACTTATTCAACTTTTGCCAATCCAGGCCAACGTGGTGTGAGCAAAGCTCCGACTTAATGCATATGAATGTACATGACATACACGACTTTAAAATTCCGACAACATAATAATAATAACAACACAACAATATTTTCAACAAAATCAACTTATAATCAACTTTGGCTCACCAAGCCTACAACTCAGTATCTTTAACAACTTTCCGTACACGGAATAACTTAACAACTCAGTCATACTTGTATCGACATTTCATAACATAAACCCAACAAAATTACTCATCAAAATTAACTATAATATTACCCGACTCACCCCGACGAATTTCATTAAATTCTGAGCAATTCGATTTTTCACTTTTCCAACAGCGTTAACCCGTTAACGCCCTGGGTTAACCCGTTAACGCAAGACAGAATACAATTTTTCAGTTTTTTTCAACAGTGTTAACCGGTTAACGCCCTGGGTTAACCTGTTAACGGAAGACAGAATGCAATTCTAACAGTATTTCAACAGCGTTAACCCGTTAACGCCCTGGGTTAACCCGTTAACGCAGGACAGAAATACACTTCCTGGCAAATTTTAACAGTGTTAACCGGTTAACGCCCTGGGTTAACCGGTTAACGCAAGACAAACAGCAGTTTTTCACAATTCATAACAGTGTTAACCGGTTAACACCCTGGGTTAACCGGTTAACGCAAGACAGAAAGCTGTTCCTGCGCTAACACGAAGCAGAATGCAGAATTCTCCGCATTTTCCGCCGTTGGAGGACTTCCGGACCTCCGATTTCAATTCCGTAAAAAGCTACACCTTCGGGAAAACAAGACTCATCCAATTACAGAGTCAATTTCAGTTTTAACATAACTTATTCATCTCAATTTTTCAGCATTCAACATCCCAATTAGGGTCAAATCAATGGCTTATCACTACCCATTACATGTTAACCCATAATACCCATTAAACGACGATAAACCCCCCTTACCTGAGTTAATCCGGCGAATCTTTAAGCTTCAAGCTTTTCTCTTCTCCAACCTTCTTCCTCTTGCTCTGTCTCTTTGCCCTTTTCCTCTTTTCAGCCGCTTCTCTGCTTTCACGTGAAAAACCCTCTTACCAAAATGGAACTCTTTTCTTATTTCCCACTTATATATATTTTCCAATAATTATTATTCCAATAATAATAATAATAATAATCCAATAATTCCAATTATTTAATTAAATTAATAAATATAATATTAACTTAAATTAAATACTTATCTTATTTTTATCGGGGTGTTACAACTCTCCCCCACTAAAAGGGTTTTCGTCCTCGAAAACATACCTCAAGCGAATAACTCTGGATAAGACTCCTTCATCTGACTCTCAAGTTCCCATGTCATGCTTTCACCCGCAGCTCCCAACCAAACGACTTTAACCAACACAATCTCTTTTCCTCGAAGAGTCTTTGTTTCACGATCTTCAACTCGTACAGGCTTTGTCTCCATTGTTAAATTATCCCGCACTTGCACATCATCCATACTAACCACATGAGACGGATCTGAGACATACTTCCGAAGCTGCGACACATGAAATACATCATGCAAATTCGAAAGATTAGGTGGTAATGCCATCCGGTAAGCAACTTTTCCAACTCGTTCTAAGATTTGGTACGGACCAATGAAGCGAGGAGTGAGCTTTTTAGACTTCAAAGCCCTCCCAACACCGGTCACAGGCGTGACTCTCAAAAGCACATGGTCACCAGCTTGAAATTCTAAATCCTTCTTCCGCTTGTCATGGTAACTCTTCTGCCTACTCTGAGATGCTTTCATCTTCTCTCGGATAAACTTCACTTTCTCGGTAGTTTCTCGAACTAACTCTGGTCCAAGTACTACACCCTCACCAGATTCGTGCCAACACAACGGAGTTCTACATCTACGACCATACAATGCTTCAAAAGGCGCCATTCCGATACTAGAATGGTAACTATTATTATATGTGAACTCGATCAATGGAAGATAAGTGTCCCACGAACCTCCTTGTTCAAGAACACAAGCTCTCAGTAAATCCTCCAATGACTGAATAGTTCTCTCAGTTTGGCCATCAGTTTGAGGATGATATGCCGAACTCAACCTCAACTTAGAGCCCAACGAATCTTGCAGACTTTTCCAAAATCCCGATGTAAACCTCGGATCTCTGTCCGACACAATACACAGAGGAACACCATGCAACTTTACAATTGCTCGGATGTAAATCTCTGCCAACTTCGCAATTGGGTAAGTGATGTTAATAGGTATGAAGTGAGCCGACTTCGTGAGCCTATCAACGATCACCCAAATCGAATCATGCCCTCTTAAAGTAGCAGGCAGCCCCGTTACGAAGTCCATAGAAATGCTATCCCATTTCCATTCTGGAACTTCCAACGGTTGCATCAACCCAGCAGGCTTCTGATGCTCAATCTTCGACTTCTGACACGTTAAGCACGCATACACAAAACGAGCCACATCTTCTTTCATTCCGGGCCACCAAAATATTTTCTTTAAATCCTGATACATTTTAGTAGCTCCTGGATGAATACTCAAACTGCTTCTATGACCCTCTTCTAGAATGCTTCTTTTCAAAATCGCATCATCAGGAATACAAATTCTTTCCCCTAATTTCAACACACCTCTCGCATCAATCTTAAAGTCACTCTTCTCTGATTGACCACAACGATTAAGGATATCTACAAATTTCACATCCAATTTCTGTGCCTCTCGGATACTATCCATAAAATCATTATTAATCTTTAGCATTCCTAGCATTACACTCTGCGGGGTTACTTCGCAAACCAAACTCATATCACGAAATTGCTCAATTAATTCCAACTCCTTAATCATCATTGCTGACACATGCAAGGTCTTTCTACTTAAAGCATCGGCCACAACATTTGCTTTTCCTGGATGATAATTCAAACCGAAATCATAATCCTTAAGCAATTCGAACCACCTACGTTGTCTCATGTTCAGCTCTTTCTAATCAAATAGATACTTTAAACTTTTATGATCGCTGAAAACTTCAAATCTGGAACCATAAAGGTAATGCCTCCAGATTTTTAGCACAAACACCACAGCAGCAAGTTCAAGATCATGCGTAGGATAGTTCTTTTCATGAATTCTTAACTGTCGCGACGCATAAGCAATTACTTTATTATTTTGCATGAGCACACCTCCTAAACCCATCAATGAAGCATCACAGTAAATTATAAACGGTTCCTCCGGATTTGGCAAGGTCAAAACCGGCGCCGACGTCAATCTCCTTTTTAATTCATTAAAACTCTCTTCGCACTGAACATCCCACACGAAAGCTTTACCTTTACAAGTTAATTTAGTTAACGGAAGTGCTAACTTAGAAAATCCTTCAATAAACCTTCTATAATATCCAGCTAATCCCAAAAAGCTTCTAATCTCGGTAGCCGACTTAGGAGTCTCCCATTGCAATACAGCTTCTACCTTGGAAGGATCTACAGCAATACCTTTTCCTGAAATTACATGGCCGAGAAAACTGACTTCTCTTAACCAAAACTCACACTTGGACAGCTTCGCATACAATTTCTTATCTTTCAAAACACCCAACACTAATTTCAAATGTTCCTTGTGCTCTTCCTCAGACTTAGAGTAAATCAAAATATCATCAATAAATACTACCACAAAATGGTCCAGATAAGTATGGAAAATACGATTCATGTACTCCATAAATACTCCCGGCGCATTAGTCACACCGAAAGGCATCACAGAATACTCATAATGTCCATACCGAGTTCTGAACGCTGTCTTCTGGATGTCTTCATCTTTCACTTTGATCTGATGATAGCCCGATCTCAAATCAATTTTACTGAACACACAAGCACCCACCAATTGATCCATCAAATCATCTATTCTCGGTAGTGGATACTTATTCTTTATCGTTACTTTATTCAATTGTCTATAATCAATACAAAGCCTCATACTACCATCTTTCTTCTTTACTAGCAACACTGGAGCTCCCCACGGTGACACACTTGGTCTTATAAACTTCTTCTCAAGTAAGTCTTCCAATTGCTTCTTTAATTCATACAATTCAGATGCCGACATTCTATACGGTGCCATCGAAACAGGCCTAGTACCAGGTACCAGATCAATAGTAAATTTAACTTCCCTCTCTGGCGGCACACTAGGAATTTCATCAGGAAAAACTTCAGGGAATTCTTTCACCACTAACAGTTCCTCAATCTTAGCTTTACTCTCAACCGACAACGTCGCCATCAAAGAAAACATCTGAGCTCCCTCTTTCATCAATTTTCGCAATTCTCTGAAAGGTAATAAGTCAACTCCTTCCTCTTCAGGAGGGGAAAACCTCACCGACTTATGATGACAATTTATATGAACATAATTATACTCTAACCAGTTCATACCAAGAATTACATCCATCCCATCCAACGGCAAACATACTAAATCAACATAGAAATCTTTATCGAAGATCGACAAAGGACATTTTAAACATACCAAAGAAGTAGTTATTGATCCCTTAGCTGGGGTCTCAACAATCAAGTCACCATCCAAAGCGGACAATTTTAAACCCAGTCTTCGAGCACAGTTAGCAGAAATAAAACAGTGTGTAGCACCGGTATCAATAATAGTAATTAAAGGAGTACCGTTTATGAAACATGTACCTCGGATAAGTCTATCCTCACTGGAGGTTTGAGTTCCGGTCAATGCGAACACCTTTCCAGTTTGAGATTTCTTTGGCTTCTGACACTGACTTCCAATATGCCCTTCTTCGCCACAATTAAAACAAATCATTTCCTTGTGCTTGCAATCAGCTATTGCATGGCCAGTCTTACCACAGCGAAAACACCTCTTTACTTCAGCAGTGCATACATTACTCTTATGACCAGCCTGACCACATTTGAAGCAAACTATACCAGCAGGAGCACCTCCCCTACTAGTCCTCTGAGCCGGAGCAGCTCCTTGTTTCCCTTTTCCCACTGGAGCATCATACGGCTTGCCATGGTTTTGATGTTGCTTGCCCCTGCGGTCACTGACACTCTTGTAATGAGCATTATTGTCTTCTTCAAATATCCTGCAGCTATCAACCAATTCAGTAAAAATGCGTATCTTCTGATACCCAACAGCCTTCTTAATTTCAGAGCGCAGTCCGTTTTCAAACTTGATGCACTTTGAAAATTCAGCACCAGCACCAGTGTAATGAGGATAAAATTTGGACAACTCCACAAATTTTGCAGCATAATCAGTGACGGACATGTTTCCTTGCTTCAGCTCAAGGAACTCAATTTCTTTCTTACCACGGACATCTTCCGGATAATACTTTCTCATGAATTCCCTACGGAATACATCCCAAGTAATGACTTCACCTGCCACGGTCAACCTCTCGTGAGTCTCTAGCCACCAGTCATCAGCTTCGACTGCTAGCATGTGAGTACCATTCCGAACCTTCTGAGCTGGAGTGCAATCCATAACACGGAAGATTCTCTCGATCTCTTTCAACCATCCCAAGGCTGCATCTGGATCATGCTTCCCTTTAAACACCGGCGGATTCTCTCTTTGAAAAGTCGCCAAGCTACGTGATCCAGCATCTCCACCAACATTTGGCAAGTTCTGCACAGCTTGTGCCATCGCTTGCATTGCGGCGGCCATTGCAGCGTCATTCCTTCCAGCCATTTCAACTTATCAATTCAACACAACTAAAAGTTAGATTAGTAACAATACACAATTGTTAGACAGTAACGACACGACAACTGGCCGGACAGACCGACCTGCTCTGATACCACTAATGTAACACCCTTCTAAAATACCCCAAAAGTTTAATTAAAATGACAACATGTATCAATCAGAGTAAATATGCAATTAAGGGTGTCACACAATTACTTCACACCATTCACCATGATAACTGTCATGCTCTTTTATTAATTCAAAACATAAAGCATTTGCACAATACGCAGCGGATAGAGATTAAATCAATCATGCAAAACATGTAGCATATTACATGTAAACTGGTTCACAACCAACAATAAAACATTTAAAACGTCCCATTCCGATGTTACATCTACCAGAGCATGACCCACAAAAACTACACTAGACTCCAAGCACTAGCTCCCACTCAATCACTGCTCGTTACCTGAAAAATAGTTGTAAGGGTGAGTTCCTCAATCGATATAATAAGCATTATAAAATATCATGCAATGTTAAGTAATTTTAGCACATTTCATCACCCTAATCATAACACACATTCGGTAACGGCACATCAACTCAAACATCATACTCAACACCAACATAAAGCACACGTATAATCTCAATTAAGTTAAATACCCATACAACAAACCAACAAAAATGCAACTCTAATGAGACTCGACTCGTCATGCATGTGGTACCATTCGGAGTAAAACTCCCAACTTAAAATTTGCCAATTTAACAAGGCATCAAGGCTTAAGCCTTCAACTTTCAACTTTTGCCAATCCAGGCCAACGTGGTGTGAGCAAAGCTCCGACTTATTCAACTTTTGCCAATCCAGGCCAACGTGGTGTGAGCAAAGCTCCGACTTAATGCATATGAATGTACATGACATACACAACTTTAAAATTCCGACAACATAATAATAATAGCAACACAACAATATTTTCAACAAAATCAACTTATAATCAACTTTGGCTCACCAAGCCTACAACTCAGTATCTTTAACAACTTTCCGTACACGGAATAACTTAACAACTCAGTCATACTTGTATCGACATTTCATAACATAAACCCAACAAAATTACTCATCAAAATTAACTATAATATTACCCGACTCACCCCGACGAATTTCATTAAATTCTGAGCAATTCGATTTTTCACTTTTCCAACAGCGTTAACCCGTTAACGCCCTGGGTTAACCCGTTAACGCAAGACAGAATACAATTTTTCAGTTTTTTTCAACAGTGTTAACCGGTTAACGCCCTGGGTTAACCTGTTAACGGAAGACAGAATGCAATTCTAACAGTATTTCAACAGCGTTAACCCGTTAACGCCCTGGGTTAACCCGTTAACGCAGGACAGAAATACACTTCCTGGCAAATTTTAACAGTGTTAACCGGTTAACGCCCTGGGTTAACCGGTTAACGCAAGACAAACAGCAGTTTTTCACAATTCATAACAGTGTTAACCGGTTAACACCCTGGGTTAACCGGTTAACGCAAGACAGAAAGCTGTTCTTGCGCTAACACGAAGCAGAATGCAGAACTCTCCGCATTTTCCGCCGTTGGAGGACTTCCGGACCTCCGATTTTAATTCCGTAAAAAGCTACACCTTCGGGAAAACAAGACTCATCCAATTACAGAGTCAATTTCAGTTTTAACATAACTTATTCATCTCAATTTTTCAGCATTCAACATCCCAATTAGGGTCAAATCAATGGCTTATCACTACCCATTACATGTTAACCCATAATACCCATTAAACGACGATAAACCCCCCTTACCTGAGTTAATCCGGCGAATCTTTAAGCTTCAAGCTTTTCTCTTCTCCAACCTTCTTCCTCTTGCTCTGTCTCTTTGCCCTTTTCCTCTTTTCAGCCGCTTCTCTGCTTTCACGTGAAAAACCCTCTTACCAAAATGGAACTCTTTTCTTATTTCCCACTTATATATATTTTCCAATAATTATTATTCCAATAATAATAATAATAATCCAATAATTCCAATTATTTAATTAAATTAATAAATATAATATTAACTTAAATTAAATAATTATCTTATTTTTATCGGGGTGTTACAACAGGCGAGTAAGTCTCCAAAGGTCGAGTATCCGATAGATTGCGTAGTAACGCCGTTCGTCCAAAACCCAATCCATAACCCCGTAGTTAGCCGAACTACGACTTGCTCTGATTCTCATTCCAGATGGGATACGTAGGCATAAGACGCGATGTCTTAGTGAGCACACAATTACCCTTAACCCCTAGGTAGCCGAGCTACGAAGACTCTGATTCTCATATTCAGATGAGATACGTATGCAGTGGATGCGACATCCGTGCGAGTCATTTTCTTTTGACCCTTTTTTTAGTAAATAGCACAAGATAAACCCACACCCTTTAGACAAGAACTACAAAAGTGGATCCCGTAGAGTACTACGTGTAACACCCCGATAATAATATGATCATTATTTAAATTAAGTTAATAATAGATTTATTAATTTAATTAGATAATTGGATTATTATTATTATTATTATTTTGGAATTATTGAATTATTATTATTATAGGAATAATAATATAATTTGGAAAATAAAATAAGTTGGAATAATAAAAGTCCCATTTTGGTAAAAAGGTTATTTTTCACGTGAAAAGGGAAAAGAGGCAGAAAGGGCAAAAAGCCAGAGAACGAAGGTTGAAGGAAGGAAAAAGCTTGGAGCTCGGAGGCTGCCGGATTAACTCAGGTAAGGGGGGTTTATCATCGATTAAAGGGTATTATATGATAATATGTACTGGGTAGTGATAACCATTGGTTGTACCTCTGATTTGATTGATGCATGATGAATTTGTAAAATATTGGATGAATGAAATTGGATGATAATTGAAAAGAATTCGTAGGAATTAGAAGGGATAATGTTAGGATTGGTGAAGATGAATAGGATATGATTCGTGTAGATGATATGGACGATTATTTTGTGTAATTTGGACTGTGGAAGGTTAGATCGGATAGGTTTCGTAACAGAGAAAGCCATAGCAGATCTGAGAGTTCTGGTTTCTGGTCATACGCGTATGGCACTAGGCAATACGCGTATGAGATGGCTGGTACGCGTATGGGGGAAGCCTTACGCGTATGGGTGAAAAAGATGATATTTTGAACGTAAACTGGTCTCTGTTGGTACGCGTAATGGGAGATTGTTACGCGTAGCATACGCGTATGAGACAGGTGATACGCGTATGAGTTGGGCGGGGAAATGCGCAATACGCGTATGAGAGTGGGCATTACGCGTATGGACTTGGTCAGGTTTGGGCAATACGCGTATGGGCATAGGCAGTACGCGTATGGGCAGAATTGTGATTTTTCTGTGCTACTGTTGTGCAGTTTTTGGTTGTTTGGGCTGAGTGATGCGACTTAGCTGAGATATGATGTGATAGGGATCAATTCCCGTTGTTTGAGTGGTATAGGTATTAGTAGAGTGTGCTAATACTGTGTTTGATTATGTGGCATGATATGATATGCTTTTGTGATTAATTATGTTGATAATGTGTGATGGTATACATGATGATGTGAATGTATACATTTGTGAATAGACTGTATTATGGCTTAGAGTGTGAGCATGTGTCTATTCTTGATTATTGTTGACGTTGCATTGCTAGGTGATTAGCACGCATATTGTGGCCTTCGGGTGGTAGCTAATTCCCATGGTGAGGAATTAGTGAGTAAATCATTTTGATTGTTGTTGATGTTTGCATGCTAGGTGATTAGCGTGCATTTCATGGCCCATTTGGGGTGGTAGCTAATTCCCATGGTGAGGAATTAGTGAGTGAGTCACTATGTCTCAAATGAGTGGGACTAGTGAGCTTGGTAGCCGTGCCTGGATTTGGACGGTGAGGTTGAACTATATGTTCACAACATAGTCGGTACCGCATGCATAGAGTCTCATTGCATAATGAATGTATGGCATATAATATGAATGGATGTATTCCAGTATTATATGTGTGTTGTATGTTGTATTGTTAATGTTGAATGTGATTGAGATTTTACCGTTGAGTATGATGCTTGAATGGATATTGCTGTTGCTGAATGCGTAGTCTGATTAGGGTGAATTAATGTGTTAATTACTTGGCATTACATGTTGTTCTATAATGCTTATTATATTGATTGAGGAACTCACCCTTACACCTATTTTTCAGGTAACGAGAAATGAGTTGAGTAGAAGCTAATGCTTGGAGTCTAGAGTAATTTCTTATGGGTCATGCTCTGATAGATGTAACATCGGGAGGGAATGTTTTAATTAATTTGATATTGGTTGTTGAATGATTTACATGTATTGTGTTACATGTTTTACATTGATGTTGGATTTTATTCCGCTGCGAATTATGCAAAAGAACCTTATTTTGATTAAATAACTGAGCATGACAGGATATTTTGATAATTGTTGTGAAATGATTGTGTGACACCCTTCGGGGCATAATTACTCTGATGAATATATTGTTATTTTAATTATAATATTTTGGGGTATTTAGAAGGGTGTTACATTAGTGGTATCAGAGCATAGTCGGTCGAGTCGAGTCGTAATTATTCTGTTTCCCCTGTACGGTATAGGTGTTGTGTAACCTATCAGTACTTATTGTTTAGTTTGTTTGGGTTTTCAGAATAGAGATGGCTGGAAGAGGTAGAGACGATGCTGCAATTGCTGAGGCTCTGGGTATGCTAGCTGGAGTACTTGGAGGAAATCCGAATGTTGTGGGAATGGGAGCTGCTCGTCAACTGAGTGAGTTCCAGAAGAACAATCCTCCAATGTTCAAGGGAGCATACGATCCAGATGGTGCTCAGAACTGGTTGAAGGAGATTGAGAGGATCTTCCGAGTGACTGAGTGTGCCGATAACCAGAAGGTCAGGTTCGGTACGCATATGCTGTCAGAGGAAGCTGATGATTGGTGGGTTGCTACCCGCACGGAGTTGGAAACCGCTGGGAATGCTGAGATTTCTTGGGCAGTGTTCAGAGAGAGATTTCTGAGGAAGTACTTTCCAGAGGATGTCAGAGGAAAGAAAGAGATAGAGTTCTTGGAATTGAAGCAGGGTAACAAGTCTGTTACAGAGTATGCTGCTAAGTTCACAGAGCTGTCGAAGTATTATACTCCCTATAGTGAGGCTGCTGGAGAATTTTCAAAGTGTGTGAAGTTTGAGAACGGGTTGCGTCCCGAGATCAAGCAGGCGATTGGATATCAGAGGATTAGAGTGTTTTCTGATTTGGTTGACTGTTGCAGGATTTTTGAGCAGGATTCCAAGGCTAGAGCTGAGAGCTACCAGCAGAGGGTTGATAGGAAAGACAAGAATCAGAGTGATCGTGGAAAACCGTATGCAGCTGGCAAAGGTTTTCAGAGGCAGAGTGGGATGAAGAGGCCTAGTGGGGGAGACTCTAGTGCTCCTGTTAAGTGTTACAGATGTGGTCAGGCTGGACATCGTATCCATGAGTGTACCAGCAATGAGAAGAAGTGTTTCAAATGTGGAAAAGGTGGTCATTTGGCTGCAGATTGCCGGTTGAAGACTGTGACTTGCTTCAACTGTGGAGAAGTGGGTCATCTCAGTCCACAGTGTCCTAAGCCAAAGAAAGAGAATCAGTCAGGAGGCAAGGTTTTTGCTTTATCAGGTTCTGAGACTTTTGCAGATGATCGGTTGATCCGAGGTACGTGTTATATTAATGGCTTTCCTCTTGTAGCTATTATTGACACAGGTGCGACTCATTCCTTTATATCTTTGGATTGTGCTGTGAAACTTAAGTTAGAGATATCTGAGATGCATGGAAGTATGGTGATTGATACTCCTGCGAAGGGTTCAGTGACTACTACTTCGGTTTGTTTGAGTTGTCCTTTGAGTATTTTTGGTAGAGACTTTGGGATAGACCTTGTGTGTCTTCCGTTAGTGCAGATTGATGTTATTCTGGGTATGAACTGGTTGGTGTTTAACCGAGTTTCTATCAACTGTTTTGATAAGACTGTAATATTTCCTGAGATTGAGGAAGGAGAGAGTTTGTTTCTATCAGCGAGGCAGGTGAATGAGGAAGTGGCAGATGGAGCAGAGTTGTTTATACTGTTAGCGACTATGGAGGTTAAAGATAAACTGGTGATTGGCGATCTAGCAGTGGTGTGTGATTTTCCGGATGTGTTTCCTGAAGAAGTGAATGAATTACCACCAGAACGTGAAGTGGAGTTCTCGATTGATTTGGTACCTGGCACTAGACCGATATCGATGGCTCCGTACCGTATGTCTGCTGTTGAGTTAACTGAACTGAAGAGTCAGCTGGAAGACCTGTTGGATAAGAAGTTTATTCGTCCGAGTGTGTCACCGTGGGGTGCACCAGTGTTATTGGTTAAGAAGAAAGAAGGTACTATGAGGTTGTGTGTGGATTACAGGCAACTGAATAAAGTGACGATCAAGAATCGGTATCCTTTGCCGAGGATTGATGATTTGATGGATCAATTAGTTGGTGCAAGTGTGTTCAGCAAAATAGATTTGAGATCTGGGTATCATCAGATACGTGTGAAAACTGAGGATATTCAGAAGACTGCTTTCAGAACAAGGTATGGACATTATGAGTATTCTGTGATGCCTTTTGGTGTGACTAATGCGCCTGGAGTATTTATGGAGTATATGAATAGGATTTTCCATCCGTACCTAGATCAGTTTGTTGTGGTATTTATTGATGACATTTTGGTGTATTCTAAATCTGAAGAAGAGCATGCTGAGCATTTGAGAGTGGTTTTAGAAGTTCTACGGGAAAAGAAGTTATTTGCTAAACTCTCTAAATGTGAATTTTGGTTAGAAGAGGTGAGTTTTCTTGGTCATGTGATTTCAAGAGGTGGCGTTGCTGTTGATCCTTCTAAGATAGAAGCGGTGTCTAAGTGGGAAGCTCCGAAGTCTGTTGCTGAGATTCGAAGTTTCCTTGGTTTGGCTGGTTATTATAGGAAGTTCATTGAGGGATTTTCTAAGTTGGCATTACCGCTGACGATGTTGACGAGGAAGGGGCAAGCGTTTGTTTGGGATTCAAAATGTGAAGAAGGTTTCCAAGAGTTAAAGAGAAGGTTGACTACTGCTCCTATCCTGATATTACCGAGTCCGTCGGAACTGTTTGAGGTTTATTGTGATGCTTCATTGTTGGGTTTAGGTGGTGTGTTGATGCAGAATAAGCAGGTTATAGCTTATGCTTCGAGACAGCTGAGGGTTCATGAGAGGAACTACCCGACGCACGATTTAGAGTTGGCAGCTGTGGTATTTGTTCTGAAGTTATGGAGGCATTATTTGTACGGGTCAAGATTTGAAGTTTTCAGTGACCATAAAAGTTTAAGGTATTTGTTTGATCAGAAAGAGCTGAATATGAGACAGAGAAGATGGTTAGAATTTCTGAAGGATTATGACTTTGGTTTGAATTACCATCCGGGTAAAGCAAACGTTGTGGCTGATGCATTGAGTCGGAAATCATTGCATATGTCTATGTTAATGGTTAAGGAATTGGACTTAATTGAGCAGTTTAGAGACTTGAGTTTGGTGTGTGAGAGTACTCACAATAGTGTTAAACTGGGAATGTTGAAGTTAACAAGTGGTATTTTGGATGAGATCAGAAAGGGTCAGAAATCCGATGCACTTTTGGTTGATAAGTTGACTTTAGTGAATCAAGGTCAAGGTGGTGAACTCAGAGTTGATGAGAATGGTGTTTTGAGATTTGGTAATCGGGTGTGTATTCCGGATATTACTGAGCTTAAGAAGAGTATTCTTGAGGAAGGACATCGTAGTGGCTTGAGTATTCATCCTGGAGCTACAAAGATGTATCATGATTTGAAAAAGTTATTTTGGTGGCCGGGAATGAAAAGAGAAATTGCGAGTTTTGTTTATTCCTGTTTGACTTGTCAGAAGTCAAAGATTGAGCATCAGAAGCCGTCTGGGCTAATGCAACCGTTGACTATTCCAGAGTGGAAGTGGGATAGTATCAGTATGGATTTTGTTTCTGGGTTACCGAGGACGAGTAAGAATTTTGAAGCCATTTGGGTGATTGTTGATAGATTGACGAAGTCGGCTCATTTCATTCCGATCAGAATGGATTATCCGTTAGAGAGATTAGCTGAGTTGTATATTGAGAAGATTGTAAGTTTGCATGGTATTCCGTCGAGTATTGTTTCGGACAGAGATCCTAGATTTACATCGAAGTTCTGGGAAAGTTTGCAGAGGGCTTTGGGAACTAAGCTGAGATTGAGTTCTGCATATCATCCGCAGACCGATGGTCAGACTGAGAGGACGATTCAGTCGCTAGAGGACCTTTTGAGGGCTTGTGTTTTGGAAAAGGGAGGTGCTTGGGATTGTTATTTGCCTTTGATTGAGTTTACCTACAACAATAGTTTTCATTCGAGCATTGGTATGGCACCGTTTGAAGCTTTGTATGGTAGGAGATGTCGGACACCATTATGTTGGTATGAGTCCGGTGAGAGTGCTGTGGTTGGACCGGAGATTGTTCAACAAACTACAGAAAAGATTAAGATGATTCAGGAGAAGATGAGAATTGCTCAGAGTCGTCAGAAGAGTTATCATGATAAGAGGAGGAAGTCACTTGAGTTCCAAGAGGGAGATCATGTGTTTCTTCGTGTTACTCCGATAACTGGTGTTGGTCGAGCTCTGAAGTCGAAGAAGTTGACGCCTCGTTTTATTGGTCCTTATCAGATTTTGGAGAGGATAGGAGAGGTAGCCTATCGTATCGCTTTACCGCCGTCGCTTGCGAATTTGCATGAGGTTTTTCATGTGTCTCAGTTGAGGAGGTACATTCATGATCCGTCACATGTAGTCCAAGTAGATGATGTACAGGTGAGAGATAACCTGACTGTGGAAACATCACCTATGAGGATCGAGGATCGAGAGTTGAAGCAGTTGCGGGGTAAAGAGATCGCCTTGGTGAAGGTAGCTTGGGGAGGACCAGCAGGTGGCAATGTGACTTGGGAACTGGAGAGTAAGATGAAGGAGTCTTACCCAGAGTTGTTCGCTTGAGGTATGTTTTCGAGGACGAAAACTCTTTTAGTGGGGGAGAGTTGTAACACCCCGATAATAATATGATCATTATTTAAATTAAGTTAATAATAGATTTATTAATTTAATTAGATAATTGGATTATTATTATTATTATTTTGGAATTATTGAATTATTATTATTATAGGAATAATAATATAATTTGGAAAATAAAATAAGTTGGAATAATAAAAGTCCCATTTTGGTAAAAAGGTTATTTTTCACGTGAAAAGGGAAAAGAGGCAGAAAGGGCAAAAAGCCAGAGAACGAAGGTTGAAGGAAGGAAAAAGCTTGGAGCTCGGAGGCTGCCGGATTAACTCAGGTAAGGGGGGTTTATCATCGATTAAAGGGTATTATATGATAATATGTACTGGGTAGTGATAACCATTGGTTGTACCTCTGATTTGATTGATGCATGATGAATTTGTAAAATATTGGATGAATGAAATTGGATGATAATTGAAAAGAATTCGTAGGAATTAGAAGGGATAATGTTAGGATTGGTGAAGATGAATAGGATATGATTCGTGTAGATGATATGGACGATTATTTTGTGTAATTTGGACTGTGGAAGGTTAGATCGGATAGGTTTCGTAACAGAGAAAGCCATAGCAGATCTGAGAGTTCTGGTTTCTGGTCATACGCGTATGGCACTAGGCAATACGCGTATGAGATGGCTGGTACGCGTATGGGGGAAGCCTTACGCGTATGGGTGAAAAAGATGATATTTTGAACGTAAACTGGTCTCTGTTGGTACGCGTAATGGGAGATTGTTACGCGTAGCATACGCGTATGAGACAGGTGATACGCGTATGAGTTGGGCGGGGAAATGCGCAATACGCGTATGAGAGTGGGCATTACGCGTATGGACTTGGTCAGGTTTGGGCAATACGCGTATGGGCATAGGCAGTACGCGTATGGGCAGAATTGTGATTTTTCTGTGCTACTGTTGTGCAGTTTTTGGTTGTTTGGGCTGAGTGATGCGACTTAGCTGAGATATGATGTGATAGGGATCAATTCCCGTTGTTTGAGTGGTATAGGTATTAGTAGAGTGTGCTAATACTGTGTTTGATTATGTGGCATGATATGATATGCTTTTGTGATTAATTATGTTGATAATGTGTGATGGTATACATGATGATGTGAATGTATACATTTGTGAATAGACTGTATTATGGCTTAGAGTGTGAGCATGTGTCTATTCTTGATTATTGTTGACGTTGCATTGCTAGGTGATTAGCACGCATATTGTGGCCTTCGGGTGGTAGCTAATTCCCATGGTGAGGAATTAGTGAGTAAATCATTTTGATTGTTGTTGATGTTTGCATGCTAGGTGATTAGCGTGCATTTCATGGCCCATTTGGGGTGGTAGCTAATTCACATGGTGAGGAATTAGTGAGTGAGTCACTATGTCTCAAATGAGTGGGACTAGTGAGCTTGGTAGCCGTGCCTGGATTTGGACGGTGAGGTTGAACTATATGTTCACAACATAGTCGGTACCGCATGCATAGAGTCTCATTGCATAATGAATGTATGGCATATAATATGAATGGATGTATTCCAGTATTATATGTGTGTTGTATGTTGTATTGTTAATGTTGAATGTGATTGAGATTTTACCGTTGAGTATGATGCTTGAATGGATATTGCTGTTGCTGAATGCGTAGTCTGATTAGGGTGAATTAATGTGTTAATTACTTGGCATTACATGTTGTTCTATAATGCTTATTATATTGATTGAGGAACTCACCCTTACACCTATTTTTCAGGTAACGAGAAATGAGTTGAGTAGAAGCTAATGCTTGGAGTCTAGAGTAATTTCTTATGGGTCATGCTCTGATAGATGTAACATCGGGAGGGAATGTTTTAATTAATTTGATATTGGTTGTTGAATGATTTACATGTATTGTGTTACATGTTTTACATTGATGTTGGATTTTATTCCGCTGCGAATTATGCAAAAGAACCTTATTTTGATTAAATAACTGAGCATGACAGGATATTTTGATAATTGTTGTGAAATGATTGTGTGACACCCTTCGGGGCATAATTACTCTGATGAATATATTGTTATTTTAATTATAATATTTTGGGGTATTTAGAAGGGTGTTACACTACGGATGCGTAGGGGTGCTAATACCTTCCCTTCGCATAATCGACTCCTGAACCCAAGATTTGGTTGCGAGACCCTGTCTTGTCCTTTCCTTTTTCCAGGTTTACTTCGAGCGTTTCCTTTCCCTCCTTTGGGATAAATAACGCACGGTGGCGACTCTCCTGTCTTTCTTCACCGGTTGTTTTTTTTCGCATTCCATTTTTCAGGTTGCGACAGCTGGCGACTCTGCTGGGAACCGGTTTCCCTAAGCGAGTCCCTCCTAGCTTTTGTAGGTTGTTTGTTTATTGGGTGTTCATTCTTTTGTACAGTTATTTATCTTTCAGCATTTACCTGCTTTATTGCATTGTGTACATATGACTGCCGTATCTGCTGGTTCTGTTTGTGAGATGAGTTCTATACCCGAACTCGAGTGCAATTAAGATAGGAGAATGGCATAGTCTTGTTGACTTGTGTGGAGTTATTCCTTAGCAAGTTGACTTGCAAGCCCATTCACTTGGTGGAGGTCATGTTGAGATCAATAATGTCACACAAGTAAGTTGTGGTTAGACATTACTTTTTCCAATATAGACCTTAGAAGCCAAGCACCTTAGTTTACCAAACCCATCTTGGCCTATTTGTAGGATGTAGTGCGAAAGTCGTTCAAGTGTAAGATTTGATACGATTGTTATGCGATACTACACTCATAAGAGTCTCTCTTGAGAATATTTTTGGAATACGAGTAGTCGTTCCTCCGATAATATCCGAAAGATGGGATTATGACTATGGGAACCTTTTGTAGAACATGTTTGGCAGGTAAAAACTTTAGTACACTCCCTTTGGGTGGTTCTTAACCTAAACTCCATGCTCGTGACTTACAACAAACCCTTGATTCATGGTCGATCTGTTCAGGTATCCTTAATATCAATGAAACTTGGGTGTTGATAAGGTGTAAACCATAATCCACCAAAATGGATGGTTGATATTAAGGATAACATGATCCATCCCATGACCTTTGTTTGGTGTGCTTTGCTTGATCCTCTTAATTTCTCTCCAGGCAGTGCAACCTGACAGATGTTCAAGCAGATCCAGCCATCCTGATTGACATGCCATTGCATTGCATAACATCATTCGCATATTTGCATCCAACATCTCATGCTTATTCATTTGCAGGGTATTCCCTTTTTAAGGGGGGCCTTAAAATTGAATAAGCTGTGCATCGCATACCATGCATACTAACCCTTGTTTGTTTTGCAGGTGTCACCGTAGTGTCTAATGTTTGTTCCTTGTTTCAGGCAGTTATTGGTCCCAAGCGAGTTCACAGGTACCCGGCAAAGGAAAATCGTCCACGACTAGCAATGGACCAGATACAGAAAGAACTGGCTGATATGCGTGAAAGGATGGATCAGTTCATGACACTGATGACTGGTATGGCAGAAGGCCAGGCGAGGCTAAGGGAATTGGTTGAGCAACCGAGGCCCGATCCAGAGGTGGAGATATCAAATGCGGAGGGGAACGCTGGTAACCCTGTGAACACTGGTAACGTGGGTAACGCAAATGCTGATGGAAACCCGGGTGATGTTGGAAACACGGGGAATGTCGGAAATGGTATTGGCGGAAGGTACAATGTGAATCAAGGAATTCGGATTAACGGGCGCCCCGTTACTGAAGATTATTAGTATGATCAATTCTCTGTGCATAACGAAGCTCACGAGACCACTCGCCGTATGGATGAGCTTGCTGAGAAGCTCAAATCTTTGGAGTCTCAAAATTCCTTAGGTTTTGATGTCACCAATCTTGGTCTGGTTCAGGGAGTAAGGATCCCTCACAAGTTCAAACCCCCTACTTTTGAGAAATACAATGGGGCTTCTTGCCCACGCACTCATCTCCAATCTTATCTGGGAAGGTTGGGAGCTCACACTGAAGATGAAAAACTGTGGATATACTATTTTGAAGACAGTCTAACTGGAGCTTCTCGTGAATGGTATTCTCATTTGTCTCGCACTACCATCAAGAGCTGGAAAGACTTGGCAGAGGCTTTTGTCAAGCAATATCAATACAACTTGGACATGGCTCCAAATCGGACCTTGTTGCAAGGAATGTCTCAGACTGCCAAGGAGACCTTTAGAGAATATGCTCAGCGTTGGAGACAAATTGTTGCGTCCGTCCAACCCCCTATGTCTGAAAGGGAGATGACGGACATGTTCATGAACACTCTTCAAGGCAATTATATTGAGAGATTGGTTGCTTGCCCGTCAATCAGCTTTGCAGAGATAGTGATTGTTGGAGAAAGGATCGAGAGTCGGTTGAAGATGGGCCGAATTCAAGACAACATTGCTTCCAACTCATCAGTTCCCAAGAAACCGTTTGCTGGTAACAGTCAGCGAAGAAGAGAAGGTGAGACGAGCGTTGTATATGCCGGCAGAGGCAGGGGCAGAGGACGCCCTAATTATTATCAAGATCAAGTGGCCGCAGTCACTATTCCAACACCTGTTCCTCAACCGCAGTATCATCCGCAACAGCAACCCAGGTACAACAATCAACAACAAGGAGGTAATCCGGGTCAGCAAAGACACTATCAACAACATCCAAGGCAGGCGAACCGGGTCATTGAGCCAATCCCAATGCCTTATTCTGTATTACTTCCCAAGCTGATTGACATGAATCTGGTTACGTTGAGAACTCTGGCCCCACCGGTCGATCCCAACAATCTGCCTAGAGGTTATGATGTCAACGCCAGATGTGCTTTTCACTCCAACGCACCTGGCCATACTACAGATAATTGCAAGGCTCTCCAGCTAAAGGTACAAGATTTGAGAGATGCCCAGGCCATCAATTTTTCTCCGGTGCCTAATGTTATCCAAAACCCAATGCCAGCTCACGGCGGGCAGAGGATTAATGCTGTTGATAGTGGGGAAACTTTGAATTTGGTTTCTGATGTGACTAAAGTGAAGACTTCGCTATCGGTGGTCAAAGACCGACTCTTGAAAGGAAGGATTTTCCTGGGCTGTGGGGAAGAGTGCAGAAATTGTCAAGACGCCGAGAACGGATGTGATAGTTTGAAAAGGGGTATTCAGCAACTGATAGATGAAGGTTGTCTTCAGTTCGATCAGACTCGTCCAGTGAAGAATGATGTGTCAACAATAACTTTTTATTTCACTCCTGAAGAAATATATGTTCCCGAGAGACCCGCTCCGACAACAATATATTTCCCAGAAAGTCCAACACCAATTTACTCTGACAACCCTCAACCGACTTTGATTGGTCCGGTCACCATCACGGTACCAGGACCTATTCCGTATGAGAAAGACAATGTTATCCCGTGGCACTATGGGGCTGATATCTATTTCCAGGGGCAGAAAGTTAACGAAGAAGACATTGACATTGGTAGCTCCGCTGTAGACAATGTTGGAGGAATTGGTGGCTTCACTCGCAGTGGACGCCTGTTTGCACCATCAACATTGCGCACGAATACTGAAGCTGAGGCAGCTGCCAAGGCTAAAGGAAAACAGGTATCCACCGAAGAGGTTACTACCGAGGAAGCTCCTCCTAAGACCGCATTCGAGAAGGAAGTGGATGAGTTTATGAGGATTATCAAGAAGAGTGACTACAAGGTAGTCGACCAGCTAAATCAGACACCCTCAAAGATCTCCATTCTCTCACTATTGATGTGCTCTGAGGCACACAAAGCAGCCTTGTTGAAAGTACTGAATATGGCCTATGTTCCACCAGAGATAACTGTTAACCAGTTGGAGTCGATAGTTTCGAATGTACACACTAGCCATGCGCTAGGTTTCACCGATTATGACCTAACATCTGAGGGCAGGAATCACAACAAAGCCTTGCATATCACAATGGAATGCAAAGGGACGGTGCTTTCCTATGTTTTGGTTGATACAGGCTCTTCTCTGAATGTTCTTCCAAAGAAAGCCTTAACGAAGTTGGATTGCGATGACATCATCCTGAAGCCAAGTAATTTAGTTGTGAGGGCTTTTGATGGCTCTAAGCGAGATGTCTATGGCGAAGTTGAGTTGCCAGTTAAGATTGGACCGCAGGTATTCAAGAGTACCTTTTATGTGATGGATATCCAGCCTGCCTATAGCTGTCTGCTAGGTCGACCCTGGATTCATGCTGCCGGTGCTGTTACTTATACTCTCCACCAGAAGCTCAAATATGGACTAGAAGGTCAGATCGTCACCGTCTCTGGTGAAGAGGATATTTTTGTTAGCCACCTGTCTACATTTAAGTATGTGGAGATGGATGGCGAGATGCATGAGATGCTGTGTCAGGGCTTCGAAGCCATAAACATCAGTGAGGTCGCGCCCGAAACTGTCTTTTCACCTGAGTCTGAGAAGGTCGAGACTTCTATCTCTTCATACAAGCAAGCTGTTGAAGTGGTTAAGGCTGGTAATGCCCAAGGCTGGGGAAAATTTGTGGAGCCAATCATAAAAGAAGACAAGTTTGGATTGGGATATACTCCGGGGTCTCAGAAGAATGAAGCCGGTACTTTCTCCAGCGGGGGTTTGGTTTCTCCCCACACCGTCAATGCTGCAGATGAAGACAAGGCTGACAGCGACTGTGACTTAGATAGCTGGATTCGCCCGTGTGTCCCAGGAGAAAAGCTCGACAATTGGTCGTCTGAAAAAGTCGTTCGGTTTACTCTACTGAAGGAGTAATTTTTTTTGTTTTCCTTTTATCACATGCATAATAAAGTCTTACACTTTGACCAAGGTGTAATGACTCATCTGTAGGGCCATCCATTTAGTTACATTTCGCAATTATTTTCATCATCAATAAAGGACAACTTTTGCAAACAATTTTGTGTTCTCTTTCTTTCAATTATTTTTACTTTTACAAAAACGGAAATGTTTCTTTTTCATGTTTCTTTTTCGTTTTTCTTTCCAAAAAACACGTAAAACTGATCACCCGGATCTCACTGCTAACGACACTGCTATGGCCAAGTATGACTTCGACAATCCTATCTATCAAGCCGAAGAAGGGGCTGAGGAAGATTGTGAATTTCCTGAGGAGTTAGCCAGGTTGTTGAAACAGGAGGACCGAGCTATTACACCTTATCAGGAGGTGATTGAGACCATCAACATTGGTACCGAAGACGACAAGAAAGAAATCAAGATCGGGGCCAGTCTACAGGCCGAGGTGAAAGAACGATTGATCAGTCCTATCAAGATATGTCAGGTTTCAAGAAATGCCTGCACCTAAAACAGAAAGAGAGGTTCGTGGCCTCCTGGGCAGATTGAACTACATTTCAAGGTTCATATCTAATCTTACAGCCACATGCGAGCCATTGTTCAAAATGCTGAGAAAAGAGCAAGAGGTCAGTTGGAATGATGATTGTCAGAAAGCCTTTGAAAGAATAAAAGAGTATTTGCAGGAGCGCCGATTTTAATGCCTCCAGTAGAGGGAAGACCGTTGATCATGTACTTAACTGTGTTAGAAAGGTCAATGGGATGTGTGCTCGGTCAGCATGACGAGTCAGGTCGAAAAGAGCATGCAATATACTACCTTAGCAAAAAGTTTACCGACTGTGAACAAAGATACTCACTGCTCGAGAAAACTTGTTGCGCTTGGGCATGGGCTGCTCGCCGACTAAGACAGTATATGTTGACTCACACGACTCTATTGATATCAAAGATGGATCAATTCAAGTATATTTTTGAAGAGCCAGCGTTTACCGGAAGGGTTGCTAGGTGGCAAATGATGCTGACAGAGTATGACATCCAATACACTTCACAAAAAGCCATCAAAGGAAGTGTCTTGTCAGACTATCTTGTCGAGTAACCGATTGATGATTACCAACCTATGAGGTTCGACTTTCCTGATGAGGACATCATGTTTCTCAAATCGAAAGATTGCGAGGAACCACTCCCGGAGGAGGGGCCTGACCCTGAATCCAAATGGATTATGATGTTTGATGGGGCGGTCAACGTCAATGGTCGCGGAGTTGGTGCAGTGTTGATCATGCCGGAGGGGGTTCATATGCCATTTTGTGCCAGAATAACTTTTCCCTGCACCAACAATGAAGCCGGACGAAGCAGAATGGGTTCGTTCTCGATACAATCAGCTGAGCCTAGTTGAGGAAAAGAGACTAGCAGCTATATGCCATGGCCAACTATATCAGAGACGGATGAAGAGAGAATTTGATCAGAAAGTGCGCCCTCGGGAGTATCAAGTCGGTGAATTGGTACTCAAAAGAATTCTTCCTCCCAACACAGATCACAGGGGCAAATGGACACCAAACAACGAGGGTCCATACGTGGTTAAAAGAGTTTTCTCTGGCGGAGCTCTGATGCTAACAACCATGGATGGCGAAGACTTCCCGTCCCCTGTCAACTCAGACGCAGTTAAAAAAAAAATACTTCGCATAAAATAGACCCGCTGGACAGTAAAAAGAATAGTCCAGGCAAAAAAGGGGCATCCCAACGAACCAAAAAAAAGAATGAAGAGGTTCGGGCAAAATTAGGGATATAAAAAAAAAAATGTACACCCGGTGAGTCGAAAACTTGAAAGGGCGGCTCAGGCAAAAAAGGGTATCCCGGTGGATTGAAAACCCAAAAGGGCGGTTGTAGCACCTCAAATTTGCACCTATCATTGTACATACATCCTCATATTAGGTCATAACATAACATGGTCCACTGCATAGCATTGCATTGTCTCTTTGCCCCAAGTGCAAGCCATTCAGAAGAATTAGGTCAAACTGGTCAGGAGGTCAGTCAATCAAGCAAGTCAGTGCAATTTCCAAGGAGGCAAGGCCCTAGGATTGGTCCAACATGTTCACATGACCTAGGGGTCCTTTTGGAGTGTTTTGGTCAAGGATTGGATGTTCAGAAGTCATCAGTCAGTGTTCAGTCTACCAGAAACCCTAAAAAGTCAACTGTTGGTCAACTGTGCATTTAATCAGTGATTTGATGGTGGAAATTGGTTTGAGAGGTCTCATTCATGTCCTTATAGGCCTCATATAACATGTCAAACATCATCATGGAAGAATTTGAAGCCAGACAAGAAATTTCCAAAAATAGAAAGTTGACCTGTAATTGGAATTTGCCAAAAATGGAAAGTCTTGATCCTCAAACTTACATCATGATACAAGCTTCAAATGAATTTTTGCCCAACATGAAAGTTGAATATCTTGTTCTCCCATTTCCAAAAAGTCCAAGAACACTCAATTCCCATGTGTGGTTAGCAAGATATGATCAAATCATTCTCCAAAAGTTTTGAACTTCAAAAGGCCATATCTCTCAAACCATTTGGCCAAATTGGGTGGGGTTTTTTGCAACAAGTCACATTTTATCCCCTCTTTCCAAATATGTCATCATCATTCACCAAAACATCACCAATCAAAATGGCATTTTTGGAATGGCATGAATTAATTCAAGTGTGGTAAAAAAGTGACTTTTCAAAATAACCTTTTCCAACATATTTTGCCAATTGAGAATGATCCCAAAACATGTTTTGGTTGTGTTGGAAGCCCAAATTCGCAGCTACCACTCATGCACCTCACCACTTAAGTGAAATTGGTCAATTAGCAAAAAGATGTCATTTAGCAAATTCTGTTTTCATTTTCCATTAACCATGATTAACCAACACTAAACAGACTATATATGGACATTTTTCTGCTCAGAAAACCCTAGCACACAATTCACAACCAGACCAAAAACCATTTTTCTCTCAAATCTTCATTTTGCATTTTGGAAATTTCTTGAAGAAATCTCAAAGAGCACGAGTTGGCTTTGGTTGCTGCATCATATACCATCACTTTGGAAGCCATTTCAAGCCTCCAATCCCAGCTGTAAGCAAGGAACTCGTGGCTTCTATTTCCAAGCTCTTCCATGGCAGATTCGGTTTAGAGCTATCTTGAACATTCTTGAGCTAAACTTCCTTCACCATTCACCTTGTGGAAGCTAGTGGAGCATCTGTTTTGAGCCAACACATCCAAACAACACTTGTTTCATTATTTTCTTCAAGATCAAGTAAGTTTTCGAGTTTCTCTATTTACAAAACCATGATATGATTTAGCTAGGTCTTGTTGTGCTGGTCATTTTGAAACTTGAATCATCGAAAATGGCTGGCTATTCTGAAAGTTATGCTGATTTAAAGGTTGTCGCTCCAATATGTTTTTGCTTGATTCATGATGTTTGGTTTGATTTAATGAAAACGGTGTTTGGATTCGTGTTGTTCATGTTTAGATGAGTCCATTGGTATGCTCAATTTGAATTTCTGGGCGAAATTTATTTTCACGATTTTGGTTGGATGAAGATGATGATACTGTAGACACGAACCCTAATTTCATGTTTGCCCAGAATTTTGTTTCATTCACGTTGCATGTTGTTGCTACTGTTCCATTGCCTGGCCAATCAAAACATTTCCACGCCTTGCCTTGTACGCTGCGTTTCACTAAACTTCCCCCATATTTACCAATATGCCACCGGTCCCATTTTATTTAATTAAATCATGTTATTTCAATTGTTATTGCAATATTTATTTCATTTTGTTACACAACTTACAAAAATCATAGAGCCTTCATTTTTGATCCAAAATTAATGAGACTTTTTGCAAATTGTTCATCATAATCTCTAGTTTTTTATCATATATTTTCCAGAATTTTTGCATGAGTGAATTTTAAATGGTGCTAGGGTTTGTGACATGTGCTCATTTTTTGTACACTTTGCCAAATCAATTGTGAAATAATGATGCTTTGTCCAATGCCTTTGAAAGTTTTTGTGCTTAAACTAGACACATTCATGGTGATTTTGGTTTAGAGTTTATGAATTTATCACTTCTGGTTTGAGAGTTATGATTTTTTGAAGTAGGGTGTGACAATTTGTGTCACACCATTGATGTGCAACTTGATGATTTTCTTTACCATGCTTCTTGACCTCAAATTGCTTTGAATTTTTGCATGATTGAGCTTATGCATGTCTAGTTTACATGTGATTTTTCTTGGAATTGTTTGTGGCATTTCCTAATTGTTTGAGATTTTTCTCCCCTGTTTGGTCTTATGTTGACTTTTTGTGACACATGTTCCCATTTCATTTGTGAAATTCTCATACTTTATTAGATGGACATGAAATTTGATATGTGATTAGTAGACATCTTAAGCTTTGCCATGGTTTTAGTCCCATTCATTTATCATTTGCTATCACTGATTTATGATTTTTTCAAGTTGATGCATGTTTGGTTGACTTCTTTGAGCATGTTTGAACTTGCCCTGTCTTTCTAATTTTCATTTCCCTACTTCCCATGATCCAATTGAGCGGAAATTTGGTGTGCTTACCATGCTATGGATTATGTTTGATCATGATTTATTTGATGATTTTTGGAATTGTTTATGATTGGTTTTGAACTGAGTCTTTCTGTTGACTTCTATGGGCTTCTAAATGCCATGCTTTGACCTAATCTGTCTATGAAATGATGATGATGATTGATATGATTGTGGAACCAACTAAGTTCGCTTCTTGATTGTTTGAATTTGATTTTGATTGGATTTCATTTGCTGTTTTGACTTTCTCATCCCCTTTTGACCCTAGGCTTGTCCTAGTGGTCCTGTTACTCATGTTTGAGCTCATTTTTTCAGGTTAAGCAACAATTACCCAATGAGACCAATACAAATTGATTGAGTGTGCTTGTTTATCATTACTAATCTATTTGTTTTGTAGGTTGTTTGGCTCACATGCCTTGAACCTTGTGCATTGCACATTTATCTGCTTGTGTTGACTGTTAACCTTTGTTTCATTCTGATTTAACTTTGACTTGTATACTAACTGTGCTTGACTGATTTCAGGTACTTTAGTTGCTTTTAGTTCCTTGTGAACTTTGCTTTGCTTTGCTTAATAGCAATTTGCATTGAGGTATAATTTCTTTACTTCATGTAGTCTGGAAGACCTGGCCTGTTACTTGGCCAGGCAACTGTCTGAAGTCCTCCTTAAGAGGCAATGTTTGTGACTGTTTACATTTGTCCTTGTATAGAGTCAAAGACCTCCTAAGTGAAGAGGCAATTGGCAGAACCCAAGGGATATGCAATCTATCCCCTGCTATTCTGTGTGTCATCTGCTTTGCTCACACCACTGTGTTGATGCATTGCAGATACAAACCCAAGATCTTGTACCATTGTACAGTTGAGTCAGTTTCAAATGTGTAGAAGGGTTCCCACCTTCTGAACCCACACATTCTTGTCTTAAGCTCTCCCAGGCCAGGGATAAGAGCTGTGAAGTCTTATCTTCACTCACCTTTCATCTGCTTCACCGTAGCCCCTCAATGGCAAGGTTAAGAGCTAACACTACCCAGTTCCAGAGGTTTGTTTGTTGAGGTTGATATGACCCCTCGACTAAAACCTAGCCTTGATGTTTGAGCCCCTTGTTGGTGTGTTTATTTCATGCTGTATGTGCTTGTGTGGTGTGATTGTATCCCCTAGGTTTGTTAGACTCCGTGTAGTCTCGTTTGCATGTCAATTAAGGTAGCATGGTTCCTTCGTATAGGACTTCCTTTCTTGCTTGAGCTTTCCTAAAACACAAACAAACATTATCCCCTCTTAAGGATACGTTAACTCCTTCTACTACACATGAGTAAGTCTCCAAAGGTCGAGCATCAGGTAGATTGCGCAGTGACGTTGTCCACTTAAAAAACACAAACCGACGGGAATAGTTTAGCCGAACTACGGCAACTCTGATTCTCATGTCCAGATGAGATACGTAGGCACGAGATGCGATGTCTTGTCGAGTTTGACTAACAATTAACACTAATTCTTTTCTCTCGCCCTCGTTGCGATTGAGACCTCCCCTTTCTCTTGCCCTAGTTGCAATCGAGACCCTTCTTCTTCCTGTGCAAGTTAGCTAGAAACCTTAACTTAGGGACGATTTTGCATGACAACATCTAGGCTCGAGTCGTAGTCTCCCTAGTGTTGTGTCTCCCTCTGTTATCTGGTTAGGCTAGTCTTTTTTCCCTCCGTAGGGGAACTACGTCGCCCTGATCCTCATACCAGATGAGGTACGTAGGCAGGAGATGAGCTGATCTCTCCGGGCACCCTTTTCTTTTTTGCGTGTGTTTTGTTTGACAGCTATCAGGCTCGAGTTCCCGACTCCCTGTTAGTCTGTGTGTCGCGCCCTTTTTCTTTTTCACCCTTTGTGTTTCAACCCCCTTTGTGTGTGTTCTGGTTTGGAAGCTGATGTAAGTCCATCGAGTGGCATTCGGGTTCCAGTGTGTGTTTGTTTGGTTCGGATGCTGATGTAAGTCCAGTGATTGGCATTTGGGCTCCACGTTCGCCTTTGCCTGTGTTGTTTGTGTGCGTGTCAGTCGAGCTACGAATGCTCTGATTCTTCTCTCGTCCGAGAAGATACGTATGCATAGGGTGCGATACCTTAGCGAGCATGTGTCGTTTCCCCAGTCCGAACTACTTCGACTCTGATGTCTATGCCTGATAGACTAAGTAGGCCCAGGATGCGATATCCTGCCGAGTCCGTCTTGTTTGTTTCTTGTGTCTCTTTCAGCCAGTATTTGTTTGTTTGTTTGAGCAGTGTTTAGCAACCATTTTCCTTCCTATTGTGCGTGGATCCCGTCGAGTACGACGGATGCGTAGGGGTGCTAATACCTTCCCTTCGCATAACCGACTCCCGATCCCATTCTCTTTGGTCGCGAGACCATGCTTTTCCCAGGTTTACTCTGAGCGTTTCCTTTCCCTCTTCTGGGATAAATAACGCACGGTGGCGGCTCTATTGTTCTTTGTTTTCCCGCCGGTTTTTCGCGTAATGCGACAGTTGGCGACTCTGCTGGGGACATATAGAGAAGTTGACCTGTGCTGGTCCATCTTCCCTAAGCGAGTCTCTCCTAGCGTTCTCTAGGTTAGGGTTTTGGTTGCTATTTGCTGTTAACTATTGTATGCATGATTATTATGTTGTATATATGTGCATATCTGTTTGCATGCATCATACTGTCATTGAGTTGTCGTCTGTGCAGGTGGTTCCTTTGTTTGGGGTGGGTGTTCTGAGTGGGGCTAAAACCCAGGCCCGAGTATACACCTAGGATTAGTGTGGTCTCACGTTCCTCATTTGCTTTATCAGCATATTGTTGTAACGTGACATACCACAAGCCAGACGAGGTTCTTTTGAGGGAGCTTTTCCTCTGTGGAGTATCCACTTTGGTTGAGCGACTTCATCTGAACTATTGACTCTGGTGACCGTTCATTCCCGGATCTTTGGTTTAGACGATCTTAAGGGAGCTACAATGGCACACCCGAAAGGGCAAACCCATTGAGTATCTTTGCCCGATTGTCGAGACCATTATCCGCCGTAGGATGACCTGATTAGAATTTACCTGTGAGGGGAGGGTTGATTCTTACAGATGCATGTTCTGATGGTGACTTTGTTGGAGACTATTGGTTGATCAGAGTCCTATTTATGAGTCGGATTTATGGATCTATTTCTGGACGCCGGAGGTTTGATCCCGGTATTGATCGGAGGGTTCCGTTTATTTGAGATCCCTGGGCTGAATTCGAGGATGCTCATATATGGATACGGTTCAGTTGACTTGGGTTCAGGTGACTTTGGGTTTCAGATGAAGTTGTGACGTCAGAGTTCAAGCCGAAGCTTTGATCCTGTGTCGTGTGATACTCAGCCGACCAGTCATGGCTCCATCATTTGCATCATAGCATGTTTATTTTCCAAAAAAGAATAATGCAATAAAAAAAAATATAAAAAAAAGAGTTAACCTGCATACGCATCACACGCATCATATTCATGTCATTTTTGCATTACAGGTGTTCTAGTGCCCGACTTCTCACTCTGGTTCTTGTGTCAGGCAGGATAGCTGATCAAAGACCGCACCGGTATTCTACCAGACTCAACCATCAACGGGATATGGATCAAGTACAAGCTGAGCTAGCAGAGATGAGGGCTAACATGGCCCAGTTCATGCACATGATGCAAGGGGTTGCGCAAGGACAAGAAGAACTCCGAGCTTTAGTTCAGAGGCAAGAAGCTGTAATTCCACCGCCCAACCAAGCTCTGCCAGAGGGAGGCCCGATTAATGATAACCCTGCTGCTGCTGTACCCATCAACAACTATGCTATAGGAGAAGAGTTGAGGGGTATTCGAGTCGACGGTCAACCGATTGCTCCAGATACTGCTAATGCCAGGGTAATCCATGCTCCGGCCCGTAATCGAGTTCCGATTGTTGACAGACAAGAGGATACGTTTACTCTATTTAGTGAAGACGAAGACATTTTGGGAAGAAATGATGCGAGAGATCGTAAAGTTGAGGCCCTTGCTGAGAAGATCCGGGCTATGGAATGTCAAAATTCTCTCGGTTTTGATGTTACCAACATGGGATTGGTTGAAGGCTTGAGAATCCCGCACAAGTTTAAAGCACCGTCATTCGACAAATACAACGGTACCTCTTGTCCTCGCACTCATGTGCAGGCATATTATCGAAAGATCTCGGCGTATACTGACGACGAGAAGATGTGGATGTATTTTTTCCAAGACAGCTTATCTGGAGCGTCTTTGGACTGGTACATGGAGTTGAAAAGGGAATCGATTAGATGCTGGAGGGATTTGGGTGAAGCATTCCTCAGACAGTATAAACACAATATGGATATGGCACCGACCCGGACTCAGCTGCAGAGTCTGTGTCAGAAAAACAACGAGAGCTTTAAAGAGTACGCCCAGAGATGGCGTGAGCTTGCTGCGAGAGTTCAACCCCCTATGCTGGAAAGGGAGTTGACCGACATGTTCATAGGCACTCTTCAAGGTGTATTTATGGACCGGATGGGGAGCTGCCCATTCGGTAGTTTTTCTGATGTCGTCATCTGTGGCGAGAGAACAGAAAGTTTAATCAAGGCTGGCAGGATTCATGATGTGGGTTCTTCTTCGTCATCGAAGAAACCCTTCTCTGGGGCACCTCGCCGTAGAGAAGGAGAGACCAATGCTGTACAACACAGGGGGAATGTGTACCGAGGAAGTGTGGGTAGAGAACAATATCGTCCAGTTGCTGCAGTGACCATTCCTGCACCTCAACCTCGTCAACAACAACAACAAAGGGTTCAACAACCGCAACAACAACAACAACAGCAACAACGTCCGTATCAGCCCAGACAAAGAATGGCTGATCGACGTTTTGATCCGCTACCAATGTCATACGCCGAACTTTTGCCCGAACTACTCAGGTTGGGGTTTGTTGAGCTACGTACAATGGCTCCACCAACAGTGTTGCCTCCTGGATACGACGCCAATGCCCGTTGTGACTTTCATTCTGGAGCACCAGGGCACCATACTGAGAGATGCCGGGTTTTGCAGCACAGAGTTCAAGACTTGATCGATGCCAAGGCGATCAATTTTGCTCTGGTACCCAATGTAGTGAACAATCCTATGCCTCAGCATGGTGGGCATAGGGTGAACAATATTGAAGGGGGAGAAGCTGAAGATTTGGTTGATAATGTTGATGATGTTCAGACTTCTCTACTGGTAGTAAAGGGTCGTCTGTTGAAAGGGGGTGTCTACCCGGGCTGTGTCGAGGGCTGTTTGGGCTGTGTTGAAGCTGCTAATGGTTGTGACCAGTTGAGGGCTGGTATTCAAAAGTTGATTGATGAAGGTTGTCTCCAGTTCAGTCGGGCTGTCAAAGATAATGGGTCAGTGTCGACTGTCACTATCTACTTCAAACCATCTGAAGGACGAGGACAAGGGGGTGTCAGTTCATCTACAGCAAGCAGTGCTCCAGTTACCATGCCCGCTCTGGTGACCATCCGTGTTCCAACTACTATCGTTGCGTCTGGCAGAAGACCAGTTGAGAATAGTAGGGCCGTCCCTTGGAGGTATGATAACGCCTATCGCAGCAATCGAAGGGCTAATAATCAGACGAGGCCAGCAAATCAAGCGCCTGTGACAATCAGTGCACCGGTAAAAACTCCTATGGTTGCAGGTCCTGTGGTGGATAATGTTGGGGGACCAGGAGGTTTTACCCGGAGTGGACGATTGTTTGCTCCTCAGCCGTTGAGAGATGCTAATGCTGAGGCATCTGCTAGGGTTAAGGGCAAACAGGTTGTTGTTGATGAGGAACCGGCTCAGAAGGAGGCTGAGGGTTCATTTGAGAAGGACGTCGAGGAATTCATGAAGATCATCAAGAAGAGTGACTACAAGATTGTAGATCAGCTCAATCAAACTCCATCCAAGATTTCAATCCTCTCTTTGCTGTTGTGCTCTGAGGCACACCGTGATGCTTTGTTGAAGATGTTGAACATGGCATACGTACCGCAAGAGATCTCCGTCAACCAGCTAGAGGGTGTGTTGGCCAACTTGAGCACCAGGCATGGTGTAGGTTTCACTGACCTAGACTTGACGCCTGAAGGTCGTAATCATAACAAAGCCTTGCACATCACTATGGAGTGCAAGGGTGCTGTTCTGTCTCACGTATTGGTAGACACCGGGTCGTCCTTGAATGTCCTGCCAAAGCAGATCTTAAAGAAGATTGATGTTGAGGGAGTTGTGCTCACTCCCAGTGACCTTATCGTGCGCGCTTTTGACGGATCCAAACGTTCTGTGTTTGGTGAGGTTACCTTGCCGGTGAAGATAGGTCCGGAAGTTTTTGATATAATCTTCTATGTTATGGACATTCAACCCGCCTATAGCTGTTTGTTGGGGCGTCCGGGGATACACGCAGCTGGGGCAGTCTCGTCGACTCTCCATCAAAAACTCAAGTATGTCTGGAACGGTCAGATTGTGACCGTGTGTGGCGAAGAAGAGATTCTGGTGAGTCATCTATCCTCATTCAAGTATGTCGAGGTAGATGGCGAGATCCACGAAACCTTATGCCAGGCATTTGAGACCGTGGCGCTTGAGAAGTTAGCTTATGCTGAGCAGAGGAAGCCAGGTGCTTCGATTGCTTCGTACAAGCAGGCCAAGGAGGTTGTGGATTCCGGCAAAGCTGAGGGCTGGGGCAAGATGGTAGACTTGCCTGTCAAGGAGGACAAGTTTGGTATTGGATATGAGCCTCTCCAAGCAGAGCAGAGTGTGGGTCCAAGTACCTTTACCAGCGCCGGGCTGATGAATCATGGAGACGTCTTTGCAACCGGTGGTGAAGACTGTGACAGTGACTGTGATTTGGACATCTGGGTCCGCCCTTGTGCACCAGGGGAGTCTATCAATAATTGGACGGCTGAAGAAGTGGTCCAAGTTACTCTTCAGACAGAGTAATTTTCCTTTGTTTTTTCATTTTGCATGAAAACCCTACGCTCTGCCCAAGGCGTAGTGGTTCATTGTAGGGCCTCATCATGTTTTAATGATTATCATAAATAAAGGACGTTTTGCAAACAAATTTTTAGATCTTTGTCTTTCTATTTTTGTTTTCACTTTTTCAAAATAATAAAACTGGCAATGTTTTTGTTTTTTTGTAACTTTTTTCAAACTCTTTTTCTAAAATAAGGCATTAACATGCAGAAGTGATCTTTTGGCATCCACTGTGAACAATCCTGTTATGGCTCAGTATGATTTTGATAATCCCATCTACCAAGCTGAAGAGGAGAGTGAGGAAGACTGTGAACTCCCCGCAGAATTGGTCAGATTGCTGAAGCAAGAGGAGAGGGTCATCCAACCTCATCAGGAGGAGTTGGAGATTGTTAATCTGGGTACTGAGGACGACAGAAGAGAGATCAAGATTGGGGCTGCTTTAGAGGACTCTGTCAAGAGGAGGCTGATTGAGATGCTGAGAGAATATGTGGAAATATTCGCCTGGTCATATCAAGATATGCCTGGGTTGGATACAGACATTGTGGTGCATCGACTACCCCTTAGAGAAGAGTGTCCGTCGGTCAAGCAGAAGCTTCGCAGAACTAGTCCTGATATGGCTGTCAAGATCAAGGAAGAGGTTCAGAAGCAGTGGGATGCAGGTTTTCTGGCTGTTACCAGTTATCCACCGTGGGTGGCCAACATTGTTCCTGTGCCGAAGAAGGATGGCAAAGTCAGAATGTGTGTCGACTACCGGGATCTGAACAGAGCGAGTCCGAAAGACGATTTCCCATTACCTCACATTGATGTATTGGTGGATAACACGGCTCAATCCTCGGTATTCTCTTTCATGGATGGTTTCTCAGGCTATAATCAGATCAAGATGGCGCCAGAGGACATGGAAAAGACGACATTCATTACACCTTGGGGCACATTCTGCTACAAAGTGATGCCATTTGGGCTGAAGAATGCCGGTGCTACCTATCAGAGGGCAATGACGACTCTCTTTCATGACATGATGCACAAAGAAATTGAAGTGTACGTGGATGATATGATTGCGAAGTCGCATACAGAAGAGGAGCACCTGGTAAATCTACATAAGTTGTTTGATAGATTGGTCAAGTTCAAACTGAGGTTGAATCCGAACAAGTGTACGTTTGGGGTGAGATCAGGGAAGTTGTTAGGCTTCATTGTCAGCGAAAAAGGAATTGAGGTTGATCCAGCTAAAGTCAAGGCTATTCAAGAGATGCCTGAACCAAAAACGGAAAAGCAAGTCCGTGGGTTTTTAGGGAGGTTGAACTACATTGCAAGGTTCATATCTCACCTAACTGCCACGTGTGAACCGATTTTCAAACTGCTTAGAAAGAATCAGGCGATCAAGTGGAATGATGACTGTCAGAAAGCTTTTGACAGAATCAAAGAGTATTTACAGAAACCTCCAATTCTGATTCCTCCAGTTCCTGGGAGACCATTGATAATGTACCTGTCAATTACCGAGAACTCGATGGGGTGTGTATTGGGTCAGCATGACGAGTCTGGTCGAAAAGAGCATGCCATATACTACCTTAGCAAAAAGTTTACCGACTGTGAAACAAGATATTCACTGCTCGAGAAAACTTGCTGTGCTTTGGCCTGGGCTGCTCGCCGACTAAGGCAGTATATGTTGAACCATACTACCTTGTTGATTTCTAAGATGGATCCAGTGAAGTACATCTTTGAGAAGCCGGCTCTCACCGGACGTGTTGCTCGATGGCAAATGATTTTAACTGAATATGATATCCAGTACACGTCGCAGAAGGCTATCAAAGGTAGTGTATTGTCAGATTATCTCGCCGAACAACCGATCGACGATTATCAGCCTATGATGTTCGAATTCCCTGATGAAGACATCATGTATCTAAAGATAAAAGATTGCGAAGAGCCGCTTGTTGAGGAAGGACCGGATCCTGATGACAAGTGGACACTGATGTTTGATGGGGCTGTGAATATGAACGGTAATGGTGTTGGGGCAGTGCTGATCAACCCCAAAGGTGCTCATATACCTTTTTCTGCCAGATTGACTTTCGACGTCACCAACAATGAAGCTGAGTATGAGGCTTGTATCATGGGGATAGAAGAAGCCATTGATCTGAGGATCAAGACTCTTGACATTTTTGGAGATTCAGCTCTAGTGATCAATCAGGTCAATGGGGATTGGAATACGAACCAGCCGCATCTGATTCCGTATAGAGATTACACCAGAAGGATACTGACGTTCTTCAAGAAGGTGAAGTTGTATCATGTCCCCCGGGACAAGAATCAGATGGCCGATGCCTTGGCTACTTTATCCTCGATGATAAAAGTTCATTGGTGGAATCATGTGCCACATGTTGCGGTGAATCGACTCGAGAGGCCTGCGTATGTGTTTGCAGCCGAGTCTGTTGCGATTGATGAAAAACCGTGGTATTATGACATCAAGAACTTCCTTAAGACTCAGGAGTATCCTGAAGGTGCGTCGAAGAATGATAAGAAGACCCTGAGAAGGCTAGCTGGAAGCTTTTATCTGAATCAGGATGATGTGCTGTACAAAAGAAACTTTGACATGGTCTTACTCAGATGCGTGGATAGACACGAAGCAGACATGTTGATGCAAGAAGTGCACGAGGGTTCGTTTGGTACCCACGCTGGTGGTCATGCAATGTCCAAGAAATTGTTGAGAGCCGGTTATTACTGGATGACTATGGAATCCGATTGCTTCAAATATGCTCGGAAGTGCCATAAGTGTCAGATCTATGCTGATAAGGTGCATGTACCACCAAGCCCGTTAAATGTCATGAACTCGCCTTGGCCGTTTGCCATGTGGGGCATCGATATGATTGGGAAGATCGAGCCTACTGCTTCTAATGGGCATCGCTTCATCTTGGTCGCGATTGATTACTTCACCAAGTGGGTGGAAGCAGCTTCCTATGCCAACGTCACCAAACAAGTAGTTTCCCGGTTCATCAAGAAAGAAATCATCTGTCGTTATGGAGTCCCTGAGAGAATCATCACTGACAATGGTTCGAATCTCAACAACAAAATGATGAAAGAACTGTGCAGAGATTTTAAGATCGAACATCACAATTCTTCTCCTTACAGACCGAAGATGAACGGTGCTGTAGAGGCAGCAAATAAAAACATCAAGAAGATTGTGCAGAAAATGGTCGTTACATACAAAGATTGGCATGAGATGCTGCCTTTCGCTTTGCATGGGTACCGTACCTCAGTGCGTACGTCGACCGGGGCAACCCCTTACTCCCTTGTGTATGGTATGGAAGCAGTCCTACCAGTTGAGGTGGAGATCCCTTCTCTGAGGGTATTATTGGATGTCAAGCTGGACGAAGCCGAGTGGATTCGAACAAGGTTTAATGAGTTAAGCCTTATCGAAGAAAGACGGTTAGCAGCTGTGTGCCATGGGCAGTTATATCAGAGAAGGATGAAGCGAGCCTTTGATCAGAAAGTGCGTCCTCGGACATTTCAGACCGGTGATCTAGTTCTGAAGAGGATCCTTCCTCCTGGTACAGATAACAGGGGCAAGTGGACTCCTAATTACGAAGGTCCATATGTTGTGAAGAAGGTTTTCTCCGGTGGAGCCTTGATGCTTACAACTATGGATGGTGAAGATTTCCCGTCCCCTGTTAACTCAGATATAGTCAAAAAATACTTCGCATAAATTGACCCGCTGGACAAAAAGAATAAAAGAGTCCAGGCAAAAAAAAGGGCATCCCGGCGAACCAAAAAACAGAAAGAAAAGGTTTGGGCAAAAATTAGGGATAAAAATGAAAAGAATTGTACACCCGGTAAGTCGAAAACCCGCAAGGGCGGCTTAGGCAAAAATGGGTATCCCGGTGGATTGAAAACCCGAAAGGGCGATCCAGCCAAAAGAGGGATTAAAGCGAAGACTACAGTCTGAGTTATCTGTACTTCATCGCGCTTCGTCAGCTGCCATCTCGAAAGATGTGATCGGTCCAGTCAGTCTTCTCAGAAAGCAAGGAGTTGGGAGGAAACTGATGATCTATGAGTTATAACAGAGTTGGGAAACAGTGGATGCCGTGTTCACATTGCCATTAGGATAGTTTATTTTCCTTTTATGCACAATTACCTCTTCCTAGGAATTGCTTCCCAATGTATTTGCCTTTTCAGGCACATTTTCAATTAATAAAAGTCGTTATTCAGATAAATTGCTCTCTTGTTTTTACTTTTACTGTTTTGTTTGCAAAAACGTCCGAATTTTTGATAAACATAGCATATAAAAACATGAAGGCTAAACAATAACCTGCAAAAGGTTAAAACATTTGAAAATCATTTTTGAATGTTGAGGATACTTGAGCATATCTTGTCCATGTACCCCCTGGGGGCATCTGTTATTCCGTTTTGCAGGTCGTCACTTGTGAGCATTCCCCAGCAGTTATTTCCCAGAACAAAGCTATTTCTCCTAGCTATAGATTGTGTGGGTCGTCCCCGAGCGGAGCGGGTTTTAATGAAATATTTCTCCAACAGAGTTATCCCATCAGTGGATTGGGCAGGTTCCCGTAGCAGAGTGGCACCCCCAGCTGAGTTCATTCCCACTTGTGGATTGTGTGGGTTGTCCCCAGCGGAGTAGTATTTATTTCCCAAAGTAGAGTTGATCCTACTTGTGGATTGGTTGGCTCTCCCCACTGAGGTCACCTGATTATCCCTAGCAAGTCGTCTTGTTACTCGCAAGCAAGGTTTGTCTTTCCCCAGCAGGGTGGAAGTTGACGTGGTTATAAGATCCTCAACACTGTTCCTGGAGTTCCCCGGTGTTGTCTCTGGAGGAGACGTGTGTTTATGCATTCATCATTCAGATAAGCATAGCATATTACATCATTAGTGCATAGCATTTCCATGATCATGGGGCATTGTGTAAAACAAAAAAAAAAAAACAAAAAAAAAAAAAAACAAAAAAAAAACAAAAAAAAAACTCATGCATCAGCATTGTAAACATATCCATTAGCCCTAGGCCGTGGTGACCAGCCGAGATTGGGTTGTTGGAAAGAGTTTAGCATCGCGCCATTGAATCGGCTTCAGAATTGGGTTCATCAGCATGGTTGAGAGGGTGGTGCTTTCCCAACAAGTGACTCCTTAGTCGAGTGGGTATCCCCAGCAGTGCTACTCCCCGAAGTTGGCAGCATCTTACAAGCTTGGGTCCTTTCCCTTAGCAGAAGTGGGTGTGTCTGATCTCTCCATGTAGAGTCTACCCCTTAAGCAGAAAGTGTCTACCATTTCCTTCTGCGCTCCCCACTGAGTTATGTCCTCGTGGATGGCGGTTGTTTCCGTTCCCTCCCTAACGGGATGGGTTTTCCCTATTGAGTTCTTTCCTCATTAGGATGAGTCCTATTTCAGTCTGCCTTTTTGGATCGATCCTAAATTGGCTTCCTGTTGGCTATCTCCCGTGCTTCCCTGGGGCATAAATGAATAGTCGCTCACTAATCGGCACTTATTCATCTTATCCTCAGCGGAATTTGTTGGCTTCTACCTACTAACCGGTAGTTGTAAGTCCTATCTTTGTGGTTTTCTACCTACTAACTGGTAGTTGTAAAATCCCACTTTCATCCCTTTGTTGGAGTTAACCCTTTGTGCTCATCCTATCGATGACTGGTTACTTTTCCGTGGTTTTCTGCCTACAAACCGGTAGATGCAACCCCCTCTTTGTGGTATTGATAGTCTTGTCCCCTTTGGGTACTTGCCTTGATCAAGCAGTATTGTCCCCATTGGGTCTTCCCCTTCTTTTTGGATACTTGCTCCGAGTAAGCAACTTTATCCTCTTTTGATTGGTCATCTTTTGCAATACCTAGTCCTGGTACCCTGATGCCTTTCTTTTCGGTCGTTTATCCATCTAACAACCTACAACCCGGTTATGGATAATCTTCCATGTGAGTGTATTATCTACGTTTTGACGCTATAGATAATATGTCTCATGCACTTCTTGGTCAATCTTTCGATTGTTATCTCCAGCAGAGTAAGATTCGTATTCCTTGTGGAATCGAATGTCCATCCTTTAACAAGACTGCTTTTCTAGTCCTCTTCAGGATATTGAGTGTTTTGGAACACAAACCAATTTTCCGGTATTCAGACCGAAGAAGTTTCCGACGATCAGGTCGATGTACTTATGTTTTTTCCGGTATTCAGACCGAAGAAGTTTCCGACGATCAGGTCGATGTACTTATGTTTTTTCCGGTATTCAGACCGAAGAAGTTTCCGACGATCAGGTCGATGTACTTATGTTTTTTCCGGTATTCAGACCGAAGAAGTTTCCGACGATCAGGTCGATGTACTTATGTTTTTTCCGGTATTCAGACCGAAGAAGTTTCCGACGATCAGGTCGATGTACTTATGTTTTTTCCGGTATTCAGACCGAAGAAGTTTCCGACGATCAGGTCGATGTACTTATGTTTTTTCCGGTATTCAGACCGAAGAAGTTTCCGACGATCAGGTCGAGGTACTTATGATTTTTCCGGTATTCAGACCGAAGAAGTTTCCGACGATCAGGTCGATGTACTTATGATTTTTCCGGTATTCAGACCGAAGAAGTTTCCGACGATCAGGTCGATGTACTTATGGCACTCAGGCCAATTTCCGATGTTTCAGATCGACATCAAATCTCTCATATACCGATGCTCAGTATTCGGACTGACGAGCGGCGCTCAGGCCATGGTTATCCCTGTGTTACCATTTATTTTGGTATCCAGGTCGACGTTTCTGTCTCGGTATTCAGGCCGGTTTCTTTTTTCGTTCCAGACGGATTTTTGTTTCAAGACTGTTTCTTTGCCGATCCTGACAGGCGTTGTAACTATTTTCCCAGCAGAGTGCAAATTTCTACGGTTCTTTGGTATTCAATCCCTGTTTACCCTGAAAGTCTGACAGCCGTTGCTCTCATCCATTCGGGTTCCCAGCTGATTGAATAGGGGCAGCTGTAGCACCTCAAATTTGCACCTATCATTGTACATACATCCTCATATTAGGTCATAACATAACATGGTCCACTGCATAGCATTGCATTGTCTCTTTGCCCCAAGTGCAAGCCATTCAGAAGAATTAGGTCAAACTGGTCAGGAGGTCAGTCAATCAAGCAAGTCAGTGCAATTTCCAAGGAGGCAAGGCCCTAGGATTGGTCCAACATGTTCACATGACCTAGGGGTCCTTTTGGAGTGTTTTGGTCAAGGATTGGATGTTCAGAAGTCATCAGTCAGTGTTCAGTCTACCAGAAACCCTAAAAAGTCAACTGTTGGTCAACTGTGCATTTAATCAGTGATTTGATGGTGGAAATTGGTTTGAGAGGTCTCATTCATGTCCTTATAGGCCTCATATAACATGTCAAACATCATCATGGAAGAATTTGAAGCCAGACAAGAAATTTCCAAAAATAGAAAGTTGACCTGTAATTGGAATTTGCCAAAAATGGAAAGTCTTGATCCTCAAACTTACATCATGATACAAGCTTCAAATGAATTTTTGCCCAACATGAAAGTTGAAGATCTTGTTCTCCCATTTCCAAAAAGTCCAAGAACACTCAATTCCCATGTGTGGTTAGCAAGATATGATCAATTCATTCTCCAAAAGTTTTGAACTTCAAAAGGCCATATCTCTCAAACCATTTGGCCAAATTGGGTGGGGTTTTTTGCAACAAGTCACATTTGATCCCCTCTTTCCAAATATGTCATCATCATTCACCAAAACATAACCAATCAAAATGGCATTTTTGGAATGGCATGAATTAATTCAAGTGTGGTAAAAAAGTGACTTTTCAAAATAACCTTTTCCAACATATTTTGCCAATTGAGAATGATCCCAAAACATGTTTTGGTTGTGTTGGAAGCCCAAATTCGCAGCTACCACTCATGCACCTCACCACTTAAGTGAAATTGGTCAATTAGCAAAAAGATGTCATTTAGCAAATTCTGTTTTCATTTTCCATTAACCATGATTAACCAACACTAAACAGACTATATATGGACATTTTTCTGCTCAGAAAACCCTAGCACACAATTCACAACCAGACCAAAAACCATTTTTCTCTCAAATCTTCATTTTGCATTTTGGAAATTTCTTGAAGAAATCTCAAAGAGCACGAGTTGGCTTTGGTTGTTGCATCATATACCATCACTTTGGAAGCCATTTCAAGCCTCAAATCCCAGCTGTAAGCAAGGAACTCGTGGCTGCTATTTCCAAGCTCTTCCATGGCAGATTCGGTTTAGAGCTATCTTGAACATTCTTGAGCTAAACTTCCTTCACCATTCACCTTGTGGAAGCTAGTGGAGCATCTGTTTTGAGCCAACACATCCAAACAACACTTGTTTCATTATTTTCTTCAAGATCAAGTAAGTTTTCGAGTTTCTCTATTTACAAAACCATGATATGATTTAGCTAGGTCTTGTTGTGGTGGTCATTTTGAAACTTGAATCATTGAAAATGGTTGGCTATTCTGAAAGTTATGCTGATTTAAAGGTTGTCGCTCCAATATGTTTTTGCTTGATTTATGATGTTTGGTTTGATTTAATGAAAACGGTGTTTGGATTCGTGTTGTTCATGTTTAGATGAGTCCATTGGTATGCTCAATTTGAATTTCTGGGCGAAATTTATTTTCACGATTTTGGTTGGATGAAGATGATGATACTGTAGACACGAACCCTAATTTCATGTTTGCCCAGAATTTTGTTTCATTCACGTTGCATGTTGTTGCTACTGTTCCATTGCCTGGCCAATCAAAACATTTCCACGCCTTGCCTTGTACGCTGCGTTTCACTAAACTTCCCCCATATTTACCAATATGCCACCGGTCCCATTTTATTTAATTAAATCATGTTATTTCAATTGTTATTGCAATATTTATTTCATTTTGTTACACAACTTACAAAAATCATAGAGCCTTCATTTTTGATCCAAAATTAATGAGACTTTTTGCAAATTGTTCATCATAATCTCTAGTTTTTTATCATATATTTTCCAGAATTTTTGCATGAGTGAATTTTAAATGGTGCTAGGGTTTGTGACATGTGCTCATTTTTTGTACACTTTGCCAAATCAATTGTGAAATAATGATGCTTTGTCCAATGCCTTTGAAAGTTTTTGTGCTTAAACTAGACACATTCATGGTGATTTTGGTTTAGAGTTTATGAATTTATCACTTCTGGTTTGAGAGTTATGATTTTTTGAAGTAGGGTGTGACAATTTGTGTCACACCATTGATGTGCAACTTGATGATTTTCTTTACCATGCTTCTTGACCTCAAATTGCTTTGAATTTTTGCATGATTGAGCTTATGCATGTCTAGTTTACATGTGATTTTTCTTGGAATTGTTTGTGGCATTTCCTAATTGTTTGAGATTTTTCTCCCCTGTTTGGTCTTATGTTGACTTTTTGTGACACATGTTCCCATTTCATTTGTGAAATTCTCATACTTTATTAGATGGACATGAAATTTGATATGTGATTAGTAGACATCTTAAGCTTTGCCATGGTTTTAGTCCCATTCATTTATCATTTGCTATCACTGATTTATGATTTTTTCAAGTTGATGCATGTTTGGTTGACTTCTTTGAGCATGTTTGAACTTGCCCTGTCTTTCTAATTTTCATTTCCCTACTTCCCATGATCCAATTGAGCGGAAATTTGGTGTGCTTACCATGCTATGGATTATGTTTGATCATGATTTATTTGATGATTTTTGGAATTGTTTATGATTGGTTTTGAACTGAGTCTTTCTGTTGACTTCTATGGGCTTCTAAATGCCATGCTTTGACCTAATCTGTCTATGAAATGATGATGATGATTGATATGATTGTGGAACCAACTAAGTTCGCTTCTTGATTGTTTGAATTTGATTTTGATTGGATTTCATTTGCTGTTTTGACTTTCTCATCCCCTTTTGACCCTAGGCTTGTCCTAGTGGTCCTGTTACTCATGTTTGAGCTCATTTTTTCAGGTTAAGCAACAATTACCCAATGAGACCAATACAAATTGATTGAGTGTGCTTGTTTATCATTACTAATCTATTTGTTTTGTAGGTTGTTTGGCTCACATGCCTTGAACCTTGTGCATTGCACATTTATCTGCTTGTGTTGACTGTTAACCTTTGTTTCATTCTGATTTAACTTTGACTTGTATACTAACTGTGCTTGACTGATTTCAGGTACTTTAGTTGCTTTTAGTTCCTTGTGAACTTTGCTTTGCTTTGCTTAATAGCAATTTGCATTGAGGTATAATTTCTTTACTTCATGTAGTCTGGAAGACCTGGCCTGTTACTTGGCCAGGCAACTGTCTGAAGTCCTCCTTAAGAGGCAATGTTTGTGACTGTTTACATTTGTCCTTGTATAGAGTCAAAGACCTCCTAAGTGAAGAGGCAATTGGCAGAACCCAAGGGATATGCAATCTATCCCCTGCTATTCTGTGTGTCATCTGCTTTGCTCACACCACTGTGTTGATGCATTGCAGATACAAACCCAAGATCTTGTACCATTGTACAGTTGAGTCAGTTTCAAATGTGTAGAAGGGTTCCCACCTTCTGAACCCACACATTCTTGTCTTAAGCTCTCCCAGGCCAGGGATAAGAGCTGTGAAGTCTTATCTTCACTCACCTTTCATCTGCTTCACCGTAGCCCCTCAATGGCAAGGTTAAGAGCTAACACTACCCAGTTCCAGAGGTTTGTTTGTTGAGGTTGATATGACCCCTCGACTAAAACCTAGCCTTGATGTTTGAGCCCCTTGTTGGTGTGTTTATTTCATGTTGTATGTGCTTGTGTGGTGTGATTGTATCCCCTAGGTTTGTTAGACTCCGTGTAGTCGCGTTTGCATGTCAATTAAGGTAGCATGGTTCCTTCGTATAGGACTTCCTTTCTTGCTTGAGCTTTCCTAAAACACAAACAAACATTATCCCCTCTTAAGGATACGTTAACTCCTTCTACTACACATGAGTAAGTCTCCAAAGGTCGAGCATCAGGTAGATTGCGCAGTGACGTTGTCCACTTAAAAAACACAAACCGACGGGAATAGTTTAGCCGAACTACGGCAACTCTGATTCTCATGTCCAGATGAGATACGTAGGCACGAGATGCGATGTCTTGTCGAGTTTGACTAACAATTAACACTAATTCTTTTCTCTCGCCCTCGTTGCGATTGAGACCTCCCATTTCTCTTGCCCTAGTTGCAATCGAGACCCTTCTTCTTCCTGTGCAAGTTAGCTAGAAACCTTAACTTAGGGACGATTTTGCATGACAACATCTAGGCTCGAGTCGTAGTCTCCCTAGTGTTGTGTCTCCCTCTGTTATCTGGTTAGGCTAGTCTTTTTTCCCTCCGTAGGGGAACTACGTCGCCCTGATCCTCATACCAGATGAGGTACGTAGGCAGGAGATGAGCTGATCTCTCCGGACACCCTTTTCTTTTTTGCGTGTGTTTTGTTTGACAGCTATCAGGCTCGAGTTCCCGACTCCCTGTTAGTCTGTGTGTCGCGCCCTTTTTCTTTTTCACCCTTTGTGTTTCAACCCCCTTTGTGTGTGTTCTGGTTTGGAAGCTGATGTAAGTCCATCGAGTGGCATTCGGGTTCCAGTGTGTGTTTGTTTGGTTCGGATGCTGATGTAAGTCCAGTGATTGGCATTTGGACTCCACGTTCGCCTTTGCCTGTGTTGTTTGTGTGCGTGTCAGTCGAGCTATGAATGCTCTGATTCTTCTCTCGTCCGAGAAGATACGTATGCATAGGGTGCGATACCTTAGCGAGCATGTGTCGTTTCCCCAGTCCGAACTACTTCGACTCTGATGTCTATGCCTGATAGACTAAGTAGGCCCAGGATGCGATATCCTGCCGAGTCCGTCTTGTTTGTTTCTTGTGTCTCTTTCAGCCAGTATTTGTTTGTTTGTTTGAGCAGTGTTTAGCAACCATTTTCCTTCCTATTGTGCGTGGATCCCGTTGAGTACGACGGATGCGTAGGGGTGCTAATACCTTCCCTTCGCATAACCGACTCCCGATCCCATTCTCTTTGGTCGCGAGACCATGCTTTTCCCAGGTTTACTTTGAGCGTTTCCTTTCCCTCTTCTGGGATAAATAACGCACGGTGGCGGCTCTGTTGTTCTTTGTTTTCCCGCCGGTTTTTCGCGTAATGCGACAGCGGTCCACACAAAAGTTAGGGAATAAGCGAATGACTGCAATCTGAGTTCATCCGTGTTATATCACTGTTTCATTCAATCCGACAATCTTCGAAGGTTAAAGATCGACTAATCATCCACTTCAGAAAGCAAGATGAGCAGAGCGTCTTGAGGACATACGAGCCATAGCAGAGTCGAAACTCAGTGGGACCCCGTTTCCACATTGCCATTAGGATAGTTTCTCTTGTTCAATTTATAGCGATCACCTCTTTCCAGGGATCAACTTCCTGATGTACCCGCCTATTCCTGGGACAAATTTTTCAACCAACAAAAGTCGAATAATTCAGTTAAAAAGCCTCTTTATTTTTCATTTATCAGTTTGTTTGCAAAAGATGTTTGAATTCTTGAGGAAACATATTGCATCTGAATATAATGGTGGCTTTTGTAGATGATTTGCACAGGAAAACATTTAAAATTGCTTTGAATGTGTTTAATCCCGGACGGTGAATTCAAACCGAGTAATCCCCCGGGGCATACGTGTATTTTTTGGTTACAGGTCACAGGAACCGGATGCCAAGCCGTGAATCCCCATCCTCAAGCGGTTGACAAAGTCTATCCTCAACAGAGCCTATCCCCAGTAGAGTTGACAGTATCCAGACTGTATATCCCCAGCGGAATTGTCAGCACCAGACTGTATCTTCCCAGCAACAGCGGAGTAGTTGCATACCCAACAGACAAGAGGGTGGTGTTCCCAGTGTTCATCTCATTCCCCCAGCAGATTATTTTCTAACAGATTTGTTTTAATCCCCAGCCTGAGGACGATTAGCAAGTTCATATCCCCAGCAAAGGTCGATTCCTACGACATTTCCCCAGGAAGTGCTTTCCTCACAGAGCCTCGCCAAGCAAAGTTTCCATAGTTGATACTTCCCCAGCAAGGTCAACTTTTCAAAAGAGGCCGATTTATTTTTCGGTGGCTCCCCGGTCCCGGCAAACGGATCGTTCCCCACAGAGCATTCAAGGATTGATACAACGATCCGCTCCCTACTAGAGTTGCTTCCCCAAGCAGATTTCTTTTTTTTCTTTTGCACCATGCATAACATTTGCATTTGCATTCGCATGCATATCATATCAAGCATACACATAAGCTGATAAACAGGTTCTTCAAAGCAGACTGAAAAATTACTTTACAACCAGAGTCATGAGATCCAGCCAGAGGATCAAGTGTGAGTGATCCAGCCTGAGGGTCATTTTTGAAGATTCGGCCTGAGAATCGTTTTTCCAATGATCCAGCCTAAGGGTCATTTTTGAAGATTCAGCCTGAGAATCGTTTTTCCAGTGATCCAGCCTGAGGGTCATTTTTTAAGATTCAGCTTGAGAATCGTTGTTCCAGTGATCCAGCCTGAGGGTCATTTTTGAAGATTCAGCCTGAGAATCGTTTTCCAGAGATCCAGCGTGAGGGTCATTTCGAAGATTCAGCCCGAGAATCGTTTTCCGGAGATCCAGCCTGAGGGTCATTTTGAAGATTCAGCCTGAGAATCGTTTTCCAGAGATCCAGCCTAAGGGTCATTTTGAAGATTCAGCCAGAGAGTCGACTACGAGCGTTATTTCCCCAACCAGCCAGCTAGAGGAGTAGATTGACAGTTCAACAGAAAATCAATTTACAAGAGGATCCAGCCCGCGGATCGCAATTTAAAAACAAAGTCTAATTGAAGGGTCGTTACAACTTGTTCTAGCTTGAAGAATATGTACGAAGCCCAAAAAGTGGAATATTCTCGAAACTGCATATCTAACATGAAGATTGGGCGTAGATTTCGAAAGAGGGTCAACCAGCGCATGCCTCAGATGCGAGATCCTGATGATGGGAATTTATCATCAAATCAATCCAGATCTAGCCAGAAGATCGAAGTCAGGTCTAGCCCGAAGACCGGAAATAGATTCAACCAGAGAATCGAAACAATTCAGATCTAGCCAGATGATCGAAGTAGATTCAGCTAGAGAATCAAAGAAAATAGATTCAGCCAGAGAATCGAAACAAAGGAGATCTAGCCAGAAGATCGAAGAAGATCTAGCCAGAAGATTGAAACCGTATCCAGCTCGAGGATCAAAATTAACATCCAACCAGAGGACTAAATTGAGTATAGATTTAGCCAGAGGATCGGAACTCCAGATTAAGTCAGAAGACTGATTCAGATTCAGCCAGAGGATCGGAAGAGAAATAAACAGTGCGGTGTATTTCAGCATTTTTGTGGTGTTCTCGGAGCGCAAATTTTCGACCTGTCTTTGGTATTCAATCACAGCTCACCTTGTTTGTCTGATAAGCTGTTCGCTTTCATCCTGCTCGGGTTAGATGATGACTAAATAGGGGCAGCTGTAACACCCCAAAATTTGCCCTCCTTATTCACGCATTCATTTTTAGGTCATTTAACATTAGATACATTGCATTTCATCATGTCAATCGGGATTAGCTCCAAGAAGCTTGAACATCATCCAGGACACTTTGTGGGTTCTATTTAGATGATCAGTCAACACAAGGGAAAGACTTGAGTTACTTCCAACAGGGGTCTATTCGTCAGTCAAAACGTTAATCTTGAAGGGGCAAAGGTTTGTTCATGAGCTGTCATGCTCGCTAGGCGAAGCCCACGTGTTTTGAAAAAAAAAACGAAAAACGAAAAAAAAACGAAAAAACGAAAAAAGAAAAAAAAAACGAAAAAAAAAACAAAAAAATAAATAAATAAATAAATAAATAAAAGAAAAATCTTGGACTTGGACCTCTCTCATTTGAGCCCACAGGTCCACAAAAATCAGGTTATAAATTCAGAGTTTCAGTGAAACAAAATTCCATTCTATTCCTATTACCCTGTCTGGAAAAAAGATAGTGAGAGAAGCAAAACACTCTGAGGTTTCCTTGGAACAAAACCTGGAGAGAAACCTAGATAAAGAGAGTGAGAATTAATCTGCAACAACCTCCAGGCAACTCTGAAAGGTTCATTCTGACTCACACACTTTCAGCTCAAGCAAACCCTAACATTGGTTTGCAAATCCAGCCGTGCCATTTGATTTCAACCGATCTCTCCAATCAGGTTTGCCCTATATCCATCATCTTTATGCCTTTAATTTGAATGCTCTAAATGTATGAGGTATTATGGGTGAATTTGATACCCTTTTGATGCATGTGTTTGACAAGAGGTTTAGGCCTCCTACCCTTGGTTGCTTTTTGTGAGCTTTTTGTGAATTTTAATGGCATGATTCATGTGGTTACATTTTGATTTGGGGGCAACTCTTGGTTACCCTATTTTGTTTCTCTAACCTATTTGTTGAGTTTTGTTTTGTGAGGGCTCATATGACTCTTGCAGAGATGGTTTTCCTGGTGTTCCACTTTATTTGTGGGATACCACCAGGAGGTTTCATTCCAATTACCTATACTGACTCACTTTCTTTGATGGTGTTAGCTTGGAAGGATCTCAGGGTTTCCTTGTTCCGTTAATTACTGTTACTTCGGATCTTTATCCACGTGGTACCTTTTACATTTTTCCGGCATTTTACCGCTTTCTTAGCTGGAAGACCTCGATAGGAGGCAATGTTTTGTGTGTTTACGTTATGCAGGTTCCTTCGTCTAGGATTTCCCTTTTTCCTGAGCGTTCCTAAAACGCAAACAAATTCATTGATTTTTCTTCTCCATAGAACACGTTTACTCCTTCTACTACAGGCGAGTAAGTCTCCAAAGGTCGAGCATCCGATAGATTGCGTAGTAACGTCGTTCGTCCAAAACCCAATCCATAACCCCGTAGTTAGCCGAACTACGGCTTGCTCTGATTCTCATTCCAGATGGGATACGTAGGCATAAGACGCGATGTCTTAGCGAGCACACAATTACCCTTAACCCCTAGGTAGCCGAGCTACGAAGACTCTGATTCTCATATTCAGATGAGATACGTATGCAGTGGATGCGACATCCGTGCGAGTCATTTTCTTTTGACCATTTTTTTAGTAAACAACATAAGATAAACCCACACCCTTTAGACAAGAACTACAAAAGTGGATCCCGTAGAGTACTACGGATGCGTAGGGGTGCTAATACCTTCCCTTCGCATAATCGACTCCCGAACCCAAGATTTGGTTGCGAGACCTTGTCTTGTCCTTTCCTTTTTCCAGGTTTACTTCGAACGTTTCCTTTCCCTCCTTTGGGATAAATAACGCACGGTGGCGACTCTCCTGTCTTTCTTCGCCGGTTGTTTTTTTTCGCATTCCATTTTTCAGGTTGCGACAAGTTTATGAATTCGTATAGCTCCCATGTAACTCACATGATCTTGACAACTTAGGGCCCTCCCATAAGAATAGCATATGTATCTAGTCTTTCATATTCACACCCATAAGAGCTAAGCCATGCATGATCACCTACCTCTGAAAATAATCTAGGAGTGTAACCATCCTATGTAGCTCGTATGTCATTGAGTATGCTGGTAGTACTGAACTATCAAGCATGGAATAGGGATTATTGATCATCCTACTCTATCCCATGAGAACTTTTGTTCGTGCTTCACCAGCATGCAACCATACACCTATATAACCCAAAGATACGTCGAGGATGTGATTGGTACAAATCCCAAACACTATAGAAAAATGACCACACTATCCAATACACCTACATAACTCAAAGATCCTAACCTCTACAGTCCCAAAAATACCAGCCTAGTTTATGGGAACATTAACATTCAACTACAATTGTGTGAGACTCCAGCTCTGCTTCCAGGTTATACAGTCAGTGTATACAGTCAGACAATAAAGGTGAGAAAAACTCAAGTAGGGGGTTGGATTGTGTTAACTTTTTCTTTCTTTTAAAACTCTTAAGTCAAATTCTAAACACAATGTTATAGAATCTGATTTAGTTAGAGATAGGCAATGGATATAATAAGCAATAAAGAAGAAGAATACACAGAGTTATCATGGTTCCTTTCACAAATCAAGAGTAATTTATCCCCTGCACTTACAATAGATTTTCACTATAATCACACAAGACTATAATTTTCTCAAGCACATAAGAAAGAGACTTCATTTGCTCAAACAGATAAGTAAGATACTTCCTTTCTATAGCATACCAGCTAAATACTTCCTTTCTCATACACACAAGTCAGAGACTTTGTTGTTCAAACGCACAAGTTTGAGACTTTCTTCCTCTAGCACACAACCTAAAGACTTCCTTGATCAAACACACAAGTTTGAGACTTCCTTGCTCTAGCACACATGCTAAAGAAATCATTGCTTAAATACACAAGTTCGAGACTTCCTTACTCTAGCACAGAAGCTAAAGACTTCCTTGCTCAAACACTTAGTAAGAGGCCTCTAACAATATACCTAGAAGATAAATGATTATTGGGTAAATATACTTGATATACAACTAGAGGTGTATAAACAATACACAACAATAGAAATTTTTTAAGACTTAAGGATTTCTAAGATATACAAGGATAAGAAATTTTAACTTTAGCTTGTGCTAAAACTTTGGCAGAGTAACTTCCCTTTAGCTGTCAATCGTTGTTCATTAAAATGTTCAACGTGTATGCGTGTCCGTATTCCATATTTTTCTTCAAGTCTTCCAGCTTCTGAAATAAAGGAGAAGAGAGTCATTAAAGATGAAGCATAATAGAGTCCATTGAAAAGCTTCAAAAGAGACATTGGAAGACGTTGGGATGTTTCACCAAACTGTCAAGTTAGGTGAAACCTAGTTTGAAAAACCTTTTCTACAAAAGGAATTAGAAGTTATATCCCAGCAAACATTATGAAGAAACTAGATTTTAGGCCATCGTGTGATAAAGTGTCTTTAGAGATGAACAATGATACATCTGTGTCATCTTGGTTCTTGCACTTTGATTAGCTCAGGTTCTGATTGCCAGAAGCAGGCTTTTCCAATGTTTTCTCTTTAGAGGTTGATTTCTTTAAACTCTGATGTTTGAATGCTGACCTCTTTAGACGATGACTTCTTCAGAGTCAGTTCTTCAACTTATGATACATCAGAATACGATCTTCACGCTTATCTTTGAATGTTCAAAGTCATAACCAATACTTGGATTTTCTATGAATTTTAGTCTATGATCCTGCACACTTGAACAAACATTAGTATACCCCAATCGTTCTTTAAATACTTTGTTATCATTAAAACCTAAGGGATATGGGATAAAATAATTGTGTTCTAACAATCTCCCCTATTACAATTATGACAAACATAAGTATTTAACAATAATGGTTGATAATTTAATTGACTAGGTAACTGCAGGGTCTGAGCTTCGTAAGCTCCCCCCTGAGTCTAATAGTCCATAGGGTTAGGTTTGTAAGCTCCCCATAAGTCCTATCCAAGTTAAATAAATTTAAAAATTTAAAGCACATATATAATTCTTCATAATTTAAACAAGATAATAATTTTTTCAGATTTCAGGTGCTTAAATACTTCTATATCTACTACCTTTTGTCATCAACAAAAATAATGAAACGAAGTAGAAAAGATATTGAAGAATAAAATAGTTGCAGAAAAAATATTCAAGAGAACAATGTTTGGGATGTAATCAGAATAGGAATAAAATAGTTTTAAAACATATTTGATTTCCCCTTGAGATAAATTTTTTGAAAATATTTGAGAATTGATTGGAATGGTTGGTAAACAACTTATGCACTTCTCAAGATAGTCAAAACAGACTCTTTCAGCTAGTTTTTGAGAGGAATAGAGCATTCAAGTATGGGAAGACGCGTTTGAAGATATGAATTTATTTATCTTCGAAGACCATTGGTGCACAATATCCAAAATTGATTTCTCTTTAACCAAAACTCTCTATAAAAGCAGGATTTTGATTCAAGAAAGATCATATTCATTTTAACTCAACACACTTCATTTCTAAACATAAAGCATGAGCAATTCTTCCAAAAATTTCAGAGAGAGTACTTCTACCGAAATAGATAGGGTTGTCAAGGAAGATGAATGAAGAAATCTTCAAAAGAAGTCCAAAAAGAATGGGTGTATAAAGAAAAAGACCGGTTTATCAACACGAGCATCTAAAGTGAATAGATCATCTATGGCAAGGAATAGGAGACTTCAGACAAACCTGAATCCATCCTCTGACTTTGGTTCATATGATGATGAGTTTGACTTTAACTGGTCAAACTTCCATAATCGTCGTGCTTATTTTCCAGAAGAATCTGGACAATGTTAGGCGATGTAGTTCATTTTGAGCTATATGAGGAAATCAGTCTTCTATCCACTTCTTAATAATACAAATCACGTTTCCTTTTCTTCTTGCATCTATCACTATTAATCACTTACGTCCATATAATTTGATCCACTAAGAAGAGTGAGTTATAGTCATTTTATAACATTCAAACCAGTATTGAGTTGTGAGTGTAAGACCCCGATTTTGACCTTAAGATCCCTCATGCAATCTCATCATATGCATTAGCATTGGGATCATACCTTGGCATCCTCCTTACCCCTCTTTCATTGGGTTTGTTTTGGGAGAGATCAAAAAGCACCATATGATTGTATCATACTTGTATATTATCATTTTTACTAACCAAAATACCAAAAATATGTCTTTGCATTTGCCTAACTCTTTTGTAGGGAAGGCATGATCACCATTGATCTATCAAGTTCACATCTAGGGTTTTAGACCCTCATTGCCAAGAGCTCAACCAAGGAATGATCCACAATGGTTATAGGCATTATATATGAGTCCCCATGATCTCTACATGTTATTTTGATCAAGCATTCTTCAAGAGTTTGGAGTTGATTTGCCTTGGAAACCCTAGTTCATCTAGGTATCTTGAGTAACTTCTTCAACAATTGATCAAATTTCTCAAGGGATACTTCAAAATTAATCATCGTATTCATATATGATCTACCATGATCCTAAAAAGTCAAGCAAATTGCAAGTTAGCAATTTGGTTGATGGTGGTTGGCCAGATGAATTCATCTGATCAAAATTGGGTCCCCCTAGACCCTATCTCCTACACTTTTCATCATATGAAAATGATTACAAGAGCAACGTTACTCTAAATGACATGCCAAACAACTTTCATGTTGGGGTATAGAGCTAATTTTGCTTGGAAAGTCATTTTCTATGTTGAAACATTATAAGTCATTTTGTCTAAACCCTAATTTGAAAGTCAACTTCCCAAGGTCATAACTTGCTCAATTTTTATGAGATTAAATATTTCCAAGTTGCACAATCAAATTCAGGATGTCTACTTCAACTTTTATGTTTGGAGTGATATCTAAATAATCTTTTATGAGCATGTGATATGAGGATACATTATAGGTCATTTTGGACCAATACCATTGAACAAGTGATTTTCCTCAACTTCAAAAATGCATAACTCACTCATCCTAAATCCAAATGATGTCAAATTTGTAACCATTTTGAAGTTTTTTGAAAGAGCTACAAATTTTATGAAGACACGTTTCTCATTTGGAGCTCACATAAGAAGTTAAGCAAGGTGGAATAATTGAATATGTGGCTTGACACTTAGAAAATATTTTGACATGTTGGAATTTCCAAACTTCCACCTCAAAATTCACCATGATACAAGTTACAAATGGAAAAGTGTTCAAAATAATAGTTGTTCCTCTTGATCTAAGATTTCCAAAGAGTCCTAATTCATTCCTTTTGGAGAAAGTTTGATAGGTCTACGAATGGCTTAAACACGCTTGTATCAGTTGGCAAGATCAATGCTTCCAATGTTCAAACAACTTTTCTTTGCCATCCAAGCTTCATGAAGACTTCATTTTAGTTGTTTGTGGACCTAAATCGATTTCTTCATGGGCCTGCACACGCCCATTGCTTCATGGGCCTGCACACGCCCATTACATTACCAAATGGATTACATTACCAAATTTGGAGAATTTTTCATGTGTGCAAATAACACTTATCATTTCTATCAATAGAGGTCCAATGCTTCAGTTCAAAGGAGCTTGTGCGCCAGCTTTTCCCCCAATCTTCCAAACCCTCTCAATTCAAAGGAAAACCTGAGAAATTTCAACTGAAATTTGAGTTTGAATCTCACTGTTTCGAGATTTAAAAACTCCAGGATCCAAAGCTTTGCATTACTCTTAAGCCACTTCCACAAACTCCATAAGCAAGATCAAGCACGAATTGAAGCAAGAGAGATCTATTTCTGCACAACATTGAAGGTAATTTTCCAGATTTTGGTTCTCTTCGATTCTCTCTTAATATTCATCAATTCTCTTGGATCCTTGGTGGTCTAATGTCCTACCAATGTAGGCAAGAAGATTGAGTTTCTTTGAGGTCAAATCGAAGCAACTCAGTTGACACACCTCAAAATTCAACTCCATGTATCTCTCTATATATTTGAAGTTAGTTAAAATTGAGGTGATATTCGTGATCTACGCCATTTTATCTTTAAGATCATGTCCTCTTTCTTCATTTATGATGTGGTGATGATTGAACCAGTCCGGCCAGGGTCATCAGAGAAGATGACCAACCTTTGGCTCCGGTGATGCGTTGGAAGTGTTCAGAGCCATTAGATGAGTTTGAAATGTTTTAATCATGAGCGTACATTGTGATTACCATGCGTGTAGACATTTGACTCAAGCGTACGATGGAACGTCCACTCTCCACCACTTGATCTGCCACCTCAATTAATGAGGCAGATCAAGTGGTCCACGTTTTTTTTATTATCTGATTTTTATTTTTATTCCTTTGATTTTCATTAATTCATATTAATTTTAATATTGATCCAAAAAATATGAGAGTTTCACCAAAAAAAATTAAATAAAATCCTATTTCATTTTCTGAATTAAAATTATTTTTTAGATCATTATTAATATTTTTCATGATTTAATTGATTTTATGAATATTTTTAATTGTTTAAAAATACTTTTAAGTTTCCAAAAATTCTGAAAAATTTTCTCCAAGGTCCTTTGACATTGTTTGACCTATGATGAATCTCATGGCCATTTCTTTAGTGTTTTGATGAGGTTTTAGGAAATTGACCAACCATATTTAATTTAATGCATTATTTTTAATATTTTTAATTGTTTAAATGCCAAATTAATTGTGTAGAGCCATTTTAATTGACTTTATAAGTTTGACTTGTGTTGTTGGGCCTTGGTCAAGGTTGATTTGACTTTGTTAGGTTAAGATCATTGGATTTAGGGGATTGATGGAATGTATATTCCATCTCCCAAAATGAATGAATGATCTTAACTTGGTAAAACCTTTGTCCAATTTGAGTTTGATCCATTTCCCCTCCCTCTTCATCGCATTCCCTTTCTTTATGCATTCATGTCATGGACCTAGGATATCTCAATATCCTAAGGCTATTTGATTGCAAAATCAACATAAGTATGGATGAGATTAGGTCCCCCACTTTGCATATTCTTTTTGTGTGTGGTATGTTTCATGAGCATAGTTCATTATACTATGTCTCTAACATGCATTAACACCAAAATTCTATTGCCCGACCTTAAATAGTTGTGACTTCTACATAAGTCCAATTATGATTGCTTAACATAGCGCTAAATTTTGACACAAAGGCATATCATTCTAGTTAGTGAGATTGTAAGTATCCCCTCTTTCATGGTATTGTGTGGAAACTTGGCCTTTTTTCCTTCCTTTGGAAAATATCTTGGTTCAAGGATCCATGCTTGTGATAAGTGGGTTAAGTGTTCTCCAAAGAATGACTTAAACAAAAGAGCAAAAGCAAAAACAATACTAACTTCTAACTTATTAACAAGTAACATTTAATTTCAAGTCCTTTATTTTAATTCACTTTATTTTTGAGCTTTATTCATTTGCCATTATTCATAACATTCTAATTATTTATGTTAATGTCATTTTCATTTTGTCCACTTGGACCATATTGTGTGATATATTTTATTTCGTGTATATTGTGTTTGTTTGTGTGGTCTTTGACCATTAATGTACATAATAAGGACAAAAAAACCCTAAAAAATATCTTGTGTGGACTGTTGGTTTGATATGAGACAATTGGACTTAGAATTTAGGCAACATTCCCTATGCAAAGGACTTAGTCAATGCCAACTTTCATGTAACCAAGTGCTTGTGATTTGAAACTTCATCTGATACATCATTGAAGATCCATTTGAGTTTATCTACAACATGATCATTGTGAATCTGTTATTTTGAATCTGTGATTTGTACCATCTTGGAATTCATCTGATACATGGGAAAATTTGAAAAAGATCATGGAGTTGCTAAGCTTGGATGTGGTTATATTTATTTGATGCCTTGCTCTTCAAGTTGATATTTTGTGCATTATTTGTTGCTTAATTCTAAAAGTCCAAGGGAATTTGGGTTTCTATATGACATTCTTGTCTATTGAATTGCAACCAATTGGTCAGATCTTTTCAACTCTCACCTTTTAATTTTATGCTTAGGATTAGTCTCTTCATCTCCTCCCCACTTCTTTAATTTTAAAATCTCTCCCTCCTTTAAAAAATAACTTCTTTTCTTGTGTTTGTAGATTTTCAAACTTTGACCACTTTTGCAAACTAGAAACCTTGGCCTTAAGCCATTGCATTTTCAAACTTCTTTTCTTAATCAAACTTGTAACTAGACTTAACTATACTTGACTTAAAATTTCAAAAGCCAAAAAGAACTAACTCATTCAAACCATTTTTAGGCCTTTGTGCCTTTCCAACTTAAATTTTTGTTAAAAGCATACTCACTTTGAAATTAATACCATGAACTACGAGGTTTTGATCCCTCATTTTTATGTTGGTACGTAGGCACAAGTCCGATGGTCTTGTCAAACATAAAAATATAATTAATGAATTGTTTTCTCATCCCCACACTGCATTTTATTTGCAAACATCATTTGTACAAAAACTACATATGCACACAAAAAAGGGCTCCCTAGGAGTACCTAAGACACTTTGGATGCTAACACATTCCCTCTGTGTAACCAACCCCCTTACCTGTAATCTCTGGCATTTTATTAGTTTTGATTTGAAAACTTCTTATCTTTTTGGGTTTTGTTCGTACTTTTCCCTTTTCCCTTGGAAACAATAAAAGCGCGATGGCGACTCTGGTTTTATTGACGTCTAGCCTATCCATAGCCCGATGGTCATGAATTTACCGCTACATGAATTAAGTGGCGACTCTGATGCGGAATAGTCTCCAGTGGGTTTAGCCTACTTTTGTGTGTGTATATAACTGTATATTTGATGTATATATATTTGTTTGTATGATATAATATGCTTGTTGTGCTTGGTGATCTCTGAGTGGTGAGATAAGTTCTAACCCGAACTTGAGTGCAATTAAGATAGGAGGATGGTATAGTCATGTTCGACTTGTGTGGAGTAGTCCTTAACAAGTTGGCTTGAGACCCATCTGCTCAGTGGAGACCCTTTTAGATTTGGAAATGTCACACAAGTATTTGTGGTTAGGCATTACTATCTCTAATTTGGGGTCCGAGAAGCAGAGGACCATAGAACATTTAACCCCTCTTGGCCTATTTAGGACGTAGTGCGGAGACTGTTCAAGTGTAGACTTGATAACAGTTGTTACGTGGTACTACACTCAAACGAGTTTCTCTTGAGAATATTATGGGTTGATGAGTCAGTCATCCTAACCTGTAATATCCGATAGATGGAATTAAGACTCTGGGAACTTTTTAGAGCATGATCTACAGGTTTTATCTTTAGTTCACTCCTTTGGGATGCTTCTTACCCAGACTCCATGCTCGTGACTTACAACAAACCCTTGATTTTTGGTTGATCCAATCAAGTCTTGTCAATATCAATGGAACTTGGGTGTTGATAAGGTGTAAACCATAATCCACCAAAATGGATGATTGTTCTTAACAATGATTTGATTCATCCCCTGACCTTTGTTTGTTTGCCTTGTGTGATCCCGTATTTGTGATTGTTGCATTCATGCACATCATAACATTCATCACATGAAAATTTCAAGGAACTGAGGTGTTATTTGCAAATATTTTTAGACCATGGATTGTGGACGAAGGAACACTAAGAAGTACAGTTTCAGAAGTCCCGACTTGAAAGAGTTAAGGAAGTTAGCATCTTTTGTATTAGATCCTTTGGACTTCAAACAACGCCATGGGAAGCTTCCGTCTATCTTGTCTGCTGATGTGGTTGAAGGACTCTTAAGTGTATTGATGTAGTTCTACGATCCTCTCTACCGTTGCTTCACTTTTCCAAAATATCAGCTTGTGCCTACGTTGGAGGAGTATGCCCATCTCTTGGGAATACCTATTTCTAGCAAAGTGCTATTTAGTGGATTGGAAGAGATTCTCAGATCTCATCTTATTGTTGAAGCTCTTCACTTGAAGAAGTCTGAGATAGAGGCTCATTGGGTGAAGAAAGGAGGATTGTTTTGATTGACTTCTGAATTCCTCATCAAAGAAGCTACTGCCTTTGCTCAAGCCGGTAGTGTGGGCACTTTTGAAGCTATCTTTGTGTTACTCATCTATGGATTAACTTTGTTTCCTAACATTGACGGTTTTGTTGATGTTAACGCCATTAGAATTTTCTTGATTGGGAATCCTATGCCTACTCTGTTAGGTGATATGTACTTCTCTTTGCATCTAAGGAATTCAAAAGGTGGTGGGACGATTGTCTGTTGCAATCCTCTTCTGTACAAGTGGTTTATTTCTCACTTGCCTCAGACACTTGCTTTTGTGGAGAACAAACAATGTCTACGGTGGTCTCAGAGACTTATGTCTCTCACTAATGATGATATAGTTTGGTATGATCCTTCTTTGAGCAGTTTGGAGATTATTGATTGTTGTGGTGAATTATATAATGTGCCTCTCATTGGTACACAAGGAGGAATTAACTACAACCCTGCTTTGGCTCTTCGTCAACTTGGGTTCCCCTTGAGAGACAAACCTAATAACACTTTGTTAGAAGGCCTTTTCTATCTAGAGGGTAAAGATCCCCAACATTTGAAGCAGAAGATTGTGCATGCTTGGCATAATGTGCATAGGAAAGGAAGATCTGAGCTTGGTCCACGCAATTGTGTAGCTTTGGAAGCTTACACTCTTTGGATAAAGAAGAGAGCTTTGGAGTTGAAGATGCCTTATCCTTGTGAGAGACCTATGTCTATGGTTGTGGTTGAGCCATTAACTCTCCCTAACAAAGATATAGAGGAGTTGGAAGACGCACTCGCCAAGATGAAACAAGAGAAGGATACGTGAGAAGAGCGTTTCCATGATTTGAGCAAAAAACATAAGGAGTTGCAGCTTGAGTTTAAGGACAAAGATGCACTTATTGAGCTACTTGAAGACTGAGTGACAAAGAGACAGAGAGAGCCAGAGGTTCCATCTTCCTCTAGTATGCCTCAACCTTTCGTTGCTTGGAAGAGGATTGTTGATCAGCTTGTCCTCGAGAAGACTCAGATGAAGGCTTCTTTTGAGACCGAGATCCGACACATTCAAAGGAAGTACGCGCCTACAGCCAGATCTTCTGACATTGTTGCTAGGTATCCTTAGGATGACTAGTCTCCTTTTCTCTTGTATTTTTCATTTGGTTTCTGAAATTGTACTCAGTGTAATCCTTCCAATTATATAAATAAAAGAGATTTTTATGGTCATATCAAATTAATGCGATTGTTGTTAAATATATATATATATATATATATATATATATATATATATATATATATATATTTGCAAATAATATAATAAGTTCCTTGAAAATAAAAAACAATTAAACATTGCATTTCATGTATCATTTGCATAAGCAGGTTTCTCTTTCGCCAGATGTCTCATTGGTGTTTCTTCTGTGCTTCAGCCAAGCTGACTCATCGGTACAATACTCGCGCCAATCACTCCAGAATCATGGAACATCTTGAGCAAGAGAATAGATATTTGAATAACGAGATCGCCTGCCTGATTGCCATGATGGAGTCAATGTTAGTTGCACATAGCCAGTCTTCTCCAACGCCTGCAACTCCTCCTCCTCAGAGGACTGCTATTTCAGAGGTGGCTACATCTATTGTTCCCGCAACTGCTGCTCACTTCGCGCCCAACATGCCTGCCAGATTCCCATGGGGAATGCCGCCAAACTTTATGCCCGAAGGCTTTGCGCCTACATTTGCTTCTATGCTGACATCTAGCCTGGTCATGTCTGTACCGCCGCCTGTCATGCATACCCTGCCTCGTGTAGAAGACACCATCTATCATTCCGAGCCGTCTGAGGGCCCGGATGTGTATGAGAAGATGGATGAGATAAATGATAGATTTCTCGAGCTGCGCAAGGAGTTGAAAACTTTGAGGGGGTAAGGACTTGTTTGGGAAGAGTGACGTAGAACTATGCTTGGTTCCGAATGTGAAGATTCTAGTGAAATTCAAAGTTCCCGACTTTGAAAAATACAAAGGAAATACGTGTCCACTCAACCACTTATAGATGTACGCCAGAAAGATGTCTACTCAAATCGATAATGATTAATTGTTGATCCATTATTTTCAAGATAGTCTGACCGGTGCCACTCTGAGATGGTACATGGGGTTGGATGGTTCGAGCATCCGCATGTTCAATGATTTGGGCAAAGCATTTATGAAGGAGTACAAATATAATGTTGATATGGCTCCCGATAGAGGTCAGTTGAGATCGTTGTCTCAGAAGGACAAAGAGACATTCAAGGAGTATGCGCAGAGGTGGAGAGAACTTTCTTCTCAGATTACCCCTCCTTTAGAGGAAAAGTAGATGACAAATATTTTTCTAAAGACCCTGAGCTCATTTTACTATGAGCGGATGATTGCCAGTACCCCTAGTGATTTTACCGAGATGGTAAACATGGGGATGAGGCTCGAAGAAGGTGTTCGAGAAGGACGGTTGTCTAGAGAGGAGGTGTCATCCAGCAAGAGGTATGGCAACATTTTTAGAAAGAAGAAGGACAGTGAAGCTAAAACAGTGACCAGTGGGAGGCAAAGGAGGTCTCAGATTAGAAGAAGTCAACCACCGCGTCAACATCATCATCAATTATCTTCAGTTATTCCTATATTCTCAACAAATTAGTCAGCACCAATTCAACAACAACAACGTCAAGAACAACAACCACAACAACGAACAAACACCTACAACAACAACAATACCAATAATCATCAAAAACAAAAGTTTGAGAGGAAGAAGGTCTCTTTCGACCCTATTCCGATGACATATTCAGAACTATATCCCTCTTTGGTTCTAAAGAACCTACTACAACCAAGAAATCCTCCGCAAATCCCCGAACCACTTCCATGATGGTACAAATTGGAACTCCACTATGTTTTCATCAAGGAGCTCCCGGACATGATATAGAGAATTGTTACCCCCTCAAATATGAAGTTCAAAAGCTGGTAAAGAATGGAATGGTGTCCTTTGAGGACCGCATACCGAATGTTAAAGCTAATTCTTTGCTCACTCATGGTAATTCGTCTATTAATATGGTGGATGGTTGTCCAGGCGAGTTCAAAGTATTCGACGTACGCTTCATTAAGAGGTCCTTGGTGACGATGCGCAAGTATATTTTCTTGGTTAGCGATTGTGAACATGATCCAGATGGTTGTGAGATCTGCAGTCTCAACCCTAGGGGTTGTATGGTTGTAAAGAGGGACATCCAACGGTTGATGGACGAAGGCTTAATCGATATTGTTCAATCCCGTCACGTAGATGATGATGTCAATGTTATAGTACCAATTTTCAAGAGTCCTGAGAGAGTGGTCATCCAGTATGATAGCAGCAGCATAATAGTGTCAGCAAGAGATCGGTATCATCGTTGGTTATACGGTTGGCGGGTCTAGTCCCGTATGCATCCGATAAAGTTATTCCTTATCAGTATAATGCAACTATGTTGAAAGATAGTCAAGAGGTTCCTTTACCTACGACCAGTTCTGTCGTAAGCATTGTTGATGTTACTAAGGTGACCCGAAGTGGTCGAGTGTTTGGGCCGGTGTGCCCACAGAATGCAGAAGATTTGATTGTTAGCAAGAAGGTGGATATGCCTGTTGTAGAACCAGTTAGTGCTCCAAAGTGTCAGTCTGGTGAATCCAGCAGCTTGAAGCCTAATGATGATGACAAGGTACTCAGGCTGATAAAGAAAAGTGAATTCAATGTGGTGGAGCAGCTGCTTCAAACCCCCTCAAAGATTTCAGTACTGTCTCTATTGATGAATTCCGAAGCACACAGAGAAGCACTGCAAAGAGTTCTAGAGCAATCTTTTATGGAACATGATGTTACAGTGGATCAGTTTGATCATATTGTGGCTAACATCACTTCCTGTAATAATCTCAGTTTCTGTGATGAAGAACTCCCCAAGGAAGGTAGGAACCATAATTTGGCTTTGCATATCTCCATAAACTGCAAACATGATGCTCTGTCAAATGTGTTAGTGGACACCGGATCTTCGTCGAACGTGCTTCCAAAGTCAACATTGTCAAAGTTGTCATATCAAGGAGCGCCTATGAGATATAGCGACATAATCGTCAAAGCTTTTGACGGTTCGCGCAAGATAGTGATTAGTGAAGTGGACCTCCCTGTGAAGATAGGTCCGAGTGACTTCCAGATTACTTTTCAAGTAATGGATATCCACCAGGCCTACAATTGTTTGTTGGGAGGGACATGGATCCACGAGGCGGGAGCTGTTACCTCCACGTTGCATCAGATGCTCAAATTTGTCAAGAATGGGAAGCTAGTCATCGTTGGCAGGGAGAAGGTGCTGCTAGTCAGCCACCTGTCCTCTTTCTCTTATGTTGAAGCTGAGAATGAGGTTGGAACCCCGTTCCAAGCCTTATCTATTATTGTTGGAAAGAGAGTTGGGGCACCCATGTCCTCATTTAAAGATGCAAGGAAGATTGTGAAAGAAGGAAGTGTTGATCAGTGGGGGCAAATGGTAGAAGTCTCCGACAATAAGAGCAGAGCCAGTTTGGGTTTCCAACAAGGTTCATCTGTGATTAGATCTGAAGATATGAAACTCAGCTTCCGTAGAGGAGGGTTCATTCATGGTAATGAACAACACTTAGCTGTTGTGCTAGAGGATGATGAAGAGGAAGACTGCACCAATTTTGTGATGCATGGAAAAGCTTGCAACAATTGGACTGCTGTTGATATTCCTATTATTATGCATCGATCTAAGTAATTGGTTTTATTTGTTTTTGAAAATCCTTTTCCTATGCCTAAGAGAGAAGTGAATATTGTTTGGGCATTTTCAATTTGATCATTAATAAAATATAATTCTATTCATCCATATCTATGATATTTTGTTTTTACTTTTTGCTTTATTCTGAAAATGGTAATCACAGAAAACATAAATAAACAATATAATTGTCCATCTGCATAATATTTGATCACAAATTCACTTCTCTAAAATTAAATCATTATGCAGGTTGGTTTCTAACCCCATTGAATACAATGATCATTCTCCTTCTCCAAATTTTGAATTCCCTGTGTTTGAGGCTGAGGAGGAAAGTGATGAGGAAGTAAGTGATGAATTGTCTCGTCTTCTTGAGCATGAAGGAAAACCCATTCAGCCATTCGAAGAGCAGATTGAGCTAGTCAACTTGGGTTCCAAAAATGATGTGAAGGAAGTCAAGATTGGGTCTCGACTGTATCCAGATGTTAAGAAGGGGTTGATTGATCTTCTCCGAGAATATTCAGATGTGTTTGCTTGGTCCTATCAATACATGTCTGGTTTGGATTCTGAGATAGTGGAGCATAGATTGTCGTTGAAGCCAGAATGCCCGCCAGTCAAGCAGAAGGTGAGAAGAACTCGTCCTGATGTGGCAGTAAAGATCAAATAAGAAGTGCAAAAGCGTATTGATGCTGATTTCCTGGTTACCGCTTAATATCCGGAATGGGTGGCCAATATTGTGCCTGTGCCAAAGAAAGATGGAAAAGTCCGCATGTGTGTCGATTATAGAGATTTGAACAAAGCCAGTCCAAAAGATGATTTCCCTTTGCCACACATTGATATGTTGGTAGACAATACAACTAAATTCAAAGTCTTTTCGTTTATGGACGACTTTTTCGGATATAATCAGATCAAGATGGCACCTGAAGATATGGACAAAACCACATTCATTACACCTTGGGGAATATTCTGTTATAGAGTGATGCCTTTCGGTTTGAAGAATGATGGTGCAACTTACCAAAGAGAAATGACTACTCTTTTTCATGATTTGATGCATAAAGAGATTGGAGTTTATGTCGATGACATGATTGCTAAATCTGTTGATAAAGAGGAACATGTTGAGCATTTGTTGAAGCTATTCCAGTGTTTGAGGAGGTAGAAACTCCACTTGAATCCCAATAAGTGTAATTTTGGTGTTCGTTCTGGTAAGTTGTTGGGCTTTATTGTTAGCTAGAAGGGTATTGAAGTTGATCCTGCCAAGGTTAAAGCAATACAAGAGATGCCTGCGCCCAGAACTGAGAAGCAAGTCAATGGTTTTCTCGGCCGCTTGAATTATATCTCAAGATTCATTTTCCACACGACTGCCACATGTGCGCCTATATTCAAGCTTCTTCGGAAAGATCAGTCTTGTGATTGGACCGAAGACTTCCAGAAAGATTTTGTCAGTATCAAAGAATATTTGCTTTAACCTCCGATTTTGTCTCCACCTATTGAAAGAAGACCATTGATCATGTATTTGATTATGCTTGAAGATAGTATTGGTTGCGTTCTTGGTCAGCAAGATGAGACTGGAAAGAAAGAATTTGCAATTTACTACCTCATTAAGAAATTCACCGATTGTGAGACTCGATATTTTATGTTAGAGAAGACTTGTTACGCATTGGCTTAGGCTGCTAAGCGTCTGCGTCAATATATGTTGAATCATACCACTTGGTTCATATCCAAAATGGATCAAATCAAGTATATATTTGAGAAGCATGCTTTAACTGGGAGGATTGTCCGTTGGCAGATGTTGTTATCGGAGTATGATATTGAATACCGATCTCAGAAACCAATCAAAGGTAGTGTCTTGGCTGACCATTTGGCTCACCAACCGATTGAAGATTACCAGTCAGTGCAGTATGATTTTCCTGATGAAGAGATATTGTACTTGAAGATGAAAGATTGTGATGAATCATTGCTTGAAGAAGGGCCAGAACCTGGTTCCTGTTGGGGCATGGTATTTGATGGAGTTGTTAGTCAGTATGGAAATGGCATTGGGGCAATGCTTACTACTCCTCAAGGCACGTATTTTTCGTTTACAGCTAGATTGACTTTCAAGTGTACAAACAATATGGCAGAATATGAAGCTTGCATTGTGGGGCTTGAAGAGGCCTTTAATCTCAGAATCAAGTATCTTGACGTTTATGGAGATTCAGCTTTGGTTGTAAATCAAATCAAAGGTGAATGTGAGACGAATCAACCCGGTTTAATACCATATAGAGATTATGCGAGGTGGATTTCAACTTTCTTTACAAAAGTTGAGTTTCATCATATCCCTCGAGATGAAAACCGGATGGCAGATGCTCTTGCAACATTGGCGTCAATGATTGTAGTGAAATATTGGAATGAATTTCCCAATTTGACTGTGATGCGTCTTGATAGGCCAGCTCATGTGTTTGCTGTTGAAGAGGTCAAAGACGAAAAGTCGTGGTATTATGACGTCAAGTATTTCCTCCAAAGTCAGGTTTCTCTATCTGGGGCATCTTTGAAAGATAAGAAGACTTTGAGAAGATTAGCCGACAATTTCTACCTGAATGGTGGTGTGCTTTACAAGAGAAACTTCGATATGGTTTTGCTCAGATGCGTGGATAGACACGAAGCAGACTTATTGATGATTGAAGTCCAGGAAGGTTCCTTTGATACTCATTCCAATAGACATGCAATGGCAAAGAAGATGTTACGAGAAGGTTACTATTGGCTGACAATGGAATCTGACTGTTGCAAGTTTGTGAAGAAATGCCACAAGTGTCAAATTTATGCGGATAAGATTCATGTTTCTCCAACACTGTTAAACATCATTTCCTCTCCATGGCCCTTCTCCATGTGGGGAATCGATATGATTGGCATGATTGAGCCCAAAGCTTCGAACGAACACCGTTTCATTCTGGTGGCTATTGACTACTTCACAAAATGGGTTGAAGCGACATCGTATGTGAATGTAACCAAGCAAGTTGTTGTAAGGTTTATCAAGAATCAGATCATGTGATGTTATGGTGTGCCAAGTAAGATCATTACTAATAATGGATCAAACTTGAATAATAATATGGTGGAAGCTCTTTGCAAAGACTTCAAGATCGCACATCATAATTATTCTCCTTAAAGACCTAAGATGAATGAGGCTGTTAAAGCTGCAAACAAGAACATCAAGAAGATCACTCAAAAGATGGTTGTAAGATATAAGGATTGGCATGAAATGCTCCCATTTTCTTTGCACGGGTATCGTACATCCATCCGCACTTCAACAGGGGCAACCCCTTTCTCACTTATTTATGGTATGGAAGTTGTGCTCCCAGTAGACGTTGAGATCCCATCACTGCTTGTCTTGATGGAAGCCAAGTTGATTGAGGTTGAATGGTGTCAGACTAGATTTGATCAGTTGAATTTGATTGAAGAGAAGAGGTTAATAGCCATGTGCTATGGTCAGCTATACCAGTAGAGAATGAAGAAACCTTTTGATAAGAAGGTCAGACCTTGCGTGTTTAGAGAAGGTGACCTTGTGCTCAAGAAGATTCTATCTTTCAAACCATATTCTAGGGGCAAATGGACTCCTAATTCTGAAGGCCCATATGTTGTTAAGAGAGCCTTTTCAGGCGGCGCTTTGATACTTACAACTATGGATGGTGAAGAGTTCACTCGTCCTATGAACGCAGATGCAGTCAAGAAATACTTCTTCTAAAAAAGAGAAAAGAACAGCTCGTTAAGTTGAAAACCCGAAAGGGCGACTTAGGCAAAAAAGAGCGTCTCGGTGGATTGAAAACCCGAAAGGGAGATCCAAGCAAAAGTTAGAGACATAAAACAGAAAAATAATTATCCCGATAAATTGAATACCCCACCTTGGGAAAATTTATATAAAAGTTAGGGATTATGGCAAGTAACCGCATCCTGCTGATCTTCAGTTTTGAAGACATTCTCGAGTACAACGATAGATGTTGATTCATTGCCTCCAGCAGCCATCAAGAGCACAGTGGATGTCAAGAGTTGGTAGAAGGATTAGTGATCATTATATTCTATGTATCCCTTTTCCATGTAAATTACCATTTTCAACTTTGTAAAGATGTATGGAGTCTTGCCATTTACAGACTACCATTCTATTAAATAAAGTTGAGCTTTTATCCAATTGTTTCTACTCTTATTTATTTCAGCCAAATAGATTTAAATTTTATTATGATCATTTTTGAAATTAAAATTTTTAAATCAAAATCATTTTTCTTTAACATATAAAAGCATGAATTTTAAGTAATCGATTTCATTTAAAAGGAATATCAATAGTGGTTCGAAAGCAGTAAGCCCTAAGTGTGGAGCATTATTGGTTCTCCCCAAGCAGTAGGCGCATTTTCTCTTTCATCCCCGACAACATTATTCAGCACTCGGTGATTATTGTTTGCCATTCCCCAGTGAAGTAGCCAGTCGAGTTGGTTGTTTAGTCCCTCATGGAGTCTTTGTCCCCCATCCGAGTTCATATTTGGTTTCTAGTGTAGTAAGAACAGGTTTCCTCAGCAGTTCGTGTGGTTTGCGGCAAAAATTCAGTTTCCCTCAGCAGCTATTTGTGTTTATCCCCTGCATGGTTATTTCCCAGTTGATATGGTGTTGACCTAAAATTCCCTGCAGACTCGATAACAGTTTTCCTCAGCAGATTTCCTCCTTCCCAAGCTAGGGTTGAGCCTTTGGGATGTTGATTTCTCTTTCCTCCAGCAGTTGTCTCCCTCTTTTTGTGGATTGACCGAGAATTGTATCGATGATTCAAATCTGCGACACCTTGGTATCCTTTGCGATCGTTTTGTCAGCATAATCATCATCATCATCACCATATATATATATATATATATATATATATATATATATATATATATATATATATATATATATATATATATATATATATATATATATATACACACACACACACATATACACACACATATAATTTCATTATTGCATCATCGCACTTAATGATTCATTTTAATTCTCTATTATGGTGGTACTTTATCCCCATACAAGTTTGGTGTCTGTCCTCCTTCAATTGTAGAGTGTCAGTCCCTTAAGCAGAAAGACTTTAACCTTTCTCCTTTCCCCACTGAGTTATTTCCTCGTGGATGGTTATTTCAGCTTCCTCCCCAGTTGATTATCTGGATGGAACCATTCCCCTTGGGTTATATCCTCACTGGGTTGAGTCTTGATTGACCGTTTATTTATAGATCTTGCCTAAATAGATGCTTTCGGTCCCCTAAGAGTTTATTATCCAGTAACTGGTAATATTCTTCTTAGTTTTCAGTTTGTTACTTCTTGCCCAATACCTGGAAAAAGTAACCTTTTTCTCCCCAGCAGATTCATTTTCATGTTTCCCCAGGAAGTATATCCTTGATATGTTCATCCTAACTGTTGACGGATATTTTCTTCCCATGTTCTGAGTTTATCCTTGATATGTTCATCTTAACCGGTGATAGATATTCTCTCTTTTGTATTCTACCCAGTGAAAAGGTAGTTGTAATCCCTACTTTTATTCCCCAGAGAGTTAATCCTTGATATGTTCATCCTAACTGATGACGGGTTTCCTTCTCTTTACGGTCTTCTGCCCAGTAATCGGTAGTTGTAAATCCTACTTTCTCTCCCCTTTGCATAGCTTATCTTTGATATGTTCACTTTAACTAGTGACGAATATTTTATCTTTGGTATTCTATCCAGTTACTGATAGATGTAATTCCTATTTCTTTCCTTGGAGTTTATCCTTGATATGTTCATCTCAACCGATGACGGATATTCTCTTTCCGGTATTCTATCCAGTAGTCGATATATGTAATTCCTACTTTTTCAAGCAGTTTATCCTTGATATGTTTACCTTAACCAGGTAACGGATACTCTTCATAATGTCCCCAAGTGAGTCTATCCTTGATATGTTCATCTTAACCGATGATGGATATTCTTACCTTTGAGTCTATCCTTGATATGCTCACTTTAACCAGTGACAGATATTCTCTCCCTTTGGTCTTATGCCCAGTATCTGGTAGTTGCAAATCCTATTTTTGCAGTTTTTCCCCAGCAACGCTATTCTTACGCAGTAACTGGTAATGAATACACCCTCCTGGCAGCCCTCAGCGAGTCATCCTTGATATGTTCATCCTAATCGATGACGGGTGTCCTCTCTATCAGATCTTTATTATATCCTTACCCAGTAATAGGTAATGGATAATATATTTCTGCTCCTCCTGTGTTGAAGATCTTTTCTTCCTTAGTGAAATCTTTTTTCCTACATGATTCGAGTATTTCAGTTTTATTCTAATCTACTCGTTTCCCCTGCAGATGTTCCTTTGTTCCCCCGACTGAGTCTTTCCATTTTTATGGAATTCCTCCAGTCTCCCAACAGTTTCTAAGTCGTAGCCTGGCCTACGCACAACCTCTTCTATTCCCTCAGAGTCTCTGTCTCCCTAGTGAGTTTTCCTTACGAAATGCATTATGCTCATACGGACCTTCGGTCTCTCTGATTTCTTTTCCTTTGTGGCAATATTTCCCCACAAAGAATTTTATTTTACATTCATATCATATGAATCATGAGGTCTCTTAGGGACCAAAGTTTGTTTCTATATGTTGTTATTTAAGCCCATTCTACTGAGTCGATATGAAGATTTTAACCTTCACCTCCTCAGTTAGAATGTCCTTAAATAGAGGAAGATGTAAGACCCCAATTTTGACCCTAAGATCCCTCATGCAATCTCATCATATGCATTAGCATTGGGATCATACCTTGACATCCTCCTTACCCCTCTTTTATTGGGTTTGTTTTGGGAGAGATCACCAAGCACCATATGCTTGTATCATACTTGTATATTATCATTTTCACTAACCAAAATACCGAAAATATGTCTTTGCATTTGCCTAACTCTTTTGTAGGGAAGGCATGATCACCATTGATCTACCAAGTTCATATCAAGGGTTTAAGACCCTCATTGCCAAGAGCTCAACCAAGGAATGATCCAAAATTGTTCTAGGTATTATATATGAGTCCCCATGATCTCTAAATGTTATTTTGATCAAGCATTCTTCAAGAGTTTGGAGTTGGTTTTCCTTGGAAACCCTAGTTTATCTGGGTATCTTGAGTAACTTCTTGAATAAGCTTCTTCACCAATTGATCAAATTTCTCAAGGCATACTTCAAAATTCATCATCTTATGCATATATGATCTACCATGAGCCTAAAATGTTAAGAGAATTGCAAGTTAGCAAGTTGGTTGATGGTGGTTGGCCAGATGAATTCATCTGATCAAAACCGGGTCCCCCTAGACCCTATCTCCTACAATTTTCATCATATGAAAATGATTCCAAGAGAAAGGTTACTCTAAATTACATTCCAAACAACTTTCATGTTGGGGTCTAGATCTAATTTTTCTTGAAAAGTCATTTTCTATGTTGAAGCATTATAGGTCATTTTGTCTAAACCTTAATTTCAAAGTCAACTTCCCAAGGTCATAACTTTCTCAATATTTATGAGATGAAAGATTTACAAGTTTCACAATAAAATTCAAGATGTCTAATTCAACTTTTAAGATTGGAGTGAGAGTTAAATAAACTTTTATGAGCATGTGATATGAGGATACATTATAGGTCATTTTGGACCAATACCATTGAACAAGTGATTTTCCTCAACTTCAGAAATGCACAACTCACTCATCCTAAATCCAAATGATGTCAAATCGGTGACCATTTCTAAGGTGTTTGAAAGTTCTACAACTTTAGTGAAGACACTTTTCTTATTTGGAGCTCACATAAGAAGTTAAGCAACGTAGAATAATTGAATATGTGGCTTGACAATTAGAAAATATTTTGACATGTTGAAATTTCCAAACTTCCACCTCAAAATTCACCATGATACAAGTTCCAAATAGAAAAGTGTTCAACATAAGAGTTGTTCTTCCTGATCTAAGCTTTCCAAAGAGTCCTAATTCATTCATTTTGGACAAAGTTTCATAGGTCTGCGCATGGCTTAAACAGGCCTGCATCAGTTGGCAAGATCAATGCTTCCAATGTTCAAACAACTTTGCCTTTCCATCCAAGCTTCATGCAAACCTCATTTCAGTTGATTGTGGACCTAAATGGATTGCTTCATGGGTCTGCACATGCCCATGCAAGCATGTGCATTGCATTACCGAATTTGGAGAATTTTTCAAGTGTGCAAATAACACTTCTCATTGCTATAAATAGAGGTCCAATGCCTCAATTCAAAGGAGCTTGCACGCCAGCTTTGTGTTGGTGTAAGCCCTAGAGGCCAATACTTTTGGTACTTATATCGAATTATTTATTAATAATAAAAGGCTTTTTCTTTATTACGTTTGTTTAATAAAGTCCCTAAAATAGCTAGTCAGTTTAATGTATCAAGTGTGACTTGATCATGAGAGCACATTAAACATAAGGACACTATTCTTAAAGTATCCGTAGTCGAGCTTTATTGTGAAGTGGGATAACATTAAAGCATTGAGACTATTATGTTTGTAGACTGATGATCACATCTCATGGATCATGGATAAAGAGTTATCAAGTCTTAAACATAGGTATGAGAATACTATATAGAAAGTTATGCAAAGTGTCATAAGTTATTCTCATGGTGATAATGGTGTATACCACTCTTCGACCTGAAACCATTATGGACCCTAGATGTGGAGTCGAGTGCTTTATTGCTGATCCAACATTGTCCGTAACTGGATAACCATAAAGACAGTTGATGGGTACTCCACGAAGCATGCTGAGGGACATGAGTGACCTAGATGGAATTTGCCCATCCTGCATAACAGGATAAATGTCTATGGGCCCAATATTGAACTGGACAAGGATGACACGGTCTATGCCTTGTGTTCAATATAGACATAAGGGCAAAAGGGTAATTATACACATAAGTATTATCACAGAAGGTTTTGTCAGATCACATGACATTTTCGTGTCTTGGGTAGCAGTGATGTATTGCTAGATACCGCTCACTGTTTATTATGTTAAATGCGTGATTTAATATAATTGCCAATGCCGCGAAAAACTACAGGGTCACACACAAAGGACGGATTGATGAGAGATAGAGTAACTAAGGAACACCGTAAGGTACGGTGCCCTTAAGTGAATTGTAGAACATCGTAAAGGTACGGTGTACTTAAGTAGAATACGAAATATGGTAAGGTATCATGAGCTTGAGTTTGAATCTCACTGTTTTGAGATTCAAAAACTCCAGGATCCAAAGTGTCGCATCCGAGAAAAACAACCGGCGGGAAAAAACAAAACAAACAGAGCCGCCACCGTGCGTTATTTATCCCAAAAGAGGGAAAGGAAACGCTCGAAGTAAACCTGGAAAAGACATGGTCTCGCGACCAAAGAGAGATGGGATCAGGAGTCGGTTATGCGAAGGGAAGGTATTAGCACCCCTACGCATTCGTCGTACTCGACGGGATCCACGCTCAAAAGAATAGAAGCAAGGTTGTTAAACACTGCTCACAAGAATGCACGCACACTGGAATAAAACACAGATGGAAAGAGAGGGGAACGGGCTCGCTAGGATATCGCATCCTATGCCTACGTATCTCATCTGGAATGAGAATCAGAGCTACCGTAGTTCGGCTCACGCACGCCGAAACAAAACCAACATAGGAAACCGACTGCCAATCGCTGGACTTACGTCAGACTCCACACAAACAGGAAAACATGGAAACCGAACGCCAATCGCTGGACTTACATCAGAATCCGAACCAACAAACACACACAGGAAACCAACTGCCAATCGCTGGACTTATGTCGGACTCCAAACGCACACAAAAAGGGTTAACCGGACGCTGAGTCGTCAAAAGCAACAAAAAAGTTGAACAAACAAGCTAACAGGGAGTCTGGTACTCGAGCCTGCTAGCTGTGAAGCAAACACACACAAGAGAGGAAAAGGGTGCCCGGAGAGATCTCGTACGATCTCCTGCCTACGTACCTCATCTGGTATGAGGATCAGGGCGACGTAGTTCCCCTTAACAGGGAAAGAACTTCTAACCTAACCAGAGACTGGGAAATGACAAACTAGAAGGGAGCCTAACTCGAGCCTAATAGTTATCATGTAATCCACAATGGTCCTAGGTTGAGGTTTCTATCTAACTTGCATAGGGAGCAAGCTATCCTAAACAGCACAGTCAAACAACACAAGCACAATAAACAATCACACACACTATATGCAATCAATTGGGCTCATACAAGGTTAGGCTGTGAAACACAAGCCAACTGGAATCGGGTGTAGTTAGCTCTTAACCCTAACATTGAAAGTTAGGGTGAAGCAGATGAAATGGGAAGTGAGGGTAAGACCTCACAGCTCTTATCCTTGGCCTGGGAGAGCTTGATTCAAAATAGAAGATGTGGGAGTTCAGAATGTAGGAACTCTTCTCCACAGATGACTGACACAACAAAGATCTTGGGTTAATATCCACAATGCATCAACACATGGTGTGAGCAAAGTGGATGACAAACTGAGTAGCAGGAGATGGATTACACATCTCTTTTATCTGCCAATTGCCTCTTAAGAGGTCTTTACCTGCTTGGCACAAAAGTAAACATTCACAAGCATTGCCTCTTAAGGAGGGCTTCAGACAGGTGCCTGCCCACATAACAGGACAGGTCTTCCAGACTACATGAAGTCAAAGGAATTATACCTCAGTGGTTAAGCAACCAAGCAAAGCAAGTTCAAATTGAACTTAAGCAACTTATGTACCTGAAAACAATCTAAACAAATCAGTTCAACTGTACAGACAAACAGACAACAACTAATATCAAACAGTCAAACCCAATGAGCAAAGGCATAAGCCAACAAGTCAAACTCAAATGAGTTAACAACCCTACAAAACACACAAGGTTAGTATTCAAAAGTAAACATCAAATGCTCAAGTGATAGAGCATCATCAACTATGGAACTTGAATGCTCAACCTGAAATCAAAGCTCAAATGTGAGAGGCAAACCACTAGGTCAAAGATAGAGGAAAAATCCAAAACAGAAGCTGAAAATTAACATGAATCAACTTCAAACACATCTTGCAACAATCCAAAAATTCCCATATCAATATCATTCACCAAATTCATTTCATGAACCAAACATGGCAAGGTATGCAAATTGTGACCACATTGTGACATCAGAAGAAACAAATGCACATCAAATAAAAAATGATTCAAATAATCTTGGCAAAATTCATGAGTAAACAGGACATACAACATGATCATCACACAAAAAATTAGAGGCATTGGACATCATTAGGCATGGCAATCACATAGCATAAGTCAAGACAAGCACAACAAGCACATGTGTGACACCAATTGTCACACCAACTTAGCATAGGCATAAAACAGAGATGGATCATGGTAAAAACCTCAAACCAAAGCCAAAACAACATTCAACATGTCTAGAAATGGTGTGAAAATTTTCACATTCATTGAATAAGAATCAAGCATTTCACAATCAAATGAAGTTCAAGGCATTTCAAAAGCTCACATATGATCATCCAGAATGAAAAATCTCAATTAAATAAAAAATGACCCCAAAAATTCCAACAAAAATCATGCTCATTCACAACATTCATATCAAGCATCATACAAAAAATCAGGACATTTGGAATTCATTTGGCATGGCAAATTCATCAATCAAGTTGAACATCACAAGGTGTGACACAAATTGTCACACCTACATTAACATGATCATAAAACAGCAATGACACATGATAAAAATACCAAATCAACACCATAATTTCAAGCCATGAGTCTAGTTTCAACATGTTAAATTTCAGAAGCATTGGATAAGAATCAAGTATTTCACAAAGGATATAGCATAGCAATGTCAAGAATGGACATGTATTCAATCACTCTAAACAAAATAATTTCCAGGCCAAGCACAATTTTCATTTTAATGATCAAAAAATACTAGACAAAATCAGGATCACAATGCAAAAAATCTCATCATTTTTGGATCAATTTTCCATTTGTTGTGAATTTTTGAAGATGAGAAAGAAAATAAAAATCATGTGAAGCATGGTATGGAATACATGAGAAAATGAATGAAGCATTTCAAAAAAACTACACTGGCCGGATTCGAACCGTGTGCACATTCAAATTTGATTTTGGCGCTCAAGCAAAACGACCATGTTTTGGTCACAAACCCTAACATTGAGCGCGCTGCATGGCTTCGTAGCTAATTGGCATTTTCGTAGAAAATTTCGTAGCTAATGTCCTAGCAATTTCGTAGCAAATACTGAACATGAAGAACATGCAAGGTTGAAGATGAAGATCATCTTCCAAATTTCCAGATTTTCAAAACAGCACCAAAACTCATAATCAAGCACAGCGTCATGCATTATTTTTCACGTACATCATAAATCCATGAATCAATTACACAAAAACATCATCAAACGCATGGATCGAAGGAAATAAAGTTTGTCATCAAAACTTCAAATGCATGGTTCTAACTCAATTCAACACCAAATCACTCCATTCAAAGCTCAAGTTCATCACCATTAAAAGATCTACATGATAGGCCTAATGAATTGAAGAATTAAAGAGGTCGAAAAACCTACCTCTTGATGAGCAGTCACTCGATTCACGCGTTTCCAAGGCTCTTGATGCTTTAGATCTTCTCCAATATACTCCTTAAGATGAATGACGATGAATATGAGGCTCAAATGCTCTTGAATCTTGCTCAATCTTCACTTGCCATGGAAGCTTCACACCTTGAACATGAACAAAATAGCAACAATTTCCTCTATTTCCACGTGCAAATGTGTTCAAATATGATCCATGATGATGAATGAACCAAGGAAAAGTGTTGGTGTTTAAAGAATTTTGGAGAAAAAAGTGAGAGTAAATTTTGAGAATTTTTGTGATTCTAGGTCTAGAATTGGAAATTGTGAAAAACAGTTATGGTTTAAGGCTTTATACTCAATGCTAATCATGTTTAGGCAATGGTTTAAGCAAATGCAAATGAGATTAGGGACTTTGTGGTGTAAGTGCAAAAAATGGATTTTCTACTTCATGCACCTTCATGCACATGAACATTGCATGTTGAAGGCTTAAAATCACTTAAAAATATTCCATGCACATGTTGGAATTGATTTGGCATGCATATGTTTAACCAAAATGAAGTTATGCATTTTCTTCCCAAAATCTTCATGAATGAACCAATGCCATGCAAATGAGATTTCATGCCAAATGATGCCATGCTTGGAAAATACATATTACAGGGATCAAAGTGCAAAAAGAGCCACTCAAATTGGAGTTTTGGTTGAGAAGTTATGCCCATTTGAGGTTCAATGTACACTTTGTCAAGTTTTGATCATATCTCCTTAACCACACATGAGAAATCCTTGATCTTGGACTTTTTAGAAATGGGAATGAAAGATCTACAACTTTCATGTTCAACAAAAGTTCATTTGAAGCTTTCTTGATGATGAAATCTTGAGTTGAAAACCTTTCCATTTTTGGCAAATTTGAATTACAAGTCACTTTCTATTTTTGGAAAGTTTTGTCCTGACTTTAAATTCTTCAATGTTGATGTTTGAAATGTCAAATGAGACTTGTTTGAACATGAATGAAGTATTTCTAGCCACTTCCCACCTCCAAATCCAACAGTTGACCTGCAGTTGACTTTTGTGGTTGACAGATGACTTGGCCATGCACAGATGATTTTGAGCCTCAACCACTTGATGAAATAACTCCAAAATGAAACCCTAGCTTATACAAGCTCAACAAAATCATCTGATGATCTCCATCTCATTAAAGACCTCATATCCTTGCAGAAACCCTAATTGGTGGAATGCAACTGATTAGGGTTGACTAGAGGTCAAAACCCTAATCCCAAGGCACATGATCAGGCCCAATGAACTTCTTGGTGATGATAAGACCATGATGATGGTGATGTACCATTTCAACCAAGATAATACCCAACCTCCTTGAAGAACCAAGAAACCCTAATTGAAGCACAGACCCTCAGATGATGGGTGATCAATTCAATAAAACCCTCGGGCTTGCATCTCTCAACCTCTCTATCTTCTGAGAAAGACCTAGGAGGATGACTTGCTCATTTCTCACATGATATGCAAATATGTAATGCCTAATGTCCTACAAAATGAAATGCAATATGCTAAGCTAGTCCCAAGAGAGGAGGGAAAATTTTGAGGTGTTACAGCTGCCCCTATTCAATCCACTATGAACCTGTCGATATGAACAGCCTCGGCTTTCAGATAACCAGGATGAAGAGTGATTGAATACCAAGAACAGACGAACAATTTGCACTCTGATGGGAAATAATTAACAATGCCTGTCAGAATCGGCGAAGAAGCAATCTCAAAAGAAGAATCCGTCTGGTACGGAGAAAGTCGGCCTGAATACCGAACAGAAATTCGCCCTATATACCAAAATAAACGGTAACACAGTGATAACAATGGCCTGAACGCCGCTCATTAGTCTGAATACTGAGCATCGTAACATGAGAGTATTAATGTCGGTCTGAATACCGGGGAATTGGCCTGAATGCCCAACAACTGGCCTGAATGTCGTATCGGTCTGAATACCGGAAAGTTGGCCTGAGTGCCGCAAGCTGCATCGATCTGAACTTCGGAAGCTTCTTCGATCTGAAAATCGGAAACTGGCCTGAGTGCCACAAGTTACATCGACCTGAGCGTCGGAAACTCCTTCGATCTGAAAATCGGAAACTGGTCTGAATACCACCTCGGTCTGAACACCGGAAAACTGGTCTGAATACCACAAGTGCTTCGACCTGAACGTCGGAAACTTCTTCGATCTGAAAATCGGAAACTGGCCTGAGTGCCACAAGTTACATCGACCTGAGCGTCGGAAACTTCTTCGATCTGAAAATCGGAAACTGGCCTGAATACCACCTCGGTCTGAACACCGGAAAACTGGCCTGAATACCATAACGGTCTGAATATCCGAAAAACTCGTCATGCCTGTCAGCATCGGCAGAAATAATGAACGGTGATAGATGAGGCGACATACGTATCCACGACCCATGTTGGGGATAACAAGCCATGAGCATGCTATCCTCTATTCAACCCTAGCAAACGAACAAATTGCGCTCAGCTGGGGATTACTGTTGATTCAAAATCATGATGTCAAACTCCTCGGAGTAACATCATCACCTTCTGGCGAAACCAAACCTCAAGCGGTAGCCACGGCTTGAGACTAGCTTATGCTTGCAACGATGATGCATGATTTTTTTCAGCGTAATGCTCCACAATCATGGAAATGCTACGCAATTAGCTATGCAATATGCTATGCTTATCTACATGATGAATGCATAAAAGGTATCCCCCTCAAGGGACTCTCTTGGGGAGCTCGAGGCACTCTGCTGAGGAACTCGACAACACTCCAACCTCCATCCTGCTGGGGAATAGCAACGCTGCTGGGGAAAGGACCACCCTTACCAAGGATGACCTCCACTGAACCCGATCCACTTGGGGACTTTACTGGGGAAGAAACCACCAACGCATTCTGCGGGGAAAACAACAGTCTCTGACTTGCTGGGGGAAAAAGCCAGCAACGGACACCTCCGCTAGGGAAATAGCAACCTTCAGGCCTGGCTGCTGAGGAAACACCGATCTCAAACATGCTGGGGAGATAACCATCCCGACCCTGCTAGGGAAATCACAGACCTTGAATCTGCTGGGGAGATACCAATTCCGCCTCTGCTTGGGGAAACAAGGAAAGTCTGGCACAGAACACCCGTCGACTCGTCGAACCCTGGTATTCAACATCCAAATCCCGTGTCAGCTTTCCACTTTTGAGAGCTCCCAGACTCGTCTAGACTTTTCTGATTCATCACCTTGTATTCCCGACTTCTCTGTACTCGGCGGAGATCGAACTCCTTGGATTCGTACAAACTTTCCAGTCCTCAGACTTTGAAGAGTCTTCTTGATTAATATTCAGGATCGTCGTACGTTTCTCGCCGTCTTTTCACCATTCTTCAATTCATTGTCCCTGATTGGACTCCACGGGGATCTTTTTGTCAAAAGCTTCACATCACAACCTGCAAGTGAGTGAATATATCTAACAGCACCTGCAAAAGAGATCGTTAGATAAAAACGTGCCCCAGGCGTGCCAAATTTCAACACCTAGGTCACTCAACCTTCCGAATAAGATTTCAAGTTTTCAATCTTATGAACATGCATTGGAAGGGGCCTGTATGTCCTAAAATGCAAAGATTCTTTATCAAAATAAACGGATGTTTTTGCAATCAAAGCGGTAATGAAAACAAAAAACATTATTTGTCTGAATATGCATTTTATTAATTGAAAAGGTGTGGCTCAAACTGAGCAATACAAAGGAAGCAATTCCTGAAAAGAGGTAATTGCGCACAAAAGGAAAATCTATCCTAATGGCAATGTGAAACCGTGATCTCATCGGGTTCCAACTCGGTTACACCCCATATGTCCTCAGACTCTCCGTGCTTTCTGCCTTCTGAATAAGACGCTTCCGATTGATCCCTACCGGGGATTTATCCATGTCATATCCAAAGCACAAACGATCATGCCAGGCGCAGTTGTTCGTTTCAATCCCTCTTTTGCCTGGACCGCCCTTTCGGGTTTTCAGTCCACCGGGATACCCTTTTTTGCCCAAGCCGCCTTTTTAGGTTCTCGACTTGCCGGGTGTACATTTTTTCCTTTTTATCCCTAATTTTTGCCCGAACCTTTTTGTCATTTTTTTTCTGGTTCGCCGGGATGCCCATTTTTTCCTGGACTATTTTATTCTTTTCATCCAGCGGGTCTCTTTATACGAAGTATTTTTTAACTGCGTCTGCATTCACAGGGGATGGAAAATCCTCGCCATCCATGGTTGTTAACAACAAGGCTCCGCCAGAGAAAACCTTCTTGACCACGAATGGACCTTCATAATTGGGTGTCCACTTGCCCCTACGATCGTTCTGAGGAGGAAGGATCCTTTTCAACACCATATCTCCCACGTGATACACACGAGGTCGTACCTTTCGGTCAAAAGCACGCTTCATCCGCTGCTGATACAACTGTCCATGACAGATGGCTGCTAGCCTCTTTTCCTCAATCAGGCTCAACTCTTCATACCGAGTCCTTACCCATTCAGCCTCTTACAATTTCACGTCCATCAGGACTCTCAAAGAGGGAATCTGGACCTTAACCGGTAACACCGCTTCCATTCCATATACCAACGAGAAAGGCGTTTCCCCAGTAGATGTGCGCACCGAAGTTCGGTACCCATGCAATGCAAACGGCAACATCTCGTGCCAATCTTTATAGGTCACAACCATTTTCTGCACAATCTTCTTTATATTCTTATTAGCTGCCTCCACCGCCCCATTCATCTTCGGACGATAAGGAGAAGAATTGTGATGCTCGATCTTGAATTCCCGGCACAGTTCTGCCATCATCTTATTGTTGAGATTAGAACCATTATCAGTATTGATTCTCTCGGGAACCCCATACCGACAAATGATGTCTCTCTTCAAGAATCTGGCAACGACCTGTTTCGTCACATTTGCGTAAGAGGCTGCTTCCACCCACTTGATGAAGTAGTCAATAGCCACTAATATGAACTGATGCCCATTCGAAGCCGTAGGCTCAATCTTCCCAATCATATCAATGCCCCACATAGCAAACGACCACGGAGATGACATCAAGCTCAACGGATTTGGAGGCACGTGCACCTTGTCAGCATAAATCTGGCATTTATGACACTTCCGTACGAAATTGAAACATTGGGCCTCCATTGTCATCCAATAATAACCTGCCCTCAGTAGCTTCTTCACCATTGCATTCCCACTGGCATGGGTACCGAACGACCCCCCGTGAACCTCTTTCATCAATTGGCTTGCTTCTTTGTCATCAACACATCTGAGCAAGACCCAATCGAAATTCCGCTTGTACAAAACCCCATCCTTGTTCAAATAGAACACCATGGACAACCTCCTCAGAGTCTTTCGGTCCTTCTTGGATGCTCCCTCATGATATTCTTAGGTTTCCAGATAGCGCTTGATATCGTAATACCACGACTTTTCATCATCAGGCGTTGTATCAACAGCGAACACATAAGCCGGTCTATCCAGACGTCCCACCTCAACACTTGGGAACTGATTCCACCACTACACCTTAATCAAGGCAGCCAGAGTAGCCAAAGCATCTGCTAAAGGGTTCTCTTCTCTAGGCACATGATGCATTTTCACCTTGGTGAAAAACGTAAACAATCTCCTCGTATAATCCCGGTATGGAATTAAATGAGATTGATGCGTATACCATTTTCCGTTAACCTGATTCACAACCAAAGCTGAATCTCCATATATGACAAGGTTCTTGATTCTCAAATCAATCGCCTCTTCAATCCCCAAGATACAAGCTTCGTATTCAGCCACGTTGTTGGTGCACTCAAATGTTAGCCGGGCAGCAAAAGGAGTGTGAGATCCTTTCGGCGTAACCAAAACAGCACCAACACCGCTACCATTCACGTTAACGGCCCCATCAAACATCAGAATCCATTCGGATTCAGGGTCAGGCCCCTCCTCCGGGATTGGTTCCTCGCAATCTTTCGATTTGAGAAACATGATGTCCTCATCAGGGAATTCAAACTTCATCGGTTGATAATCCTCAATGGGTTGTTGGGCGAGGTAATCAGACAATACACTCCCCTTGATTGCTTTCTGCGAGGAATACTGGATATCATATTCAGTCAAAATCATTTGCCACCTCGCAACCCGTCCGGTCAATGCTGGCTTCTCAAAAATATACTTGATTGGATCCATCTTGGAAATCAATAAAGTGGTATGAACCAGCATATACTGCCTCAGTCGGCGAGCAGCCCAGACCAAAGCACAACAAGTTTTCTCGAGCAGTGAATATCTTGTTTCACAGTCGGTAAACTTTTTGCTAAGGTAGTATATGGCATGCTCTTTTCGACCAGACTCGTCAGGCTGCCCCAATACACACCCCATAGACCCCTCGAGGACCGTCAAATACAGAATTAACGGTCGTCCCTCCACAGGAGGCATCAGAATCGGAGGCTCCTGCAAATACGCTTTTATCTTTTCAAATGCCGCTTGGCAATCATTATTCCACCTGACCGTTTGATCTTTTCTCAACAACTTGAATATTGGCTCACACGTGGCTGTTAGGTGAGATATGAACCGTGAAATGTAGTTCAATCAACCTAAGAAACCACGAACCTCCTTCTCTGTTCTCGGTTCAGGCATTTCTCTTATTGCTTTCACTTTAGCAGGATCAACCTCGATTCCTCTTTCACTTACAATGAACCCCAGCAATTTACCGGACCGCACTCCGAAAGTGCACTTATTCGGATTCAACCTCAGTCTGAACTGTCTCAGCCGGTCAAACAACTTGGCCAGATCTACCAAATGCCCCTCTTCTGTTTGGGACTTTGCTATCATGTCATCGACATAACATTCAATTTCATGATGAATCATATCATGAAACAAAGTCACCATGGCTCTCTGATAAGTAGCACCGGCATTCTTGAGACCGAATGGAATCACCTTATAGCAGAAGGTGCCCCATGGTGTGATGAACGTTGTTTTCTCCATATCATCTGGCGACATTTTAATTTGATTATAGCCAGAAAAGCCATCCATGAAGGAAAACACCGAGAATTGAGCTGTATTGTCTACCAACACATCAATGTGAGGTAGTGGGAAATCATCCTTCGGGCTAGCTCTGTTCAGATCCCGGTAGTCCACACACATTCTCACCTTCCCATCCTTCTTCGGCACCGACACAATATTTGCGACCCAAGGTGGATAATTAGTGACAGCTAGGAAACCAGCATCCCACTGCTTCTGCACCTCCTCTTTAATTTTCATAGCCATCTCAGGTCGAGCTCTGCGCAACTTCTGCTTCACTGGAGGACAATCTGCTCTCAATGGTAACTTATGCACAACGATATCGGTATCCAACCCTGGCATATCTTGATAAGACCAGGCGAAGATATCAACATACTCTTTCAACAACGCTACCATTCTGCTTTTAACACTCGCCTCCAAAGCAGCCCCAACTTTCACTTCCCTTCTGACCTCGTCGGTGCCCAGATTCACAACCTCAACTTGTTCTTCGTGCGGCTGAATCACTTTCTCCTCTTGTTTCAACAACCTGGATAATTCCTCCGGCAGTTCACAATCTTCTTCGCCTTCTTCTTCGGCATGATAGATCGGATTGTCGAAGTCATATGAGGGTGTAACAGGATTGTTATCAATGAGTGTAACACCCCAAAATTTTCCCTCCTCATTCATGCATTCATTTTATATTGCATTTTATCATGTCAATCAGAATTAGATCCGGAAAAAAAAAAAAACAAAAAAAACAAAAAAAAAACGAAAAAAAAAAATATAATTTTTTTTTACAAAAAAAATAAAAAAATAAAAAAATAAATAAAATATAATAAAAAAAAATTGGACTTGGGTCTCTCTCATTTGAGCCCACAAAACCATGAAATTCAGTCTATAAATACCAAGGCTTCACTTGGGAAAAAGGAAGAGAAGCAAAATACTCTGAGGTTTCCTTGGAACAAAACCCTGGAGAGGAACCTGACAGAGAACTCAGAGGAACCCCCATCTCACGCAAACCCTAACATTTCAACCGGTCTCTCCCATCAGGTTTTCCTCATTCCCATAATTTTATGCTCTTAATTTGGATCATCTGAATGTATGAGGTATGATGGATGAATTTCATTATGTTTTTGCCCACGGGTTTAATTATGCATGAATGGGTGAAACCTATGCCTTGAATGTTTAATCACATGATTTTTGAGTGTATGCCACAGGGTTTGAGGTTTTTGAAACCATACTGTTATTCATGAAAAAAATGCTTATGGTGTTTCACTAACCCTTTTGTTGAGTTTTTGTGAGGGCTCACATGACTTTTGCAGGGATAACTTGCGTGGTTTCCTACTTTATTTGTGGGATAACCCCTGGAGGTTCATTCCGATTACCTGTACTGACTCACTTTTCTTTGATGGCATTAGCTTGGAAGGATCTCAGGGTTTCCCATTCCTCTAATTGCTGTTACTTCGGATCTTTATCCGCGTGGTACTTTTACATTTTTCCCGCATTTTACTGCTTTCCTAGCTGGAAGACCTCGATAGGAGGCAACGTTTGAGCCCCTTGGTGGCATTTTACTTTGAGATACATGTTTTGTGTTTTGTATTCATATCCCTGCAGGTAGCGCGGTTCCTTCGTCAAGGACTGCCTTTTTGCCCTCGAGCATCACAAACCCTAACACCTCAACGCACGTTTACTCCTTCTACTACAAGCGAGTAAGTCTCCAAAGGTCGAGCATCCGGTAGATTGCGTAGTAACGTCGTTCACCCCAAAACATAACCCATAACCCCGTAGTTAGCCGAACTACGTTTTGCTCTGATTCTCAGGCCATATGAGATACGTAGGCATAAGACGCGATGTCTTAGCGAGCACACATCCCCCCAACCCATAGGTCAGCCGAGCTACGAAGACTCTGATTCTCATATTCAGATGAGATACGTATGCAATGGGTGCGACATCCGCGCGAGTCATTTTCATTTAACCCTTTTTTTTGGTAAACAGCACAAGATAAACCCACACCCTTTAGACGAAAACTACAAAATTGGATCCCGTAGAGTACTACGGATGCGTAGGGGTGCTAATACCTTCCCTTCGCATAACCGACTCCCGAACCCAAGATTTGGTTGCGAGACCCCGTCTTGTTCTTTCCTTTTTCAGGTTTACTTCGAGCGTTTCCTTTCCCTCCTTTGGGGCACGGTGGCGACTCTTCTGTCTTTTTCTTTCGCCGGTTGTTTTTTCGCACACTGTATTTTTCAGGTTGCGACAATGAGATCCGGCGAAAAATCGCATCTGCATGAATGTTGATTCATGCATTGCTTTAGAACCGGAGCGAGACAAATTAAAAAAGAAAATGAAAACATTGCCATTTTTATTTTTGTTTTTAAACTGCAAAAATAAATGAAAAACAGGGAACACCGCTTTTAATTGAAAAACATCCATTTATTACTGATGCAAATATTGCAAAATGAAACATGAGGTGGCCCTTACAATGAACCATTACGTTTCGGGCAAAACGTATGTCTTCCATGCAAATAAAATTGAAAACAGAAAATATTACTCTTCAAGTAGAGTGACAGTGATGATCTTTTCGACCTTCCAATTCTGGACTTCCATCCCTGGTACGCACGGCTTTATCCATTGATCCATCTCGCAGTCACTGTCAACTTCTTCACCCACCATACAGATGTGATCTGGATCCAGCATTCCAGCACTGGTGAATGTGAATGACGGACGACGTCCTCTGGCTTGTCCCGACGAGCCTCGGCCCGGCTGATAGCCCACTCCAAATCGGTCTTTCTTGGCGGCGATGTCCATCATTTTCCCCTAACCAGGAGCTTCTCCACTCTTCATCACCTCAGCGGCCTGTTTGTACGAAGAAATGGATGGTTTCTCCTCTTCTTTGGCAAAAAGAGCATTCTCCACCTTGACGGTTTTGAATGCTTGACTCGGCGTTTCCCATATCTCACCGTCCATTTCAACATACTTGAACGACGATAGGTGACTGACGAAGATATCTTCCTCCCCACAAACGGTGACGACCTGCCCGTCCCATATATACTTCAATTTCTGGTGCAAAGTCGAAGTTACTGCCCCAGCAGCATGGATCCATGGGCGACCCAACAGGCAACTGTATGCCGGCTGAATATCCATGACATAGAATACCGACTTGAACACCTCGGGTCCGATCTTCACCGGGAGCTCCACTTCCCCAAACACTGCCCTCTTCGAGCCGTCAAAAGCTCTCACTATCAGGTCAGTGGGCGTCAAGATCAACCCTTCACAATTCAGCTTCGTCAAGGCTTTCTTCGGCAACACATTTAAAGAGGAGCCGGTATCAACCAACACGTGCGAAAGCACGACTCCTTTACACTCCATAGCAATGTGTAAAGCCCGGTTATGATTCCTCCCATCCACAGTTAGATCTAAATCAGTGAAACCCAGCCCATGACTAGCATTGACATTAGACACCACCGTTTCCAACTGATTAATCGTGATCTCCTGAGGAACATAGGCTCTCTTCAGTATCTTCAGCAAAGCCTCTCTATGCCCCTCGGAGCTCAGCAATAAGGACAAGATTGAAATCTTGGATGGGGTCTGCTGCAGGTGGTCAACAAGCTTGTACTCTGACTTCTTGATGATTCTTAAAAATTCTCCAGCTTCGTCATCAAGTCCTCTCTCCGACCCACCAGGCGCCGGTGTCACCACAGGAGTACCCTCATTTACCACTTGTTTCCCTCTTGCCCTGGCTAAAGCCTCGACCTTATCTTTCTTTTCTCTCTCTCCATCCCCACTCCTCAAAGCATCAGGTGCGAACAACCTTCCACTGCGAGTGAAACCACTGGGTCCGGTATTATCCACCTTTGAAACGGTGGTTTCATCCGCAGTCTGATCCTTCAACCTCTCCCCATTACAGTATACTTCTCCACCATAATGCCACGACACGACATCATCTTTGTCATAAGGAATCGGCCCATGTACCGTGATAGTAACTGGAGCCGCATCTGCCAACGTTGACAAATCAACCGGGTCGAAGTAGATGGTTATGGTGGAGACATCCTCCTTCCCCGAATCAATCTTCTCAAACCTGAGGCTTCCCTCATCCATCAGCCTCTGGACAACCTCCCTCAACGATATACACCCATCGGGAACAACGGTGCACGCAGCACAACAGTCATCACAGCCCGGAAAGACCCCATTCTTCAACAACAACCTCTTGACCTCAGCCAAGGGAGTCTTCAACTGATCCACACCCAACAGCTCGATCCTTCTACCATCCTCAGAAATTGCATTCACCCCCATTTGACCATGCGCGGGCATGGGATTAGCATTCACATTTGGGGATGGAGCAAAGTTGATAGCCTTGGAATCCACTAAGTCCTGGACCACATGCTTAAAAGCTTTACAATTTTCTACGTTGTGTCCAGGGGCACCTGAGTGAAATTCACATTTAGCGTTCTCATCAAAACTGGGAGGCCTCTGATCAGGTCTCAACGGAGCCAACGTCCTCAGCTGGACCAACCCCAAATCCTTCAGCTTCTTCAACAAGAATGAATAGGTCACAGGTGGCCTATCAAATTGACGATCATTCATTCGCCCTCGCACCTGATACCCAACCCTCTGCGGTCTCTGTTGAAATGGCTGCCGTTGTTGTTGCGGTTGTTGCTGCTATTGTTGTGCAGGCTGATTATCAGCAGGAATGGTTACCGCAGCCGTGTGCTGGTAGTAACGATCCCTACTCTGTCCTCTTTGAGCATACACAACACTTGCATCACCCTCCTTCTTCCTCTGACCACTTCCAAAGGGCTTCTTTGATCCAGACGATGAAGCGTTACCCTGTATCTTCCCCATCTTCAACCAACTTTCAATTCTTTCCCCGGCCACCATGATATCAGCAAAATTGGTAACCGGGCATCCAACCATTCTTTCAACAAAGGTCCCTTGCAGGGTACCCATAAACAGATCTGACATTTCTCTATCCACCAACGGAGGTTGGACCCTGGCAGCCAGCTCCCTCCACCTCTGTGCATATTCTTTAAACCCCTCATTAGACTTCTGAGACATACCCTGCAGTTGGGTACGGCTAGGAGCCATATCAGCATTGAACTGGTACTGTTTAAAGAACGCATCTCCAAGATCTTGCCAGCTTTTGATATCCGAAGATTTCAACTTGGTGTACCACTCCAAGGACCCTCCAGACAGACTATCCTGGAAGAAGTACATCCACAGCTTCTGATCCATTGTATAAGCAGAAATCTTACTGACAAAAACCTGAAGATGAGTTTCCGGGCAAGAACTCCCATTGTATTTTTCAAACGCATGCGCTTTAAACTTTTGTGGGATCACAATCCCCTCAACCAGCCTCATATTTGACATATTAACAAATCCCGGAGTGGCATGGCTTTCCAAGGCTCTTATCTTCTCCTCCAGCACCTGAATCTCTTTGTTTGGTGGTTGGACACCATATTGGCCAAACTGTTCATTAAGCATGGAGAACTGATTTGCTTCTCTATCCTCCTCTCTATCCTCCTCAGCCCCGAAGAAAGGAGGAAACAGGTTGTCCTTCATATTATTACCCATCGGACCCGGTCTACCGCCTGTGGCAACACCAAAACCCCCAGCATTATTGATCACCACGCCAGCAGTTGTCTTCTTCCCAAGATCTCCTCCATCCCTGGAACCACCAAGGCCATGGTTGGAGACACCCTCCAAGTTGACACCACTGTTAGCAGCCGAAGCCCGCTCGAGCTTCTCCACTTTATCAGCAAGTGCTTTTTGCCCCACGGCAAACCCTTGCATGACATTGATCAATTCATTCATTTTCTCCTTCACCTCAAGAATATCTGTGTTGGGTAGATCCATCAGCCTGGGCGTATTGCGTCTGGTAAAGTATCTGTGTGGACGGGTTATGTGCAAGGGAATGATTCTACGCGCACGAGCAATGATTCCTGTAACAAGCAAGCACGTTAGAAACTGACACCTGCAAAATAGAAGACAAGTTATTATGATTATGCATGAATGCAATGTCTATCCATATGAGGAACACTCTGTCTTTCGATCCTGGCTTCATCGAGACAGATAATAATCCGGCAGCAATATTCTGACATTCATCTGATTTCATCATACAGTGCAGAGAATTATGATTTAGCAAAGATACCACCCAACCATGTGTGTGCTGTGTGAGTGCATACAAGAAAGCAAATAAAGCTTGAAGATCAATCACTGAATGAAAATAACCATTGTATACCAAAAGTGCACAACAAGTGCAAAAGTCATACATCAGGCTGATACAAATCAAATACAATTCTCCAGAATCAGAAAGAAGATACAAACAAGTGAATTCCGTCAACAGGCCTGACGGTAATCCACACAAATGATAACAAGAGGCTACACTGAAGAAGACCCCACAGAAGGCTCCGCATCATCTACCATCTTGGTAAACTTCACAGCAAACCTAAGCTCAGTGTTCTCCTGTTGCAATCTCCCTATCTCCTTCTGGTGAATCTTCATCTGTCGGAAGTAATGATCCCTCTCAGCAAGATAGTGATCTCTCTCGGCAATATAATGATCTCTCTCAGCAATGATCTTCACGTTCTCTATTTCCTTAACCTTCAGCTTTGCCTCCCACTCGGCGATAAGGGTTCTGACTTTGTCGTCCCTCTGATCCCTCACAAGGATTTGTCTCCTCTTCTCATCCCCAATGACCTTCGAAGCTCTAGCCAACCTCTCCTTGGTGATGTCGTGCTCCCTTGTGGATGACTCCAAAGCTGTGCTGACCTTGCCATAATAAGCGGTGTCTATCTCAAAGCGCTTCACCATAAGAGCATGCCTCTTATCCTGGTCTTCCATTCTCCCTTTGATTTCCTGATTAGCCATCTGAATTCTAGCAACACTCATCTCCAACTCAGTCTTCTCTGCTTGCAGCTGATCTCTGGCTTTCTTCATATCAAGGAACTCTTCCATGCTGACAGAAGAACGTGGCCCTTCAATCAAAGGAAACCAAGGATCACCTCCATGAAATGGTAGATGTGTGAGCTCAATCCTCTTCCTAAGCCAATCATCAAATGGAGGAAGAGACCTGCTATTAACCTTACCAAAAGGAACCTTGCCCTTCCTCTGAATGTTACGCCATGCTCCTGACACTTGCCACAACTATAACAAATTACCCTTAGTGGGAAGTAGAAAGACTCCTGAATCTCACACTCGAGAGGAGGAACCTCCATAGCAAACCCCATTTGTCTCCTAAGAAGCGTCGGGTTGTAATTAATGCAACCCTGAACTCCTATAAGAGGCACATTGGGAAAGCTCCCACAACTATAAATGAAGTTTTTTCCCGCCATACCATTGTGAGTCCAAGCTATGTCCTTGGCCCGCAAACCCATCAACCTGGTCGCCCAATTAACCGTAGGATCAAGAGAAACAAAAGCACCCCTGGAAGGCAAATATCCCATAAACCATTTGTGCAACAGTTGAGCACAACATCGGATCAATCCACCACGCCTCTTCTCGTTCCGATTATGGACCGAGTAATAAACATCCCCAACCAAGGTAGGAATAGGATTCCTCTGCATAAACACCCGGATGGCATTAATGTCCACAAAGTTCTTCTGATTAGGAAATAGGATGATCCCATAGATGCTCACAGCAATCAAAGCATAAACAGTCCTCCAATTACCCAAAGCAGCATGCTCCTTGGCTTTAGCCTCCAAGAAACTCAGATGAAAACCAGGCAACTTTCCTTTTTCCTTCAAACCCCCCTATGTCACCTCTGGGCTCAAATAAAGAGCACGAGAAATCTCGGCAACATTAGGTTCCTCCTTAGTGACGTAGAACGGAATCTGATCTCTGATCTGAACACCCAGGATGCTAGCAAGGTCCTCCATCAAAGGTCCCAACAGGTAATCCGGGAACACGAAGCATCTCAAGCCCGGGGTCATAAAACTGGAGAAGAGTGTGGACGGCACTCCTGTCGCTGTCTGTGAGCCTGAAAACCAACTTCAGAATACCACCGTATGCCTCACGAAACATCCCCACATGGTCAGGTGTAATCAATGCTATCATATCCTTCAGTACATCAATCTCTGGATTGAAGAAACTGTAGACGACATCATCTTTCAAGTCGGGCCTCATGTCTGGAACAAAGAAGTCTCTTAACCGGGATCTCGATCAAGAATGTCCCCTACATATGGATAAACATGAGTTAGATGCAGATAAATGCAAAATGTGAATGATGCTGATGTATGAATGCAATGCATTGTGCCATCCTCCAAGTCATTTGAACATCTACTACACTGAGTTACGGCCTCTGAACTGATCACAACCATCTGAGGTACTGAGCAACCACAAATCCAACTCGGGGTTCCGAAATAAACGGAACGGAACGATACATCACCATCATCACCAGAGATCCTCTGAGCAGATAACCACAAGACCCTCTGAACCAGCCCAGGGAATCCTGAAATAAACGGATGCCCACTGATAAATACCACGGACAGAACTCCGGCGTCTCAGAAATAAATCCATAAATCCGACTTATAAATAGAACTCTGACCAAAACTGAACCATTAGTCACCATAAAAATATGCATCTGTAAGAATCAACCCTCCCCTCACAGGTGAATTCTAATCAGGTCATCCTAAGGCGGATAATGGTCTCGCCAATCGGGCAAAGATACTCAACGGGTTTTCCCTTTCGGGTGTGCCGTTGCAGCTCTCTTAAGATCATCTAAACCAAAGATCCGGGAAAGCACGGTCACCGAAGTCAATAGCTCAAAAGAGATAACCCAACCTGAGTGGAATAACTCCAAACGGAAGGACTCTCTCAAATGAACCTCGTCCGGCTTGTGGTATGTCACATCGCAACAACATGCTGATACAGCATGTGAGGAAACGTGAGACCACACTAATCCTAGGTGTATACTCGGGCCTGGGTTTTAGCCCCACTCAGAACACCCCCCCAAATCAGAGGAACCACCTGTGCAGAAGACAGCACAATGATAGTATGATGCATGCAAACACATATGCAAATAATCACAGTACATAATAATCATAAATGCAATAAATAGAGCAACAAAAGCAACCAAACCCTATCCTAAAGAGCGCTAGGAGAGACTCGCTTAGGGAAGACGGACCAGCAAGAGGTCAACTTCTATATTTCCCCAGCAGAGTCACCAGCTGTCGCATCCGCGAAAAACAACCGGCGGGAAAAAACAAAACAAACAGAGCCGCCACCGTGCGTTATTTATCCCAAAAGAGGGAAAGGAAACGCTCGAAGTAAACCTGGAAAAGACATGGTCTCGCGACCAAAGAGAGATGGGATCGGGAGTCGGTTATGCGAAGGGAAGGTATTAGCACCCCTACGCATCCGTCGTACTCGACGGGATCCACGCTCAAAAGAATAGAAGCAAGGTTGCTAAACACTGCTCACAAGAATGCACGCACACTGGAATAAAACAAGATGGAAAGAGAGGGGAACGGGCTCGCTAGGATATCGCATCCTATGCCTACGTATCTCATCTGGAATGAGAATCAGAGCTACCGTAGTTCGGCTCACGCACGCCGAAATAAAACCAACACAGGAAACCGACTGCCAATCGCTGGACTTACGTCAGACTCCACACAAACAGGAAAACATGGAAACCGAACGCCAATCGCTGGACTTACATCAGACTCCGAACCAACAAACACACACAGGAAACCAACTGCCAATCGCTGGACTTATGTCGGACTCCAAACGCACACAAAAAGGGTTAACCGGACGCTGAGTCGTCAAAAGCAACAAAAAAGTTGAACAAACAAGCTAACAGGGAGTCTGGTACTCAAGCCTGCTAGCTGTGAAGCAAACACACACAAGAGAGGAAAAGGGTGCCCGGAGAGATCTCGTACGATCTCCTGCCTACGTACCTCATCTGGTATGAGGATCAGGGCGACGTAGTTCCCCTTAACAGGGAAAGAACTTCTAACCTAACCAGAGACTGGGAAATGACAAACTAGAAGGGAGCCTAACTCGAGCCTAATAGTTATCATGTAATCCACAATGGTCCTAGGTTGAGGTTTCTATCTAACTTGCACAGGGAGCAAGCTATCCTAAACAGCACAGTCAAACAACACAAGCACAATAAACAATCACACACACTATATGCAATCAATTGGGCTCATACAAGGTTAGGCTGTGAAACACAAGCCAACTGGAATCGGGTGTAGTTAGCTCTTAACCCTAACATTGAGAGTTAGGGTGAAGGAGATGAAATGGGAAGTGAGGGTAAGACCTCACATCTCTTATCCCTGGCCTAGGAGAGCTTGATTCAAAATAGAAGATGTGGGAGTTCAGAATGTAGGAACTCTTCTCCACAGATGACTGACACAACAAAGATCTTGGGTTAATATCCATAATGCATCAACACATGGTGTGAGCAAAGTGGATGACATACTGAGTAGCAGGAGATGGATTACACATCTCTTTTATCTGCCAATTGCCTCTTAAGAGGTCTTTACCTGCTTGGCACAAAAGTAAACATTCACAAGCATTGCCTCTAAAGGAGGGCTTCAGACAGGTGTCTGCCCACATAACAGGACAGGTCTTCCAGACTACATGAAGTCAAAGGAATTATACCTCAGTGGTTAAGCAACCAAGCAAAGCAAGTTCAAATTAAACTTAAGCAACTTATGTACCTGAAAACAATCTAAACAAATCAGTTCAACTGTACAGACAAACAGACAACAACTAATATCAAACAGTCAAACCCAATGAGCAAAGGCATAAGCCAACAAGTCAAACTTAAATGAGTTAACAACCCTACAAAACACACAAGGTTAGTAGTCAAAAGTAAACATCAAATGCTCAAGTGATAGAACATCATCAACTATGGAACTTGAATGCTCAACCTGAAATCAAAGCTCAAATGTGAGAGGCAAACCACTAGGTCAAAGCCTAGGGTCAAAGATAGAGGAAAAATCCAAAACAGAAGCTGAAAATTAACATGAATCAACTTCAAACACATCTTGCAACAATCCAAAAAGTCCCATATCAATATCATTCACCAAATTCATTTCATGAACCAAACATGGCAAGGTATGCAAATTGTGACCACATTGTGACATCAGAAGAAACAAATGCACATCAAATCAAAAATGATTCAAATAATCTTGGCAAAATTCATGAGTAAACAGGACATACAACATGATCATCACACAAAAAATTAGAGGCATTGGACATCATTAGGCATGGCAATCACATAGCATAAGTAAAGACAAGCACAACAAGCACATGTGTGACACCAATTGTCACACCAACTTAGCATAGGCATAAAACAGAGATGGATCATGGTAAAAACCTCAAACCAAAGCCAAAACAACATTCAACATGTCTAGAAATGGTGTGCAAAATTTCACATTCATTGAATAAGAATCAAGCATTTCACAATCAAATGAAGTTCAAGGCATTTCAAAAGCTCACATATGACCATCCAGAATGAAAAATCTCAATTAAATCAAAAATGATCCCAAAAATTCCAACAAAAATCATGCTCATTCACAACATTCATATCAAGCATCATACAAAAAATCAGGACATTTGGAATTCATTTGGCATGGCAAATTCATCAATCAAGTCGAACATCACAAGGTGTGACACTAATTGTCACACCTACCTTAACATGATCATAAAACAACAATGACACATGATAAAAATACCAAATCAACACCATAATTTCAAGCCATGAGTCTAGTTTCAACATGTAAAATTTCAGAAGCATTGGATAAGAATCAAGTATTTCACAAAGGATATAGCATAGCAATGTCAAGAATGGACATGTATTCAAACACTCTAAACAAAATATTTTCCAGGCCAAGCACAATTTTCATTTTAATGATAAAAAAATACTAGACAAAATCAGGATCACAATGCAAAAAATCTCATCATTTTTGGATCAATTTTCCATTTGTTGTGAATTTTTGAAGACGAGAAAGAAAATAAAAATCATGTGAAGCATGGTATGGAATACATGAGAAAATGAATGAAGCATTTCAAAAAAACTACACTGGCCGGATTCGAACCGTGTGCACATTCAAATTTGATTTTGGCACTCAAGCAAAACGACCATGTTTTGGTCACAAACCCTAACATTGAGCGCGCTGCATGGCTTCGTAGCTAATTGGCATTTTCGTAGCAAATTTCGTAGCTAATGTCCTAGCAATTTCGTAGCAAATACTGAACATGAAGAACATGCAAGGTTGAAGATGAAGATCATCTTCCAAATTTCCAGATTTTCAAATCAGCACCAAAACTCATAATCAAGCACAGCATCATGCATTATTTTTCACGTACATCATAAATCCATGAATCAATTACACAAAAACATCATCAAACGCATGGATCGAAGGAAATAAAGTTTGTCATCAAAAATTCAAATGCATGGTTCTAACTCAATTCAACACCAAATCACTCCATTCAAAGCTCAGGTTCATCACCTTAAAAGATCTACATGATAGGCCTAATGAATTGAAGAATTAAAGAGGTCGAAAAACCTACCTCTTGATGAGCAGTCACTCGATTCACGCGTTTCCAAGGCTCTTGATGCTTTAGATCTTCTCCAATATACTCCTTAAGATGAATGACGATGAATATGAGCCTCAAATGCTCTTGAATCTTGCTCAATCTTCACTTGCCATGGAAGCTTCACACCTTGAACATGAACAAAATAGCAACAATTTCCTCTGTTTCCACGTGCAAATGTGTTCAAATATGATCCATGATGATGAATGAATCAAGGAAACGTGTTGGTGTTTAAAGAATTTTGGAGAAAAAAGTGAGAGAAAATTTTGAGAATTTTTGTGATTCTAGATCTAGAATTGGAAATTGTGAAAAACAGTTATGGTTTAAGGCTTTATACTCAATGCTAATCATGTTTAGGCAATGGTTTAAGCAAATGCAAATGAGATTAGGGACTTTATGGTGTAAGTGCAAAAAATGGATTTTCTACTTCATGCACCTTCATGCACATGAACAGTGCATGTTGAAGGCTTAAAATCACTTAAAAATATTCCATGCACATGTTGGAATTGATTTGGCATGCATATGTTTAACCAAAATGAAGTTATGCATTTTCTTCCCAAAATCTTCATGAATGAACCAATGCCATGCAAATGAGATTTCATGCCAAATGATGCCATGCTTGGAAAATACATATTACAGGGATCAAAGTGCAAAAAGAGCCACTCAAATTGGAGTTTTGGTTGAGAAGTTATGCCCATTTGAAGTTCAATGTACACTTTGTCAAGTTTTGATCATATCTCCTTAACCACACATGAGAAATCCTTGATCTTGGACGTTTTAGAAATGGGAGAGAAAGATCTACAACTTTCATGTTCAACAAAAGTTCATTTGAAGCTTTCTTGATGATGAAATCTTGAGTTGAAAACCTTTCCATTTTTGGCAAATTTGAATTACAAGTCACTTTCTATTTTTGGAAAGTTTTGTCCTGACTTTAAATTCTTCAATGTTGATGTTTGAAATGTCAAATGAGACTTGTTTGAACATGAATGAAGTATTTCTAGCCACTTCCCACCTCCAAATCCAATAGTTGACCTGCAGTTGACTTTTGTGGTTGACAGATGACTTGGCCATGCATAGATGATTTTGAGCCTCAACCACTTGATGAAATAACTCAAAAATGAAACCCTAGCTTATACAAGCTCAACAAAATCATATGATGATCTCCATCTCATTAAAGACCTCATATCCTTGCAGAAACCCTGATTGGTAGAATGCAACTGATTAGGGTTGACTAGAGGTCAAAACCCTAATCCCAAGGCACATGATCAGGCCCAATGAACTTCTTGGTGATGATAAGACCATGATGATGGTGATGTACCATTTCAACCAAGATAATACCCAACCTCCTTGAAGAACCAAGAAACCCTAATTGAAGCACAAACCCTCAGATGATGGGTGATCAATTCAATAAAACCCTCGGGCTTGCATCTCTCAACCTCTCTATCTTCTGAGAAAGACCTAAGAGGATGACTTGCTCATTTCTCACATGATATGCAAATATGTAATGCCTAATGTCCTACAAAATGAAATGCAATATGCTAAGCTAGTCCCAAGAGAGGAGGGAAAATTTTGAGGTGTTACACAAAGCTTTGCATTACTCTTAAGCCACTTCCACAAGCTCCATAAGCAAGATCAAGCACGAATTGAAGCAAGAGAGATCTATTTCGGCACAACATTGAAGGTGATTTTCCAGATTTTTCTTCTCTTCGATTCTCTATTAATATTCATAAATTCTCTTGGATCCTTGGTTGTCTGAAATCCTACCTATGTAGGCAAGAAGATTGAGTTGCTTTGATGTCAAATCGAAGCAACTCAGTTGACACATCTCAAAATTCAACTCCATTTATCTCTCTATACATTTGGAGTTAGTTAAAATTGAGGTGATATTCGTGATCTACACCATTTTATCTTTAAGATCATGTCCTCTTTCTTCATTTATGATGTGGTGATTATTGAACCATTCCGGCCAGGGTCATCGGAGAAGATGACCGACCTTTGGCTCTGGTGATGTGCTATAAGTGTTCAGAGCCATTAGATGAGTTTGAAATGTTTTAATCATGAGCGTACATTGTGGTTACCAAGTGTGTAGACATTTGACTCAAGCGTACGATGGAACGCGCACTCTCCACCACTTGATCGGCCACCTCAATTAATGAGGCAGATCAAGTGGTCCACGTTTTTTGATTATCTGATTTTTTTTTATTCCTTTGATTTTCATTAATTCATATTAATTTTAATATTGATCCAAAAAATATGAGAGTTTCACCAATTTTTTTTTAATAAAATCCTATTTCATTTTCTGAATTAAAATTATTTTTTGGATCATTATTAATATTTTTCATGATTTAATTGATTTTGTGAATATTTTTAATTGTTTAAAAATACTTTTAAGTCTCTAAAAATTCTGAAATTTTTTCTCCAAGGTCCTTTGACTTTTTTTGACGTATGATAAATCTCATGGCCATTTCTTTGGTGTTTTAATGAGGTTTTAGGAAATTGACCAACCATATATTAATTTAATGCATTATTTTTAATATTTTTAATTGTTTAAATGCAAAATTAATTGTGTAGAGCCATTTTAATTGACTTATAAGTTTGACTTGTGTTGTTGGGCATTGGTCAAGGTTGATTTGACTTTGTTAGGTTAAGATCATTGGATTTAGGGGATTGATGGAATGTACATTCCATCTCCCAAAATGAATGAATGATCTTAACTTGGTAAAAGTCCTCCTTTGTCCAATTTGAGTTTGATCCATTTCCCCTCCCTCTTCATCTCATTCCCTTTCTTTATGCCTTCATGTCATGGACCTATGATATCTCAATATCCTAAGGCTATTTGATTGCAAAATCAACATAAGTATGTATGAGATTACATCCCCCACTTTGCATATTCTTTTTATGTGTGGCATGTTTCATGAGCATAGTTCATTATACTATGTCTCTAATATGCATTAACACCAAAATTCTATTGCCCGATCTTAAATAGTTGTGACTTCTACATAAGTCCAATTACGATTGCTTAACATAGCGCTAAATTTTGACACAAAGGCATATTATTCTAGTTAGTGAGATTGTAAGTCTCCCCTCTTTCATGGTATTGTGTGGAAACTTGGCCTTTTTTCCTTCATTTGGAAGATGTTTTGGTTCAAGGATCCATGCTTATGACAAGTGGGTTGAATGTTCTCCAAAGAATGACTTAAACAAAATAACAAAAGCAAAAGCAATACTAACTTCTAACTTATTAACAACTAACATTTAATTTCAAGTCCTTTATTTTAATGCACTTTATTTTTTAGCCTTATTCATTTTCCATTATTCATACCATTCTAATTGTTTATGTTAATGTCATTTTCATTTTGTCCACTTGGACCATATTGTGTGATATATTTTGTTTAGTGTATATTGTGTATGTTTGTGTGGTCTTTGACAATTAATGTATATAATAAGAACAAAAAACCCTAAAATATATCTTGTGTGGACTGTTGGTTTGATCTGAGACAATTGGACTTAGATTTTAGGCAACATTCCCTATGCAAAGGACTTGGCCAATGCCAACTTTCATGTAACCAAGTGCTTGTGATTTTAAACTTCATTTGATACATCATTGAAGATCCATTTGAGTTCATCTGCAACATGATCGTTGTGAAGCTGTTATTTTGAACCTGTGATTTGTACCATCTTGGAATTCATCTGATACATGGGCAAATTTGAAGAATATCATGGAGTTGCTAAGATTAGATATGACTATCTTTATTTGATTCCTTTCTCTTCAAGTTGATATTTTGTGCATTATTTGTTGCTTGATTCTAAAAGTCCAAGGGAATTTGGGTTTCTATATGACATTCTTGTCTATTGGATTGCAGTCCAAGGGAATTTTATGCTTAGGATTAGCCATTGCATTTTCAAACTTCTTTTCTTAATCAAACTTGTAAGTAGACTTAACTATACTTGACTTAAAATTTCAAAAGCCAAAAAGAACTAACTCATTCAAACCATTTTTAGGCCTTTGTGCCTTTCCAACTTAAATTTTTGTTAAAAGAAATGTACTCACTTTGAAATTGATACCACAAACTACGAGGTTTTGATCCCTCATTTTTATGTTGGTACGTAGGCACAAGTCCGAAGGTCTTGTCAAACACAAAAATATAATTAAAGAATTATTTTCTCATCCCCACACTCTGTTTTATTTGCAAACATCATTTGTACATAAAACACATATGCACACAAAAAAGGGCTCCCTAGGAGTACCTAGGACACTTTGGGTGCTAACACCTTGCCTCTGTGTAACCAACCCCCTTACCTGTAATCTCTGGCATTTTATTAGTTTTGATTTGAAAACTTCTTATCTTTTTGGGTTTTGTTCGTACTTTTCCCTTTTCCCTTGGAAACAATAAAAGCGCGGTGACGACTCTGGTTTTATTGATGTCTAGCTTATCCATAGCCTGATGGTCATGAATTTACCGCTACAGTGAGTAAAAAAATTAAGGATTCAAACAAAAATTTAATCACACAAGTGTAAAATACACTATTAAAGAGAAAATAAAATAGAATTTTTATTTTATCCAGAAACATTGATTCCCAAAGGTAACACAACCATCTTTGTTAAGAGGGGAAACACTTATTACATAAGCCATATTCATTTGCTTAAACAAACACGTCTGGTTAGATTCATTAATATAACTCAAGGATCAGAAGACAGAAAATTCTTAGAAGAATTTTTACTTAGGATCATCAGAACCAGAAGATCATTTCACATAGTGAACTAACTAGTTCAGAGTCAGATTATAGAGAGTCATAAATAAGAATGAAGGAAAAGATACACTATATAAAACACATACAACATTAATCACATAAGTGAATAGATATCAAACATCAAATTACCCACTTATATGTTATCAGAGATAGAAAATCACATTTTGAGTATCAGAGGTTGAGTTGCTCATATGCTACTATTCATTAGAAGCCTGTTCATAGCTTTTGATCACAATAGCTTTTGATCATCATCAGACTCTGATTCTCCATTTTATAAGCAAGCACTAATCCTTAACAAAATTCATGTTCAGATTCATTATTATAAAATCAAATCTTTCAATAGAAAGAGGCTTGATAAATATATCAGCCCATTGATGATCTGTATCAATGAAATGTATATCTATCACACCCTTCTGAACATAGTCTCTTATAAAATGATGTTTTATTTCTCATATGCCTCTTGCATGAGAAAGTTTTACACCCTTTGCTTGCCTTTTACAAGTCTCATCTACCTTTTGTATCATGAAGTGAAACCATTTCTCAGTCGAGTTGCTTGCCTTTTGCAAGAGGTCTCTCTGTCTTTCGCAGAAGATTTCAGTTTCATTTCTATATCATTTGTTACTCACCTTTTGCAAATACATGATTCTTCTTACCTTCGTGGAATCCTGCGAGAATATTTCAATCATCGGTACATGCCAAAACTTGTTTGTGGAGACAGAAAAGATAATAAAAAAGTAAATAAAAGATAGAAAAGAGAAAAAGAGAAAGACAAGAAAAAAAATCAAGCATACACTGCATGCATAGCATATTGCATACCTCATGCATGAATGACATTCCTTTTGCAACTGACCCATATTCCCCACAGACATTTCAGTTAATCCCCAACAGATGACCGACATTCCATATTCATCCAATAAACAGTTTCTCACTAATGCTCTTACACTACATCCATTCCTTTTCTATACGGCCAAAAACTCTAGGTATTCTAGTATTTACTCATCTTCTACTTTGATTGTTTGAAAGTCGTTGTTATTCATAGCCTCAGGTCCAAAATGATTAAATATGGGCAGTTGTCATACCCCAAAATTTGTCCTTTTAATTATACTTCTGATTGATTTAGGCTTCTCATTTCATCTGCATAATTTCATTAGGTCATCATATGACTATGCATGCATTCATTGTATAAGTAATCGGAGGTATTGGATTAGTGCACATGGTATGAGCAAATGTTTTATTGGATTAAGGTTTCTTTATCCTAGAGGTTTGTTCTTCAACAAAAATACTCGTGGATCATTGGGTTTGAGAATCATTTCTTATGCTTGCATTTACCAGTTGGATCTGGTTTACATCCTATGCATGTGATCGACAGTGAAGTTAGGGGTTTGTTACTATGTGGTTTATTTCAATACTTTAAGGTTTCAATTGGCTTGTTATTCTTCGTTCAAGGTTTATAGGCATTTCATCACTTATGTTACAAGACATGTGATATGGATTTGGTACGGGAATTTAAAGCGAAGATGGAGTTTTTATCATTTATCATATTGGAGTTTTTTTAGAAGTGAAAAAAATTAACATACACAATTCAAATGTCCAACCATTAAACTATTAGAAAAAACTATTAAGATTAAAAAAAAGACATTCTTTTAGTCTTTTAACTAGCAAATAATATCACATGTGCAAAAACCAAGCTTAATTGGAGAATCATGACAAGAACAACTTCTAATCTCCACTTCTACATATTTCTCTCTGACTGCATCAACACATGCACTCCCATCACCACATAGTCCGGACAACATCACTCCCCTTGTACAATAGTCTGGACGATCGTTAATGTTCCTTCCTATCACATTATCGACAAGAAAAATATATAAACTGATAACACAATTCACAAGGTTTAATGAATAATGTAACTGCGAACAAACGTTAATAATATTATGTTGAGTTAGATTTACCATAGAATTGGCTAAAGAGAGTAAACATAGCGACAAACACTAGGAGAATGATTCCTTTCTTCATCATGATTTTCTTTAATTCAAATATTCTTTGTAGAGATTATTAGAATGTTATGACAATGTGAAATAACAAAAAGTAATACTTCATATTTTATAGGCATAATAGAAGATAATGGTCGAATATTAATTTTTATTTAATAAAAAATAAAATAAAATAACCTCTTATAGTTGTTATAATTTTTTTTTAAAAAGAGTGATCATATATGGGTATTTAATAAAATTTTCAAAAAAGAGTGATTTAGTATTATTTTTTGACCTTTATTTTTTTATTCTTAACTTCGGAGTTTATTTGATTCTTTAACTCTAAAAAGTAATATGTTGAGTGGTCTATTCTTCAAAATGTATTATCTTAATTATTTTCATTTAATTAATGAAGAAAAATTCAAAAATTAATTCTTAAATTCGTCACTAATAAATATAAAAGTTTAATGCAGTCCATTTTAAATGGTTAAGAATCAATATGATATTTTTTTAAGTTAAGGAATTGAAATAAAACAAATTAATATATGAGTTAAAACATATATATTGAATTTTTTTATCAGGATAAGATCAAATAAAACCAATGTGTGAATTTGTCATCAAATCATTATCATTGAGTTAATTTAATCTAATAATATATATTTATAATTAATAAGCATATATAAATCTTGTTTTGATAAATCAATTTAGTTGGTAAGTGTGAAGAGACTAGGCATGGCAACGAGGCGGATCGGGGACGGTTTTTACCTCCCCAAACCCAAACCCGAACCCCCAAACAATCCCCATTCCCCGCCCCAAACCCAAACGGGGATGGAGAATCAAAATCCAAACCCGTCCCAAACGGGTTCGGGTTGGGTTCGGGTATCCCCGCCCCGCCACCATTCATTTAGTGAAATCAATTTTTTAAATAGAAATATTTATTTTTCCAAAATAAAATTACATTACAAATAATAAAATAAAACAATCTAAAAAAATTCCATACATACATTTCAAATATTTTAAATAATAAATTCAAATTAAAATATCAAAACATTGATCACATATTTAATACTCTAAATATTCAAAAATAAATAATAATGTACATAATGAAATAAACGGGGCGGGTTCGGGGACGGGTTCGGGGTGGGTACTAGTGTCCCTATTATCCGATCCATCCCCATATTTTAAAATCGAGGAAAACCCAAACCCAAACCCAAACCCAGTCAAAGCGGGTTTTCCCCGTCAACTTCGGGGCGTGTTCGGGTTGGTACCCGCGAATATGGGTTATGTTGTCATGCCTAGAAGAGACATCCGATATTCAAATCGGCAACTTTTAACTTATTTATTTTTAAGGGGTAAAATTTATTACGAGGTTGGTAGTCATTGATGATTTTTTTTTTCTCTTTGTCAATTTTAATTTGCTGATGGCGGTTATCTTTATCTAAGAACTAACGTGAACTATAGTGATGAGGTTGCTAGTTGGTTGAATGTTTTTTCAATGATTAAACTTCATGTACTAAATGATATTTTTTTTTCTTTGGTTTTCACCTCTTTATTAATATTAATTTTCCTTTTAAGAAAGTGTATTTTTTAATATAACTATATCATTTTTTATATAATTATATTATATTATATTAAAATATAAGTTTTTTTATTAAACTACTTTTAAATTTGAATGTACAAAAAAGAAAAAAAACTATAATTTATAAGTAAAAAATTGTTAATATATATAAAAATATAAGAATTCAAATCTTAAATTTAAAAATTATTAAATATATTAAAAAATATAGATAATAAACATAATAATTTTTAAATATATTAAAATACTTTTAACTTGACTATCACAATATATATATATATATATATATATATATATATATATATATATATATATATATATATAGACATAGCTAGAAAATTTAGAATGTGTGAGTAATATATATATTTAATGATATTGTTTGACTCATAAAATTAAATTGTATTTTTTTTATCATTATTTCACTTTCTTAAATTATAAAACATTTTTACACAAGATTTATGATATATTCTTTTTACATCTAAAGTATGTATTATTTTAAAAAAATTAATATCATTACTATAATATTTTTTATTTTATAAAATAAGTAAAAATTATTTTAAAAATTACAAGATTACGAGATCTCATATTCAAAATTGAATAAAGATATTAATATTTATCATTTATTAATTTAACTAAACCTTAAAACATTAATATGAAAATTTTATTGATTGAATAAATATCATAACTTATAATATATAAAATATAAACAAATAGAGAAAATTTATTAAAGTATTGATATATAGTGGTTTCAATTAGAATTCATAGTTAGATATTATCTTGCTATAAAAATATACTTAACTATGTGTTATATATAGAAATGATAAGTGAATATTATATGTTAACATAAATATGAGTGGGATAATACCTACAAAATACTATGGGTAGCTCCGTCCATATATATATATATATATATATATATATATATATATATATATATATATATATAAATTAATGGCCATTTTAATAAAATTTCAAAAAAGAGTTATCCATTATTATCTTTTGTAAAAACAATATAGTCTTAAGTTATTAGTTATATCATAATTAAGTAGAAAAACTTTATCTTTTAATACTAATTAGAATGATTTATTTTTTAAAATATTATATTATAATTATTAAATTAGTAAGATTGTGATATATGGAAGATTTTAGTGTCATAAGGAAAAAAGAGAGCAAGAAAGTGTTTGTTTTAAGAATTTAATTGAAATATACTGACAGTGTAAATGGATTTTACACCGTCAGTTAATCTTGGACGTTGGATATTGAAATAAGTTTGACTTTTATTTTAAAACTCTATAAAGTAATACAAACGGGTGATGGTGATGAATCGACAGTGTAAATCTTTTTACACTGACAGTGCATAGTAATTAATCTCTTGTTTTAATAGTATATTCATTAAAAAATAAATTAAACTGATTAAATAAAAAAAATCACAAATAAATGAATAAACATAGATTTTTAAATAAATAAATAAAAGCTAAAATGGTCTGTTGGACTGTGTAAGTTAGTGAATTTTTTATTTTTGTCTTTATAATTTTTTTGTCTGAGTCCCTATATCTCAATTTTTGTGTTGGTTTTAATCCCTAAAGTCAAATATAAGAAGACTTTGAGAAGACTGACTAACAATTTCTTTCTGAATGAAGATGTGTTGTACAAGAGAAAGTTTGACATGATCTTACTCAGATGTTTGGATAGACACGACGCAGATGTGTTAATGCAAGAAGTTCATGAAGGATTATTTGGTACTCATGTCAATGGACATGCAATGGCTAAAAAGATATTAAGAACGTGTTACTATTGGCTGACAATGGAATCTGATTGCTGTAAATATGTGAAAAAGTGTCATAAATGTCATATTTATGCTGAAAAGATTCATGTGTCTCTGACTCTTCTGAATATTATTTCATCCACATGACCTTTCTCTATGTGGAGAATTGACATGATTCATATGATTGAATCCAAAACTTTGTACCGACATCGTTTCATTTTGGTGGCTATTGATTACTTCATCAAATGGATTGAAGCTACATCCTATGCTAATATGACCAAACAGGTTGTGGTCAGATTTATCAAGAATCAGATTATTTGTCGATAGGGTGTTCCAAGTAAACATATTTGTATTAATAATTTATTAATAATTCTTAAAATAAGTAAATATTAATTCAAAGAATTTATACTCATTGAATAAAACAAATATAAATTAACATAATCAAATCTTAATTAAAATATACCTTAACATTTATCAAAATATTTTAATATTTAAATAAAATCAATTCTTGATTCATCAAATATAACTCCCAAGACTTATATTTAAAAATACCAATTAAGTTTCGAGAAAAAAAACATAACGAAATATGATATTCCAAAAAGTAAATCAATGAAATTTTACATTTTAAAAAAAACAAGTCTTTCAAGCATTCCACTAACTTCATTCATCATTCATTCATCTTTTGATCTTCGGATCCAAACTGTAGCAAAAAAAAGAGATAAATTAAAGGAGTAATGTGCAATAAAAGTATAATTTTTCTTCTCTTTAGCGCTCTTTCATACTAGATTTTCTTGATGACTTTCTCCTATAAGCCCACTTAGTTTCGTGACTATACTAAACTTAATTAGTGAATTATAATTTCTTGTGTCGAAGCAGGTTGTTCGACAAAACAAGGAAGTGTCAAACCTCCTAGTATGATGAATTGTGTTAGTGTGTCGAAGTGTCGAAACATGTTGCTTCACACAAGAATTCAGCTAAGGCCTATTTTAGTAGTGTTAGCAATTTTGGGCTTTTATAGTTTTGAGCTTTGCCTTGAGGTCCAAGTTAACCTAAATTTACAAATAGAGGGAGTAACCCTTATTTTTGTAATGAAGCGAATAGAGTATTCATAGCATTATAATTCACAGTATTTTGTAATTGCAAAGTGAATAAGAAGTTTTCCACATTTTATGAGCAGAGAGAAACTCTACAGAATTTAATTCTTCTTCTCCTTCATCGTTCTTTATCCTCTTTATTTCTCCATCGTTCTTCTTTTTCCGTTGTTATTGTGTGAGTGATAACAATCTTGTTCATCAAGATTAGTTGAAATTCTCTATAGGTTTTGGGAGATTTTCAACATCTGGTATCAAGAGCTTCGATTTAATCAATTCGTGGGAAGAAAATCACCATGGCAACGAATCATCCAAACAAGCATTTTCTAGCAAATCTTCTGATTCTCAAGAACAACAATTATGAGAATTGGTGCAAGCAGATAAAGGTTCTATTATGTTATAAAGATCTTTGGGATCTTATGAAGAAAGGAGTAACAACCCTTGCAGAAGACGTGACAGATCAAGAAAATGCTACACATAAAGAATTGAAGAAGAAAGATTATAAAGCTCTCTTTATAATCCATCAATGTGTTGATGCAGATAACTTTGAAAAGGTTAGTGATGTAGAGTCAGCGAAGAGAAGCATGGGAAATTCTGGAGAAATCATTTGGAGGCGCAGAGAAGGTGAAAGAGGTGAGGTTACAAACTCACAAAAGAACGTATGAATTGCTTCAGATGGAAGACAATGGAAGAATAACTTATTTCTTCACCAAGGTTATGAAACTGGTGAATCAAATGAAGGTATATGGAGAAGTGTTGACATCAAGATCTGTTGTTGGAAATATCTTGAGGTCGTTGGCTCCAAAGTTCGACCACGTGGTAGTGTAACGGTAAATTCATGACCATCAAGCTATGGATAAGCTAGACATCAATAAAACAAGAGTCGTCACCGCACTTTTATTGTTTCCAAGGGAAAAGGGAAAAGTACGAACACAACTAAAAAAAAAAGAAGTTTTCAAATCAAAACTAATAAAATGCCATAGATTACAGGTATGAGGGTTGGTTACACAAAGGGAAGGTGTTAACACCCAAAGTGTCCTAGGTACTCCTAGGGAGCCCTTTTTTGTGTGCATATGTGTTTTGTACCAAATGATGTTTGCAAACAAATAGAATGGGGGGATGAGAAAAGAATTCATTAATTATATTTTTGTGTTTGACAAGACCTTCGGACTTGTGCCTACGTACCAACGTAAAAATGAGGGATCAAAACCTTGTAGTTCGTGGTAACAATTTCAAAGTGGATGCATTGATTTTAACAAAACATTAAGTTTGAAAGGCACAAGGACCTAAAATGGTTTGAATGAGTGTTAGTTCTTTTTGGCTTTTGAAAATTTAAGTCAAGTATGGTTAAGTTCATTTAAAAAGTTTGATTTAAGAGAATGAGTTTAAAAGGGCAATGGCATAAGGCCAAAGTTTCTAGCTCGAAAAATGGTCAAAGTTTAGAAATCAACAAACAGAAGCAAAGAATATTTTTAAAAGGAGGGAGAGATTTTGAAATTAAAGGAGTGGGAAGGAGATGAAGATATTAATCCTAAGCATAAATTTAAAAGTTAAGGGTTGAAAAGATCTGACTAATGGGATGTAATCCAATAGACAAGAATGTCATATAGAAACCCAAATTCCCTTGGACATTAGAATCAAGCAACGAACAATGCATACAATATTAACTTGAAGAGCAATGCATCAAATAAAGATAACCATATCCAAGCTTAGCAACTCCATGATCTTCTTCAAATTTACCCATGTAGCAGATGAATTCCATAATGTCATAAGTCACAGGTTCAAAATAACAGCTTCACAAGGATCGTGTTGCAGATGAACTCAAATGGATCTTCAATGATGTATCAGATGAAGTTTCATATTACAAGCACTTGGTTACATGAAAGTTGGCATTGACCAAGTCCTTTGCATATGGAGTGTTGCCTAAACTCTAAGTCCAATTGTCTCATATCAAACCAACAGTCCACACAAGATGTTTTTTATGGTTTTGGTTTTTATTATGTACATTAATGGTCAAAGACCACACAAACAAGCACAATATACACAAGCATAATATATCACAAAATATGGTCCAAATGGACAAAGTGAAAATGACATTAATATAAACAATTAGAATGGTATGAATAATGGCAAATGAATAAGGCTTAAAAATAAAGTGCATTAAAGTAAATGACTTGAAATTAAATGTTAGTTGTTAATGAGTTAGAAGTCAGTATTGCTTTTTATTTTATGTCATTCTTTGGAGAACACTCAACCCACTTATCACAAGCATGGATCATTGAACCAAGACATCTTCCAAAGGAAGGAAAAAAGGCCAAGTTTCCACACAATACCATGAAAGAGGGGAGACTTACTATCTTACTAACTAGAATGCTATGCCTTTTGTGTCAAAAGTTTAGCGCTATGTTAAGCAATCATAATTGGACTTATGTAGATGTCACAACTATTTGAGATCGGGCAATAGAATCTTGGTGTTAATGCATGTTAGAGACATAGTATAATGGACTATGATCATGAAACATACCACACACAAAAAGAATATGCAAAAGTGGTGGCCTAATCTCATCCATACTTATGTTGATTTTGCAATCAACTAGCCTTAGGATATAGAGATATCATAGGACCATGACATGAATGCATAAAGAAGGGGAATGAGATGAAGAGGGAGGGGAAATGGATAAAACTCAAATTGGACAAATGAGGACTTTTACCAAATTAAGATCATTCATTCATTTTGGTAGATGGAATGTATATTCCATCAATCCCCTAAATCCAATGATCTTAACCTAACAAAGTTAAATCAACCTTGACCAAGGCCCAACAACACAAGTCAAACTTATACAAACAATTAAAATGGGTCAACACAATTATTTGGCATTTATTCAATTTAACAATACTAAAAATAATGCATTAAATTAAATATGGTTTGTCAAATTCCTAAAATCTCATCAAAACACCAAAGAAATGGCCATGAGATTTATCATAGGTCAAACAAAGTCAAAGGACCTTGGAGCAAAAATTTCAGAATTTTTAGAAGCTTAAAAGTATTTTTAAACAATTAAAAATAATCACAAAATCAATTAAATCATGAAAAATATTAATAATGATCCAAAAAATAATTTTTGTTCAGAATATGGAAGATGATTTTATTTAAATTTTTTTGGTGAATCTCTCATATTTTTTGTTCAGACAAACTAGGGTTTCCACGGCAAATCAACTCCAAAATCTTGAAGAAAACTTGATCAAAATAACATGTAGAGATCAATGAGACTCATATATGATGTTTATAGACATTATGGGTCATTCCTTGGTTGTTCTCTTAAACATGAGGGTCTTAAACCCTATATATGAACTTGATAGACCAATGGTGATCATGCCCGACCTACAAAAGAGTTATACAAAGACATATTTTTGCTATTTTGGTTAGTAAAATGATAAATATACAAGTATGATACAATCACATAGTGCTTGCTGATATCTCCCAAAATAAACCCAATGAAAGAGGGGTAAGGAGGATTCCAAGGTATGATCTCAATGCTATATGCATATAATCATATTGCATGAGGGATCTTAGGGTCAAAATTGGGGTCTTACAACTGCCCCTATTTAAGAACATTTAAACTGAGGAGGTGAAGGTTAAAATCTTCGTATCGACTCAGTAGAATGGGCTTAAATAACAACATATAGAAACAAATTTTGGTCCCTAAGAGACCTCATGATGCGTATGATATGAATGTAAAAGTAAATTCTCTGTGGGGAAATGTTTCCACAAAGGAAAAGAAATCAGAGAGACTAAATATCCGCAGAAGTGTAATGCATTCCATAAGGAAAACTCATTGGGGAGACAAAGACTCTAGGGGATAAAAAGGGTTATGCGTAGGCCAGGCTACGACTTAAAAACTGTTGGGGAACTAGAGGAATTCCATAAAAAATGGAAAGACTCATCCGGGGAAACAAAAACATCTGCATGAGAAATGAGTAGATCATGATAAAACTGTCATACTTGAATCATGCAGGAAAAGCGATTTCACTAAGGAAATACGCACTCAACTCAACTGGGGAAGAAATAAATTTTAACACGGGAGGAGCAGAAATCTATTATCCCTTACCTGTTGCTGGGTAAGGAGATAATAAAAATATCATAGAGAGTTCATCTGTCACCAGTTCGGATGAACATATAAAGGATGACTCGCTGGGAACCGCCAGAAGGGAATATTCATTACCGGTTTTTAGGTGAGAATAGCCTTGCTGGGGAGAAACTGCAAAAATAGGATTTACGACTACTAGATACTGGGCAGAAGACCAAAGATGAGAATATCTGTCACCGGTTAAAGTGAGCATATCAAGGATAAACTCAAAGGAAAGAAAATCTGTCATCGGTTAGGTTGAACATATCAATAGACTTGCCTGGGGGTGTCAAGGAGGATACCCGTCATCGGTTAAGATGAACATATCAAGGATAAACCACCTGAACAAAAAGTAGGAACTACATCTATCGGATGCTGGATAGACAACCATCAAAGAGAAAATCCGTCATCGGTTAGGATGAAGATATCAAGGATAGACTCTGCGAGGAAGGAATAGGAATGACATCTATCAGTTACTGGATAACATACCGAAGAGAGAGTACCCGTCACCGGTTAGGATGAACATATCAAGGATAAAATCTGCCAAGGGGTATGAAAAGCAGGACTTACAACTACCAGTTACTTGGTAGAAGACCGCAAAGAGAAGGAAACCCGTCATCGGTTAGGATGAACATATCAAGGATTAACTCTCTAGGGAATGAAAACAGGGATTATAACTACCCTTCTTACTGGGTAGAATACCAAAGATGAGAATATCCGTCACCGGTTAGGATGAACATATCAAGGATAAACTCAAAACAGGGGAAGACAATATTCGTCATCGGTTAGGATGAACATACCAAGGATATACTTCTTAGGGAATCATAATAAATAAATCCACTAGGGACTCCACTGCAGAGAAAACAGGGGTACTTTTTACCGTGTATTGGGCAAGAAGTAGCAAACTGCAAACTAAGAAGAATATTACCATTTACTGGGTAATAAATTCTTAGGGGACCCAAAGCATCTATCTAGGTGAGATCTAGAAAGAAACGGTCAATCAAGACTCAACCCAATGATGATATAACTCAAGGGGAGTGATTCCATCCAGATAATCAACTGAGGAGGATACTAAAATAATAATTATCCACGAAGAAATAACTCAGTGGGGAAAGGAGAAAGGTTAAAGTCTTTCCGCTTAAGGGGCTGACTCTCTACAATTGAGGGAGGACAAACATCAAACTTGTATGGGGATAAAGTACCGCCATAAAGAAGAATAAGGATCACATGATTAAATTGTAAGACCCCAATTTTGACCCTAAGATCCCTCATACAATTTCTTCATAAGCATTAGCATTGGGATCATACCTTGGCATCCTCCTTACCCCTCTTTCATTGGGTTTGTTTTGGGAGAGATCACCAAGCACTATGTGATTCTATCATACTTGTATATTATCATTTTACTAACCAAAATACCAAAAATATGTCTTTGCATTTTCCTAACTCTTTTGTAGGAAAGGCATGATCCCATTGATTTATCAAGTTCATATCTAGGGTTTGAGACCCTCATGACAAAGAGCACAACCATGAATTGATCCAAGAATGGGTATGAGCATCATATATGAGTTCCATTGATTCCTACATATTATATTGGTCAAGTTTTCTTTAAGAGTTTGGAGGTGATTTGCCTTGGAAACCCTAGTTTGACTGGGTATCTTGAGTAACTTCTCTAACAAGATATCTCACCAATTGATCAAAGTTCTCAAGGGACACTTCAAAATTCATTATCTTATGCATATATGATCTACCATGAACCAAGAAAGTCCAAATAATTGAAGGTTAGCAAGTTGGTTGATGGTGGTTGGCCAGATGAATTCATCTGATCAAAACTGGGTCTCCCTAGACCCTATCTCCTACAATTTTCACCATATGAAAATTATTCCAAGAGAAAAGTTACTCTAAATGATATTCCAAACAACTCTCATGTTGAGACCTAGGGCTAGTTGTTCTTGTAAAATCATTTTCTATGTTGAAACATTATAGGTCATTTTGTCTAAACCCTGATTTGAAAGTCAACTTCCCAAGAACATAACTTGCTCAATTTTTATGAGATGAAATGTTTCCAAGTTGCACAATCAAATTCAAGATGTCTACTTCAATTTTGATGTTTGGAGTGAAAGAAAATTCAACTTTGATGAGCATGTGATATGAGGATACATTATAGGTCATTTTTGACTTATACCATTGAACAAGTGATTTTTCTCAACTTCAAAAATGCATAAATCTATCATTCTAAATCCAAATGACATGAAATTGGTGACCATTTTGAAGGTCTTTGAAAGAGATACAACTTTGATGAAGACACGTTTCTCATTTAAAGCTCACAAAAAAGTTAAGCAAGGTGGAATATTAAGATATATGGCTTGACTCTTAGAAAATTTTTCAACATGTTGAAATTTCTAAACTTCCACCTCAAAATTATCCATGTTCCAAGCTCCAAATAAAAAAGTGTTCAACATCAAACTTGTTTCCCTTGATCCAAGCTTTCCAAAGAACCCAAGCTCATGCATTTTGGACAAAGATTGCTAGGTTTGCGCATGGCTTTAACATGGCTGCATCATTATAAAGAATCAATTGTACAAACTTCAGTTCACAATGCCTTGCCATTCGAGCTTCATTCAGACTTCAATTTGAATCATTTTTGGACCTTAATGCATTGCATCATGGGCATGTACATGCCCATGCACTCGTGCCATCCACGTTGCCAATTTTGGACAGATTTTGAAGTGTGCAAATATCATTCTCTTTGGCTATAAATAGAAGGCTTATGAGCTCATTTGAATCACACTTTGCGTGCCAACTTTGCCCTCCATTGAAACCCTCTTATTCTAAAGGAAAACCTGAGAAATTTTAATTTGAAGTTTAAGTTTGAATCTCAACTGTTGGAGATTCAAGAACTCCAGGATCCACAGCCTTGCAACCACTCCAATCACTTCCTATTAGCTTCTCAAGTGTGATCAGATCGTGTTTGAAGCAATCAACATCAAGAACTGCATAACATTGAAGATAATTTTTAGAAAACTTCATCTCTTCGATTCTCACTCAATTCTACTCAATTCTCTTGGATCTTTGGTTGTCTGAAGTCCTACCAATGTAGGCAAGAAGGTTGAGTTGCTTAGAGGTCAAATTGAAGCAACTCAGTTGACACACCTCAAAATTCAACTCCTCATATCTTTCTATATATGTGGAGTTAGTTAAAATTGAGGTCAGATTCGTGCTATACACCATTTTTTCTTTCACATCATGTCCTTTTTTATTTTGATGATGGTTGAGGGTGGACCAGTCCGGTGAGGTCCACCGGAGCTACAACTCCGGCCGTGTGTTGACACGTCTCAAACCATAGGATCCTTGCAAAACGTTTTAATCTCGTGCGTTGGTTTTAAATACCATCCCTGCAGCGCATTGACTAGTGTCTATTGAAGAACGTGTGCTGAGGACCACTTGATCTGCCACCTCAATTAATAAGGGAGATCAAGTGGTCCACGTTTTTTCCTATTTTCTGATTTTTATTTTAATTAGCTTATTTTCATTAATTTATATTAATTTTAATATTGATCCAAAAAATATGAGAGTTTCACCAAAAGTTTTCAAATGATTTCCTCTTTCATATTTTGAATTAAAATTATTTTTTGGATCATTATTAACATTTTTCATGATTTAATTGATTTTGTATTTGTTTTTAATTGTTTAAAAATACTTTTAAGTCTTTAAAAATTCTGAAATTTTTTCTCCAAGGTCCTTTGACCTTGTTTGACCTATGATAAATCTCATGGCCATTTCTTTGGTGTTTTGATGAGGTTTTAGGAATTTGACAAACCATATTTAATTTAAATTTTTTATTTTAGTCTTTTTTTTAATTTGAATAAATGCCAATTAATTGTGTTAACCAATTGTGATGACTTGTTTGAGTGTGACTCTTGTTGTTGGGTCTTGGTCAAGGTTGATTTGACTTTGTCAAGTTAGTATCATTGGATTTAGGGGATTAATGGTATGTACATTCCATCTCCCAAAACGAATGAATGATATTAAGTTGGTAAAAGTCCTCCTTTGACCAATTTGATTTTTGATCCATTCCCCTCCATCTTCATCTCATTCCCCTTCTTTATGCATTCATCTCATTTGGCCTATGATATCTCAAAGTCCTAAGCCTAGTTGATTGAAAAATCAACATAAGTATGGATGAGATTAGGCAACCTTTTTTGTATATTCTTTTTGTGTGTGGTATGTTTCATGAGCATAGGCCATTATACTATGTCTCTAACATGCATTAACACCAAAATTCTATTGCCTGACCTCAAGTAGTTGTGACTTCTACATAAGTCCAATTATGATTGCTTAACATAGCGCTAAACTTTTGACACAAAAGGCATAGCATTCTAGTTAGTAAGATAGTAAGTCTCCCCTCTTTCATGGTATTGTGTGGAAACTTGGCCTTTTTTCCTTCCTTTGGAAGATGTCTTGGCTCAAGGATCCATGCTTGTGATAAGTGGGTTGAGTGTTCTCCAAAGAATGACTTAAAAATGAAAAGCAAAAACAAAACAATACTAACTTCTAACTCATTAACAACTAACTTTTAATTTCAAGCCATTTAATTTAATGTCATTCTAATTGTTTATGTTAATGCAATTTTCACTTTGTCCACTTGGACCATATTGTTGGATATATTCCATTTTTGTGTATACTTTGTTTGTTTATGTGGTCTTTGACCATTAATGTACATAATAACAACAAAAATCCTAAAAAGCTTTTATGTGGACTGTTGACTTGATCTTGGACAAATGGACTTAGAACTTAGGCAACATTCCTATGCTAAAGGACTTGGCAAATGCCAATCTTCATGTAACCAAGTGCTTGCAATCTGAAACATCATCTGATACATTATTCAAGATCCCTTTGAGTTCATCTGTAACATGATCATTGTGAAACTATTATTTTGAACCTGTGACTTGTGGAATTCATCTGTTACATGGGCTAATTTGAAGAATATCATGGAGTGGCTAAGCTTGGATATGGCTATCTTTATTTGATGCCTTTCTCTTCAAGATATATTTGTGCATTTGTATATTGCTGGATTCTAAATGTCCAAGGGAATTTGGGTTTCTATTGACAGTCTTGTCTATTGGATTTCTACCCATTGGTCATATCTTTTCAACCCTTAACTTTTAATTTTGTGCATAGGATTAGTCTCTTCATCTACTCCCCACTTCATTAATTTTAAAATCTCTCCCTCTTTTTTAAAAAAATCTTCTTTGATTGAACTAGTTTTGTTCTAAACTTTGGCCACTTTGCACAAAGATAAAAACTTTGGCCTTATGCCATTGAATTTACAAACTTCCTTTTCTTAATCAAATTTGTAAATAAATTTAACAATGCTTGACCTAAACTTTCAAAAAAGGCCAAAAAGAACTAACTCATTCAAACCATTTTTAGGCCTTTGTGCCTTTCAAACTTAATTTTTGTTAGAAGCAATGCATCCACTTTGAAATTTGTATCACGAACTACGAGGTTTTGATCCCTCATTTTTATGTTGGTACGTAGGCACAAGTCCAAAGGTCTTGTCAAACACAAAAATATAATTAATGAATTTTTTTCTCATCCCCCCATTCTATTTGTTTGTAAACATCATTTTGTACCAAATACATATGCACACAAAAAGGGCTCCCTAGGAGTACCTAGGACACTTTGGGTGCTAACACCTTCCCTCTGTGTACCCAACCCCCTTACCTGTAATCTCTGACATTTTATTAGTTTTGATTTCAAAACTTCTTTCTTTTGGGTTTTGTTCGTACTTTTTTCCCTTTCCCTTGGAAACAATAAAATCGCGGTGGCGACTCTTGTTATTTGATGTCTAGCTTATCCATAGATTGATGATCATGAATTTACCGCTACAAAAATTAAGTGGCGACTCTGCTGGGGAGTAGTCTCTAGTGGGTTTAGCCTGCTTTTTTGTGTGTATATAATTGTATATATATGATGTTTGTATATATGTATGTGTGATATAATCTGCTTGTTGTGTTTGGTGATCTCTGGGTGGTGAGATAAGTTCTAACCCGAATTTTAGTGCAATTAAGATAGGAGGATGGTATAGACATATTCGACTTGTATGGAGTAGTCCTTAACAAGTTGGCTTGAGATCCATCTGCTCAGTGGAGACTCTTTTGGATTTGGAAATGTCACACAAGTATTTGTGGTTAGGAATTACTATCTCTAATTTGGGTCCGAGAAGCCAAGGACAGTAGAACATTTACCCCTCTTGGCCTATTTAGGATGTAGTGTGGAGGCTGTTCAAGTGTAGACTTGATAACAGTTGTTACGCGATACTACACTCAAACGAGTTTATCTTGAGAATATTATGGGTCGATGAGTCAGTCATCTTAACCTGTAATATCTGATAGATGGAATTAAGACTCTGGGAACTTTTTAGAATATGATTTACAGGTTTTTATCCTTAGTTCACTCCTTTGGGATGGTTCTTACCCAGATTCCATGCTTGTGACTTACAACAAACCCTTGATTCTTGGTTGATCCAATCAAGTCTTATCAATGTCAATGGAACTTGGGTGTTGATAAGGTGTAAACCATAATCCACCAAAATGGATGATTGATCTTGACAATGACTAGATTCATCCATTGACCTTTGTTTGTTTGCATTGTGTGTGATCCCTTATTTGTGATTGTTGCATTCATGTGCATCATAACATTCATCACACGAAAATTTCAAGGAACTGAGGTGTTATTTGCAAATATTTTCAGACCATGGATTGTGGACGAAGGAACACTAAGAAGTATAGTTTCAGATGTCCAGATTTGAAAGAGTTAAGGAAGCTAACATCTTTTGTATTAGATCCTTTGGACTTCAAACAACATCATGGGAAGCTTTTGTCTATCTTGTCTGACGATGTGGTTGAAGGACTTTTGAGTGTATTGGTGCAGTTCTATGATGCTCTCTACCACTGTTTCACTCTCCCAGATTTTCAGCTTGTGCCTACCTTGGAGGAGTATTCTCATCTTTTGGGGATACCTGTTTCTAGTAGAGTACCTTTTAATGGATTGGAGAAGATTCCCCAATCTAATCTTATTGCTGAAGCTCTTCACTTGAAGAAGTCTGAGATAGAGGCTCATTGGATGAAGAAAGGAGGATTATTTGGGTTGCCATCTGATTTCCTCATCAAGGAAGCTACTGCTTTTGCTCAAGCTGGTAGTGTGGACACTTTTGAAGCTATCTTTGTGTTGCTCATTTATGGATTAACTTTGTTCCCTAACATTGACAGTTTTATTGATGTTAACGCCATTAGACTTTTCTTGATTGGGAATCCTGTGCCTACTCTATTGGGTGATATGTATTTATCTATGCATCTAAGGAATTCTAAAGGTGGTGGAACTATCATCTGTTGCATTCCTCTTTTGTACAAGTGGTTTATTTCGCACTTGCCTCAGACACCTGCTTTTACGAAGAACAAACAAAGTCTACGATGGTCTCAGAGACTTATGTCTCTCACTAATGATGATATAGTAGAGATGTCCATGCATCATTAGGATCATCAATAACCTGATGCTCGAGGAACTCAATCAAAGCATCCTTCTCCTTAATCTGCTGAAGCAACTCTTCTCGTTCGCGGATCCAAGCACATGAACGTTCTTCGTCTCTCAACTCCTCTACTCCTTGATTAAGGAGGGTTGAAGGCCCAACCATAATCATAGGTGTAGGTCTCGGATACTCGTAAGGCATGAGATACTCAGACGCTCTCTTCCTAACCCAAGCGGTGTAAAGCTCTGAAGCGACACAAACCTTAGGACCCAATTTCCTTCCTTCCTTTCCTATGAATCTTGCGCCAAGCGCGGACCATTCTGCCCTTCAAGTTTTGGGGATCTTTACCCTTCTGAAAGAACACACCCTCTAACAGAATGTTATTAGGTTTATCCTTTAGGGGGAACCCAAGCTAACGACGTGCCAAAACAAGGTTGTAGTTAATCCCACCACATGTTAGCGTTTACATCCACAAACTTGTCGATGTTGGGGAACAACACTAACCCATAGAAGAGAAGTACAAATATGGCTTCAAAGGCGTCCTCACTCATGGCCTTCCCCTACATAATAGCTTGAGCAATGAGGAACTCAGAAGGGAGACCTTGAATTCCACCTTTGGTAGTCATATGAGCACCAACCAGAGATTCATCTATATGCAACATGTCTGCTATCTCTTGAGAAGTAGGAATACTCTCCAAGCCACTGAACGACAACTGGTCTAGAATTGGTATACCCACAAGATAAGCATACTCCTCAAGCGTGGGCAAAAACTGAAAATCCGGAAATGTGAAGCAACGATACAAAGGATCGTAAAATTGCACCAATACACTCATCAACCCTTCATCCACCTGAGTAGTAAGAAGAGGAAGAAGCTTCCCAAAGCGAGCCTTAAAACCCAATGGATCTAGTTCATAGGATGTCAGATTCCTTAACTCTTTCAAATCTGGTTGTCTGAAGCTGTACTTCTTTCCATGTCTGAAAATTTGCAAAATAGACCTCTTAAGTTCCTTGCAAATGGGTGCATGAATGCAACAATCACACTCAAGGATCAAGCAAAGCACACCAAATAAAGGTCATAGGATGGATCATGTCATCCTTAATATCAATCATCCATTTTGGTGGATTATGGTTTACACCTTATCGACACCCAAGTTCCATTGATATTAAGGATACAAGAACGGATCAACCATGAATCAAGGGTTTGTTGCAAGTCACGAGCATGGAGTCTCGGTTAAGAACCACCCAAAGGGAGTGTACTAGGGTGTAACCTGCCAAACATGTTCTACAAGAGGTTCCCATAGTCATCATCCCATCTTTCGGATATTATCGGATAAACGACTACTCGTATTCCAAAAATATTCTCAAGAGAGACTCTTATGAGTGTAGTATCGCGTAACAATCGTATCAAATCTTACACTTGAACGACTTTTGCATTACATCCTAAGAATAGGCCAAGATGGGCTTGGTAAACTAAGGTCCTTGGCTTCTAAGGTCTATATTGAAAAGAGTAATGTCTAACCACAACTACTTGTGTGACATTATTGATCCCAACATGACCTCCACCAAGTGAATGGACTTGCAAGTCAACTTGCTAAAGAATAACTCCTCACAAGTCAACAAGACTATGCCATTCTTCTATCCTAAGTGCACTCGAGTTCGGGCATAAAACTCATCTCAAAAAGATCACCAAGCATACAAGGAATTAAATATTCAAGCAAATCAATCATTACATACAATACAGTAATCCCAAATTGCACAAAAATATGTCACAAAACAATACAATACAACACAAATGAAAAGTAGGCAAAACCCACTAGGCAAAAGTCTTAATCCCCAGCAGAGTCGCCACTTTTCTGTAGCGGGGTATTCGTTACCATTAGAGATATTGACTAAATCCAAGGTAAATCATACAAGTCGAGTCTCCACCGCACTTCTATTTATCCAAAGGAATGCTTAGAAAGCGAACAAAAACCTAAAAGTTTTATTGAATCAAAAACTAGTAAAAGAGAGTCAGAGATCTGGGTAAGGGGGTTGGTTATGCAATGGGAAGGTGTTAGGCCCCCAAAACATCCTAGGTACTCCTAGGGAGCCCTTTTCACATGTGTTGTAAGGTTGTTATTTTGTGAAAAAATTGTTTGTGCAAACATGATTGAAGAGATGAGAAGAGAGTATACAAGTTATTTACATTTTGTGTTTGGATGGATAAACCCATTGCCTACGTACCATCTTAAAAAAGATTAGGATCAAAACCTCGTAGTTCGGGGTAAAAATCTCAAAATGAGTTGGTGAATTGATTGGTCCAAAAGCCTTAAGGTCTTTTGTTATCCAAGTGAGAAAACTCAACCTAAAACCACAAATCCACCATGTGAGGATAGCTTCAACATGCTAGTGAGGGGTTAACCCTATAATAAGCATGGAAGACTCATTGTCCATCACTAAGGATATAGATGAGTATTACATCTACCACAAGGATAACTCAAACATAATAGCTAATGGTTATGAAAAATTTAATTAAGAAAGTGGCCATTGAAACCACAAAAATATATTTGAATGAGTGGTATTTACCAATGAAAATTATTTACAAAAAATGGTCAAAGTTGACTTAAAGATTCACTTCAAAATAAGTGTTATGAAAAGAGAGTTTGAAAATCAAAAGCATAAGGCTTAGGTTTCTAATGTTGAAAACAAGTGTTAAATGTTTGCACAAAAGTTTTGGCTTGGGTTAGAGTGGAGGGAAGAAGAAGAAAGGCTAAAGTCCTAAGCATACAAGAAGTGAGGGATAAAGAATAAGACCACAACGGAGTTCCTCTCTTGAGATCATATTGATGATCCAAGTAGCTCCCATCCTTTGGAATAAGCAATCACACAAAGTATAAACTCAAGTAATCAATCAAATGGACTCCTTAAAGACTTCTCAATGTATCTTGGATCTCTCTCTCTTAGGAGCTCATGGCAATGGTTCCTCAATTTGGCTCAAGTGGGAATCCCTAGCACAAAGAAACATACACATCAAAAGATTGTATTTACAAATCAAAGAATGGACAAGAGGGAGTTTAGAATATGGTCCTTTCAATGTTCATCTTCAAACTTTAAGCATTCTAAAGGCATAAGGCCTAGTTGCTCTTTGACATTTAAGCATTCTAAAGGCATGAGGCCTAGTTGCTCTTCAACTCCATTAGCTTGGGTAAAGTCCTAAGATCTAGGTCCATTTTGTCCAATTCTTTGCACTTGGGTCACAACAAACAGACAAACACAAGCACAAAAGATATATACACAATTATATGCTCAAGTGAGCAAAAGGCAAATGGCATTAGCGTAAACATGTGCTCAACTGAGCAAAGGGAAAAGCAAAAGAATAATATGTACAAGAATAGTAAATTGCATAAAAGTAAAGTGCAAAACGTAAATGTTAATGGTTAATAGTTAATGTTAGTAGTTAGTGTGCCATAAGGCAAATTTAGCGCTATTTTAAGCAATCGTAATTGGACTTATGTAGAAGTCACAACTATCTGAGGCCGGTCAATAATAATGTAGGCAACAACACAAGTTAGAAGTCTTGATTAGTGAACCAAGTTCCAACAACTTGCCATGCCAAAAAGAAGAAGAGAATTGATCTTGTATTGGTTTAAGTCCTTTGCATGATTTAGGAAACAACCTATCCTTAATGCAAAGCCATTCACTTGATCAATTGATCAAGATGAATTAGATTTGAATCAAGGAAGATTAAGTTTCCCTAATCAATGCTAACTTATCAACCTTCAACTCATTGATCAAAAAAAGAAAAAGAAGAAGAAGAAGAAAGAGATGAATAATGGAAAAGGAAATGGAAAGAATAAAGTGAAATAAAATGTACCAATACATATGTATTGACCAAATGACATTGAAAGTCAAAGTCAAACAATGAGAAATCAGAAAAAGAGATGAAGATTGGAGGTCAAACAATAAGCAAAATTTTTGTGGCATTTTTAATATTAAAATAAACTTGAATTAAAAATAAAAGAAAGGTCAAACTTCAAAATCACTTCAAATCAACCTTGAAAGGTCCAAGTGATTTATCCCAAGTTCAACAAGGTCAAACAAAGTATGACAAAAAATTTCAGTATTTTTAAAAGTCAGAAACTATTTTTATTCATTTAAAAATGAATAAAAATTACCTAATTGAACTAAAATCTCAAATAAATCTCAAATCAATTAGAAAATTGATGAGAATATTTTTTATAGATCCATCATCATTCAAATAGGTTAGGAAAATATTTTTTTATTTTTTGAATATCAAAAACTATTTAAAATGAATTAAAAATAACCAGAAAAGAGAAAATTCATAAAAAAATATCAAATGGTGAAATAAAAAATATAAAAAATCAAAATTAGAAACTAGAATTTATTTGGAAAAGAATGCAATTGGTCCCATATTTTTTGGATTAAAAATGAGAGAGATATGATTTTTTGAAGTTTAATGAAATAAAAGAAATAAAATGGAAATTACAAAAATCAGAAAAAACCACAAGCGTCTGATCAAGCCTCATTAATTGACGTGGCTGATCAGACGGATGTGAGATGTGCGCGCATGGAAGGCATGAGTCAACTGAGAAACATCCAGCATTAGTGAAAGTCATAAGATCCAAAGGACACGATTCAATCTGGAAACATGATCAAACGGTCTGGATTTAAACTGGTGAACGGACGGTGGTGTACACCACCGTCTTCTCCGGCGAGCACATGAACTCCGGCCAGAGTTGCAGGTTCACAAACCTCAACCAAAATTCACGATCCATACATCAAAATGAAGATGGGGTGATGTACATCACCCCTGTAACCTTGAATTGTACTCAAGCTTTCTATAGAGTAAGAAATCTGAGCTGGAAAATTCAGGTATAAAAATTACAGTTCATTAAAACGCAAAATTAAAGCCACCACTGGCTTGCCTCTCAAGTGAGGACTTCAGAAAACACATTGGCCAGGCAAATAGATCATGGAACAAGGAGATTCGAAGCAAAAATCAGTTGGATCATACCTTTGAATTGAGAAGTTTTGAGCTGACTTCTTTGCTTCCTTTGCCCAAACAGAAGTACAATGGACTAAAGGATGAAGGTCTAGGAACTTTAGATCCAAAGATTCAACCAGATTTAGTTGAATTTTGGATCTGGAAAATTTGAAGAAAAGTGAAATAGTTCCTTTGGTAATGGTTTATGGATTCAGTTGTGCAACATCTCAGGCGCCATTAGGTTGGATTTCAAGTGAAGCAAGCAAGTGTATTTATAGCAAGAGCTGATGTAATGCATGATCAAACCCGTGTGCATGTGAATTGGGTCCTCCATGCATGGGCCTGTACAGGCGCATGTGAGGCCCAAAACTTGGTGCAACTGCAATCTGAAATGAATGTGAGATGGTTTGGACGTGTAGTTTGGAGTGAATTGGCTTGTGTGATGAATTTCAACATGTTATGCATAATCATGCCTAAAACTTCTCCTCTTCGAAAATGTCATTTGCCAAATCCAAACATGAGCATGTGAGTAATGGTTGGAAAGGTCTTGATGTAAGGAACAAATTTTATGTTGGGCAAAAATCAATTTGAAGTGTGGAAATTAGTGAATTTTGAATTTAAAGTGTAAGGTGCAAAACATGCAAAGGCAAAGTTTCCAAATTTGGCCAATGTTCAAGCCCTTCTGTTTTGATGATGCAGGCCTCAAATGAAAAAACCTCCAACATCAAAGGTGTAGTTCTTTACAAGACAATCAAAATGGACTTAAATTTTGCATCATTTGGATTTTTGATGAAAGAGTTATGGGCACTTGAAGTTGGACTTTTTTGCCTTTCAATGCATTTGGTCCAAAGTGACCTATAATGTTTTGCATTATCACATGTATTTACTTTGAGATTTTAAAATTTTCTTCAACATAACATTTTAAGTAGACATCTTAAGCTTTACAATGAATTTGATCCCACCTTAAAATCATAAAAAATGAATGAGTTATGTTCTTGGGAAGTTGACCCAAAATTAGGGTTTCAGTCAAAATGAGCTATAATGTCTTGGAATGGATAATGACCTTCCAAGATCCAAATCAATTTTTGATGAACATGAAAGTTGTTCATATTGTCCTTAAGAACATTGTTTCTTTTGGGATCATCTCCATTTGATCAACACATAAAAAGTTAGTTCTCAGTACATTTCAAAACAGTTAGATGAATTGACTGATCAACTTCTCAAGTACACAACTCATATCTTGATGAATTGATGATTGAGGACACTCAAATAAGTTCAAATATGCATGAAATGATGAATTAAATAACTTCCCTTGATTGTATTTGATCATGGGCTGAGGTTGCTTCAAGAGCAAGGTATTGTGGTACACAAGTGAATTAGGGTTTCCTTGGGGAACAAACCTCAAACCCTTTGACTTACTTTGATCAAAATGATGAATTGAGATGCTAGGGAGGCATATTTGATGGAGGAGAGATTTGGGAACCATTACCATGCTTGCTTTCCTCTTCTTTTGACCTTTTCATGGCACAAAGGATCTCCTTGAAGCCTTTGACCTTGTGATTGCTCAAGCTACAAACAAAAGATGTTAGTGACATATTTTTGTGCTTTTGGTTAGTAAACAAAATAAGAAAAGCAATAATATACATTTCAAGCATGCTTGGTGATCTCAAACCACTCACAAGAGGTCCCACCCAAAGGTAAGGAGAACTAAGATGCTTATGATCCTTGAGGCTATGCAAATGCAATGTTATGATGCCATGAGGGATCTTAGGGTCAAAATTGGGGTCTTACAGATGCCCCTATTTAAGGTCATTCTAGCCGGAGAAGTGAAGGTTAAAATCTTTGCCTCAACGAGGTAGAATGGGCTTAAATAATAACAAAGAGACGAATTTTGGTCCCTAAGAGACCTCATGATGCAGATGTATGCATGCAAATGGTAACACTCTGCGGGGATATGTGTCCACAAAGGAAAAGATCAGGAGGAATTGTAAGACCCCAATTTTGGGCCCTAAGATCCCTCATGGCCCATATCATTCATATCATAACCTCAAGGATCAATGCATGCCTTTGTCCCCTTCTAGTGGATAGTTTGCCTTGTGGGTTTGTTTCTTGATCACCAAGCATACTGTGCATTTGTATATCTTTGCTTTCATATGTTTATCATTCAAAAAGTACAAAAATATTGTCTGTTTAACCTTGTTGCTTGCAGATAAAGTAATCATCAGAAATTAGGTCAAAGTCAGTCATTGATCAGTCAAAGCAATGGATGGTGGCCATTCTTGCAGAATTTGGACACCATGCTCAATAATCAAAAGTTCATATGACTTGAGACATCATTTGAAGTCAAGTCCTCAAAGAATTAGGGTTTGGAATTCATCAGAAATGCATCAGTCACTCAAAACCCTAGAAAAGTCAAACTTGGTCAACTGAGGATTTAATCAAGAATTTGATGGATAGAATTGATTTGAAGAAGCTCATTCATGCTTGTATAAGCCTCATATATCATGTTCAACCTCATCATGGAAGAAAATCAGGCCAATCAGAAAATTTTCCAGAAATAGAAAGTGGACCTGTAATTTCAACTGCCAAAAATGGAAACTTCTTGATCTTAAACTTGCATCATGATACAAGCTCCAAATGAATTTTTGCCCAACATGAAAGTTGAAGATCTTGTCTTCCCATTTTCAAAAAGTCCAAGAACATCAAAATCCCATGTGTGGTTGTCAAGATATGATCAAATCATTTTTATCAATTTTTGAACTTCAACAAGCCATATCTCTCAAACCATAAGGCCAAATTTGGTGGGGTTTTTTCCTACAAACCACATTTTTCATCCTCTTTCCAAAAATATAAATTTCATGACCTAAAACCTTACCAATCAAAATGGCATTTTTGGACCTTTCTCATTTAAATTCAAAGTTTGACCAAACTTTGACTTTTTGAGTTTTTGACTTTTTCTTGATTTGGTCAATTGGGAAATGTTCCATACATCATTTGTGATTTGCTCCAAACCCTAAACCATCATCATATCACCATTTTCCTACCATTTTGGACCAAGGTACAAAGTTGGCATTTTTATGCATTTTGGTTCATTGAGCAAAAACCAGTACAGCATGCTAGTACAGAGTAAAAACAGCAAAACATAATGGTCTGTAGGCAGCCTGTAGCAGGCCCAAAAACGTGCAAGTAACATACCTCCATTTCACTTGTGCACACAATGGACAAATATGCAAATGATGCATTTTAAGCAAGACAAAGTTGGCAATTAAAAGAGCAGACTTCAAAACAGCATTTGGTAAGGTCCTTCTGCAGCATAACCAAGCCCAATTCGTGGCCAATTGCACCTCCACTTACACTTATGCAAAGATTAGCAAATTTGCATTTTGTGCTCAAAAGACAAAATCAGTTTAGCTTTTGTTTAAGCAGGTTTAAACAGCACATATAAACCTTTTTTCTGACACTTTCAAAACCCTAGTAGCAGCTGCAGACCTGAGAAAATCTCTTTGTCTCCTCTCTTGCATTCTGGCCATATTACTCTTCTTGCCCACAAGCTCTAAAAACTCGAGTACCCTTTCTCGTTTTCATCATACAGTCAACATGGTGAGCTCAATTCCAGCATGAAATACCAACTGTAATGGCCCATCTGGTTCTGTCTTCCCAAAGCTCCTTCCATGGTATATCTCGAGTGGAGCCCTCCTAGAGACTGTTAAGCTAAAACTCAGTGATCATTCATCCAAGCAAACTCCCTTGAACATCTGTTGCAGCCTTTCGAGACCAAACAACACTGGTAGCATCACTGTCCTGCAGGTTGAGTAAGTTTTCGATTCATACTATTCTCTAAACCATGCCATGCTTTAGCTAGTTTGTGATTTGCTGATCCCGAAACACTTTAAACCACTGCAAATGATCAACTAGGTTAAGAGAAATTTGTTTATGAAGTTCAATATCCAAAATTGTTTTTGTTGATTCTGCTTTTGTGTGCTCAAATTAGTGGTCATGGATGCCATATCATGCTTGTGTTCAATTTGATGAATCGATTAGCCTGCTTATTGTTGATTTCTGGGGATATTTTTCTGTTGTGATTTTTGAAATTGATGGAAGTCATACCCTGTTGCACATGCCTTTTACCTGCCCAGAATTTGCTTGAATGACTGTTGGTTTGTTTGTTGCTAGGATGCTGTTTTAAACTTGTATGAAATACCTCTGCCATGCCTCTTGACTTTTGGTTGAGAAAATATTTTGGTGATGCACTTGTTTTGATTACATGATAAACATTGATCTGCTGCTGTTTCAATCCTATCATTTCCAGAAAATCTATGAGACATGTGGCCTGCTATTGTTTGTATTTGTTTGAACATGTTGTCACTGTTATACTGTTAGCCATGCTGTTGTTTGGTTGATTGTTGGTTGGAACTTCAATCAATGATGATTTTGATGAATACATGAGCTGCCATGTTGCTAAACCTCAAACTGTCCAATGATTCTTTCATGCTGTGGCCTGTTATTGTTGTTTATGCTGTTGGTCATTGCTGTTGTGATAAAGTGATGAATGCTGTTGTTTCTCAAATCATAGAGCCATGCTACTACAATCCTGTTGATGTTTTGAACTTGCCATGAGAAAATCCATTTGATGGTGCTATATGCTGTTGCCTGCTATTGTTTTGATGAACACGATGATGATGAATATGTCAATGCTGGCTGTTATTGTTGCATATTGCATGAACTTTATGAGTGTGATGCCATGATATTTGTATAATGATGAATTTGGCTTGATGATAAATATTGAATGATGCTAAAACCAATGCTGCTGAGTTGAACCATAAACTTGCCCCAGAAATGCACTTGGATCATATTCTACTTGGTTGTGTTATGATGTTACAAGAATAAATACCATGCTGTCATTTGTTTTGGTTTGGTCGAATGATGAATACTGCTGCTGTTGTCTGTTTTAATTGCATGAACCTACTGTGCTAAACCATGATGCTGCCTGTACTGAATGCCATGATACCCTGCTGCAGTGTTGAAACATGTTGTATGCTGCTGTTTATTTTTGAATGATTATTAATGATGAATACATGTAACCATGCTGTCATGCCATGCTGCTGTTATGCTACTACCATGCTGTACTGTTGTTTGATGATTACATGTTGATGATGGATTTGCTCTGCTGCTGTTTCAAACTCTCCTAGAAATCCACTTGGTTTATGTTTTGTGTATTGGTGCCATGATGTTACATGCTGTCATGCCCTGCTGCCATTGCCAAACTGCAATGCATATCATGCTGTTGCTTGCTGTAGGATAATGAACATAATGATGGTTGTTGCTGCTGTTATTTAAACAATTACCTTGTCCATAATGATGCTATACTGCTGAGTTGTTTGTTGTCGAATTTGTTTGGATGTGATTGAACTTGCATGAAGTTTGTGTTTGCTGGTTGATAATGAACATGTTGATGAACCAAAGGCTGTTTGCTGTTTGCCAAAACCCTAAAATGCATGTGAACCTAGAATCTTGAAGCCATTGGTTGTTGTTGCAATTGTTACTGTTCCATTGGATTGGGGCCAATGGAAACATTTCCTGGGCGCGCTCAAAACGCTGCCGTTTTACTAAATGAGGCAAATATTACACAAATGCCATCCCGTTGACTTGTTTGACCACTTGCCTTGCTAGTTTGTTTCATATTTCACCCAATTTCATCCAAACTCCAACAATTATTTTCTCATTCATTTTTTCACCAAAAATTATGAAATTTTTTCCACATGTTCACAAATGAGTCTAATATTTAATTGTGAATTTTAATTAATTTTTCATGCCCTGGATTTTAAATGATAAATTATTTTCTCAACATGTGTGAATGATTGATACCTTGTGCCATTCTCTTTGTGAAATACTCATGACATATCCAATGAGCTTGAAATTTTTTGTAGTAAAACTAGACACATTGATCTTCATTCCCATATAAGGTTTGTGCATTTATCATTTGTGGATTGAAAGTTATGATTTTTTGAAGTCATGTGTTGCATTTGGTGTCATACCATGATCATGCATTTTCACAATTTTTGTTCACATGCTTCCTCTTATCCAAATCACTTGAAATTTTGCATGAATGATCCTTGGTATGTCTAGTTTGTGTATGAATTTTCTTGGAATTAATCATGCTGTTTTCCATTTGATTGAGAATTTTCTTCCATATGTGGTCATTTGTTGACTTTTTGTGCTATGCCTTGCCAAATCTTTTGTGAAATTCTCAAATCATATTGTATGTCCATGAAATTTCATATGTGACAACTAGACACTTCAAGCTTTGCATTGGTGTTAATCTCATTCATTTCTCTTCTGTTTTCAAATTGATATGATTTTTTGAAGTTGACCCATGCTTGTTGACTTTCACCATGCTTACTTGAACTTATGTTGACTTCATGATTTTAATTGACTGCCTTCCTCTCATCCAAATGCATTGAAATTTTACATGCTTGCTATGCTAGATGTTAGGATTGAATGTGATTTATTTCATAATTTTTGAGATTGTTTAAGTTGACTTTTGAATGAAGTCTTTGCTGTTGACTTTTGTATGCTTCTCTTGCCATGCTTTGCATTCATTTGCATATGAAATGACCATGATGCATGATTAAGTTTGAATCCAATTGTATTTGCTTCCCACATGATTGAGTTTGACTTTGATTGAATAGTGCTTGCTGCCTTGACTTTCTTCTTTCATCTTTGACCCTAGGCTAGTCCTAGTGGTCTTCTGAGCTTACATTTGAGCTGTTGTTTCAGGTTGAGCACCAATGCCTCAAAGACCATTCAAATATGCTTGAGTTGAATTGTTTATCATGTGCTAACACTTTGTTTTGTAGGTGACTCATATGCTTGAGTCTTTGTGCCTTGCACAATTGGTCCCACTGTGTGACTATTGGTTCATTTCCTTTTGGTTTTGACTGTTGACTTGTTTACTAATGAGTTTGACTTTTTTCAGGTGCTTTAGTTGCCTAAGTTCTTTGAACTTACTTGCTTGCTTTGCTTTTTAGCATTTGCTTTGAGGTATAATTACTTCTTCTTCATGTAGTCTGGAGACCCGGTCTGTTATTTGACCGGGCAAACTGTCTGAAGTCCTCCTTAAGAGGCAATGCCTGTGTGTGTTTATTATTGTCCCAAGCAGGAAAAGTCCTTCAAGTAAGGCAATTGGTGGAAGGTAGGGATAAGTAATCTATCCCCCACTATTCAGTGTGTCCTCTCTTTGCTCCCAGTACCTGGTTGAAGCAATGAGATAAATACCCAAGATCTAATCGAGTCAATAATGTGGAGAGAGTTCCTACTTTCTGAACTCCCACACTTTCTGTTATGCTCTCTCTGATCTGAGATAGAAGCAATGAGGCACACCCCTCATCTCCTTTTCATCTGCTTCACCTGAGCCCCTCAATGGCCAGGTTAAGAGCAACCTTTACCCATTACAGTGGACTGTTAAAGTCAAACCCTCTTGTGTGAGCCCCCATTGTTTGGCTATAGAGTGTGCTGTTTGATATTCACTGATTGATTGATTGCTTCATGTGCACTTGCTTGCTTGTATGCTATGCATTTATCATCATCATCAATTGCCATTAATGCATGATCATCTCATTTGTTTTGTGATGCTATCATTGTTGTTTGCCCATTGAGGACAATTGTAAGTCCATTGCTTTGGCATTTGCTCCTGTGATATGGAAGGATAGAGTGTAAGACCTCATTGGTCACTCATATCTTCTGTTTATCTGTTTGTATGTGAGGATACAGTTATAAGTCCCTGTAAGTTGGCATCTGTTGTCCTGTGATCATAATGTGATCTGTTTGATGTTGTATGTGAGGTTGCAGTTATAAGTCCCTGTAAGTTGGCATCTGCTTTCCTGTGATCATAGTTTGTTCATCTGTTTGTATGTGAGGTTGCAGTTATAAGTCCCTGTAAGTTGGCATCTGCTTTCCTGTGATCATAGTTTGTTTTATCCGTTTGTATGAGAGGTTGCAATTATAAGTCCCTGTAAGTTGGCATTTGCATACCTGTGATCATATTGTTGCTTTTGTTCTTGTATGTGAGGATCCATTATAAGTCCCAGTAATGTGGCATTGGATTTCCTAGGACCATACTGTGGAGTTAACCTAAGTCCAGACAGATTGGCAGTTAACCTCCATATCTCATTTCTTGTTTTCTTCTGTGGAGATTGGTGTAAGACCATTGAGTGGCTTCTGATATCTTGTTTTTATTTTAGGAGACTGGTGTAAATCCATTTATTGGTATCCGGTATCCGCCTTTTATTTCTTTGCCTGTGGAGATTAGTGTAAGACCATTGAGTGGCATCTGACATCCCATTCTGTTTTAGGAGATTGGTATAAGACCATTGATTGGCATCCGATATCCGCTTTTGCTTGCTTTGCTTGTTTGTTATTATTAATTCCCATTCCAAAGGACACACTTGAATCGTCTCCCATATGATTTCAAGAAGTGAACCTTCTAAGAAGTTTTACAATTCCATCCTCATCCATTCATCATTCATTATGTCCTAGACTTTTCACACTCTTGACTTTCAAAACTTGACATAGATATTGTGCAAATTTCTTCATGTTTTCAAATTAAAAACCTGGACTCAAGTCCTTGACTTTTTTCAAACTCCATTTCATAATACTTATTTGAATCAATCTTAATCATACTTTGACTTCATTTTCATAATCACAATCAATTAACTTCACTCACTCACTTGTTTTGGCTCTGTCCATTAATCTTTTCATGCATTAGCCATAGGCTTCAATTATCTTTGTGGTTGATGTAAATCTTGCCTATCCTTAGTGAGTCGACAGTAAGACTTCCGTACTTCAAACAGGGCTAACCCCTCTAGTACGTCGAAGCTATCCTCGCATGGTGGATGTTGTTTTTTGGTCGAGTGTTCTCCCATTGATAATGAAAAGCCTCAGTGCTTGTGTTTAAAACTTGAATCCACCAACTTTTGGAAATCTTTTAGCCGAACTACGGCGTTCTGATCCTTACCTTTGATGGAAGGTACGTAGGCAACGGGTTCATCCGTTCGAACCCAATACCCAATAATAATAAAAATTGTATATTCTTTTCTCATCATCCCAATCATGTTTGCACAATCTTTTTGTCATAACAAATAATAATTTTGCATAACAAGTGTGAAAAGGGCTCCCTAGGAGTACCTAGGACGTAGTGGGTGCCTAACACCTTCCCATTGCGTAATTTACCCCTTACCCAGAATCTCTGATCTTTTTATTAGTTTTCTACGTGTAAAACTTCTTAGGCTTTTGTTCGCTTTTTAGCCAGTCCTTTGGATAAATAAAAGTGCGGTGGCGACTCGAAAATTTCAACGTATCTCCTAGCTTATGATTTAATCGATAGATCATATAGCGACGAATACACCGCTACAGAAAAGTGGCGACTCTGCTGGGGAAAGTGATCGAATCCCTGGTTGTATTGCCTACTTTTCACCCTTGTTGTGCTATATTGTTATTCTTTATCTGACATATTTTTGTACAATTTGGGATCACTGTATTGATTGTAATGTGTGAATTGCTTGATATACATTTGCTGTGTGCTTTGGTGATCTGTGAGATGAGTTCTATACCCGAACTCGAGTGCACTCTAGGATAGGAGAATGGCATAGTCTTGTCGACTGGTGTGGAGTAGTCCTTAGCCAGTTGACTTGCGAGTCCATTCACTTGGTGGAGGTCATGTTGAACTAATAATGTCACACAAGTTATTTGTGGTTAGACATTATTCTTTCAATCATGTGCCGCAGAAGCCAAGGACCTTAGTTTACCAAACCCATCTTGGCCTATTTTTAGGACCGTAGTGCGGAGGTCGTTCAGATGTCAGTTCTGATGCGATTGTTACGCGATACTACACTCATAAGAGTTTCTCTTGAGAATATTCTTGGAATACGAGTATTCGTTCCTCCGAAAATATTCGAAAGATGGAACGATGATTATGGGAACCTCTGATAGAACATGTCTGGCAGGTTTAAACCCTAGTACACTCCCTTTGGGTGGTTCTTAACCAAGACTCCATGCTCGTGACTCTCAGCAAACCCATGATTCGTGGTTGAGTCGTTCAAACATTGTTAATATCAATGGATCCCGGATCGGGTGTAAAACCTAAATCCATCAAAGCGGCTGGTTGATATTAAGAATGTTAGAGCCGGTTCATGTACCGTTAATATCAATGGAACTTGGGTGTCGATAAGGTGAAAACCTAAATCCACCAAAATGGATGATTGATATTAGGGATACAATGAGCTTTCCCGCGACCTTTGTTTGGTGTGCTTTGCTTGATCCTTGAGTGTGTTTGTTGCATTCATGCATTCACGCATTCATCTGCATCCATATCATCAGATAAAAGAGAAAATTTTCAAGGAACTCAAAGGAGTTTATTTGCAAAAATTTTCAAAACATGAAAAAACCGGAATTTTTTTTTCACCTGATATATCTGATGAGATATTTTCATGTATGATCAAAATGCTTAAATCTTTCAAAGTTTGCAAATAAAACCCTCGGGTTCCTTTGATATAAAAACAAGCATATGCATAAACACTTCATGCATCATTCGCATAAGCAGGTGTTTTGTTCCGGTCTCCCTTCCTGTGGTTTGACCCTGCGATCTTCATTTATTTTGAGACGCACTTTGCCGGTATTATACCAGAGCCAACTCTGCCAGATTGATGGATCATCCTGGGCAAGAGAGTTGTGAATTCAGAGAGGATTTTGCCAGCCTTAGTGCTGTTGATGGATTCATTCCTGTTGATGGATTTATTCCTGGTTATCCAATCCCGGGCTGGCATTGGCTATGGTTCTGGGGCACTTAATGAGCAAGGTTTGTTCACAAGTGGAGGATTCATCCATGACGATCAACCTGAAGAGGAAGCTGTTACTATCATTGAAGAAGAAGATGCAGAAGACTTGAACAATTTTATCATTCCTGGTGGTGTCTGCCACAATTGGGTCGCTGTGGATGTTCCTACGATCATTCATAAGTCAGCGTGATTTGTTCACTTTATTTAAAACCCTTCTCCCATGCCAAAAGGAGAAGTGATGACATTGTTGGCAGCATTTAATACAATGATGTTTTCATTCAATTAATGCATTGTCAAACATTTGTTTTTCCATTTGTTTCCACTTTTTGCTTTTGCATGAAATCAGTGATCACAAAAAACCATGAAAAACAAAAACAGCTTTTTCATCTGCATAAATGATTTGCTTGTTTAAAATTCAAAAGCTTTTCATTATCCAGAATCATTATGCAGGGATTTCTAAACCCATTGAACATAATGATCCAACGCCATCTCCCAACCTTGAAGTCCTTGTATTTGAGGCAGAAGAAGATGATGTTGAAGGGGATTCCTGATGAGATTACCCGCCTTCTTGAGCACAAAGGAAGCTCATTCAGCTGTATCACGAGAATCAGCAAACCAGTCAAACTGGGGATTAAAAAAAAAAAAAAAAAAAAAAAAAAAAAAAAAAAAAAAAAAAAAAAAAAAAAAAAAAAAAAGAGAGAGGGTGAAAAAGATGAAAAAATCAAAAATCAGGAAAAATTTTTTCAAAAATTTTCCAAAGGAAAAAAGAAAAATTATACCCTCAAGTCCCTAAGTTGACTGATGCTGAATGGATTCAGAGTCGTTATGACCAACTGAATTTGATTGAAGAGAAGAGATTAACTGCCATGTGCCATGGTCAGTTATATCAGCAGAGAATGAAGAAAGCATTCGACAAGAAGGTCAAGCCTCGCGTGTTCCGAGAAGGTGACCTTGTGCTCAAGAAAGTGTTGTCTTTCGCGCCCGATTCCAGGGGCAAGTGGACTCCAAACTACGAGGGTCCATATGTTGTTAAGAGAGCCTTCTCAGGCGGAGCTTTGATGCTTACAACAATGGATGGGGAGGATTTCACTCGTCCTGTGAATTCAGATGCAGTTAAAAGATACTTTGCCTAAAAAAAAAAAAGTATATGCAAATAAAAAAAATAAAAATAAAAAAAAATAAAAAAAAAAAGAGAATGAAAAAACAGAATAGCTCGCTAAGTTGAAAACCCGAAAGGGCGGCTTAGGCAAAAATGAGCGTCTCGGTGGAGAACCCGCAAGGGTAATTCAGGCAAAAATTAGAGACTTGAAAAAAAGAGAATATATTTGCATCCCGCTAGATTGAGTACCTCACTCCGGGGCAATCTAGGCAAAAATTAGGGATTTGGCAAGTAACTGCATCCTGACAAGACTTTCTGGTTCATCAGTCGTCATTTCGTCAGAAGATTCTCAATTCGTCGTCAACTGAAGCTTCGGATACATCGAGATTCAAATTGGTAGAGAAAGGATCATTATGTTCAATGTAGCCCTCTTCCAATATATATCACTGATTTCAAATTTGTACAGATCTATGGAGTCTTGCCATTTGCGGACTACCATTCCATCAAATCAATTTGAGCTTTTTATCCAATTATTTGCACTCTTATTTGTTTCGATTCAACAAATGTTTTGCATTGTTTTAAATTGATAAAATGTCATTGTTTTAAACAAATCAAATTTTTCAAAATTTTTTTAAACAAAGTGGACATTCACAAGATTGAAAGGATACTCAAGAATATCTCAGTGCTCTCCCGAGGGTGGCATGATCTCCAACAGGTAAGACATTGGTTCATATTCCTGGTTTGGTGGTATCTTCTTTCTTCAGATCTTTGTTGAGGTTGTTCCTTAAACAGAGTTGTTGTTGGGGCTGTTCCCCAGTACAGTCGCAAGTGATTTGTTGTTGAAGACTTCGTTTCTCCAGCAGCAGTTTTCCCCCTAGCATGGGTGTTTCCTTATAGAAGTTTCGGCGGTTGATGGTTTGTCATCTTGGTGCCCCGTCACTTTTCTCCAGTGGGTCGTGCCCCAGACTTTATTTGTCTCCTCAGCACAGTCATGAGTGTAGCTGTTGATTGATACTCCCCTCGGAGTCGCGAGTAGAGCTGTTATTAATATCCCCACCAGGGTTGCAAGTGGAGTTGTTACCTCTTCTCCCCATACAGTGTGCCAGCAGGATTTGTCTGTTTCCTCAGCACGTTCGCTTTCTTTTGAAGACTCGGTAGGTCAGTGGTTTGATACCCGGTACTTTACCTCTCCCCGGCGAAGTCGTCTGTGGAATTGTTGCTATCTCTCCACCAGAGTTATTCTCTCCGGCAGAGCAGGATTTATTTTCCTATTCAGTGGTTGATTCGGGTTGACATCCCAGTATTGCAACCATCTTTTCCTCAGCTTAGTCTGCAAATTGTTTGTTGTGGCAGTTTTGCCCGTTGAATACTCCTTCAATCCCCGGTATGGTCGGATGATGGCTCTAGCCTCCAGTGAACGGATTTATTTCCTGACTATTTGTGATCCTCAGTAGAGTGGCTTACATTGCAGAATCTGCTTGTTGTGATCAATTTGCTGTATATTCTCCCCAAGTGGAGTGGTTCGTTGCGGAATCTACTTGTTTGATCTGTCCTCCCTCAGTGGTTTGTCCCCAAGAGAGTAGCCGACAGTTTTCCCCAGTAGAGTTGCTTATGCAGTTAGATTCTATTTGGATGATATCATTCTCCCTCAGTGGGTTGTTCCCCAGCGGAGTTATGTGGAGTTGCTTCTACAGCAGTTCGTGCTTATGCACTTTTTTTTTGTTTCTCAGTTGACACTGGGATCCCCTGCAGATACTTTGGGATTTCTCTTGTTCCCCTACAGATTTGTCTTGGTGGCTGTTTCGCCCGTTGTGACTTTCTGTACCCTGATTGGGTTGTTTCCTGATATCTATGATTCTCTACTTCTTCAGCAGTACCTGCAGATCTTTGCTTTACAGCATGTGGATCTCCGCAGATTGGCTCTCCAGTTGGTTTTTCCCCTGGAAGTATAATACCGGACGTTTGTTCCTGAACCTGTTTGTGTTAGAATTGTCTGTTTTGTCAGCATTCATCAAACATAAATCACGCATATTCACGCATATTCATAAACATTCAGATATTCATGTTGCATTTCTTGCCATGTATCTTTTGTTTGTCGTGTCTCCTGCTATGGTGATATAGATCTCTTTACAGATCTCCCCAAGCAGATGTCGGGTGTTTAAATCTCTCCATATAGAGTCAACCCCATAAGCAGAAAATGTCTGTCTTTTCGTCTGCAGTTCCCCACCGAGATATATCCTCGTGGATGACGGTTTCTTCCGTTTCCTCCCAACACATATATTGGGATGGATTTTCCTATTTGAGTTATATCCTCATTAGGACGTGTCTTGATTAAGTCTGTCTTTTCGGATTATTCCCGAATTGGCTATTTGTCAAATGTCTTGTGCTTCCCAGTGGGTTGTTCCCCAGCGGAATGTGTTTTGGGCCTCTACCCTCATACCGGTAGTTATAAGTCCTATCTTTCCTGGCTTTCTTAACAGAATTTGTGGTTATACACCTTTTATTCTCCAGCCAGAGTTTTTGGTTTTCTACCTACTACCCGGTAGTTGTAAATCCTATTTTTCTGCTCTTCAGCAGTTTGTGGTTTGTTATAAACCCTATTTTGGTTTCCCGTGCGGATTTGTGATTTGTTCTATCCCCACGCGGAGTTGTTGGTCTTCTACCCCGTATTCGGTAGATGTAAACCCTAATTTTGTGGTTATCTTCATTCAATTTTTTGATGATGATTTTCCTTTTGCTTGTATAAGTTGCTCAGATCAGCACTTATATCCCTAGCAAGTCTTTTGTGGATAATTGCCGTATGCTAGCAATTTTATCCCCAGTGGGTCTTTTCACCGTATGCTAGTGATTTGTTCCCTGGATCATTGATTGTTTACCAGTGCATCCCCAGCTAGTCTTCTTTGGATAACTGCCGGATGCTTGCAATTTATCCTCAGCAGTTCGCCTTTCATTTACCCTTTTGTCGGTAATGTCTGTTGCTCCTTTTGATTGGTTGTCATTATATACCTGATTTGGTATCCCGATGCCTTTCTGTTCGGTTGATTTATCCTTTATTAACCCAGTAACCGGTTGTGGATAATCTTCCATGCGAGTATATTATTCACGGTCTGCCGGTAATGAATAATATATCTCATGCACTCTTCAGTCGAAGCCTTTTGCGTTTCCCCAGTCGAGTAAGATTCGTTATTTCCCTTTGTGGAGTCGAATATTCTTGTTGATGGATAATTGCCGGATGCTTGCAATTTATCCCTTTGAGTTGTCTTTCGTTTACCCGGATGCTTGGTATCGATTGTCTCTTTTTTTTTTTTTTTTTTTTTGGTTAGTCACCTATTATATACCCAGTAACCGGTATCTCTGGTGTCTTTTCCTTTCGAGTGTATTATTCACGGTCTGCCGGTAATGAATAATATATCTCATGCGCTATTTAGTTGGAATCCTTTGTTGATTTTCCCCAACTGAGCAAGATTCGTATTCTTTGTAGAATCGAATAGCCATCCTTTAACCAGTTTGTGTTTTGGATGATGAGTGTTTTGGAAGTGAAAACCAATTCACGTTTTCGGTAGATCACCTATTATATACCCAGTAACCGGTATCTCTGGTGTTTCTTACCATGCGAGTTTATTATCTACGCTCTGACGGTAATAGATAATATATCTCATGCGAGTTTCTTATCCACGGTCTGCCGGTAATGAATATTATATCTCATGCACTCTTTGGGTTTGTGTCCCCATTTGAGTAAGATTCGTTTTCCGTTGTGGATTCGAATGTCCATCCTGTAAGTCGATTTGCTTTTTCAAGCCCTCCTTTCGGATGATGAGTGTTTTGGAAGTGAAAACCAATTCACGTCTTCGGATTTTATCCTTAAACAACCCAGTAACCGGTTCAGGATAATTTTCCTTTCGATTATATTATTCACGGTCTGCCGGTAATGAATAATATGTCTCGTCTGAGTATTCTATCCACGTTCTGACGGTAATGGATATTATATCTCGTTCACTCTTGAGTCGATCCTTTGTTGCTTTCCCCTCAGAGTAAGATTCATTTTCCTTGTGGAATTGAATATCCATCCTTAAACAAGTTTGCTTTTCTAGCTCTCTTCAGGATGATGAGTGTTTTGGAAGTGAAATCCAATTCACGCTTTGGTCGGTCACCTATTATATACCCAGTAACCGGTATCCTTGGTGTTCCCTCCTTTCTGCTCCCTATTATGACTTCGGTCCCCCTGTGGAGTCAGATTTTCCTGAGTTTGTTACCCGTATGCTTGGTGACATCTCATTTTTTGTGTTGCTTCCCCAGTGGAACTTTTTGTTGCTTCTCCTCAGGAGTCAGCTTGTGTCTCTCCAATGGATTTATTTTCCATTTGGAATTCTTTCCCCAGTGTGAGTTCTTCACTCCCCAGTGAGTTCTCCAGTCTGTTTTCTGTTATTTCTCTAATCAGAGTCGTGTGTTGATCACGTTATGTCAGTCTTGTTTTTCCCCAGTTTAGAGTCGTGTATTATTCACACATTTCTTTTCTTTTATTATCCCCATAGAGTCTTATTAGAGTCTATGTTCCTGATGAGTGTACTACTCCGATGGATCGTCTTTTTCTTCTGTGTGAATTATATTCCCCACAGAGTTTGTGTCTTTTGCATACATACATATGCATCATGAGGTCTCTTAGGGACCAAAATTTGTCTCATTACTGTTATTTAAGTCCATTCTACCGCGTCGAGATGAAGATTTCTAAACTTCACTTCTCCGGCTAGAATGACCTTAAATAGGGGCATCTGTAAGACCCCAATTTTGGGCCCTAAGATCCCTCATGGCCCATATCATTCATATCATAACCTCAAGGATCAATGCATGCCTTTGTCCCCTTCTAGTGGATAGTTTGCCTTGTGGGTTTGTTTCTTGATCACCAAGCATACTGTGCATTTGTATATCTTTGCTTTCATATGTTTATCATTCAAAAAGTACAAAAATATTGTCTGTTTAACCTTGTTGCTTGCAGATAAAGTAATCATCAGAAATTAGGTCAAAGTCAGTCATTGATCAGTCAAAGCAATGGATGGTGGCCATTCTTGCAGAATTTGGACACCATGCTCAATAATCAAAAGTTCATATGACTTGAGACATCATTTGAAGTCAAGTCCTCAAAGAATTAGGGTTTGGAATTCATCAGAAATGCATCAGTCACTCAAAACCCTAGAAAAGTCAAACTTGGTCAACTGAGGATTTAATCAAGAATTTGATGGATAGAATTGATTTGAAGAAGCTCATTCATGCTTGTATAAGCCTCATATATCATGTTCAACCTCATCATGGAAGAAAATCAGGCCAATCAGAAAATTTTCCAGAAATAGAAAGTGGACCTGTAATTTCAACTGCCAAAAATGGAAACTTCTTGATCTTAAACTTGCATCATGATACAAGCTCCAAATGAATTTTTGCCCAACATGAAAGTTGAAGATCTTGTCTTCCCATTTTCAAAAAGTCCAAGAACATCAAAATCCCATGTGTGGTTGTCAAGATATGATCAAATCATTTTTATCAATTTTTGAACTTCAACAAGCCATATCTCTCAAACCATAAGGCCAAATTTGGTGGGGTTTTTTCCTACAAACCACATTTTTCATCCTCTTTCCAAAAATATAAATTTCATGACCTAAAACCTTACCAATCAAAATGGCATTTTTGGACCTTTCTCATTTAAATTCAAAGTTTGACCAAACTTTGACTTTTTGAGTTTTTGACTTTTTCTTGATTTGGTCAATTGGGAAATGTTCCATACATCATTTGTGATTTGCTCCAAACCCTAAACCATCATCATATCACCATTTTCCTACCATTTTGGACCAAGGTACAAAGTTGGCATTTTTATGCATTTTGGTTCATTGAGCAAAAACCAGTACAGCATGCTAGTACAGAGTAAAAACAGCAAAACATAATGGTCTGTAGGCAGCCTGTAGCAGGCCCAAAAACGTGCAAGTAACATACCTCCATTTCACTTGTGCACACAATGGACAAATATGCAAATGATGCATTTTAAGCAAGACAAAGTTGGCAATTAAAAGAGCAGACTTCAAAACAGCATTTGGTAAGGTCCTTCTGCAGCATAACCAAGCCCAATTCGTGGCCAATTGCACCTCCACTTACACTTATGCAAAGATTAGCAAATTTGCATTTTGTGCTCAAAAGACAAAATCAGTTTAGCTTTTGTTTAAGCAGGTTTAAACAGCACATATAAACCTTTTTTCTGACACTTTCAAAACCCTAGTAGCAGCTGCAGACCTGAGAAAATCTCTTTGTCTCCTCTCTTGCATTCTGGCCATATTACTCTTCTTGCCCACAAGCTCTAAAAACTCGAGTACCCTTTCTCGTTTTCATCATACAGTCAACATGGTGAGCTCAATTCCAGCATGAAATACCAACTGTAATGGCCCATCTGGTTCTGTCTTCCCAAAGCTCCTTCCATGGTATATCTCGAGTGGAGCCCTCCTAGAGACTGTTAAGCTAAAACTCAGTGATCATTCATCCAAGCAAACTCCCTTGAACATCTGTTGCAGCCTTTCGAGACCAAACAACACTGGTAGCATCACTGTCCTGCAGGTTGAGTAAGTTTTCGATTCATACTATTCTCTAAACCATGCCATGCTTTAGCTAGTTTGTGATTTGCTGATCCCGAAACACTTTAAACCACTGCAAATGATCAACTAGGTTAAGAGAAATTTGTTTATGAAGTTCAATATCCAAAATTGTTTTTGTTGATTCTGCTTTTGTGTGCTCAAATTAGTGGTCATGGATGCCATATCATGCTTGTGTTCAATTTGATGAATCGATTAGCCTGCTTATTGTTGATTTCTGGGGATATTTTTCTGTTGTGATTTTTGAAATTGATGGAAGTCATACCCTGTTGCACATGCCTTTTACCTGCCCAGAATTTGCTTGAATGATTGTTGGTTTGTTTGTTGCTAGGATGCTGTTTTAAACTTGTATGAAATACCTCTGCCATGCCTCTTGACTTTTGGTTGAGAAAATATTTTGGTGATGCACTTGTTTTGATTACATGATAAACATTGATCTGCTGCTGTTTCAATCCTATCATTTCCAGAAAATCTATGAGACATGTGGCCTGCTATTGTTTGTATTTGTTTGAACATGTTGTCACTGTTATACTGTTAGCCATGCTGTTGTTTGGTTGATTGTTGGTTGGAACTTCAATCAATGATGATTTTGATGAATACATGAGCTGCCATGTTGCTAAACCTCAAACTGTCCAATGATTCTTTCATGCTGTGGCCTGTTATTGTTGTTTATGCTGTTGGTCATTGCTGTTGTGATAAAGTGATGAATGCTGTTGTTTCTCAAATCATAGAGCCATGCTACTACAATCCTGTTGATGTTTTGAACTTGCCATGAGAAAATCCATTTGATGGTGCTATATGCTGTTGCCTGCTATTGTTTTGATGAACACGATGATGATGAATATGTCAATGCTGGCTGTTATTGTTGCATATTGCATGAACTTTATGAGTGTGATGCCATGATATTTGTATAATGATGAATTTGGCTTGATGATAAATATTGAATGATGCTAAAACCAATGCTGCTGAGTTGAACCATAAACTTGCCCCAGAAATGCACTTGGATCATATTCTACTTGGTTGTGTTATGATGTTACAAGAATAAATACCATGCTGTCATTTGTTTTGGTTTGGTCGAATGATGAATACTGCTGCTGTTGTCTGTTTTAATTGCATGAACCTACTGTGCTAAACCATGATGCTGCCTGTACTGAATGCCATGATACCCTGCTGCAGTGTTGAAACATGTTGTATGCTGCTGTTTATTTTTGAATGATTATTAATGATGAATACATGTAACCATGCTGTCATGCCATGCTGCTGTTATGCTACTACCATGCTGTGCTGTTGTTTGATGATTACATGTTGATGATGGATTTGCTCTGCTGCTGTTTCAAACTCTCCTAGAAATCCACTTGGTTTATGTTTTGTGTATTGGTGCCATGATGTTACATGCTGTCATGCCCTGCTGCCATTGCCAAACTGCAATGCATATCATGCTGTTGCTTGCTGTAGGATAATGAACATAATGATGGTTGTTGCTGCTGTTATTTAAACAATTACCTTGTCCATAATGATGCTATACTGCTGAGTTGTTTGTTGTCGAATTTGTTTGGATGTGATTGAACTTGCATGAAGTTTGTGTTTGCTGGTTGATAATGAACATGTTGATGAACCAAAGGCTGTTTGCTGTTTGCCAAAACCCTAAAATGCATGTGAACCTAGAATCTTGAAGCCATTGGTTGTTGTTGCAATTGTTACTGTTCCATTGGATTGGGACCAATGGAAACATTTCCTGGGCGCACTCAAAACGCTGCCGTTTTACTAAATGAGGCAAATATTACACAAATGCCATCCCGTTGACTTGTTTGACCACTTGCCTTGCTAGTTTGTTTCATATTTCACCCAATTTCATCCAAACTCCAACAATTATTTTCTCATTCATTTTTTCACCAAAAATTATGAAATTTTTTCCACATGTTCACAAATGAGTCTAATATTTAATTGTGAATTTTAATTAATTTTTCATGCCCTGGATTTTAAATGATAAATTATTTTCTCAACATGTGTGAATGATTGATACCTTGTGCCATTCTCTTTGTGAAATACTCATGACATATCCAATGAGCTTGAAATTTTTTGTAGTAAAACTAGACACATTGATCTTCATTCCCATATAAGGTTTGTGCATTTATCATTTGTGGATTGAAAGTTATGATTTTTTGAAGTCATGTGTTGCATTTGGTGTCATACCATGATCATGCATTTTCACAATTTTTGTTCACATGCTTCCTCTTATCCAAATCACTTGAAATTTTGCATGAATGATCCTTGGTATGTCTAGTTTGTGTATGAATTTTCTTGGAATTAATCATGCTGTTTTCCATTTGATTGAGAATTTTCTTCCATATGTGGTCATTTGTTGACTTTTTGTGCTATGCCTTGCCAAATCTTTTGTGAAATTCTCAAATCATATTGTATGTCCATGAAATTTCATATGTGACAACTAGACACTTCAAGCTTTGCATTGGTGTTAATCTCATTCATTTCTCTTCTGTTTTCAAATTGATATGATTTTTTGAAGTTGACCCATGCTTGTTGACTTTCACCATCCTTACTTGAACTTATGTTGACTTCATGATTTTAATTGACTGCCTTCCTCTCATCCAAATGCATTGAAATTTTACATGCTTGCTATGCTAGATGTTAGGATTGAATGTGATTTATTTCATAATTTTTGAGATTGTTTAAGTTGACTTTTGAATGAAGTCTTTGCTGTTGACTTTTGTATGCTTCTCTTGCCATGCTTTGCATTCATTTGCATATGAAATGACCATGATGCATGATTAAGTTTGAATCCAATTGTATTTGCTTCCCACATGATTGAGTTTGACTTTGATTGAATAGTGCTTGCTGCCTTGACTTTCTTCTTTCATCTTTGACCCTAGGCTAGTCCTAGTGGTCTTCTGAGCTTACATTTGAGCTGTTGTTTCAGGTTGAGCACCAATGCCTCAAAGACCATTCAAATATGCTTGAGTTGAATTGTTTATCATGTGCTAACACTTTGTTTTGTAGGTGACTCATATGCTTGAGTCTTTGTGCCTTGCACAATTGGTCCCACTGTGTGACTATTGGTTCATTTCCTTTTGGTTTTGACTGTTGACTTGTTTACTAATGAGTTTGACTTTTTTCAGGTGCTTTAGTTGCCTAAGTTCTTTGAACTTACTTGCTTGCTTTGCTTTTTAGCATTTGCTTTGAGGTATAATTACTTCTTCTTCATGTAGTCTGGAGACCCGGTCTGTTATTTGACCGGGCAAACTGTCTGAAGTCCTCCTTAAGAGGCAATGCCTGTGTGTGTTTATTATTGTCCCAAGCAGGAAAAGTCCTTCAAGTAAGGCAATTGGTGGAAGGTAGGGATAAGTAATCTATCCCCCACTATTCAGTGTGTCCTCTCTTTGCTCCCAGTACCTGGTTGAAGCAATGAGATAAATACCCAAGATCTAATCGAGTCAATAATGTGGAGAGAGTTCCTACTTTCTGAACTCCCACACTTTCTGTTATGCTCTCTCTGATCTGAGATAGAAGCAATGAGGCACACCCCTCATCTCCTTTTCATCTGCTTCACCTGAGCCCCTCAATGGCCAGGTTAAGAGCAACCTTTACCCATTACAGTGGACTGTTAAAGTCAAACCCTCTTGTGTGAGCCCCCATTGTTTGGCTATAGAGTGTGCTGTTTGATATTCACTGATTGATTGATTGCTTCATGTGCACTTGCTTGCTTGTATGCTATGCATTTATCATCATCATCAATTGCCATTAATGCATGATCATCTCATTTGTTTTGTGATGCTATCATTGTTGTTTGCCCATTGAGGACAATTGTAAGTCCATTGCTTTGGCATTTGCTCCTGTGATATGGAAGGATAGAGTGTAAGACCTCATTGGTCACTCATATCTTCTGTTTATCTGTTTGTATGTGAGGATACAGTTATAAGTCCCTGTAAGTTGGCATCTGTTGTCCTGTGATCATAATGTGATCTGTTTGATGTTGTATGTGAGGTTGCAGTTATAAGTCCCTGTAAGTTGGCATCTGCTTTCCTGTGATCATAGTTTGTTCATCTGTTTGTATGTGAGGTTGCAGTTATAAGTCCCTGTAAGTTGGCATCTGCTTTCCTGTGATCATAGTTTGTTTTATCCGTTTGTATGAGAGGTTGCAATTATAAGTCCCTGTAAGTTGGCATTTGCATACCTGTGATCATATTGTTGCTTTTGTTCTTGTATGTGAGGATCCATTATAAGTCCCAGTAATGTGGCATTGGATTTCCTAGGACCATACTGTGGAGTTAACCTAAGTCCAGACAGATTGGCAGTTAACCTCCATATCTCATTTCTTGTTTTCTTCTGTGGAGATTGGTGTAAGACCATTGAGTGGCTTCTGATATCTTGTTTTTATTTTAGGAGACTGGTGTAAATCCATTTATTGGTATCCGGTATCCGCCTTTTATTTCTTTGCCTGTGGAGATTAGTGTAAGACCATTGAGTGGCATCTGACATCCCATTCTGTTTTAGGAGATTGGTATAAGACCATTGATTGGCATCCGATATCCGCTTTTGCTTGCTTTGCTTGTTTGTTATTATTAATTCCCATTCCAAAGGACACACTTGAATCGTCTCCCATATGATTTCAAGAAGTGAACCTTCTAAGAAGTTTTACAATTCCATCCTCATCCATTCATCATTCATTATGTCCTAGACTTTTCACACTCTTGACTTTCAAAACTTGACATAGATATTGTGCAAATTTCTTCATGTTTTCAAATTAAAAACCTGGACTCAAGTCCTTGACTTTTTTCAAACTCCATTTCATAATACTTATTTGAATCAATCTTAATCATACTTTGACTTCACTTTCATAATCACAATCAATTAACTTCACTCACTCACTTGTTTTGGCTCTGTCCATTAATCTTTTCATGCATTAGCCATAGGCTTCAATTATCTTTGTGGTTGATGTAAATCTTGCCTATCCTTAGTGAGTCGACAGTAAGACTTCCGTACTTCAAACAGGGCTAACCCCTCTAGTACGTCGAAGCTATCCTCGCATGGTGGATGTTGTTTTTTGGTCGAGTGTTCTCCCATTGATAATGAAAAGCCTCAGTGCTTGTGTTTAAAACTTGAATCCACCAACTTTTGGAAATCTTTTAGCCGAACTACGGCGTTCTGATCCTTACCTTTGATGGAAGGTACGTAGGCAACGGGTTCATCCGTTCGAACCCAATACCCAATAATAATAAAAATTGTATATTCTTTTCTCATCATCCCAATCATGTTTGCACAATCTTTTTGTCATAACAAATAATAATTTTGCATAACAAGTGTGAAAAGGGCTCCCTAGGAGTACCTAGGACGTAGTGGGTGCCTAACACCTTCCCATTGCGTAATTTACCCCTTACCCAGAATCTCTGATCTTTTTATTAGTTTTCTACGTGTAAAACTTCTTAGGCTTTTGTTCGCTTTTTAGCCAGTCCTTTGGATAAATAAAAGTGCGGTGGCGACTCGAAAATTTCAACGTATCTCCTAGCTTATGATTTAATCGATAGATCATATAGCGACGAATACACCGCTACAGGAATCTGACAATCCCTATGAATAATTCATTCTATGGGGAAGAGACTCTACCGGGGAGTAAAAGGGTAAAAATGCGTGAGCAGGTCACGACTTGAAACTTGCTGAGAGACACGGAGGAAATCCAGTGAAATGAATGAATGGAAAGACTCGAGCTGACTCAAAGATGAACGTATTGGGGAATATGCCAATACATCAAAAATATCCGTGATGGATACTTCGGATAGAAATCTGGACTCAGGTGGGGATGTCCACTAAGGACTCAGCTGAGGAGATAACAAATAAGGTATTACCGGTTACGGGGTAATAAACTCAAAAAGAGACCACGTGATCCCACCAGCACATTGGTGAGGGAAACAACACGCTCGGGGAGAATGAATATCTAAGACCAGTATAAAGGTGAGAGATATCAATCAACCAAATCATCTGAGGAGGACCTAGAAGGTATACTTCAACTCAGGAAATCTGACTTCGCAGGGGACAAAAAGTCATAGAAGGGAGCAGAAGGAAAGAGCACCAGAGATGCCGGCTACTGGGCATATAATAGGTGACCATCCAAAGCGTGAATTGGGGAATATTCCCAAGACACTCATCATTCAAAAGAGGGCTAAAAGCAAACTCGATTATAGGATGGACATTCGATTCCAAAAAAGAATACGAATCTTACTCAACTGGGGAAGAACGAAAGGTTTCGACCAAAGAGTGCATGAGATATATTATCTATTACCGTCAGAACGTAGATAATATACTCGCATGGAAGATTATCCCGAACCGGTTACTGGGTTAATAAAGGATAAATCGACCGACAAAGAAAGGCATCGAGATACCGAAACTAGGTATATAATGATGACCATTCAAGGGGAGCAACAACCATTACCGGCAATCGGTATATGAAAGATGGCTTGCTAGGGATAAAATGCTTAATTAGAGCAATTATCCCAGAGATGAGGGAATATCAACACCGAATATTGGATGAAGATAACCGTCAGGGAGGGGATTACATCTACAGGCTACTGGGTAGAAAACCACGGAAAGGTAACCGTCATCGATTAGGATGAACAAGAGGTTAACCGTGCAAGGGGATGAAATAGGGTTTACAACTACCGGTATAAGGGTAGAAAACCACAGACTCCGCCGGGGATAAGATGAATGATTACTAATTACTGAGCAATTATTCATTTACCACAGGGGAGTGCAGGAAACAAACACAAGAAGCCAATCTAGGATCAAACTAAAGAGGCAAGCTGAATCAAGACTCGTCCCAATGAGGATATAACTCAATGGGGACTCCCCTCCCAATATATGTGTTGGGAGGCAACAAAAATAATCACCGTCCACGAGGATATAACTCGGTGGGGAATATGGAAGGAAAGATAAACACTTTCTGCTTAAGGAGCTGACTCTATATGGGGAGTTCAGACACCGACATCTGCTTGGGAAAATGTATTACCAACTAGTAGGGGATCGCAAACAAAGATATATGGCAAAGAATGCAATATGAATATCTGAATGTTTGAAAAATATATGCACGCATGCGTGGTTTATGTATGATGAATGCTGACAAACAGACATTTCTAACACAAACAGGTTCAAATAATAAGTACACAAATATCCGGTACTACATCTCAAGAGAGAAAGCCAGGCCCACTTGAGAGTATCCAATCTGATGGGGGCAAGAAATACCAGGAAGCAAAGATCTCTGCAGGGGAATGAACACCAGTCATTCCAGCTGGGGACAGGAGTTATTGCACAGATCAAATTCACCGCATAAGCAACTCTACTATGGAATCCATCAGAGGAGGTAAAGAAATTCTGTGGGGAACAACCACCAAAAAGGAATCTTCCAAATACCGTACTACCAAAGATCACATCTGCTGAGGAGGAAAGAGGGATGAATATCTTACCAAACACTCTGCTCGGTAGGAAAACCACACAAGGCTCCGGAGGAAGAGGATACAAGCATGCCAGGGATATGAACACATGTCCTACCTTGTTGGGGATCATACCATCCTTGGGAGAGCACTGAAGATCTCCTTAGTATCCTTATTTCCTTGTGAATATTCACTTTGTTTAAAAACAAATTATGAAAAATTTGATTATTCAAAACAATGATATTTTTTCAATTAAAACATGCAAAATATTTGTTGAATAGAAACAGATAAGAGTGCAAATAATTGGATAAAATGCTCAAATTTATTTGATGGAATGGTAGTCTGCAAATGGAAAGACTCCATGGATCTTTACAAATTTGAGATTGGTGATGTATATTGGAAAAGGGCTACATTGAACATGTATCACCTCAAATTTGCACCCCCCATTCATTTCATTTTTTTTAGGTCATTTATCATTCCATATTGCATAGCATCTTGGCAGTCAGCATTGGCATCAAAAGATTCATCAGTACAAAAGAGCAAGTCTTTCCTTGAGATGAAGGCCACATGATTATTCTAAGGAGCTTATATGAGCCAAGGTTAATTTTGAAGCAACTTTACCAGGTGGTAGAGGCCCAAAGTCATCAGCGCATTGCCAGGTCATCTGAGGCCCATAAAAGTCAACTGCAAGTCAACTAGGGGCTTTGAGATGAGGAAATAGTTTGAGACACTTCATTCATGTTTAAAAGAGGCCTATTCATCATGTCAAACACCTACCTTGAAGAATTTGAAGCCAAATCAAAAGTTTCCAAAAATGGAAAGTGACCTGTAATTTCAAGTTTCCAAAAATGGCAAGTTTTTGGACCACATTCAACTTGACTTTCCAACATCAAAGAATCTTTAAATGAAATTTTAGCCAACATGAAATTTTAAGATCTTTCTCTCCCCTTTTCAAAAAGTCCAAGATCATGAGCCTCTGATGAAGGGTTGAGAAGTTATGAGCAAATGATCACCAAGTGTGCATGGAAGTTCAATATGGCATAACTTTGGCTACAAAAATCCAATTTGAGTCACTCTTTTTGCATTATGCTTATCATGACCAATATTTTCCAAATCTACCATTGCATTGCATGAAATTAACTCACATGATCATTTGTCCATGCATGAACATTTTGGAGGGAAAATGGAGAATTCAAATTCTATTGATCATACATGAAAAATACCAATGCCATTGTGATATTTGGATGATTTTAAGTGACTTTGAACCATGCATGTGCACTGTTCACGTGTGAAATCTCCATGCACCCTCATTTTGCATTTTTTGGTCATACACCTCATATCTTCTTAATTTTCCATTAGCCAAGCCTAATTGTGATTAGCATGGTAATTAACATGTGATATAAAAGGCTAATCCTAACTGTTTTGTTCAGATTACACATTCTAGATCTAGAATTCAAGATTCCCTCCAAAAATTCTCTCAATGCAAACTTGAATTTTCTTCACATAACACATCAATATTATCGCATAATCATGTTCACAATGCATCATTGAGTATGAATCAAGGCTTGGTTTGAAGAAATTGGTGCAAAAACGTGCATACACAAAGCTTGAAGATGAAGATGGTGTTCTGAAATTTAGCAAGATCCAAGCCAATTCAAGTGATATTTCGTGCTTAAAGCTTCACCACAAGGTTGATAGAGGAGATCTGGAGCTGGAGGAAGCTTGAATCCACTGTTTTTGATCACTGCATAACAGGTTGGTGAAAATTCGAATCTCATTATTCTCCAATTCATTGCCATGATCTTGTAGATCTTTGGATGTTGTTAACGCTGATATAGTTAGAATTTGAAATGGATGAGTATTGAGTGAGATATGCTGAATTCAATTTTGGATGTGCAATATGTTTTCCTTCGATTTGCTTTATTCATGGAGAGTTAGGCTTAGATAATCATAGATCCGTGTTCTACGTGATGAGACGGTTCCAACGGTATAGGATATGCTAAGTTCTGGAAAAATTATTGATGCATGCCGCCGACGTATGACCGGAGAAGATGACCGGAGGTACTGTTCCGGTCATCTGGTTCGTGCGTTAGGGTTTTCATGTTTATCACTTGCAACCTCGCTTACGCCCGTTCGAGCCTTGCCTTGCGCTTGTTTTCTCTATTTATTTTCCAATCCAAACGGCTGCATTTCATCCCAAGCGCGCCTTGAACCCCTTGGTCATCAGTTCGATCCTGGCTGGGAGCATTTGTTTAATTCCAGTTCATGTTTTCCTTGAGCGCGCCTTGGATCCCTTGTTCATGTGTTCGATTCCTGCTGTGGTGTTTTGTGAAGTTTATTTTGAAGCGCCTTTTTAACCTTGAAGACCTGAGTTCAATCCCTGGCCAGGCATTTTCCAGCTTTTGTTCACATTTCATTTTCTATGTGGTTTTCTCATATTATTTCTTTTTATTTTCATGCAATTTCCAAAATCATAAAAAATAGCATACTTGTCCAAATTGAATGCAATTTTTTCCTACATGATTGTTGCAATGTCTTTTATTTTTTAATGTGATTTTCCTGATTTTAGCATATCTGGATTTTTATATGTGTTTGTGTGATTGAACATGGTGCAAATGTGACATGTGGTGCTAATTGATTTGTGAAATGCTCCTTGTTTGTCCAATTAACTTGAAATTTGACATGCCCATTCATAACATGTAACATGATCTTTTGGCTTTTGTTTGGCATTTTTAGCACATTCCATTACTGTTTTAGACACATGAATATATGGTGTGACAATTTGTGTCACACATTTGGATGATGCATTTGTTCATTTTCATTCCTAGGTCATTTTATATCTTCTGGACCTAATCTTTTGTATGATGCTTGTGTTTAACATGTTGAGCTTGTATATAAATTTTCATGATCATTGGATTCATTTCTGTTTTAATGTGGATTTTCTATGTTTGATATCCAAATGTGATCACATTGTTTGCCTTTGCCTTATCTTGATTAATTGATGACTTTGCTTAATGATTTGGCCTTGGTCCTTTTGAGGATTTCTTCTTGATTGGTTGAATATGCTTCATATCAAATATTGACTTCTGTTTTGGTTGTTTGCCTTGCCTTTGACCCTAGTCTTTGTACTAGTGGTTTGTACTCACCATTTGAGATTTGTATTTCAGGTTCAAGCATTTAGCCCTAGTGGTGGATGTAGTCTCACAACTTGAGATGCAAGCTACTTTGTCCACTAACCTTTGTTGTGTTGTAGGTCCATTGGTGATGAACTCACTTGAGTTGCTTACACTTTGACTTACCTTGTGTAGATGATGAATAAGTACCACTTTTGATTGTCTGTTTGGTTTGTCTGAATATGATATTGATTGTTTGGCTTTTGTACAGGTACATTAGTCGCTTTTAGCTCTCATTTGAGCTTTGCTTTGCTTGTGGTTGGTTTACCACCTAGGTAACCATACTCTAACTCCATGTAGTCTGGAAGCCCTGTCGTTTCTTTTGGCAGGCATTTGGCTGAAGTCCTCCTTAAGAGGCAATGACTGTGATTGTTTATATTTGTGCTAAAGACCTCCTTGTCGAGGCATGCTACTTGTTAAGTCCTCCTAAGTGAAGAGGCAATTGACAGATAGAAGGGACTAGCAATCAGTCCCCTGTTAATCGTTGAGTCGTTCATTATGCTCGCACTACGTGCTGATGCTCTTGAACCTAACCCAAGATCTTTGTGTATAGAGTCAGTCAAGTGGAGTAGGGTCCCTCATTCTGGATCCCCACGTTTTCATTGATTCAAGCTCACCCAGGCCAGGGTTAAGAGCTATGAGGTCTGACCCTCATTACCTTTCATCTGCTCACCCTGACGGTCAATGTCAGTGGTTAAGAGCTTCTCAGACACCCCTACACCTTTGGCTAGTTTGTCGAGGTTGATATGACCCCTTGACTAAAGCCCAGCCTTGTATGAGTCGCTTGTTTGCATATAGAGTGTGATACTTGTTCACCTGTGATTGAAGTTTACTTGTTGTGTGATTGACTTGCTTCCTGTGCGAGTTAGGTTCTGATTAGAGACCTCAACTTAGGGATCGTTTGCATGACAACTTTTAGGCTCGAGTCGTAGTCTCCCTATTAGTCTGTTATCTCCCTAGTCTCTGGTTAGGAGAAAGTTTCTCCCCTGTTAAGGGGAACTACGTCGCCCTGATTCTCATACCAGATGAGATACGTAGGCAGGAGATTGAGCGAGATCTCTCCGGGCACTCTTTTCTTTTTTCACCCTGTTGTGTGTGTTAGGAGTCGGATGTAAGACCAACCATTGGCATTCCGTTTCCTGTTTGCGTTTGCTTGTTCAGAGTCTGATGTAAGCCTATCTATTGGCATTCGATTTCCCGTTTGTTTGTTGTTTGTTCGGAGTCGGATGTAAGACCATTAATTGGCTATCTGTTTCCTGTTTTGTTTTGTGGAGTTAGATGTAAGACCATTGATTGACTTTCTGTTTCCCGTTTGTTTTTGGAGTTGGACGTAAGCCCATTGATTGGCATTCCATTTCCAGTTTTCGTTGTTCTCTTATGAGACTTGCTTTTTGTATCCCTTAGGATTTCTAGACTTTGTATAGTCTCTCGTTTGCATGTCAACTAAGGTAGCACGGTTCCTTTGTCTAGGACTTCCTTTCTTGCATGAGCATTCCTAAAACACAAACAAACTCTATCTTCTCTTAAGAACACGTTAACTCCTTCTACTACAGGTGAGTAAGTCTCCAAAGGTCGAGCATCCGGTAGATTGCGTAGGAACGTCGTTCACCTAAAAAACACAAAACAAACAGAAACAGGTTAGCCGAGCTACGGTGCTCTGATTCTCAATCCTTCTTGAGATACGTATGCAGCAGGGTAGAGCCTGTGCGGGAAATAACTCTTTCTTTTCCCTACTTTGATTTTCTCTCTTTCGCATTGCATGTAGGGCTTTTACACACACCTTTAGACATAGATAGCAATCGTGGATCCTGTGGAGTACCACAGACGTGAAGGGGTGCGATAACCTTCCCTTCACGTAACCGGCCCCCTTACTCAGTTTCTTTGGTTCGAGATTTGTTTTATCCATTCCCTCTAGGTTATGCAGTACTACCTTTCCCTCCTCTTGGGATAAAAGTACATAGCTGGCGACTCCATCCTTTTCTCTCTCGCCATTCCTTTTCGCGTTTGTACCTGGATTCGGGAAATCCTGGGGAGCGACAGAACATAATGACCATTTCTCCACCAATTCTGAATCCGATGTATTTGAAGCTTTGGTTGATGATGAATGATCGAGAATCTCTGATGGATAATAGTTGTAGAACAAAGTCTTGTCAGGATGCAGTTACTTTCCAAATCCCTATTTTTGCCTAGATTGCCCCAGGGTGAGGTACTCAATCTAGCGGGATACATTCCTTTTTTTTTTCATGTCTCTAACTTTTGCCTGGACCGCCCTTTCGGGTTTTCAATCCACCGAGACGCTCATTTTTGCCTAAGCCGCCCTTTCGGGTTTTCAACTTAGCGAGCTATTCTGTTTTTTATTTTAGGCGAAGTATTTCTTGACTGCATCTGAATTCACAGGACGAGTGAATTCCTCCCCATCCATAGTTGTAAGTATCAAAGCACCACCTGAAAAGGCTCTCTTAACAACATATGGACCTTCATAGTTTGGAGTCCACTTGCCCCTGGAATCGAGCGCGAAAGACAAGACTTTCTTGAGCACAAGGTCACCTTCTCGGAACACACGAGGCTTGACCTTTTTATCAAAGGCTTTATTCATCCTTTGCTGATATAATTGGCCATGGCATATGGCAATCAACCTCTTTTCTTCTATCAAATTCAGCTGGTCATAACGACTCTGAACCCATTCAGCATCAGTCAAATTGGCTTCCATCAAGACTCTCATTGATGGTATCTCCACCTCTACTAGGAGCACGACCTCCATGCCATAAACAAGAGAAAAAGGGGTTGCCCCTGTTGAAGTGTGGACAGATGTACGATATCCATGTAAAGCAAATGGCAGCATCTCATGCCAATCTTTATACGTGACAACCATATTCTGGATAATCTTCTTGATATTCTTATTAGCAGCTTCAACAACCCCATTCATCTTGGGTCTGTAAGGAGAAGAATTATGATGCGCGATCTTGAACTCGCTACACAGCTCTTTCATCATTTTGTTGTTCAAGTTAGATCCATTATCGGTAATGATCTTATCTGGCACACCATAACGATATATGAGTTGATTCTTGATAAACTTCACAACCACCTGCCTGGTCACATTCGCATAAGATGCCGCTTCAACCCACTTAGTGAAGTAATCAATTGCTACGAGAATAAATCTGTGTCCATTGGACGCTTTCGGTTCTATCATGCCAATCATGTCGATTCCCCACATGGAGAAAGGCCATGGTGATGAAATCACATTCAGAAGTGTCGGTGGAATATGAATCTTATCCGCGTAAATCTGACACTTATGGCATTTCATCACATACTTGCAGCAATCAGACTCCATTGTCAGCCAATAGTAGCCTGCTCTCAACATCTTTCTAGCCATGGCATGTCCATTGGAATGGGTACCAAATGAACCTTCATGGACCTCAGTCATCAACAGGTCTGCTTCGTGTCTATCCACGCATCTGAGCAGCACCATGTCATATTTTCTCTTATAAAGCACATCGCCATTGAGGTAGAAATTGCCTGACAATTTCCTCAAAGTCTTCCTAATCTTTCACAGATGCCCCAGGCGCGTAAATCTGGTTCTGAAGGAAACACTTGATATCATAATACCATGGCTTATCATCTTTCACTTCTTCAACTGCAAACACATGAGCTGGTCTATCCAAGCACATCACAGTGATATTGGGAACTTCATTCCAAAGTTTTACCACAATCATCGAAGCAAGTGTAGCGAGAGCATCTGCCATCCGATTCTCATCTCGAGGGATATGATGGAAGTCAACCTCAGTAAAGAACGTTGAAATCCTCCTCGCATAATCTCTATATGGAATGAGGTCGGGCTGATTCGTTTCCCATTCACCCTTAATCTGATTAACAACAAGGGCTGAATCACTATATACATCAAGATGCTTGATCCTCAGATCAATGCATTCCTCCAACCCCATAATACAGGCCTCATACTCAGCCATATTATTCGTGCATTTGAAAGTTAGCCTTGCTGTAAAAGGAATGTGTGTGCCCTGAGGAGTAATAATCACTGCCCCAATACCATTTCCATTTTGATTTACAGCGCCATCAAACACCATGCTCCACCTGGAACTAGGCTCCGGTCCTTCATCGAGCGTAGGCTCATCACAATCTTTCATTTTCAAATACAGAATCTCCTCATCCGGGAAGTCATACTGAACTGACTGATAATCCTCAATCGGCTGATGTGCCAAATGGTCAGCCAAGATACTACCTTTAATAGCCTTCTGAGCTCGATACTCAATATCATACTCAGATAACAACATCTGCCACCGGGCAATTCTCCCTGTTAAAGCAGGCTTCTCGAAGATATACTTGATTGGATCCATTCTGGATATCAACCAAGTCGTATGGTTTATCATATACTGGCGTAAGCGCTTAGTAGCCCAAGCCAAAGCACAACATGTCTTCTCAAGCATTGAGGATCGAGACTCACAATCAGTGAACTTCTTACTTAAGTAGTAAATAGCATATTCTTTCTTTCCTGATTCGTCTTGCTGACCAAGGACACAACCCATTGAGTCTTCAAGAACAGTCAGATACATAATCAATGGTCTTCCTTCCACGGGTGGAGACAAAATCGGAGGCTCAGACAAATACTCTTTAATGCTATTAAAAGCTTTCTGGCAATCCTCGGTCCAATCATGAGTCTGATCTTTCCGGAGGAGCTTGAATATCAGAGCACATGTGGCAGTCATGTGGGATATGAATCTGGAAATATAATTCAAGTGGCCAAGAAAACCTCGGACTTGCTTCTCAGTTCTGGGCGCAGGCATCTCTTGTATTGCTTTGACCTTTGCGGGATCAACCTCAATGCCTCTTTCACTAACAATAAAGCCCAATAACTTGCCGGAACGGACTCCAAATGTACACTTGTTGGGATTCAGATGAAGCTTATACTTTCTCAAACACTGAAAAAGCTTCAATAGGTGCTCTACATGTTCAACTTCCGTTCTTGATTTAGCGATCATATCATCAACATATACCTCGATCTCCTTGTGCATCATATCGTGAAACAAGGTAGTCATAGCTCGTTGATACGTGGCTCCGGCATTCTTCAAACCGAAGGGCATCACTCGATAACAGAATATTCCCCAAGGTGTGATGAATGTTGTCTTCTCCATATCCTCGTGTGCCATTTTAATCTGATTATATCCGGAAAATCCATCCATAAATGAGAAGACATTGAATTTAGCCGTATTATCTACCAGCATATCAATATGTGGTAGAGGGAAATCATCTTTCGGGCTAGCCTTATTCAAGTCTCTATAGTCCACACACATTCGGACTTTTCCGTCTTTCTTAGGCACGGGCACAATATTGGCCACCCATTGAGGATATGTAGAAGTCACCAGAAACCCCGCATCAATTTGCTTCTGAACTTCCTCTTTGATCTTCACTGCCATATCGGGATGAGTTATTCTGAGCTTCTGCTTTACAGGCACGTACTCAGGTTTCAAAGGCAGGAAATGTTGCACAATATCAGTATCTAGACCAGGCATGTCTTCATATGACCAGGCAAAGACATCGACGCATTCTCGTAACAATTCAATCAACCCCTTCTTAACAGATTCTTCCAGGAGTGCCCCAATCTTCACTTCTCACATACAGTCCTCAGACCCCAAGTTGACTGTTTCCAAATTCTCAAGATGCGGCTGAATGATCTTCTCTTCATGCTCAAGTAGACGGGTAATCTCGTCAGGAATCTCTTCAACATCATCTTCTTCCGCCTCAAATACAGGGGATTCAAAGTTAGGATATGGTGTTGGGTCATTATGTTCAATGGGTTTGATCAACCTGCATAATGATTTTGGATATAAAGAGATTTAGAATTCAAACAAGGCAAATCATTATGCAGATGAAAAGATGGATTTAAATCTTATTTTTTTAAGGTTTTATGTGATCACAAATTTCATGCAAAAAGCGAAAAGGGAAAATAATTGGAAAAACCAAACATTTAACATGAATCTATTGAATGAAAATATCATTGTATTAATGCGCCAACAATGTCATCACTTCTCCCTTTGGCATGGGAGAAGGGTTTTTAAACACAATGAACATTACTTTGACTTATGGATAACTGTTGGAATATCCACAGCGACCCAATTATTGCAGATCCCCCCAGGGATGACGAAGTTGCCAGAATCCTCTTCGTCCTCTTCCAAGATAGCAGCAACCTCCTCGTCTTGACTGGTGTGGATGAAACCTCCACTCTTGAACAATCCTTGTGTATTAGAAACCCCAAAAGAATAACCTATGCCAGCCCGGGACTTGTTGACTTTCAACTCGATCATTTGCCCCAAACCAGCAGTCGCACCATGCTCAATGGACAACTTTGCATCTTTGTAAGAAATAAATGAGGGAGTTTTCTTCTCAACAGGCTCAGCAATAGATAAAGCTTGGAAAGGAGTTCCAACTTCATCCTCATCATCTATATATGAGAAGGAAGACAAATGGCTAACCAGGAGAGCCTTCTCTCCCCTACCACCACCAGCTTCTTACTCTTCACAAATTTCAGTTTTTGGTGTAGGGTGGATGTCACGGCGCCCGCCTCGTGAATCCACGGTATGCCTAGGAGACAGCTATATGATGGGTGAATATCCATAACTTGGAAAGTAATCTGGAAATCACTTGTTCCGATTTTGACTGGGAGATCAACCTCACCAATCACGGTTTTGCGAGACCCATCGAAAGCCTTCACAACTACCCCACTCTGCCTCATGGGAGGCCCCTGATATGACAACATCGAGAGAGTGGTTTTTGGAAATACATTCAACGATGACCCAGTGTCCACCAGCACATTGGACACGGCGTCATCTCTGCAGCTCATAGAAATATGTAATGCCAAGTTGTGGTGTCTTCCCTCCTCGGGGAGATCAGAGTCACAAAAACTCAAGTTGTTGCAAGCGGTAATGTTTGCAACAATACTACCAAATTGTTCTATCGTGACATCGTGATCCACGTACACCACATCCAACACCTTCTGCAGAGCCTCTCGGTGTGGTTCCGAATTTAATAGTAGTGACAATACGGATATTTTGGATGGCATTTGTAGAAGTTGGTCTACAACATTGTACTCGCTTCTTTTGATGAGCCTCAACATCTCATCACATTATTCTTTCGCATTGCCACTCGGGCCAGCAGAAGCAGGAGTTCTCAACGTAGAGGAGGGCTTAACAACAAGTGCCAAATTCAAAGTGCTCACAGCATCCCCAATCGGGCGTTTAACAAAATCAGCATCAACACTTCCTCGAGCATCGTCTTGAGGCTTCAACGGAGCTGAAAATACACGACCGCTGCGGGTCAAACCGCTAACATCAACAATGTTAACAACAAATGAAGAGGGCAGGGACACCTCTTTCCCATTTTCCACTGCCACAACGTTGTAGCGATAGGGAACCGCTTTCTCAGAGGAGTACAGTACAGGTACGGCTGGTTTGATGACGAGAGTAGGAGAAGCCTTCTGCTTGCTACCATCATACATGATGACAACAGGCTCAGGTATCCCGAATACCGGAGAAATCACATTAATTTCGGGCTCATCTTCGTCAACATTTCTATTCGGAAGGATCTCAATCACTCCTTCGTCTAACATTTCTTGCACATCTTTACGCACCTGGTGACAACCTCTTTGATTAACAGAGCATACTCGACATCAATCGTGGTCATGCTCATAATGGCTATAGTCACACAGCAATCTATGCATCTCAACCAGCGACTGTCGGATATGACTGACGTATTTCACCTTGTACTTGCCAGGGCAGCCCTGGACCATATTGACAGACTTCCCATGCTCGGGCAATGGGTTCTTCTTCACATTTGGACCTACATCCTCGAAAAACAGAATCCCACTTCTCACAAGGTCTTGCACCTTGGTCTTCAGAGGATAGCAGTTCTCTACGTCGTGTCCGGGAGCACTGGAATGATACACACAATGAAGCTCAAGCTTGTACCACCACTGAGGTTTGGCAGGTACAGCAGGAGGGTCTCACGGAGTGATCAACTTTCTATCAATCAACGACGGGTAGAGTTCAACATAGGTCATCGGAATTGGATCAAAGGTGACCCTTTTCCTCTCATAGCTGGTGCTGGCACTGTTGTTATTGTTGTTTCGAGGCTGGTAGGCCTGCTGCGGTGGACGCTGTTGTTGTTGTTGTTGTTGTTGTTGATATTGTTGAGTTTGCGGTTGTTGATAATGTTGAGCTTCCCTGAAAACAGGTGCTATATGAGCCACCTGATGCAGATTGTTGACCGGGCGGGTAGTCTTCCTCTGCACAGAGGGTCTTCTATTGACATGGGAAGACACGGCATGTGCCTCTCCCTCCTTCTTCTTCGCAAAGCTTCCATATCTCTTTGCCGAAGAGCCTTCATCTCGGGTTAAGCGTCCTTCACGGACCCCCTCTTCCAATCTCATTCCCATATTCACCATATCGGTGAAGTATGAGGGAGCACTGGCTATCATCCTCTCGTAGTAAAACGAGCTCAAGGTCTTCAAGAAGATCTTGGTCATCTCTTTTTCCTCTAGGGGAGGCACTATCTGAGCTGCCAATTCGCGCCATCTCTGGGCGTACTCTTTGAAGGTCTCCTTATCCTTTTGCGACATCGCTCTCAATTGGTCCCTATCCAGGGCCATATCCATACTGTATTTGTATTGTTTGACGAAGGCCTCGCCAAGATCGTTGAAAGATCGGATGTTCGAACTCTCCAAACCCATGTACCACCGGAGAGCGACACCGGACAAACTGTCCTAGAAATAATGGATGAGCAGTTAATCGTTGTCAGTCTGTGTTGACATCTTGCGAGCATACATCACAAGATGGCTGAGTGGGCATGTGTTTCCCTTATACTTCTCAAAGTCAGGCACTTTGAATTTAATAGGGATCTTCATGTTAGGCACAAGGCACAACTCAGCAGCACTTTTACCAAAGAGGTCTTTCCCCCTCAAAGTTTTCACTTCCTTGCGAAGCTCAAGGAATTGGTCCTTTATATCATCCATCTTTTCATAAACGTCCGAGCCCTCGGATGGCTCAGAGTGGTAGATGGTATCTTCGACCCTTGGTAACATGTGCACAACGGGAGGTGGCACAGAAAGGACCGGGCTAGATGCCGGCAGAGAAGCAAGAGTAGGGGCGAAACCCTCTGGTACAAAGTTGGGGGGCATTCCCCAAGGGAACTCGGCTGGCATAGATGGTGCAAAATGAGCCGTTGCAGCAGGCACAGTAGAGGTCACGATCTCGGAGATGACCGTCCTCTGGGGAGGAGTTGAGGGCGTTGGAGAAGACTGGCTCTGAGCGGCCAAGAATGACTCCATCAAGGCAGTCAACCTGGCTACTTCCTCCTTCAGCTCACAGTTTTCTTGTTCTAGATGATCCATCAGTCTTGAAGAATTGGCTCTGGTGTAGTACCGGTGAGTCAGCTTGTCTTCAAAATAAATGAAGAACACAGAGTTAAACCAAAGGACAAGAAGCCAAGAACAAAACCTGCTTATGCACATGATGCATGCAATGCTCGTGCATATGATTTATTTTCTTTTATTTCAAAGGAACTTCAAAGTTCTATTTGTAAATTTTGGAAATATTAAACACTTATCATATATGGAAATATCTTGTTACTAATATCTGGAAAATAGTTTTACGTCAAAGAAGTACAACATGGGTAGCTAGACAAAAATACAAGAGAAAAGGAAAATGATCATCCCATGGATCCCTAGAAGCAATCGTCTAAAGCTAGAGAAACCGGAAGATAAGATGCACGAAGCCTCTTCACTTCCTCCTCATAGGTTGCCTCCATATCTGCCTTCTCCTTGGCGAGTCGATCGTACTTCCTCTTCCAGAACCTAGAAGACTAAGGAAGTAGAGACGTCCATGCATCATTAGGATCATCAATAACCTGATGCTCGAGGAACTCAATCAAAGCATCCTTCTCCTTAATCTGCTGAAGCAACTCTTCTCGTTCGCGGATCCAAGCACGTGAACGGTCTTCGTCTCTCAACTCCTATACTCCTTGATTAGGGAGGGTTGAAGGCTCAGCCATAATCATAGGTGTAGGTCTTGGATACTCGTAAGGCATGAGATACTCAGACGCTCTCTTCCTAACCCAAGCGGTGTAAAGCTCTGAAGCGACACAATCCTTAGGACCCAATTCCTTCCTTCCTTTCCTATGAATCTTGCGCCAAGCGCGGACCATTCTGCCCTTCAAGTTTTGGGGATTTTTACCCTCCTGAAAGAACACACCCTCTAACAGAATGTTATTAGGTTTATCCTTTAGGGGGAACCCAAGCTGACGACGTGCCAAAACAGGGTTGTAGTTAATCCCACCACATGTACCAAGAAGAGGTACATTGGAGAATTCACCACAAGAGTCGATAATCTGCACATCATCATACACACGATTGTACCAAGAAATATCATCATTAGTGAGAGACATAAGTCTCGTGGACCACCGTAGACATCCCTTGTTCTCCTTGAAGGCGACCGTCTGCGGTAAGTGAGAAATAAACCACTTATACAACAGAGGCAAACAACACACAATGGCACCACCACCCTTTGCATTCCTCATGCACAAAGAAAAATAAGCGTCACCCAACAAAGTCGGAACGGGATTAAGGGTAGAGAAAATCCCAATAGCGTTCACATCCACAAACTTGTCGATGTTGGGGAACCACACTAACCCATAAATGAGAAGTACAAATATGGCTTCAAAGGCGTCCTCACTCATGGCCTTCCCATACATAATAGCTTGAGCAATGAGGAACTCAGAAGGGAGACCTTGAATTCCACCTTTGGTAGTCATATGAGCACCAACCAGAGATTCATCTATATGCAACATGTCTGCTATCTCTTGAGAAGTAGGAATACTCTCCAAGCCACTGAACGACAACTGGTCTATAATTGGTATACCCATAAGATACGCATACTCCTCAAGCGTGGGCAAAAGCTGAAAATCCGGAAATGTGAAGCAACGGTACAAAGGTTCGTAAAATTGCACCAATACACTCATTGGATCTAGTAAGAAGAGGAAGAAGCTTCCCAAAGCGATCCTTAAAACCCAATGGATCTAGTACATAGGATGTCAGATTCCTTAACTCTTTCAAATCTGGTTGTCTGAAGCTGTACTTCTTTCCATGTCTGAAAATTTGCAAAATAGACCTCTTAAGTTGCTTGAAAACTTTCCTCATTATTGATGATATGGATGCAAATGGGTGCATGAATGCATGAATGCAACAATCACACTCAAGGATCAAGCAAAGCACACCAAACAAAGGTCATGGGATGGATCATGTCATCCTTAATATCAATCATCCATTTTGGTGGATTATGGTTTACACCTTATCGACACCCAAGTTCCATTGATATTAAGGATACAAGAATGGATCAACCACGAATCAAGCGTTTGTTGCAAGTCACGAGCATGGAGTCTCGGTTAAGAACCACCCAAAGGGAGTGTACTAGGGTTTAACCTGCCAAACATGTTCTACAAGAGGTTCCCATAGTCATAATCCCATATTTCGGATATTATCGGATAAACGACTACTCGTATTCCAAAAATAGTCTCAAGAGAGACTCTTATGAGTGTAGTATCGCGTAACAATCGTATCAAATCTTACACTTGAATGACTTTCGCACTACATCCTAAGAATAGGCCAAGATGGGCTTGGTAAACTAAGGTCCTTGGCTTCTAAGGTGTATATTGGAAAGAGTAATGTCTAACCACAACTACTTGTGTGACATTATTGATCCCAACATGACCTCCACCAAGTGAATGGACTTGCAAGTCAACTTGCTAAGGAATAACTCCACACAAGTCAACAAGACTATGCCATTCTCCTATCCTAAGTGCACTCGAGTTCGGGCATAGAACTCATCTCACAAAGATCACCAAGCATACAAGGAATTAAATATTCAAGCAAATCAATCATTACATACAATACAGTAATCCCAAATTGCACAAAAATATGTCACAAAACAATACAATACAACACAAATGAAAAGTAGGCAAAACCCACTAGGCAAAAGTCTTAATCCCCAGGAGAGTCGCCACTTTTCTGTAGCGGGGTATTCGTTACCATTAGAGATATTGACTAAATCCAAGGTAAATCATACAAGTCGAGTCGCCACCGCACTTCTATTTATCCAAAGGAATGGTTAGAAAGCGAACAAAAACCTAAAAGTTTTATCGAATCAAAAACTAGTAAAAGAGAGTCAGAGATCTGGGTAAGGGGGTTGGTTATGCAATGGGAAGGTGTTAGGCACCCAAAACATCCTAGGTACTCCTAGGGAGACCTTTTCAAATGTGTTGTAAGGTTGTTGTTTTGTGAAAAAATTGTTTGTGCAAACATGATTGAAGAGATGAGAAGAGAGTATACAAGTTATTTACATTTTGTGTTTGGATGGATAAACCCATTACCTACGTACCATCTTAAAAAAGATTAGGATCAAAACCTCGTAGTTCGGGGTAAAAATCTCAAAATGAGTTGGTGAATTGATTGGTCCAAAAGCCTTAAGGTCTTTTGTTATCCAAGGGAGAAAACTCAACCTAAAACCACAAATCCACCATGTGAGGATAGCTTCAACATGCTAGTGAGGGGTTAACCCTATAATAAGCATGGAAGACTCATTGTCCATCACTAAGGGTATAGGTGAGTATTACATCTACCACAAGGATAACTCAAACCTAATAGCTAATGGTTATGAAAAAATTATTAATAAAGTGGCCATTGAAACCACAAAAAGATATTTCAATGAGTGGTATTTACCAATGAAAAGTATTTACAAAAAATGGTCAAAGTTGACTTAAAGATTCAATTCAAAATAAGTGTTATGAAAAGAGAGTTTGAAAATCAAAAACATAAGGATTAGGTTTCTAATGTTGAAAACAAGTGTTAAATGTTTGCACAAAAGTTTTGGCTTGGGTTAGAGTGGAGGGAAGAAGAAGAAAGGCTAAAGTCCTAAGCATACAAGAAGTGAGGGATAAAGAATAAGACCACAATGGAGTTCCTCTCTTGAGATCATATTGATGATCCAAGTAGCTCCCATCCTTTGGAATAAGCAATCACACAAAGTATAAACTCAAGTAATCAATCAAATGGACTCCTGGAAAGACTTCTCAATGTATCTTGGATCTCTCTCTCTTAGGAGCTCATGGCAATGGTTCCTCAATTTGGCTCAAGTGGGAATCCCTAGCACAAAGAAACACACACATCAAAAGGTTCAATTTACAAATCAAAGAATGGACAAGAGGGAGTTTAGAATATGGTCCTTTCAATGTTCATCTTCAAACTTTAAGCATTCTAAAGGCATGAGGCCTAGTTGCTCTTTGACATTTAAGCATTCTAAAGGCATGAGGCCTAGTTGCTCTTCAACTCCATTAGCTTGGGTAAAGTCCTAAGATCTAGGTCCATTTTGTCCAACTCTTTGCATTTGGTTCACAACAAACAGACAAACACAAGCACAAAAGATATATACACAATTATATGCTCAAGTGAGCAAAAGGCAAATCGCATTAGCATAAACATGTGCTCAAGTGAGAAAAGAGAAGAGCAAATGAATAATATATACAAGAATAGTAAATTGCGAAAAGTAAAGTGCAAAAAGTAAATGTTAATGGTTAATAGTTAATGTTAGTAGTTAGTGTGCCATAAGGCAGATTTAGCGCTATGTTAAGCAATCGTAATTGGACTTATGTAGAAGTCACAACTATCTGAGGCCGGTCAATAATAATGTAGGCAACAACACAAGTTAGAAGTCTTGATTAGTGAACCAAGTTCCAACAACTTGCCATGCCAAAAAGAAGAAGAGAATTGATCTTGTATTGGTTTAAGTCCTTTGCATGATTTAGGAAACAACCTATCCTTAATGCAAAGCCATTCACTTGATCAATTGATCAAGATGAATTAGATTTGAATCAAGGAAGATTAAGTTTCCCTAATCAATGCTAACTTATCAACCTTCAACTCATTGATCAAAAAAAGAAAAAGAAGAAGAAGAAGAAAGAGATGAATAATGGAAAAGGAAATGGAAAGAATAAAGTGAAATAAAATATACCAATCCATATGTATTGACCAAATGACATTGAAAGTCAAAGTCAAACAATGAGAAATCAGAAAATGAGATGAAGATTGGAGGTCAAACAATAAGCAATTTTTTTTTGGCACTTTTAATATTAAAATAAACTTGAATTAAAAATAAAAGAAAGGTCAAACTTCAAAATCACTTCAAATCAACCTTGAAAGGTCCAAGTGATTTATCCCAGTTCAACAAGGTTAAACAAAGTTTGACAAAAAATTTCAGCATTTTTAAAAGTCAGAAACTATTTTTAATCAATTAAAAATGAATAAAAATAACCTAATTGAACTAAAATCTCAAATAAATCTCAAATCAATTAGAAAATTGATGAGAATATTTTTCATAGATCCATCATCATTCAAATAGGTTAGGAAAATATTTTTGTATTTTTTGAATATCAAAAACTATTTAAAATGAATTAAAAATAACCAGAAAAGAGAAAATTCACAAAAAAATATCAAATGATGGAATAAAAAATATAAAAAATCAAAATTAGAAACTAGAATTTATTTGGAGAAGAATGCAATTGGTCCCATATTTTTTGGATTAAAAATGAGAGAGATATGATTTTTTGAAGTTTAATGAAATAAAAGAAATAAAATAGAAATTACAAAAATCAGGAAAAAACCACAAGCGTCTGATCAAGCCTCATTAATTGACGTGGCTGATCAGACGGATGTGAGATGCGCGCGCATGGTAGGCATGAGTCAACTGACAAAACATCCAGTATTAGTGAAAGTCATAAGATCCAAAGGACACGATTCAATTTGGAAACATGATCAAACGGTCTGGATTTAAACTAGTGAACGGACGGTGGTGTACACCACCGTCTTCTCCGGCGAGCACATGAACTCCGGCCAGAGGTGCAGGTTCACAAACCTCAACCAAAATTCACGATCCATACATCAAAATGAAGCTGGGGTGATGTACATCACCCCTGTAACCTTGAATTGTACTCAAGCTTTCTATAGAGTAAGAAATCTGAGCTGGAAAATTCAGGTATAAAAATTACAGTTCATTAAAGTGCAAAATTAAAGCCACCACTGGCTTGCCTCTCAAGTGAGGACTTCAGAAAACACATTGGCCGGGAAAATAAATCATGGAACAAGGAGATTCGAAGAAAAAATCAATTGGATCATACCTTTGAATTGAGAAGATTTGAGCTGATTTCTTTGCTTCCTTTTGCCAAATAGAAGTACAATGGACTAAAGGATGAAGGTCTAGGAACTTTAGATCCAAAGATTCAACCAGATTTAGTTGAATTTCAGATCTGAAAAATTTGAAGAAAAGTGAAATAGTTCCTTTGGTAATGGTTTATGGTTTCAGTTGTGCAGCATCTCAGGCGCCATTAGGTTGGATTTCAAGTGAAGCAAGCAAGTGTATTTATAGCAAGAGCTGATGCAATGCATGATCAAACCCGTGTGCATGTGAATTGGATCCTCCATGCATGGGCCTGTACAGGCGCATGTGAGGCCCAAAACTTGGTGCAAATGCAATCTAAAATGAATGTGAGATGGTTTGGACGTGTAGGTTGGAGTGAATTGGCTTGTGTGATGAATTTCAACATGTTATGCATAATCATGCCTAAAACTTCTCCTCTTTGAAAATGCCATTTGCCAAATCCAAACATGAGCATGTGAGTAATGGTTGGAAAGGTCTTGATGTAAGGAACAAATGTTATGTTGGGCAAAAATCCATTTGAAGTGTGGAAATTAGTAAATTTTGAATTTAAAGTGTAAGGTGCAAAACATGCAAAGGCAAAGTTTCCAAATTTGGCCAATGTTCAAGCCCTTCTGTTTTGATGATGCAAGCCTCAAATGAAAAAACCTCCAACATCAAAGTTATAGATCTTTTCAATAAAATCAAAATGGAATTAAATTTTGCATCGTTTGGATTTTTGATGAAAGAGTTATGGGCACTTGAAGTTGGACTTTTTTACCTTTCAATGCATTTGGTCCAAAATGACCTATAATGTTTTGCATTATCACATGTATTTCCTTTGAGATTTTGAAATTTTGTTCAACATAACATTTGAAGTAGACATCTTAAGATTTCCAATGCATTTGATCCCACCTTAAAATCATAAAAAACTGAATGAGTTATGTTTTTGGGAATGGATGATGACCTTCCAATCTCCAAATCAATTTTTGATGAACATGAAAGTTGTTCATATTGTTCTTAAGAACATTTTTGCTTTTGGGATGATCTCCATTTGACCAACACATAAAAAGTTAGATCTCAATATATTTCAAAATAGTCAGATGAATTGACTGATCAACTTCTCAAGTCCACAACTCATATCTTGATGAATTGATGATTGAGGACACTCAAATAAGTTCAAATATGCATGAAATGATGAATTAAAGAACTTCCCTTGATTGTATTTGATCATGGGCTGAGGTTGCTTTAAGAGCAAGGCATTGTGGTACACAAGTGAATTAGGGTTTCCTTGGGGAACAAACCTCAAACCCCTTGACTTGCTTTGATCAAAATGATTAATTGAGATGCTAGGGAGGCATATTTGATGGAGGAGAGCTTTGGGAACCATTACCATGCTTGCTTTCCTCTTCTTTTGAACTTTTCATGGCACAAAGGATCTCCTTGAAGCCTTTGACCTTGTGATTGCTCAAGCTACAAACAAAAGATGTTAGTGACATATTTTTGTGCTTTTGGTTAGTAAACAAAATAAGAAAAGAAATAATATACATTTCAAGCATGCTTGGTGATCTCAAACCACTCACAAGAGGTCCCACCCAAAGGTATAGAGAACTAAGATGCTTATGATCCTTGAGGCTATGCAAATGCAATGTTATGATGCCATGAGGGATCTTAGGGTCAAAATTGGGGTCTTACAATGCACTTATTGAGATACTTAAAGACGAAGTGACAAAGAGACAGAGAAAGATGGAGGTTTCATCTTCTAGCATGCCTCAGCCTTCAGTTGCTTGGAAGAAGATTGTTGATCAGCTTGTCCTCGAGAAGACTCAGATGAAGACTTCTTATGAGACCTAGATCCGTCGCATTCGAAGGAAGTACGCGCCTTCAGCTAGGTCTTTTGACATTGTTGTTAGGATCCTTAGGATGACTAGTCTCCTTTTCTCTTGTATTTTCCATTTGGTTTCTGAAATTGTACTCAATGTAATCCTTCCAATTATATAAATGAAAAGAGATTTTTGGTCATATAAAAATTATTGCAATTGTTGATATATATGTATTTGCAAAAGATATAGTAAGTTCCTTGAAAATAAAAATAAATAAACAATGAAATTCTGGTATCAGATACGAGATGTCGAAGGTAATGTCACGACACTAATATCTGAACAACAAGTAAAATATGAACAAAATAAAAATTAGGAAACAATTGAAAAACGACACTACCAATTGTTAACCCAGTTCGGTGCAAACACACCTACGTCTGGGGGCTACCAAGCCAGGAAGGAAATCCACTAAACATAATTAGTTCAAAGACTCTCAACAAACAACTTTAAGTTACAGTCTTTTCACCTAATCTCTATCCGTGTGATTTCTATCTAAGAACTCTTAGACATGAGACCCTACTCACTCCCCCTCAATCACAACAGTGATACTAGAACAAATACCAAAAAGAAAGAAGACACCCTTCAAGGACACACACTTGATCTTGCTTAAAAGCTTCAATCAAGTAAACAAATACACTCGTACTTCAAAGTTTAGAGTGAACAAATTACAACTCAAAAAACTCAGTCCAATTCACACATCAACGAGATGGATGAATGGCTCACAATTCACAAACTCACACAAGACTAAAACCCTAATTCTATTTATTGCGTATTCCCTAAGAAATAATAGCGAATCATTCCTTTTTGGGAAACAGAATATTTTGGCTTTAAATAGAATTACTCCTTGAATAATGCATGCAATCTCCACATAAGCACACAAAGACTTACATAAAAAGCGCAACAAAAAAATACATAACATTTAGACTGAATGTTCTGTATGCACATGTCGTAACATCGGGTCTGACATCTTGAATAAATCCTGCACAACCATATCAAACAACCTGCAAAAAGCTGATATCACATGTCAAGACTACAAGCGTGACTTCTTGTGATAACACTATGTTTTACCAAAATTGATGCCAATTCATAGAACCAACAAACTCCCCTTTGGAAAATTTTGGCTAAAATAAACAATAGAACACACGTTCACAAGAGATCAATTAGAGCATCAGTTCAGCAGCAGAAAAAAACATACACACGTCACTACCAAAAACAACAACTAGTAAGCACACAAGCACTTGCACATACAACACTAGTAAGAACCAAGTGCTTGTACTCTCCCTCAAGTCCATGCAACTTCCCAGAACACAAAAACTCCCCCTTAAGCCAGTCCACAACAAGCAACAACCACACTGCTTCACACAAGAAGAACACAGAGAATTCTCCCCCTGTGCCAAACAAATAAACACCAGAAAATTCCAGAAAATTCTTCCCCTGTATCAGACAAACAACGCAACAACAATACTACAGAGCTAAGCCAAGATACTCAGCTACATCTACAACTACTTCTCCTCCTTTTTAGCCAAAAAAGACCAAAGAGACAAAAATAAATGTCTATCTAGTCATTAACCGAAAAACCAGAAGTTAAAGAGTTACAACACCAAGTACATACACAACTGAGGAATGCTGAGAAAAAAACAAAAAAACACACAAAGAAATCCACCAAAACAACAAAAAACCAAGAAAAACCATCAAAACAAGAGGGACCAAAGCCAACAGAGCTACTCAGTAGAGCTTGAGTTTGCAGCTTCTTCAGCAGCACTAGAATCAGAATTGCCACTCGCATCATCATTGTCAGTAGACCTCTCATTAGAAGTGTGGGCTTCAACTTCTTCTTCATGGCTGACATTAGCATGTTCAACATTTTCACCCTCAGCCTGCTCCAAGCTTTCAATCAAGGCTTCCAAAGATTGTTTTCTAGCTGTGGCTACCCTAATCCCTTCACCTAGCTCTTTGCATGTCTCCTTAAGCTCAGCAATTGCTCCAACTTTTGAGGCAGGTCTCTTCATGACAGATGTCATGACAAAATCCTCGACATGACTGCCTTCAAAGAGTTTGTAGTGCACAGACAAAGTTGGTTTTCTCCTACTAGGTAAATCATTTGAGCATAGAATACCAGGATGTTGGTTCAAGATAATTCCACATATCATAGAGGGAAAAGCAATTGGTAGCTTAACTGCATTAGTAGTTGCATGCTTGATGATTTGATCAAACATAAATCTACCATAGTCAAATTTCACTTTTGTCCCAATAGCAAAAATAAACCTCCCAAGAGTATTAACAATGGTGGAGATATGGTTGGTAGGGACCCAGTTAGCAGCTCCTATTTTATGTAGGATAGCATACTTGATAGTCAACTTCTCAGCAGGAAGATGCTTTTTGAAAGGCCAAACTTTCACCTGCTTAGCTGTAATCTCTCTACATACCTGATTGTCTGTAACCTCTAATTCTCCTACACCCTCATTTTTTCTGCCTAGAAAATTATTAATAACAGTTGGAGAGAATGTTATACACTTACCCCTCACGTACACCTTGTAGAACTCCTTGCTGTTCTTATAAGAAATATCCTCAGGAATATTAACAATAAATTCCTTGACTAAACCTTTGTAGCATTGAGAGAACCCAACAACAGTCTTCAAAAGCCCAACAACTTTTATCAGGTCCATGACCTCCTTGACATCAACAACATCTTTTCCCAATTCCCTTTCCACAGCTACCCTTCTCTAAATCACAAATTTTCACTTAGCAGCTCCATCCTCAAGATGGAAGGAGATGTTATCCAAATGAGCAACAGGTACATCAACAGGAGACTTCCTAACAGTAGTTTTCTTAGTAGGTGAGATGTCAGGGACATCTTCCTCAACATCCTCTTCAGGCTCAGAATCATCTCTGACCTTCCTATTCTTTACTTTAACCTTGCTCCATGTTTTGGAGGGACCAATATCAGCAGTCTTCTTAGCTTTTCTAGCTGACATAAGTTCAGCCACATATTTTCCTTTGTGTGTCTTCATGCGTTTAGCCACACTTGGCTTTATGTGATGAATCAAGCTTTCCTCTTGATCATTAGAGCTTCCATCCTCTAGATCAATCACAACATTTGCATCATTATGCTTCTTAGAGTGGGAAGCATTAGCAGTGTTAGAGGCCACAAATTTCCCTTTTTCAGACACAGTTTGCCCTAGAGAGCGCAACCCTTCAGCAACCAAGTGCTTTTCAGAACTGGAGGAATCATCACCCTTACCACTAGGTTGTTCAACCTCAGGAGAGAGATACATTTGAGCAAGGGGAGTAGAAACTCCCTTCACATAGTGACCTTCATTAATAATTCTAGTAACTAGGTCTCTTATAACATGATTAGTATAATGTGTTCCTTCCTTAGAATTAGTGACATGAGTTGAACCAGACGGAATACTAGAGGGATTACCTTGATTGGAACATGCAATGGCGAAGAAGATGTTGCGAGCAAGTTACTATTGGATGACAATGGAATCCAACTGTTGCAAGTTTGTGAAGAAATGCCACAAGTGTCAAATTTATGCTGATAAGATTCATGTTCCTCCAACACTATTGAATGTTATTTCTTCCCCATGGCCCTTCTCCATGTGGGGAATTGATATGATTGGGATGATTGAGCCCAAAGCTTCAAATGGACATCATTTCATTTTAATGGCAATTGACTACTTCACAAAATGGGTTGAAGCGGCATCGTATGCAAATGTAACCAAGCAAGTTGTTGTAAGGTTTATAAGGAATCAGATCATATACCGTCATGGTGTGCCAAGCAAGATCATTACTGATAATGGATCGAACTTAAATAACAATATGGTGGAAGCTCTTTGCAAAGACTTTAAGATTGCACATCATAATTCTTCTCTCTACAGACCTAAGATGAATGGGGCCGTTGAAGTGGCAAATAAGAACATTAAAAAGATTATTCAGAAGATGGTTGTCACGTATAAGGATTGGAATAAGGTGCTCCCTTTTGCTTTGCACGGGTATCGAACATCCATACACACTTCAACAGGGGAATCCCCTTTTTCTCTTGTATATGTATGGAAGCAGTACTCCCCGTAGAGGTTGAGATTCCTTCATTGTGTGTGCTCATGGAAGCCAAGTTGACAGAGGATGAATGGTGTCAGACCAGGTTTGATCAGTTGAGTTTGATTGAAGAGAAGAGATTGACTGCCATGTGTCATGGTCAGTTATATAATTAGAGAATGAAGAAAGCTTTTTATAAGAACGTCAGACCTCGTGCGTTCAGAGAAGGTGACCTTTGTAAGTTGTAAATGCGCCTAAGAGGGGGGGGGGGAGTGAAGTAGGTGGTTAAAAATTCTTCGAACTTGTTTCCGGTTTTTGATTATTTTATGTTTAAGTGCGGAAAGATAAATTGCGGAAAGTAAAAAGACACCGGAAATTATAGTGGTTCCCTTCACAATCCGAAGGTACATCCACTCCCCTTTTGACTCGAAAGAGATTTCACTATAGTTAGAATTATGGTACAGCCTACTCACACCAATGGTGATGCTTACTATCTAACCTATAGGTAAACAAGTGTATGAAGAACAATCCTCTTCAACACTAACCCTTGTGTCCAACAATCCTGGATCACAAGTCAAAACAGAAATAAGTCTTTTTGATGATTTTAACAAAGTGTAGTATTATCAATCTTCTCTTGATTGATCTTCTCCTTAGATAAATAATTCACTCAATGAATAATATACAAGTGTTCAAAAATGGAATGAGATGAAAATTTGATTATGAACACTTTTATGAAATATTGAAGAAAGTATGAAAGAGTGATTATCTTAAGTTTTTATGAAAGTTCTTGGAGGTGAAAATTCATTTTGAAAATTCAAGAATTTATATTGCCAAAACACCTTTTCAAAGAGGTATAAATTTTTCATAAAAAATGATGAAAAGGTACAAGTTTTTGAAAAACAATTCACTGAAACGAACAGTGTTAACCGGTTAACCAAATGGGTTAACCGGTTAACGCGTATAACGTTAACAGAGAATTTCAAAAACTGTGCCGTTAACCGGTTAACCCATATGGTTAACCGGTTAACACTGTTGAAATGCAGAAAAATACTTTAAGAAAAATGTGTCTTTCATTTCAACATGTTAACAAATGGTTATGTTAAAAATGCAAATGGAGATCATGATTGTTGAACACTTGTATACTAATGTAAGAGTGAATTAGATATACTTTAGAAGTGAATCAACAATCTTGCAAACGGTTGACTTGAAAAAGAAGCTTGATCAAAATGTTTCATATGCATATGTGGCTTGATTACTTTGATGCTTGAATTATCTTTGAAGCTCTTCTCTTTTTGCATTGATACATGTTGTCTTCATCAAAATACTTTTTTGTATTGAAGCTTGCTTCTACAATCTCCCCCTTTTTGATGATGACAACCAACTTTGAGATAGATGCTTGAAAGTGAAGTTTCTCTAATTTGATTCTCCCCCTAAGTTTAAGAACTCCCCCTAAAAGAGAGGCATACAAAATTATGCATAGAGAAACCATTAGAGAAACAAGTCTTCTCCCCCTTTGGCATTAGCAAAAAGGAAGAAACTTATGAAAAAGAAAAGTAGACAAGCATACACACATTATGTGATCATTAGATAAGCATTCAAGCACATAATGACGACAGAATTAAAATAAGTGTACGGTAAACATAATCAGCATAATCATAATCTATAACTAAAAACAGAACAACACATAACAAGAACATAGATAAAACATAATGCTTTAATCTTCTTCCTAACTGTCCTCATTCTCCTCGCCTTCCGCTTCACTACCGGCTTCACCTTCATCATCTTCCATGGAAGGTTGCGAGAACTTAACACAAGGTTTCGAAGGCTTTTGATAGCGCGGGTGGTTTCACGGTGTTGGCTCATCATGGTGGTATATAGGAACTCGTTTGTAATGCCACCCTCCGGAATAGGGAAGTTTGAAGAAGAAGACCCGTCATCATACTTGTAAGATCCGTCATTGCATTGAATAATCCCGGTATTCTTCATAATAGTAACACCGTTGATCTCATTGGTGGTAGGGGTCATAGCCAGGAATGGTTCTCTCCCGATTTCCATGTCTGTTAATTCCAAAATCCTTGAGATAAGACGACCATAGGGCAACCTTGTTTTGAGAGATAGTTGTTGTTTGAGATGATACATCATAGTAGGTAGCCAATTAATTCTGATTTTGTTCTTCACAGCAAATAGAACCTGCATCTCCAAATCATTGATTTGTGAAAGGTTTGAATCCTTTGGCAGCAAGACATGGCAAATAACATAATGTAGCATTCGATCATCAACAGACAAGTTCTTAGCATAACAGAGTATGCGAGAAGTGCGTTGTCCCGACACAACAGCATCCCTTGGAAATCTACAGATTGAGTAGTAATATTCCATTTTATCATATTGAGCCCATTTTCCATCAACATGATTAACACCTTTCCGAAGAAAAAATCCTGAATAGGGAATCCTAAGAGACGCAGCCAGCGACCTTAGGTCTGTTACAATTTCACAATCTCTCACAGTGGCAGACATCATATGTTGATCATCATCATTCAGATTCAAGGTGAAATGGTTCAGAAAAGATTTTACCAAATCAGTATAAATTTTGCCATTATCAGTTATAAACTCATGCAACCCTTGATATCTCAACAGCTCAGGGAAAGTGAAAGTAATAGGGGTGAAGGATTTGAGATTCTCATACTTACTCTTAAGAAGATGCCTAACCCTGACTTTTAAATCCATTCTTCTCTTCTTGGCTGTTTCCATTTTCATTTCTTCCTCTTCACTGCTAGATGCTTACACAAGGGCCTTTCCCATTCTTGGAGGAGCCATGGAAGAAGATGGAGAGTCTAGGATGTTTGAGAAGGATTTTCGGAATAGGATTTTGAGAGTTAATAAGAGAGTATGGTTGAGTGGGGTTTAATGGGTTTTAATATCACTCAAGAAGGTTGAAAGTTGAAGAAATGAGATGAAGGGTTTTATGGTGAGTAAATGTGGGAGGAGAAAGTTATGAGGTGTAGGTGAAGAGTAAAGCACATGCACCAACAATAAACACACATACCAAAATTAAAAAAATTAAAAAAATATTAAAAATTCTGTATATTTAAAGCTAACGCAGAGTTGCTGTTTTGGAGGCGTTAACCGGTTAACGGACTGAAATTTTCAAAAAAATAATAAAAAACAGCAGCTCTGTTTTGAAAAATTGGGAAAAGATTTTTACAGAAAATTTTCACAAAGTATTACCACTTATCAATACGCAACTTTCGATCAAAAAATATTTTAAAACCGATAATTTTTGGACATGCGAAAGTAAGAAAAACTAAAAACGGCGAAAAAGAAGTGCTAGCATTGCATAACATAAAAAGTGAAAAATAAGCATTTTTGAAGCTACTATACCACATAACAAGCAATTTGAAGAAAAAGTTAGATGTCACCTTCATTGAGAATACCAAGTTCTCGCCGAATTTTGAAGAATTGCTCTTTAGCCAATGGATTAGTGAATATGTCGGCGAGTTGGTTATGTGTATCCATGAACGTAACATCTACATCTCCGTTCAGCACGTGATCTCGAAGGAAATGATGCCGGATATCTATGTGCTTTGTCCTTGAATGCATGACCGGGTTCTTTGTGATGTTGATGGCACTTGTGTTATCGCATCTAAGAGGAATGCAGCCGAGGTCTACACCAAAATCCAGAAGTTGTTGCTTAAGCCATAAAATCTGTGCACAATAACTGCCTGCTGCAATGTACTCTGCTTCAGCCGTGCTAAGTGCGACACATACTTGCTTCTTGCATGCCCACGACACTAGTGCATTCCCGAGAATGTGACAAGTGTAACACCCCGATAAAAATATGATAATTATTTGATTTAAGTTAATAGTATATTTATTAATTTAATTAAATAATTGGATTATTTTTGGAATATTATTTGGAATTATTATTATTGGAATAATAAGTTGGAATATATATATATATATAAAGAGTTCCATTTGGTAAAAAGGGTTTTTTCACGTGAAAACCAGAGAAGCGACAGAAAGTGAGAAAAGGGCAAAGAGCCAGAGAACAAGGGTTGAAGAGAGGAAGAGCTCGAAGCTAAAGGATTGCCGGATTAAGTCAGGTAAGGGGGGTTTATCGTCGTTTGATGGGTATTATGGGTTAACATGTAATGGGTAGTGATAAACCATTGATTTGACTCTGATTAGAATGATGTATGCTGAAATTTGTGAAATATTGGATGAACGAAATTTGGATTATAATTGAAGGAAATTCGTAGGAATTAGATGTAATAATGTTAGAATTTGTGAAATTGAATAGGGTATGATTCGTGTTAGATGATATGAACGAGCACTGTGTAAAACTGGACTGTGGGAGGTTGGATCTGAAGAATCTCGTAGCAGAGAAAACCATAGCAGATCTGGAATTCTGGTTCTGGTCATACGCGTATGGCACTAGGCAATACGCGTATGAGATGGTCTGGTACGCGTATGGCACTAGGCAATACGCGTATGGATGAGGAAGATGATGTTTTGAACGTGGTTTTGTCTCTGTTGGTACGCGTATGAGGAAGTGGTACGCGTAGCATACGCGTATGAGGCAGACAATACGCGTATGGGTTTGGCTAAGAAATGGGCCATACGCGTATGGGCATGGGGCATACGCGTATGGGCAGAATTTTGGTTTTCCTGAGCTGTTGTTGTGCAGTTTTGGTCGTTTCAGCTGAGTGATGTAATTTAGCTGATGTATGACATAGTAGGGATCATTTCCCGTTGTTTTGAGCAGTATAGGTATTAGTAGAGTGTGCTAATACTGTGATTGATTATGTGGCATGACATGATATGATTATGTGATAAATATGCTGATGATATATGATTGTATGCATAATGCTGTGAATATATCTATTATGTATGCAATTGTGGATGGACTGTTTATGGCTTAGAGTGTGAGCATATGTCCATTGTGGATTGTTGATGTTTGCATGCTAGTTGATTTAGCGTGCATATTATGGCCTTTATGGTGGTAGCTAATTCCCATGGTGAGGAATTAGTGAGTGAGTTATTGTGGATTGTTGTTGATGTTTGCATGCTAGGTGGTTAGCGTGCATATCATAGCCCTTGGGGTGGTAGCTAATTCCCATGGTGAGGAATTAGTGAGTGAGTCACTAGGTCTCAAATGAGTGGGACTAGTGAGCTTGGTAGCCGTATCTGGATTTGATCGGTGAGGTTGAACTATATGTTCACGAATAGTCGGTACCTCATGCATGGAGTCTCATTGCATAATGTATGTATGTATGGCGTATAATATGAATGGATGTATTCCAATATTATATGTGTTGTTTTGGTGATTGTGTTGAGTATGATTTTGGAGTTGATATTGCCGTTATTGATTGTGTGATCTGATTAGGGTGATTGAATGTGTTAACTTACTTAACATTACATGATAATTTATAATGCTTATTATATCGATTGAGGAACTCACCCTTACAACTATGTTTCAGGTAACGAGCAGTGATTGAGTAGAAGCTAGTCCTTGGAGTCTAGTGTAGTTCCTTAGTGGGTCATGCTCTGGTAGATGTAACATCGGGATGGGATGTTTTACTAAGTTTTCATTTGGTTGTTGAACAACTTTACATGTAATGTGTTACATGTTGTTAATTTCTATCCGCTGCGAATTATGCAAATGTTTATTTTGATGAATAAATGAGCATGACGAGTTAATTTGGAACATGGTGTGAAGTGTCAAGTGTGACACCCTTAAATTGCATATACTCTGATTTATGTTTGGTTGTTTTAATTAATTATTGGGGTATTTTAGAAGGGTGTTACATTAGTGGTATCAGAGCATAGTCGGTCGAGTCGAGTCGTAATTATTCTGTTTCCCTATACGTGATAGGTGTTGTGTAACCCTATCAGTACTTATTGTTTTAGCTTGTTGGGCTTTCAGAATAGAGATGGCTGGAAGAGGTAGAGACGATGCTGCGATTGCTGAGGCTCTGGGTATGTTAGCTGGAGTACTTGGAGGGAATCCGAATATTGTGGGATTGGGAGCTGCTCGTCAACTGAGTGAGTTCCAGAGGAACAATCCTCCAATGTTCAAGGGAGCATACGATCCAGATGGTGCTCAGAAGTGGTTGAAGGAGATCGAGAGGATTTTCCGAGTGACTGAGTGTGCCGATAACCAGAAGGTCAGGTTCGGTACGCATATGCTGTCAGAGGAAGCAGATGATTGGTGGGTTACTACCCGCACTGAGTTGGAAGCTACTGGGAGTGCTGAGATCACTTGGGCGGTGTTCAGAGAGAGATTCCTGAGGAAGTACTTTCCGGAGGATGTCAGAGGAAAGAAAGAGATAGAGTTCTTAGAATTAAAGCAGGGCAACCGGTCTGTTACTGAGTATGCTGCTAAGTTCACAGAGCTGTCGAAGTATTACACTCCCTATGATGAGGCTACTGGGGAATTTTCAAAATGTGTGAAGTTTGAGAACGGGTTATGTCCCGAGATCAAGCAGGCTATTAGGTATCAGCGGATTAGAGTGTTTTCTGACTTGGTTGACTGTTGCAGGATTTTTGAACAGGACACCAAGGCCAGAGCGGAGAGCTATCAGCAGAGGGTTGATAGGAAAGGAAAGAATCAGAATGATCGTGGAAAACCGTATGCAGCTGGCAAGGGTTTCCAGAGACAGAGTGGGATGAAGAGACCTAGTGGGGGAGACTCCAGTGCCCCTGCTAAGTGTTACAGATGTGGTCAGGCTGGACATCGTATCCATGAGTGTACCAGTACTGAGAAGAAGTGTTTCAAGTGTGGAAAAGGTGGTCACTTGGCTGCAGAGTGCCGGTTGAAGACTATGACTTGTTTTAACTGTGGAGAGATGGGTCATATCAGTCCACAGTGTCCTAAGCCGAAGAAAGAGAATCAGTCGGGAGGCAAGGTCTTTGCTTTATCGGGTTCTGAGACTTATGCAGATGATCGTTTGATCCGAGGTACGTGTTATATTAATGGCTTTCCTCTTGTAGCTATTATTGACACAGGTGCGACTCATTCCTTTATATCTTTGGATTGTGCTGTGAAACTAAATTAGAGATATCTGAGATGCATGGGGGTATGGTGATTGATACTCCTGCGAAGGGTTCAGTGACTGCTACTTCAGTTTGTTTAAATTGTCCTTTGAGTATTTTTGGTAGAGACTTTGGGATGGACCTCGTGTGTCTTCCACTAGTGCAGATTGATGTTATCCTGGGTATGAACTGGTTGGTGTTTAACCGAGTTTATATCAACTGTTTTGATAAGACTGTGATCTTTCCTGAGATTGAGGAAGGAAAGAGTTTGTTTCTATCAGCAAGGCAGGTGAATGAGGCAGTAGCAGATGGGGCAGAGTTGTTTATGCTGTTAGCGACTGTGGAGGCTAAAGATAAACTAGTGATTTGCGATCTAGCCGTGGTGTGTGATTTTCCTGATGTGTTTCCTGAAGAAGTGAATGAATTACCACCAGAGCGTGAAGTTGAGTTCTCGATTGATTTGGTACCTGGTACTAGGCCGATATCGATGGCTCCGTACCGTATGTCTGCTGTTGAGTTAACTGAATTGAAAAGTCAGCTGGAAGATCTGTTGGATAAGAAATTTATTCGTCCGAGTGTGTCGCCGTGGGGTGCACCAGTGTTATTGGTTAAAAAGAAAGAAGGTACTATGAGGTTGTGTGTGGACTACAGGCAACTGAATAAAGTGACGATCAAGAATCGATATCCTTTGCCGAGGATTGATGATTTGATGGATCAGTTGGTTGGTGCGAGTGTGTTCAGCAAAATAGATTTGAGATCGGGGTATCATCAGATACGTGTGAAAACTGAGGATATTCAGAAGACTGCTTTCAGAACAAGGTATGGACATTATGAGTATTCTGTAATGCCTTTCGGTGTGACTAATGCGCCTGGGGTATTTATGGAGTATATGAATAGGATTTTCCATCCGTACCTAGACAAGTTTGTTGTGGTGTTTATTGACGATATTTTGGTGTATTCGAAATCTGAAGAAGAGCATGCTGAACATTTGAGAGTGGTTTTAGGAGTTCTACGAGAAAAGAAGTTATTTGCTAAACTGTCCAAGTGTGAATTTTGGTTGGAAGAGGTTAGTTTTCTTGGTCATGTGGTTTCAAGAGGTGGTGTTGCGGTTGATCCTTCCAAGATAGAAGCGGTATCTAAGTGGGAAGCTCCGAAGTCAGTTTCTGAGATAAGGAGTTTTCTTGGACTTGCAGGTTATTATAGGAAATTCATTGAGGGATTTTCTAAGTTAGCGTTACCGTTGACGATGTTGACTAGAAAGGGGCACGCGTTTGTTTGGAACTCAAAATGTGAAGAAGGTTTCCAAGAGTTAAAGAGAAGGTTAACTACTGCTCCTATTCTGATATTACCAAGTCCGTCAGAACCATTTGAGGTTTACTGTGATGCTTCATTGTTGGGTTTGGGTGGTGTTTTGATGCAGAATAAGCAGGTTGTAGCTTATGCTTCGAGGCAACTGAAGGTTCATGAGAGGAACTATCCGACACACGATTTAGAGTTGGCAGCTGTGGTATTTGTTCTGAAGTTATGGAGGCATTACTTGTACGGGTCAAGATTTGAGGTTTTCAGTGACCATAAAAGTTTAAAGTATTTGTTTGATCAGAAAGAGCTGAATATGAGACAGAGGAGATGGTTAGAGTTCCTGAAGGATTATGACTTTGGTTTGAATTACCATCCGGGTAAAGCAAACATAGTGGCTGATGCATTGAGTCGGAAATCATTGCATATGTCTATGTTAATGGTTAAGGAATTGGATTTAATTGAGCAGTTTAGAGACTTGAGTTTGGTGTGTGAGAGTACTCACAATAGTGTTAAATTGGGAATGTTGAAGTTTACGAGTGGTATTCTGGATGAGATTAGAGAGGGTCAGAAATCCGTTGTGCTTTTGGTTGATAAGTTGACTCTAGTGAATCAAGGTCAAGGTGGTGAATTCAAAGTTGATGAGAATGGTGTTTTGAAATTTGGTAATCGGGTGTGTATTCCGGATGTTACCGAACTTAAGAAGAGTATTCTTGAGGAAGGACATCGTAGTGGCCTGAGTATTCATCCTGGGGCTACGAAGATGTATCATGATTTGAAAAAGTTATTTTGGTGGCCGGGAATGAAAAGAGAAATTGCAAGTTTTGTTTATTCTTGTTTGACTTGTCAGAAGTCAAAGATTGAGCATCAGAAGCCGTCTGGGCTAATGCAACCGTTGGCTATTCCAAAGTGGAAGTGGGATAGTATCAGTATGGACTTTGTTTCGGGTTTACCGAGGACAATTAAGAATTTTGAAGCTATTTGGGTGATTGTTGACAGATTGACAAAATCAGCTCATTTCATTCCGATCAGAATGGATTATTCGTTAGAGAGATTAGCTGAGTTGTATATTGAGAAAATTGTAAGTTTGCATGGTATTCCGTCGAGTATTGTTTCGGACAGAGATCTTAGGTTTACATCGAACTTCTGGGAAGGTTTGCAGAGGGCTTTGGGAACTAAGCTGAGATTGAGTTCTGCATATCATCCGCAGACTGATGGTCAGACTGAGAGGACGATTCAGTCACTGGAGGATCTTTTGAGGGCTTGTGTTTTGGAAAAGGGAGGTGCTTGGGATTTTTATTTACCTTTGATTGAGTTTACCTACAACAATAGTTTTCATTCGAGCATTGGTATGGCACCGTTTGAAGCTTTGTATGGTAGGAGATGTCGGACACCTTTATGTTGGTATGAGTCCGGTGAGAGTGCTGTGGTTGGACCTGAGATTGTTCAACAAACTACGGAAAAGATTAAGATGATTCAGGAGAAGATGAGGATTGCTCAGAGTCGTCAGAAGAGTTATCACGACAAGAGGAGGAAGTCACTTGAGTTTCAAGAGGGAGATCATGTGTTTCTTCGTGTTACTCCGATAACTGGGGTTGGTCGAGCTTTGAAGTCGAAGAAGTTGACACCTCGATTTATTGGTCCTTATCAGATTTTGGAGAGGATAAGGGAGGTAGCCTATCGTGTCGCTTTACCGCCGTCACTTGCGAATTTGCATGAGGTATTTCATGTGTCTCAGTTGAGGAGGTACATTCCTGATTTGTCGCATGTGGTCCAAGTGGATGATATACAGGTGAGAGATAACCTGACTGTTGAAACATCACCTACGAGGATCGAGGATCGAGAGTTGAAGCAGTTGCGGGGTAAAGAGATTGCTTTGGTAAAGGTAGCTTGGGGAGGACCAGCAGGTGGCAATGTGACTTGGGAACTTGAGAGTCAGATGAAAGAGTCTTATCCGGAGTTATTCGCTTGAGGTATGTTTTCGAGGACGAAAACTCTTTTAGTGGGGGAGAGTTGTAACACCCCGATAAAAATATGATAATTATTTGATTTAAGTTAATAGTATATTTATTAATTTAATTAAATAATTGGATTATTTTTGGAATATTATTTGGAATTATTATTATTGGAATAATAAGTTGGAATATATATATATATATAAAGAGTTCCATTTGGTAAAAAGGGTTTTTTCACGTGAAAACCAGAGAAGCGACAGAAAGTGAGAAAAGGGCAAAGAGCCAGAGAACAAGGGTTGAAGAGAGGAAGAGCTCGAAGCTAAAGGATTGCCGGATTAAGTCAGGTAAGGGGGGTTTATCGTCGTTTGATGGGTATTATGGGTTAACATGTAATGGGTAGTGATAAACCATTGATTTGACTCTGATTAGAATGATGTATGCTGAAATTTGTGAAATATTGGATGAACGAAATTTGGATTATAATTGAAGGAAATTCGTAGGAATTAGATGTAATAATGTTAGAATTTGTGAAATTGAATAGGGTATGATTCGTGTTAGATGATATGAACGAGCACTGTGTAAAACTGGACTGTGGGAGGTTGGATATGAAGAATCTCGTAGCAGAGAAAACCATAGCAGATCTGGAATTCTGGTTCTGGTCATACGCGTATGGCACTAGGCAATACGCGTATGAGATGGTCTGGTACGCGTATGGCACTAGGCAATACGCGTATGGATGAGGAAGATGATGTTTTGAACGTGGTTTTGTCTCTGTTGGTACGCGTATGAGGAAGTGGTACGCGTAGCATACGCGTATGAGGCAGACAATACGCGTATGGGTTTGGCTAAGAAATGGGCCATACGCGTATGGGCATGGGGCATACGCGTATGGGCAGAATTTTGGTTTTCCTGAGCTGTTGTTGTGCAGTTTTGGTCGTTTCAGCTGAGTGATGTAATTTAGCTGATGTATGACATAGTAGGGATCATTTCCCGTTGTTTTGAGCAGTATAGGTATTAGTAGAGTGTGCTAATACTGTGATTGATTATGTGGCATGACATGATATGATTATGTGATAAATATGCTGATGATATATGATTGTATGCATAATGCTGTGAATATATCTATTATGTATGCAATTGTGGATGGACTGTTTATGGCTTAGAGTGTGAGCATATGTCCATTGTGGATTGTTGATGTTTGCATGCTAGTTGATTTAGCGTGCATATTATGGCCTTTATGGTGGTAGCTAATTCCCATGGTGAGGAATTAGTGAGTGAGTTATTGTGGATTGTTGTTGATGTTTGCATGCTAGGTGGTTAGCGTGCATATCATAGCCCTTGGGGTGGTAGCTAATTCCCATGGTGAGGAATTAGTGAGTGAGTCACTAGGTCTCAAATGAGTGGGACTAGTGAGCTTGGTAGCCGTATCTGGATTTGATCGGTGAGGTTGAACTATATGTTCACGAATAGTCGGTACCGCATGCATGGAGTCTCATTGCATAATGTTTGTATGTATGGCGTATAATATGAATGGATGTATTCCAATATTATACGTGTTATTTTGGTGATTGTGTTGAGTATGATTTTGGAGTTGATATTGCCGTTACTGATTGTGTGATCTGATTAGGGTGATTGAATGTGTTAACTTACTTAACATTACATGATAATTTATAATGCTTATTATATCGATTGAGGAACTCACCCTTACAACTATGTTTCAGGTAACGAGCAGTGATTGAGTAGAAGCTAGTCCTTGGAGTCTAGTGTAGTTCCTTAGTGGGTCATGCTCTGGTAGATGTAACATCGGGATGGGATGTTTTACTAAGTTTTCATTTGGTTGTTGAACAACTTTACATGTAATGTGTTACATGTTTTGCATGTTGTTAATTTCTATCCGCTGCGAATTATGCAAATGTTTATTTTGATGAATAAATGAGCATGACGAGTTAATTTGGAACATGGTGTGAAGTGTCAAGTGTGACACCCTTAAATTGCATATACTCTGATTTATGTTTGGTTGTTTTAATTAATTATTGGGGTATTTTAGAAGGGTGTTACAACAAGTACCACTTGTGCTTTTTCTATCGGTCTTACATCCTGCATAGTCGGCGTCAGAATAGCCAATCAAGGAGCATATAGTACCTTTTGGATACCATAGTCCGACGTTCGTTGTTCCTTTGAGATATTTCATAATCCTCTTCACGGCGATGAGATGCGATTCCTTCGGGTTTGCTTGAAAGCGTGCACACCAACATACACTAAACATAATGTCAGGACGGCTTGCCGTCAAATATAGTAATGAACCAATCATACCTCGATATTTTGTGATATCTATTGAAGCTCCGGATTCATCTTGATCAACGTACGTTCCAGATCCCATAGGAGTGGACATCACTTCGCAACTATCCATATCGAATCTTTTCAACAATTCCTTGCAATACTTGGATTGGTTGATGAAGATGCCATCCTTGGTTTGCTTGATTTGTAGTCCAAGAAAATAGTTCAATTTTCCCATCATGGACATCTCGAATTCTCCTTGCATCATGATTGAAAACTCTTCGCAAAGATCTTTGTTTGTTGAACTGAAGATGATGTCGTCGACATAGACTTGAGCCAATAAGGTGTTACCCTTGATCTTCTTTATGAACAAAGTCTTGTCAACCTTTCCTTTTACAAATACCTTTTCACATAGAAAGTTGCTGAGGCGGTCATACCACGCTCTTGGTGCTTGCTTTAAGCCGTATAGTGCTTTCTTCAACTTTTAAACATGTGAGGGATTCTTGAAGTCTTCAAAACCCGGAGGTTGTTTGACGTAGAATTCTTCATTGATATAGCCATTTAGGAAAGCGCTTTTGACATCCATCTGAAACAATTGAAAATTCATAGAACAAGCATAAGCAAGTAATAATCGAATTGCTTTTAACCTTGCTACCGGAGCGAACGTTTCATCAAAATCAATTCCTTCCTGTTGGTTGTATCCTTGTGCGACCAATCTTGCTTTGTTACGAACTATGATCCCATTCTCATCAAGTTTGTTCTTGAAGACCCATCTTGTTCCTATGATGTGCTTGTTGTCCGGTCTTGGTACAAGACTCCAAACTTGATTTCTTTCGAATTGGTTGAGTTCTTCTTGCATTGCTACTATCCATAGATCGTCGCCTAAGGCTTCATCGACTTTGGTTGGTTCTATTTGAGATACAAAAGCCATGTTGAGACAAGCATCCTTGAGATTTAGTCGTGTTGCAACGCCTTGGCTAATATCACCAATAACTTTATCGATCGGGTTATCTCTGAGTTTTCCATTCTTTTGGTAGATCATGATGTTCTTCAATGATTGGTGAGCCGTCTCCTTGTGGTATTGATTGAACCTTTGAAAGTTCCTTTTCTTGTTGTGACATATCTATTATATCATCATCATCATCAACAATAAAGTTATCCTCTTTCGAGGGGTTAGTTTCATCAAAAGATACATGCATTGATTCTTCAATAGAGAGAGTTCTTTTGTTGAAAATTCTAAATGCCTTACTAGATAGGGAGTAGCCAAGGAAGATACCTTCGTCGGATTTCTCATCAAACTTACCAAGGTTGTCCTTTCCATTGTTGAGGACAAAACATTTGCATCCAAAAATGTGAAAGAAGGATATATTAGGCTTTCTTCCTTTGAAAAGCTCATACAAAGTCTTTTTGAGAATCGGCCGAATGTTGACACGGTTGCTAACAAAGCATGTTGTGCTAACTGCGTCCGCCCAAAAGCATTTAGGAAGGTTGGAGTCATTGAGCATTGTTCTTGCGAGTTCCACCAAGGATCTATTCTTTTTCTCTACGACACCGTTTTGTTGTGGTGTTCGTGGTGCAGAGAAGTTGTGGGAAATTCCATGCTCTTCACAAAATTTTTCAAAGAATGTGTTTTGAAATTCTCCACCGTGGTCACTTCTTATGGAGGTTATTGAGAGAGACTTCTCATTCTGAATTTGTTTCGCATATTTTTTGAAAGCCTTGAAAGCATCGCTTTTCTGCACAAGAAACAATGTCCACGTATATCTAGAGAAGTTATCAACAATCACTAAAGCGTAAACATTACCTCCGAAGCTTTTCGTTCTTGATGGACCGAAGAGATCCATGTGCAAGAGTTGAAGTGGCCTCGACGAAGATACAACATTCTTGGATTTGAAAGTTGTCTTGGTTTGCTTTCCCTTTTGACATGCGTCACAAAGCTTATCCTTGATGAACTTAATCTTTGGAAGACCAACAACTAGATCATGCTTTATTAATTTGTTCATGTGCTCCATGTGTATATGAGCGAATCGTTTATGCCATAGCCAAGCCTCAATGTTGTTTGCCATTAAGCATTTTACCTTCAAGGAAGAGTCATCAAAAGAAAGCGATCGTGAAAGAGGAAAAGGGCAAGAGGCAGGGCAAGAGGAAGAAGGTTGAAGAAGAGAAGAGCTTGGAGCTTGAGATTCGCCGGATTAATCAGGTAAGGGGGGTTTATCATCGATTAATGGGTATTATGGGATAATATGTGATGGGTAGTGAGAAACCATTGATTTGCCTCTGATTGAACGATGCATGATGAATTTGTGAACTTTTGGGATGAACGAAAATTGGATTATAATTGAAGAAATTCGTAGGAATTAGAGGTAGAAAGGTTAGCAATTTGTGAAATCGAAAGTGTATGATTTGTGTTAGATGATATGAATGAATTGTGTGTAAAATTTGGACGGTAGAAGGTTGAATTGGATAGATCTCGTAGCAGAGAAAGCCATTGCAGATCTGGAAATTCTGGTTTCTGGTCATACGCGTATGGCACTAGGCAATACGCGTATGAGATGGCTGGTACGCGTATGGATGAGGCCTTACGCGTATGGGTGAGGAAAATGATATTTTGAACGTAGATTTGTCTCTGTTGGTACGCGTATGGGAGAGTGGTACGCGTAGCATACGCGTATGAGGCAGATGATACGCGTATGGGTTAGGCGAGGAAATGCGCCATACGCGTATGGGCATAGGCAATACGCGTATGGGCAGACTTGTGGTTTTTCTGAGCTGTTGTTGTGCAGTTTTTGGTTGTTTAGGCTGAGTGATGTAACTTAGCTGATGTATGATGTAGTAGGGATCATTTCCCGTTGTTTTGAGTAGTATAGGTATTAGTAGAGTGTGCTAATACTGTGATTGTTGTTTGGCATGATGTAATATGCTTTTGTGATAAAATGTGTTGATAATGTGTAATGGTATGCATAATGCTGTGAATGTATCAGTTATGTATGCATTGTGAATAGACTGTTTATGGCTTAGAGTGTGAGCATATGTCTATTCTTGAATTGTTGTTGATGTTGCATTGCTAGGTGATTAGCGTGCATATTGTGGCCTTTATGGTGGTAGCTAATTCCCATAGTGAGGAATTAGTGATGTTAGTCATTTTGGACTGTTGTTGATGTTGCATGCTAGGTGATTTAGCGTGCATAGCATGGCCCTTGGGGTGGTAGCTAATTCCCATAGTGAGGGATTAGTGATGTGAGTCACTAGGTCTCAAATGAGTGGGACTAGTGAGCTTGGTAGCCGTACCTGGATTGGTCGGTGAAGTTGAACTATATGTTCACGAATAGTCGGTACCGCATGCATGGAGTCTCATTGCATAAAATGTGTATGGCGTATAATATGAATGGATGTATTCCAATATTATACGTGTGTTTGTGTTGATATTGAGTATGAGTATGATTTGCATCGGTATTGAATATGATGTTTGAGTTGATGTACCGTACTGAATGTGTTATGTGATTAGGGTGATTAATGTGTTAAATTACTTAACATGACATGATGTTTTATAATGCTTATTATATTGGTTGAGAAACTCACCCTTACAACTATTTTTCAGGTAACGAGAAATGAGTTGAGTAGAAGCGAATGCTTGGAGTCTAGTGTAGTCTCCTTAGTGGGTCGTGCTCTGATAGGTGTAACATCAGGATGGGATGTTTTATATTGTTGAATAATTTACATGTGAATGTTACATGTTTTACATGATTGAGGAGATCTCTATCCGCTGCGTTTTATGCAAATATTTATGTTTTGGATTAATAAAAGAGCATGACTGTTATATTGCTGAATGGTGTGAATAATTGTGTGACACCCTTGAATGGCATAATTACTCTGATTGTTATATGTTTATTATTTTTAATTAAATAATTGGGGTATTTTAGAAGGGTGTTACATTAGTGGTATCAGAGCATAGTCGGTCGAGTCGAGTCGTAATTATTCTGTTCCCCTGTACGGGATAGGTGTTGTGTAACCCTATCAGTACTTATTGTTTTAGTTTGTTGGGTTTTCAGAATAGAGATGGCTGGAAGAGGTAGAGATGATGCTGCAATTGCTGAGGCTCTGGGTATGCTAGCTGGAGTACTTGGAGGAAATCCGAATGTTGTGGGAATGGGAGCTGCTCGTCAACTGAGTGAGTTCCAGAAGAACAATCCTCCAATGTTCAAGGGAGCATACGATCCAGATGGCGCTCAGAAGTGGTTGAAGGAGATCGAGAGAATCTTCCGAGTGACTGAGTGTGCCGATAACCAGAAGGTCAGGTTCGGTACGCATATGCTGTCAGAGGAAGCTGATGATTGGTGGGTTGCTACCCGCACTGAGTTGGAATCTGCTGGAAATGCTGAGATCACTTGGGCTGTATTCAGAGAGAGATTTTTGAGGAAGTACTTTCCAGAGGATGTCAGAGGGAAGAAAGAGATAGAGTTCTTGGAATTGAGACAGGGTAACAGGTCTGTTACTGAGTATGCTGCTAAGTTCACAGAGCTGTCAAAGTATTATACTCCCTATAATGAGGCTGCTGGAGAATTTTCAAAATGTGTGAAGTTTGAGAACGGGTTGCGTCCCGAGATCAAACAGGCTATTGGATATCAACGGATTAGAGTGTTTTCTGATTTGGTTGACTGTTGCAGAATTTTTGAACAGGATTCCAAAGCCAGAGCAGAGAGCTATCAGCAAAGGGTTGATAGGAAAGGCAAGAATCAGAATGATCGTGGAAAACCGTATGCAGCTGGCAAAGGTTTCCAGAAGCAGAGTGGGATGAAGAGGCCTAGTGGGGGAGACTCTAGTGCCCCTGCTAAATGTTACAGATGTGGTCAGGCGGGACATCGTTTCCATGAGTGTGCTAGTGTTGAGAAGAAGTGTTTCAAGTGTGGTAAAGGTGGTCATTTGGCTGCAGAGTGCCGGTTGAAGACTGTAACTTGTTTCAACTGTGGAGAGGTGGGTCATATCAGTCCACAGTGTCCTAAGCCGAAGAAAGAGAATCAGTCAGGAGGCAAGGTCTTTGCCTTATCGGGTTCTGAGACTTCTGCAGATGATCGTTTGATCCGAGGTACGTGTTATATTAATGGCTTTCCTCTTGTAGCTATTATTGACACAGATGCGACTCATTCCTTTATATCTTTGGATTGTGCTGTGAAACTTAAGTTAGAGATATCTGGGATGCTTGGAATTATGGTGATTGATACTCCTGCGAAGGGTTCAGTGACTACTACTTCAGTTTGTTTGAATTGTCCTTTGAGTATTCTGTAATGCCTTTTGGTGTGACTAATGCGCCTGGAGTATTTATGGAGTATATGAATAGGATTTTCCATCCGTACCTAGACAAGTTTGTTGTGGTGTTTATTGACGATATTTTGGTGTATTCGAAATCTGAAGAAGAGCATGCTGAGCATGTGAGAGTGGTGTTAGGAATTCTACGAGAAAAGAAGTTATTTGCTAAACTGTCTAAGTGTGAATTTTGGTTAGAAGAGGTTAGTTTTCTTGGTCATGTGATTTCAAGAGGTGGTGTTGCTGTTGATCCTTCTAAGATAGAAGCGGTATCTAAGTGGGAAGCTCCGAAGTCAGTTTCTGAGATAAGGAGTTTTCTTGGACTTGCAGGTTATTATAGGAAGTTCATTGAGGGATTTTCTAAGTTGGCGTTACTGTTGACGATGTTGACTAGAAAGGGACAAGCATTTGTTTGGGACTCAAAATGTGAAGAAGGTTTCCAAGAATTAAAGAGAAGGTTGACTACTGCTCCTATTCTGATATTACCGAGTTCGTCGGAACCATTTGAAGTTTACTGTGATGCTTCCTTGTTGGGTTTGGGTGGTGTGTTGATGCAGAATAAGCAGGTTATAGCTTATGCTTCGAGACAGCTGAGGGTTCATGAGAGGAACTATCCGACACACGATTTAGAGTTGGCAGCTGTGGTTTTTGTTCTGAAGTTATGGGGCATTACTTGTACGGGTCAAGATTTGAGGTTTTCAGTGACCATAAAAGTTTAAAGTATTTGTTTGATCAGAAAGAGCTGAATATGAGACAGAGGAGATGGTTGGAGTTTCTTAAAGATTATGACTTTGGTTTGAATTACCATCCGGGTAAAGCAAACGTAGTAGCTGATGCATTGAGTCGGAAATCATTGCATATGTCTATGTTAATGGTTAAGGAATTGGATTTAATTGAGCAGTTTAGAGACTTGAGTTTGGGGTGTGAGAGTACTCACAATAGTGTTAAATTGGGAATGTTGAAGTTAACAAGTAGTATTCTGGATGAGATTAGAGAGGGTCAGAAGTCTGATGTGCTTTTGGTTGATAAGTTGACTCTAGTGAATCAAGGTCAAGGTGGTGAATTCAGAGTTGATGAGAATGGTGTTTTGAAATTTGGTAATCGGGTGTGTATTCCGGATGTTACCGAACTTAAGAAGAGTATTCTTGAGGAAGGACATCGTAGTGGCCTGAGTATTCATCCTGGGGCTACGAAGATGTATCATGATTTGAAAAAGTTATTTTGGTGGCCGGGAATGAAAAGAGAAATTGCGAGTTTTGTTTATTCTTGTTTGACTTGTCAGAAGTCAAAGATTGAGCATCAGAAGCCGTCTGGGCTAATGCAACCGTTGGCTATTCCAGAATGGAAGTGGGATAGTATCAGTATGGATTTTGTTTCCGGTTTACCGAGGACGAGTAAGAGTTTTGAAGCTATTTGGGTGATTGTGGATAGATTGACGAAGTCGGCTCATTTCATTCCGATCAGAATGGATTATCCGTTAGAGAGATTGGCGGAGCTGTATATTGAGAAGATTGTAAGTTTGCATGGTATTCCGTCGAGTATTGTTTCGGACAGAGATCCTAGATTTACATCGAAGTTCTGGGAAGGTTTGCAGAGGGCTTTGGGAACTAAGCTGAGATTGAGTTCTGCATATCATCCGCAGACTGATGGTCAGACTGAGAGGACGATTCAGTCACTGGAGGATCTTTTGAGGGCTTGTGTTTTGGAAAAAGGAGGTGCGTGGGATTGTTATTTACCTTTGATTGAGTTTACCTACAACAATAGTTTTCATTCGAGCATTGGTATGGCACCGTTTGAAGCTTTGTATGGTAGGAGATGTCGGACACCTTTATGTTGGTATGAGTCCGGTGAGAGTGCTGTGGTTGGACCGGAGATTGTTCAACAAACTACGGAAAGATTAAGATGATTCAGGAGAAGATGAGAATTGCTCAGAGTCGTCAGAAGAGTTATCATGATAAGAGGAGGAAGTCACTTGAGTTCCAAGAGGGAGATCATGTGTTTCTTCGTGTTACTCCGATAACTGGTGTTGGTCGAGCTTTGAAGTCGAAGAAGTTGACACCTCGATTTATTGGTCCTTATCAGATTTTGGAGAGGATAGGGGAGGTAGCCTATCGTGTCGCTTTACCGCCGTCGCTTGCAAATTTGCATGAAGTTTTTCATGTGTCTCAGTTGAGGAGGTACATTCATGATCCGTCGCATGTAGTCCAAGTAGATGATGTACAGGTGAGAGATAACCTGACTGTTGAAACATTACCTATGAGGATCGAGGATCGAGAGTTGAAGCAGTTGCGGGGTAAAGAGATTGCCTTGGTGAAGGTAGCTTGGGAAGGACCAGCAGGTGGCAATGTGACTTGGGAACTTGAGAGTAAGATGAAGGAGTCTTACCCAGAGTTGTTCGCTTGAGGTATGTTTTCGAGGACGAAAACTCTTTTAGTGGGGGAGAGTTGTAACACCCCGATAATAATAAAATAATTATTTAAATTGAGTTAATAATTTATTTATTAATTTAATTAAATAATTGGAAATTTTATTATTATTATTATTATGGATTATTATTATTATTATTATTTGGGAAATATATAAGTTGGAAATAAGAGAAAAGAGTTCATTTTGGAAAATAAGGTTTTACGTGAAAAGCAGAAAGCGATCGTGAAAGAGGAAAAGGGCAAGAGGCAGGGCAAGAGGAAGAAGGTTGAAGAAGAGAAGAGCTTGGAGCTTGAGATTCGCCGGATTAATCAGGTAAGGGGGGTTTATCATCGATTAATGGGTATTATGGGATAATATGTGATGGGTAGTGAGAAACCATTGATTTGCCTCTGATTGAACGATGCATGATGAATTTGTGAACTTTTGGGATGAACGAAAATTGGATTATAATTGAAGAAATTCGTAGGAATTAGAGGTAGAAAGGTTAGCAATTTGTGAAATCGAAAGTGTATGATTTGTGTTAGATGATATGAATGAATTGTGTGTAAAATTTGGACGGTAGAAGGTTGAATTGGATAGATCTCGTAGCAGAGAAAGCCATTGCAGATCTGGAAATTCTGGTTTCTGGTCATACGCGTATGGCACTAGGCAATACGCGTATGAGATGGCTGGTACGCGTATGGATGAGGCCTTACGCGTATGGGTGAGGAAAATGATATTTTGAACGTAGATTTGTCTCTGTTGGTACGCGTATGGGAGAGTGGTACGCGTAGCATACGCGTATGAGGCAGATGATACGCGTATGGGTTAGGCGAGGAAATGCGCCATACGCGTATGGGCATAGGCAATACGCGTATGGGCAGACTTGTGGTTTTTCTGAGCTGTTGTTGTGCAGTTTTTGGTTGTTTAGGCTGAGTGATGTAACTTAGCTGATGTATGATGTAGTAGGGATCATTTCCCGTTGTTTTGAGTAGTATAGGTATTAGTAGAGTGTGCTAATACTGTGATTGTTGTTTGGCATGATGTAATATGCTTTTGTGATAAAATGTGTTGATAATGTGTAATGGTATGCATAATGCTGTGAATGTATCAGTTATGTATGCATTGTGAATAGACTGTTTATGGCTTAGAGTGTGAGCATATGCCTATTCTTGAATTGTTGTTGATGTTGCATTGCTAGGTGATTAGCGTGCATATTGTGGCCTTTATGGTGGTAGCTAATTCCCATAGTGAGGAATTAGTGATGTTAGTCATTTTGGACTGTTGTTGATGTTGCATGCTAGGTGATTTAGCGTGCATAGCATGGCCCTTGGGGTGGTAGCTAATTCCCATAGTGAGGGATTAGTGATGTGAGTCACTAGGTCTCAAATGAGTGGGACTAGTGAGCTTGGTAGCCGTACCTGGATTGGTCGGTGAAGTTGAACTATATGTTCACGAATAGTCGGTACCGCATGCATGGAGTCTCATTGCATAAAATGTGTATGGCGTATAATATGAATGGATGTATTCCAATATTATACGTGTGTTTGTGTTGATATTGAGTATGAGTATGATTTGCATCGGTATTGAATATGATGTTTGAGTTGATGTACCGTACTGAATGTGTTATGTGATTAGGGTGATTAATGTGTTAAATTACTTAACATGACATGATGTTTTATAATGCTTATTATATTGGTTGAGGAACTCACCCTTACAACTATTTTTCAGGTAATAAGAAATGAGTTGAGTAGAAGCGAATGCTTGGAGTCTAGTGTAGTCTCCTTAGTGGGTCGTGCTCTGATAGGTGTAACATCAGGATGGGATGTTTTATATTGTTGAATAATTTACATGTGAATGTTACATGTTTTACATGATTGAGGAGATCTCTATCCGCTGCGTTTTATGCAAATATTTATGTTTTGGATTAATAAAAGAGCATGACTGTTATATTGCTGAATGGTGTGAATAATTGTGTGACACCCTTGAATGGCATAATTACTCTGATTGTTATATGTTTATTATTTTTAATTAAATAATTGGGGTATTTTAGAAGGGTGTTACACTCCAATGGTTCCTACTCCAAGGATCTTTCCTTTAGTGTCATCACCGTATGTAACATATCCCTTGGCCTTTAAAGATAGATGTGAAAATTTGTCGATATCGCCCGTCATATGCTTTGAACAACCGCTATCAAGATACCATTGATTCGAGGTTGTCTTCAAGCATACCTACAAAACAAAATCAAGTTTTGTTAGGTACCCAAATTGCTTTGGGTCCTTGGTAGTTAGTACCCTTTTTAACCCACACATAATGCCCTTTTGGAACGCTAAAGTTTCGCACATAACAAGCATTAGGTGTGTGCCCTTTGATTCCACAATAAAAGCAAGTAGGTTGGAAATCACTTCTATATCTAGGAACATAATTCTTCTTCTTAGCAATCATTTTCTTTTTATGACTTTGATGCATACATTTAGAGTTGTTTACTTTCTCTTTAACAACTTGTTCACTTGCTTTAACAAAAATGGTCTTATTTGTGCTTGGTTTAAAAAACTTAGAATATCCTAATCCACTTTTATCATTAGAGTACCTTTGGTGCTTAAGAATTTCTTCCAAGCCAATTTGACATTTTTCATATCTTTCTAAAACTCTTTTAAGTTGAACAATTTGAAAAGATAAACATTCACAATTCTTACATACAAGACTTTGTTTTTCATCCATCAACTTTTGTTTTCCACTTTCAATATATTTTTCCAAAGCAATATTTTTTTCTTCTAAGGATGAAATTTGTTTCTTTTGGGATGAAATACTTTTATACAATGTCTTGCATTCTTTTAAGAGTTCATTTATAACATCTTGTGCGTCATTGTCATAAACTGAAAAATTGCTACTAACCTCATCGATTTCTTCATCAGAGTGATGTGAAGCCATAAGAGCCATGTTCGCACATTCATCGCTTTCCGATTCCGAAGATGAACTGATCTCACTATCGTCCCAAGTGACGTAAGCCTTTTTGTTTTTGAATTCCTTCTTGCCTTTGAATCCTCCTTTCTTTGCAAGTTTTGGGCAATCCGGCTTTATGTGACCTTGCTGTCCACATACATAACAAGTGACGTCTTGCATTGATGTGGATGCTTCCTTTTTCCTGAAATGTTTATTCTTTTTAGGATAAGAGGAATTTTTATTTTTATTAAAAAACTTACCAAGCTTCTTCACAAGAAGCATAAAGTTCTCATCTTCGGACGTCTCATCGTCTTTGTCATTTCTTGAATCAACTTTCAAGGCAATTCCCTTGGACTTCTTTTCTTGATTTTCATGCTTCTCGAGCCTTCTAAGTTCCAATTCGTGTTCTTGAAGTTTTCCAAATAGAGACGCGGATGTCATCGTTGAGAGGCTCTTCTTTTCCGAAATAGCGGTCACTTTCGGTTGCCATTCTCTTGTCAAAGATCTTAGGACTTTCAGGTTGAGATCATCATTGGTGAAGGTTTTACCAAGAGCAGTCAAGTGATTTGCTAGATGGAAGAATCTCTTTTGTAAGGCAACTATAGATTCACCGGGATGCATGCGAAACATCTCATATTCTTGACTTAGAGTGTTTAGCCTCGATCTCTTCACTTCGGTGGTTCCTTCATGTGTTTCAACCAAGGTGTCCCAAATCTCCTTTGCTGATTTACATTGAGATATACGGAAGAACTCGTCCATACTAAGAGCGCTTTGGAGTATGTTGATTGCCTTCTTCTCATTCAAAATCTTTTTCCTATCATCTTCGTCATAAGTGTTTTTCAACTTTGGGGTACCAACTCCATTCACCACATTCACCGGTTTGTGTGGACCTTCTTCAACTGCTTCCCATATACCTTCCCCTTGGGCTTCAAGATGTGCCTTCATTCTGATTTTCCAGAAATCGAAATATTCTCCGGAGAAGAGTGGGGGCTTGTTGCTACTTCCACCGTCTTTAAAAACCGGGTTTATGCTTGCGGAAGCCATGCTGGATCTCTAGGAACAAGTTACCTATAACTTGCTCTGATGCCAATTGTAAGTTGTAAATGCGCCTAAGAGGGGGGGGGGGGGTGAATTAGGTGGTTAAAAATTCTTCGAACTTGTTTCCGGTTTTTGATTATTTTATGTTTAAGTGCGGAAAGATAAATTGCGGAAAGTAAAAAGACACCGGAAATTATAGTGGTTCCCTTCACAATCCGAAGGTACATCCACTCCCCTTTTGACTCGAAAGAGATTTCACTATAGTTAGAATTATGGTACAGCCTACTCACACCAATGGTGATGCTTACTATCTAACCTATAGGTAAACAAGTGTATGAAGAACAATCCTCTTCAACACTAACCCTTGTGTCCAACAATCCTGGATCACATGTCAAAACAGAAATAAGTCTTTTTGATGATTTTAACAAAGTGTAGTATTATCAATCTTCTCTTGATTGATCTACTCCTTAGATAAATAATTCACTCAATGAATAATATACAAGTGTTCAAAAATGGAATGAGATGAAAATTTGATTATGAACACTTTTATGAAATATTGAAGAAAGTATGAAAGAGTGATTATCTTAAGTTTTTATGAAAATTCTTGGAGGTGAAAATTCATTTTGAAAATTCAAGAATTTATATTGCCAAAACACCTTTTCAAAGAGGTATAAATTTTTCATAAAAAATGATGAAAAGGTACAAGTTTTTGAAAAAATTTTCACTGAAACGAACAGTGTTAACCGGTTAACCAAATGGGTTAACCGGTTAACGCGTATAACGTTAACAGAGAATTTCAAAAACTGGGCCGTTAACCGGTTAACCCATATGGTTAACCGGTTAACACTGTTGAAATGCAGAAAAATACTTTAAGAAAAATGTGTCTTTCATTTCAACATGTTAACAAATGGTTATGTTAAAAATACAAATGCAGATCATGATTGTTGAACACTTGTATACTAATCTAAGAGTGAATTAGATATACCTTAGAAGTGAATCAACAATCTTGCAAACGGTTGACTTGAAAAAGAAGCTTGATCAAAATGTTTCATATGCATATGTGGCTTGATTACTTTGATGCTTGAATTATCTTTGAAGCTCTTCTCTTTTTGCATTGATACATGTTGTCTTCATCAAAATACTTTTTTGGATTGAAGCTTGCTTCTACAACCTTGTGCTCAAGAAGATCCTGTCATTCAAACTAGATTCTAGGGGAAAATGGACTCCTAATTATGAAGGCCCATATGTTGTTAAGAGAGCCTTTTCATGCGGTGCTTTGATTCTTACAACTATGGATGGTTAAGAGCTCACTCGTCCTGTGAACGCATGTGCAGTCAAGAAATAATTCGCCTAAAAAAGAAAAGAACAGCTCGCTAAGTTGAAAACCCGAAAGGGCGGCTTAGGAAAAAAGAGCGTCTCGGTGGATTGAAAACCCGAAAGGGCAAGCCAGGCAAAAATTAGAGACATAAAACCAGAAAGAATTTCCCGATAAGTTGAGTACCCGACTTTGGGGCAACTTATGCAAAAATTAGGGATTATGGCAAGTAAGTGCAGTCTGCTAATCGTCCAGTTATGGAAAGACTTTGTTGAGCATAAGGGTTGACGTTGATTCATCATCCCAGTAGCAGTCAAGAGCACAGTGGATATCAAGAGTTGGTAGAAGGATTAAGGATCATTTGTATTCAATGTAATCCTCTTCCATGTAAATTACCATTTTAAACTTTGTAAAAATCTATGGAGTCTTGTCATTTATAGACTACCATCCCATTAAATAAAGTTGAGCTTTTGTCCAATTGTTTCTACTCTTATTTACTTTAGCCAATAGTTTAAATTTTATTATGATCATTTTGGATTTTTTTTTTAATCAAAATCATTTTTTCTTAAAACATATAAAAACAAGAATTTTTCAAAGCAACTAAAAGGAAGTATCAACAGCACTTCAAAGAGCAGCAAGTCCTTAAGTGCTAAGTGTAAGACCCCAATTTTGTCCCTAAGATCCCTCATGGCATCATATCACATCATTGCATTGCCTCAAGGATCATTGGACACCTTGCTTCCTTCCCTGTGGGTGGGTTATCTTCTTGAGAGTGATTCCTGATCACCAAGCATTCCTTGCATTTGTATATCATTGCTTTTCTTTTTAATCACTAACCAAAAGTACAAAAATATATCATCTAACCTTGTTACTTGTAGCTGAAGCTATAATAGGTCAAGGCAATTGAAGGCAATCATTGAGCAATAGATGGTGGTCATTCTTGAGATTTGGGCCCCACAATCATTCACAAGAGCTCATATGAGCTATGATGTCATTTTGAAGCTAAATCCCAAGTGGTAGAGGCTTGAAATTCATCAAGGCATTTCCAAGACAACTGAAACCCTAGAAAGTCAACTGCAAAGTCAACTGAGGATTTGGAGGTGGGAAGTGACTAGAAATACTTCATTCATGTTCAAACAAGTCTCATTTGACATTTCAAACACTCACATTGAAGAATTTGAGGTCCAGTCAAAAATTTCCCAAAATAGCAAGTGACCTATAATTTGAACTTTCCAAAAATGGCAAGGTTTTTGACCAACTTCAACTTAATATTACATCATCAAGAAGGATTCAAATGAAATTTTGTTGAACATGAAAGTTGTAGATCTTTCTCTCCCATTTATAAAAAGTCCAATTTCTCATGTGTGGTTAAGGAGATATGATCAAATCATGGCAAAGTGTGCTTGAAGATTCAAATGGGCATGACTTTTCAACCAAAGCTCCAAAATGAGTGGTTCTTTTTGCATTTTGTTCATCATGACCTTTACTTTCCAAATGTACCATTACATGACATGAATTTCATTTGCATGATCTTTGGTTTATTCATGAAGTTTTGTGAAGAAAATTCCATAAAACAATTTTGGTTGATCATGAGCTTACAAAATCATTTCCAAAGTGTGCATGGGCCTTGTTTAAGAGGATTTGGACCAGACTTGAGCACTGTTCACGTGCTACTTCATGCATGGGGGTGAAAAACCAATTTTGCACATACACTCCATAACTTGCTAATCTCACTTGTCTGGTGCTGCTCTTCGGTGGTATATGAGCCTTGATAGCGCAAACATCCGTTCCTTCAATGATCTTGGCGAAGCCTTCGTCAAACAATACAAATATAATATTGATATGGCTCCTGACCGTGATCAACTCAGAGCCATGTCTCAGAAGGACAAAGAGACATTTAAGGAATACGCCCAGAGGTGGCGAGAGCTGGCAGCTCAGATTACTCCTCCGCTGGAAGAGAAGGAGATGACTAAGATTTTTTTGAAAACTCTTAGTTCATTTTATTATGAGCGGATGGTTGCAAGTGCTCCCTCTGATTTCACCGAGATGGTGAACATGGGGATGCGATTGGAGGAAGGAGTCCGTGAAGGACGTTTGACTAAGGATGAAGGCTCTTCTAAACGATATGGGGCGTTTAAGAAGAAAGATGGGGAGGCACATGCTGTGTAATCTCATGCTAAACCCAGGAGACCCTCTGCCAAGAGGAAGCCTGTGCGTCATGCCGGCAATCAGCATCAGGTGGCTCATATAGCACCTGTCTTCAAAGACAACAATTAGCAGCATCAACAACAACCTCAGTATCAACAGCAACATCGCCCACAGCAACAGGCTTACCAGCCTCGTGGCAGCAATAATCAGGCTAATTTGAATTACGATAGGAAGAAGATCACTTTCGATCCTATTCTTATGTCATACGCTGAGCTATATCCCTCTTTAATAGAGCGGAAACTGATTACCCCGAGAGACCCTCTGGCTGTACCTGCTAACCCGCAGTGGTGGTACAAGCCTGACCCGCATTGTGTTTATCATTCTGGGTCACAATATAGAAAACTGCTATCCATTGAAGACTAAGGTTCAAGACCTTATGAGATGCGGCATTCTGAGCTTTGAGGACTCAGGCCCCAATGTTACGAAGAACCCATTGCCCGAGCATGGGAAGTCGGTTAACATGGTCCAGGGTTGCCTTGGCAAATATAAGGTCAAATATGTAAGCCATATTCGACAGTCATTGGTTGAGTTGCATCGTCTGCTGTGTGATTACAGTCATATGGAGCACGACCATGACAAATGTCGTATCTGTTCTGTCAATCGTTTGGGTTATCGCCAAGTGCGTAGTGAGCTTCAAGAGTTGTTGGATGATGGAACCATTGAAATTCTTCAAAACAGAAATGTTGATGAAGATGAACTAGAGGTGAATGTGATTTCCCCTGTGTTCAAAATTCCTGAGCCTATTGTCATCCGTTATGATGGTAGCAAGCCGAAGGTCTCTCCTTCCTTGGTCATCAAGCCTGCAGGCCCTGTGCCTTATGCTTCAGATAAAGCTGTTCCCTTTCGTTATAATTCAGTTGCTGTGGAAGATGGGAAAGAAGTGCCTTTTCCTTCAACCTCTGTGGTAAATATTGCTGATGTGAGCGGGTTGACCCGTAGTGGTCGCGTGTTTTCAGCGCCTAAGCCTCAGGCTAGAGCTATTGTTTCTGATTGTGCTGAGCGCCCGGTTGGGACTGCGGTGAATGTTCCGAATCCGGCACCTGTTGCCAAACCCTCCTCTGTATAAAAGACTCCTACTTCTTTTGTTGGCCCGAGTGGCACTGTGAATGAAGACTGTGATGAGATGCTAAGGCTCATCAAGAAGAGTGAGTACAACGTTGTAGACCAGCTTCTACAAACGCCGTCCAAGATCTCCGTGCTATCTTTGCTTCTGAATTCAGAACCTCATAGGGAGGCTCTGCAGAAAGTATTGGACGTGGCTTATGTTGATCATGACGTCACGATAGAACAGTTTGACAGTATAGTTGCAAACATCATTGCTTGCAACACTTTGAGTTTCTGTGACGCTGATCTCCCTGAGGAGGGAAGAGACTACAACATGGCTTGACATATTTCTATGAACTGCAAGAACGACGCTATGTCCAACGTGCTGGTGGACACTGGGTCATCTTTGAATGTATTTCCGAAGACCACTCTTTCGAGATTGTCGTATCAGGGGCCTCCCATGAGGCAGAGTGGTGTCGTTGTGAAAGCTTTTGATGGGTCGCGTAAGACCGTGATTGGGGAAGTTGATCTCCCAATCAAGATTGGACCAAGTGATTTCCAAATCACCTTTCAGGTTATGGATATCCACCCATCTTATAGTTGTCTCCTTGGTAGACCATGGATTCACGAGGCTGGCGCCGTGACATCCACCTTACACCAGAAGCTGAAATTCGTCAAGAATAAGAAACTGGTTGTGGTAGGGGGAGAAAGGGCTCTCCTGGTTAGCCACTTGTCTTCTTTCTCATATATTGATGCTGAGGATGAAGTTGGAACGCCTTTCCAAGCTTTGTCTATTGCTGAGCCAATTGAGAAGAAGTCTCCTTCATTTGCTTCCTATCGTGATGCGAAACTGGCCATTGAATGTGGTGCAGTTGCTGGTTTGGGGAAGATGATTGAGCTTGAAGACAATAAATCCCGGGCTGGCATTGGCTATTCTTCTGGGGCATTCAACGAACGAGGGATGTTGAAGAAGCTGCTGCTATTCTGGAAGAGGATGCAGAGGATTTGAGAAACTTTGTTATCCCTGGCGGGATCTGCCACAATTGGGTCGCTGTGGATGTTCCTACGGTCATTCATAAGTCAGCGTAATATGTTCACTTTGTTTCAAAACCCTTCTCCCATGCCAAAAGGAGAAGTGATGACATTGTTGGCAGCATTTATACAATGATATTTCATTCAATTAATGCATTGTTAAACATTTGTTTTTCCATTTTGTTTTCACTTTTTGCTTTTGCATGAAATCGGTGATCACAAAAAACCTTAAAAAAAAAAAGAATAAAAGCAATCTTTTCATCTGCATAATGATTTGCTTGTTTAAATTCTGAAGTTTTTATTATCCAAAATCATTATGCAGGTTGATTCTAAAACCCATTGAACATAATGATCCAACGCCATCTCCCAATTTTGAATTCCCAATACTCGAGGCAGAGGAAGATGATGTTGAAGGGATTCCTGATGAGATTTCCCGTCTCCTTGAGCACGAGAAGAAAATCATTCAGCCGCATCTCGAAGATCTGAAAACAGTCAACTTGGGGTCTGAAGATTGTGTTCGTATGGTGAAGATTGGGGCACTTCTTGAAGAGTCTGTCAAGAAGGGGTTGACCAGTTTGCTACGAGAATATTCCGATATCTTTGCTTGGTCGTATGAAGACATGTCGGGTCTAGATACAGATATTGTGCAACATTTCCTGCCTTTGAAGCCTGAGTGCGTGCCTGTGAAGCAGAAGCTCAGAAGAACTCATCCCGATATGGTAGTGAAGATCAAAGAGGAAGTTCAGAAGCAAATTGATGCGGGGTTTCTGGTGACTTCTACATATCCTCAATGGGTGGCCAATATTGTGCTTGTGCCTAAGAAGGACGGAAAAGTCCGTATGTGTGTTGTTTACAGAGATTTGAATAAAGCTAGTCCGAAAGATGATTTTCCTCTACCACACATTGACATGTTGGTAGACAATACAGCTAAATTCAAAGTCTTCTCGTTTATGGACGGATTTTCCGGTTATAATCAAATCAAGATGGCACCCGAGGATATGGAGAAGACAACATTCATCACACCTTGGGGAACATTTTGTTATCGAGTGATGCCCTTCGGTTTGAAGAACGCCGGAGCCACGTATCAACGAGCTATGACTACCTTGTTTCATGATATGATGCACAAGGAGATAGAGGTCTATTTCGATGATATGATTGCTAAATCCCGAACGGAAGTTGAACATGTTGAGCACTTGTTGAAGCTTTTTCAGCGTTTGAGGAAGTACAAGCTTCATCTGAATCCGAACAAATGTACATTTGGGGTCCGTTCTGGCAAGTTGTTGGGTTTTGTTGTCAGCGAGAGAGGTATTGAGGTTGATCCTGCAAAGGTCAAAGCAATACAAGAGATGCCTGCGCCCAAAACTGAGAAGCAAGTCCGAGGTTTTCTTGGCTGCTTGAACTATATTTCCAGATTTATATCCCACATGACTGCCACATGTGCGCCGATATTCAAGCTCCTCCGGAAAGATCAGTCTCATGATTGGACCGAGGATTGCCAGAAAGCTTTCGACAGTATCAAAGAGTATCTGTCTGAACCTTCGATCTTGTCTCCGCCTGTAGAAGGAAGACCTCTGATCATGTATCTGACTGTTCTTGAAGATTCCATGGGTTGTGTACTTGGTCAGCAAGATAAATCAGGGAAGAAAGAATCTGCTATCTACTACCTCAGTAAGAAGTTTACTGATTGTGAGTCTCGATACTCAATGCTTGAGAAGACGTGTTGTGCTTTGGCTTGGGCTGCTAAGCGTTTACGCCAGTACATGATAAATCATACAACTTGGTTGATATCCCGAATGGATCCAATCAAGTATATCTTCGAGAAGCCTGCTTTAACTGGGAGGATTGCCCGTTGGCAGATGTTGTTGTCTGAGTATGATATCAAGTATCGAGCTCAGAAAGCTACCAAAGGTAGTATCTTGGCTGACCATTTAGCGCACCAGCCGATTGAAGATCATTAGTCTGTTCAGTAAGACTTCCCAGAAGAGGAGATTCTATATTTTAAAATGAAAGATTATGATGAGCCTACACTTGATGAAGGTCCAGAACCTGGTTCCAGATGGACGATGGTGTTTGATGGCGCTGTAAATCAGTACGGAAATGGAATTGAGGCAGTAATCATTACTCCTCATGGCACACATATTCCTTTTACAGCAAGGCTAACTTTCAAATGCACGAATAATATGGCTGAGTATGAGGCCTGTATTATGGGACTGGAAGAATGTATTGATTTGAGAATCAAGCATCTTGATGTGTATGGTGATTCGACCCTGGTTGTCAATCAAATCAAGGGAGAATGGGAGACGAATCAGCCCGGTCTTATTCCGTATAGAGATTATGCGAGGAGGATTTCAACGTTCTTTACTGAAGTTGACATTCATCATATTCCTCGAGAGGATAATCGGATGGCAGATGCGCTTGCTACGCTTGCTTCCATGATTGTAGTGAAGTATTGGAATGAAGTCCCCAATATTACTGTGATGCGCTTGGATAGACCAGCTCACGTATTTGCAGTCGAAGAAGTACAAGATGACGAGCCTTGGTATTTTGATATCAAGAATTTCCTTCAGAACCAGGTCTACCCGCCTGGGGCATCTGTGAAAGATAGGAAAACTTTGAGAAGGTTGTCAGGCAGTTTCTACCTCAGTGGAGAAGTGTTTTATAAGAGAAATTTTGACATGGTTCTGCTCAGATGCGTGGATAGACACGAGGCAAACCTGTTGATGACTGAGGTCCATGAGGGTTCATTTGGTACTCATTCCAATGGACATGCCATGGCTAGAAAGATGCTGAGAGCAGGCTACTATTTGCTGACAATGGAGTCTGATTGCTGCAAATATGTGAAGGAATGCCACAAGTGTCAGATTTATGCGGATAAGATTCATATTCCTCCGACACTTCTGAATGTGATTTCATCACCATGGCCTTTCTCTATGTGGGGAATTGACATGATTGGCATGATTGAACCGAAAGCGTCCAACGGACACAGGTTTATTCTCGTAGCAATTGATTACTTCACCAAATGGGTTGAAGCCGCTTCGTATGCGAATGTGACCAGGCAGGTGGTCGTGAAGTTTATCAAGAATCAGCTGATTTTCCGTTATGGTGTGCCAGATAAGATCATTACTGATAATGGATCTAATCTGAATAATAAGATGATGGAAGACTTGTACGCTGAATTCAAGATTGCACACCATAATTCCTCTCCCTACAGACCAAAGATGAATGGGGCTGTCGAAGCTGCTAATAAGAATATCAAGAAGATTATCCAGAAGATGGTTGTTACGTACAAAGATTGGCATGAGATGCTGCCATTTGCTTTGCATGGATATCGTACATCTGTCCGCACTTCAACAGCGGCAACCCCTTTCTCTCTTGTTTACGGCATGGAGGCTGTTCTCCTAGTAGAGGTGGAGATCCCATCAATGAGAGTCTTGATGGAAGCCAAGTTGACTAATGCTGAATGGATTCAGAGTCATTATGACCAGTTGAATTTGATTGAAGAGAAAAGATTGACTGCCATGTGCCATGGTCAGTTATATCAGCAGAGAATGAAGAAAGCATTCGATAAGAAGGTCAAGCCTCGTGTGTTCTGAGAAGGTGACCTCGTGCTCAAGAAAGTCTTGTCTTTCGCGCCCGATTCCAGGGGCAAGTGGACTCCAAACTGTGAAGGTCCATATGTTGTTAAGAGAGCCTTTTCAGGCGGTGCTTTGATACTTACAACTATGGATGGGGAGGATTTCACTCGTCCTGTGAATTCAGATGCAGTCAAGAAATACTTTGCCTAAAAAAAAAGAAGTATAAGAAAAACAAAATAGCTCGCTAAGTTGAAAACCCGAAAGGGCGGCTTAGGCAAAAATGAGCGTCTCGGTGGAAAACCCGAATGGGTGATCCAGGCAAAAGTTAGAGACATGAAAAAAAGAATATTTTGCATCCCGCTAGATTGAGTACCTCACCCTGGGCAATCTAGGCAAAAATTAGGGATTTGGCAAGTAACTGCATCCTGATAAGACTTTCTGTTCCATAGCTGTCTTTTCGTCAGATATTTTCGATTCGTCGTCAACTGAAGCTTCGAATACATCGAAATTCAGATTGGTAGAGAAAGGATCATTATGTTTAATGTAGCCCTCTTCCAATATATATCACTGATTTCAAATTTGTACAGATCTATGGAGTCTTGCCATTTGCAGGCTACCATTCCATCAAATCAATTTGAGCTTTTATCCAATTATTTGCACTCTTAGTTGTTTCAATTCAACAAATGTTTTGCATGTTTTAATTGATAAAATGTCATTGTTTTAAACAAATAAAATTTTTCAAATTTTGTTTTAAACAAAGTGAACATTCACATTGATGAAAGGATACTTAAGAATTTCTCAGTGCACTCCCAAGGGTGGCATGATTTCCAACAGGGTAAGACATTCGTTCATTATTCCTGGCATGGTTGTATCCTCTTTCTCCATATTGTTGTTGGGGTTGCTCCCCAAGCAGAGCTTCTGTTGAGATTTTATTCCCAGAGCAGAGTGTTTGTTGAGAACTTCACATTCCTCTCCAACAATATTTCTCTCCCCAGCATGGGTGCTTTCCTTTTAGAAGATTCGGTAGTTGGTGGGTTGACATCCCGGTACTTCGTCTCTCTCAGTATAGTTGCCAACGGGGTTGTTGATATGATATACTTGGTTTATGCTATATCTCCCCATCAGAGTGCTTGTTGAGGTTTCCACCTCTTATCCCTTCAGCAGAGCAGTGATTATTTCCTCTTGGAAGGTTCAGCATTTGGTGGTTGATCCCCAGTTCTCCTTCTCCTCCTCAGATAATCCTCCAGTAGATTTGTGGTATGGTTGATTATGTCTGTGATATTTCTCTGCAGAAGTTTTGTGATTTCCCTGCAGTATCTCCAACAGAGATGGTATCCTCAACAAAGTTGCTTTTGTGGCAGTTTCTGCCCATTGTGAACCTTTGTTCCCTAGTTGGGGTTGGTTGGTGATCTATTATTCATAGATTTGGTTGATTTCCTGATGCTTTCGATCCCCAGTAGAGTGGCTTGTAGCAGAATCTACTTGTGTGATCTATTTTCCCTCAGTGGGGTTATCCCCAATGGAGTGGCTGGCAGTATCCCCAGTAGAGTTGCTTGTGCGGCTAGATTCTACTTGTGTGTTATGTTCTCAACAGCAGTTCTTGCTTGTGCAGTGAACTCTTGTTTCCCAGTTGATGCTGAGGATCCCCTGCAGAAATCTCGAGATTTCTCCTTTTCCCCCAACAGAGTTGTCTTTGTGGTAATTGCTGCCTGTTGTGAACTTCTGTTCCCCAGTTGGGTTGATTGTTGATCCATCGTTCAGAGGTTTGTGATTTCGTTGATATCTCTGATCTTTTTCTTTCCAGCAGATCTTTGCTTTTTAGCATGTAGATCTCTAGCAGATTGGCTTTCCAGTTGGATTTCTTTGGATTTTTTTCCTCTGGAAGTGTAGTACTGGGCGTTTGATTCCTGGGCCTGTTTGTGTTAGACATGTATGTTTTGTCAGCATTCATCAAACATAAATCACGCATATTCATGCAAACCTTCAACATTCAGATATTCATGTCGCATTTTTTGCCATATATCTTTTGTTTGTTGTCTCCTGCTATTGATGATATGGATCTCTTTTATAGATCTCCCCAAGCAGATGTCGGGTGTTTAATCTCTCAAAATAGAGTCAGCCCCATAAGCAGAAAGTGTCTGTCTTTCCTTCTGCAGTATCCCACTGAGATATATCCTCGTGGATGACGGTTTCTTCCGTTTCCTCCCAACACATATATTGGGATGGATCTTCCTATTGAGTTATATCCTCATTAGGACGAGTCTTGATTCAGTTTTCCTTTTTGGTTTGATCCTGAGTTGGCATTCTTCAATTGTCTCTTGTACTTCCCTGTGGAATAAATGAATGAATTGCCCAGTAACCGGCATTAGTTCTTTTTATCCCCAGCGGAGTTTGGGCCTCTACCCAGTAACCGGTAGTTGTAAGTCCTATATCCCTTTTTTTCCTCTTGGCGGAATTTGTGGTTATATACCTTTTATTCCTCAGCAAGAGTCGATTGGTTTTCTACCCAGTTTTCGGTAGTCGTAATCCTATTTTTTCTTGCTCCTCAGCAGTTGGTGGTTTGTTATAAACCTTATTTTGTTTCCCTCTGCGGAATTGTGATTCTTTCATTCCTCACGCAGAGAATCTTTGGTTTTCTACCATGTATTCGGTCGTTATAAATCCTACTTTTATCCCCTAGCAGAGGTAACCTTTTGTGGTTCATTCTGGTTGATGGTGGATTTTGTGGTCTTCTACCCCGTATTCGGTAGTTGTAAATCCTATGTTGTTGTTGTCTCCTTAGTGGAGTCTGTTCTTGTGGATGATTTCCGTATGCTAGCAACTTTATCCTCAACTGAGTCTTTGGTTTTCTACCCAGTAGTTGGTAGCGATAAACCTCTTGTTTCCTCAGCCAGAATCTTTGGTCTTCTACCCCGTATTCGGTAGTCGTAAATCATTTGTTCTCCCCTTTACAGAGTTAACCTTGTTGTTCATCCTAACCGATGATGGTTACTCCTTGTGGTTATCTTCATCCAGTATTCGATGTTGATATTTCCCTCCCTTCTGGGTAGTTGCTCTTGAGTAAGCACTTGTATCCCCAACAAGTTTTTGTGGATAATTGCCGGATGCTAGCAATTTTATCCTCAGTGGGTCCTTTCACCGTTTGCCAGTGATTTGTTCCCCGGATCATTGATGTTTATCAATGCATCCCCGGTGAGTCCTCTTTCATTTACCCGTTTGCTTGGTAATGATTGTTGCTCCCTTTGATCGGTCATCTTTATATACCTAGTTTTGGTATCCCGATGCCTTTCTTTTCGGTGGATTTATCCTTTATTAACCTAGTAACCGGTTGTGGATAATCTTCCATGCGAGTATGTTATCCACGTTCTGACGGTAATGGATAATATATCTCATGCACTCTTCAGTCGAAGCCTGTTGTGTTTCCCCAGTCGAGTAAGATTCGTATTCCTTTGTGGGATTGAATATTCTTTGTTCTCCTTTTTGAGCGTATCTCCCAGTAGTCGGTGATATGTTTCTTGGATAATTGTCGGATGCTTGCAATTTATCCCCTGTGAGTTATCTTTCGTATACCCTGTTGGTGTTGGTATCGATTGTCTCTCTCTTTTCGGTTGGTCACCTATTATATACCCAGTAACCGGTATCCCTGGTGTTCCTTCCATGCGAGTATATTCTCTACGTTCTGACAGTAATAGATAATATATCTCATACGAGTATACTATCCACGTTCTGACGGTAATGGATATTATATCTCATGCGCTCCTTGGGTTGTTTCCCCAGCTTAGTAAGATTCGTTTTCCTGTTGCGGAGTCGAATGTCCATCCTGTAAGTCGATTTGCTTTTTCAAGCCCTCCTTTCGGATGAGGAGTGTTTTGGCATATATATCAATTCACGCTTCGGTTGGTCACCTATTATATACCCAGTAATCGGTATCCCTGGTGTTCCCTCCTTTCTGCTCCCTATTATGACCTTGGTCCCCTGTGGAGTCAGATTTTCCTGAGTTGATGTACCTTTTTCAGGTCTTTCTCAGATGTTTGGTTGATTGATATCTCTCACCCTTATACCGGTCTTAGATATTCATTCTTCCTGAGCTTGTTGTTTTTCACCCTTATACCAGTGTTTAGATCACATGTCTCTTTGAGATTGTTACCCAGTAACCGGTAACACCTCATTCTTGGTTCTTCCCCAGGAGAGTCTCTTTGTTAGACATTCCCCAGTGGAGTTTCCGTTGTGCATTTACCCGTTTGCTGTATTGGCGTTTTCCCAATATATGCAGTTTTCCCCGGCAGGGATATTCTGTGTGGATCTTTCCCCAGTCCGAGTCCGGATTTTCATCCGAAGTATCCTTTGTGGATAGTTTGAGTCAGCTTGAGTCCTTCCAATGGGTGTGTTTTCCTTTGGAATTCTTTTTTTCCCAGTTTGAGTCCTTTACTCCCCGGTGAGGTCTCCAGTCCAGTCGTGTCTTGCTCACGCAGTGTCAGTTCTAGTTTCCCCTAATTCAGAGTCGTGTCCTGCTCACGCATTCTTTTTCTAATCCCCACAAGAGTCCTGTTAGAGTCTCTGTTCCTGGTGAGTGTATTACTCCGATGGATCGTCTTTTCTTTGTGGACCAGTATTCCCCACAGAGGTTTGTTTCTCTTACATGCATACATTTGCATCATGAGGTCTCTTAGGGACCAAAATTTGTCTCATTTACTGATATTTAAGCCCATTCTACCGCGTCGAGATGAAGATTTTAACCTTCACTTCTCCGGCTAGAATGACCTTAAATAGGGGCATCTGTAAGACCCCAATTTTGTCCCTAAGATCCCTCATGGCATCATATCACATCATTGCATTGCCTCAAGGATCATTGGACACCTCGCTTCCTTCCCTGTGGGTGGGTTATCTTCTTGAGAGTGATTCCTGATCACCAAGAATTCCTTGCATTTGTATATCATTGCTTTGCTTTTTAATCACTAACCAAAAGTACAAAAATATGTCATCTAACCTTGTTACTTGCAGCTGAAGCTATAACAGGTCAAGGCAATTGAAGGCAGTCATTGAGCAATAGATGGTGGTCATTCTTGAGTTTTGGGCCCCACAATCATTCACAAGAGCTCATATGAGCTATGATGTCATTTTGAAGCTAAATCCCAAGTGGTAGAGGCTTGAAATTCATCAAGGCATTTCCAAGTCAACTGAAACCCTAGAAAGTCAACTGCAAAGTCAACTGTGGATTTGGAGGTGGGAAGTGACTAGAAATACTTCATTCATGTTCAAACAAGTCTCATTTGACATTTCAAACACTCACATTGAAGAATTTGAGGTCCAGTCAAAAATTTCCCAAAATAGCAAGTGACCTTTAATTTGAACTTTCCAAAAATGGCAAGGTTTTTGACCAACTTCAACTCAATATTACATCATCAAGAAGGCTTCAAATGAAATTTTATTGAACATGAAAGTTGTAGATCTTTCTCTCCCATTTCCAAAAAGTCCAAGATCATGGATTTCTCATGTGTGGTTAAGGAGATATGATCAAATCATGGCAAAATTTGCTTGAAGATTCAAATGGGCATAACTTTTCAACCAAAGCTCCAAAATGAGTGGTTCTTTTTGCATTTTGTTCATCATGACCTTTACTTTCCAAATGTACCATTACATGACATGAATTTCATTTGCATGATCTTTGGTTTATTCATGAAGTTTTGTGAAGAAAATTCCATAAAACAATTTTGGTTGATCATGAAATTACGAAATCATTTCCAAAGTGTGCATGGGCCTTGTTTAAGAGGATTTGGACCAGACTTGAGCATTGTTCACGTGCTACTTCATGCATGGGGGTGAAAAACCAATTTTGCACATACACTCCATAACTTGCTAATCTCACTTAGCTTAAGCTTAAACCTGATTTCAGCACAATTAGCATTGCATATATAAAGTAAATCCTAACTGTTTTCAGGGATTAACATCATTTTTCAGATCTAGATCAAAATTCCTCAAATTTTTTCTCTCAAACTTTCTTCAAAATTCTTCACATCCAATCCATTTCTAGTGATTGATTCATGATCCTGAAGTGTTGTTGAGCAAGATTGGACGTGGAATTGAATCAAACCGTGTCTGTTTTGTTCATACTCGAAGCTTGAAGCATCCATGGCAATTTCAAAATTTACTGGATTCGTGTGCAATTGAGCTTCAATCTCTCCTTTAATCAACTCCACAAGCATCATAGAGGAACATTGGAGCTGTCACAAGCCTTGAATCAAGTGAAATCCGAAACTGCACTTCAAGAGGTCATGATTTGATCTCTCTAATTCTCAAATTTATTATGATGTTGTTGTAGATCTAAGTGTGGTGATGAATTTGAGCTTTGAATCGTGAATTTTGGTGCAATAATGACTGAGTTAGGTTAGATTAAAGTTCCATGCATGAAATTTCATTTGCTCGATTCTCCTTGATTTGGTTGATTCATGCTTAGTTGCTATTAGATTCATGTTCTACATAAGAAATGCTTTAGAATGATGTCTTTGATTTTGAATTCTGGAGAAACTTTTCTGGAAATCGTATGAACATGCTACTGTTCATCTTCTTCATGAGGAAGAAGATGAAGTTCAGTTTTGGCAACGGTTTTGATCTTCTTTTGCAACAGAAATCTGTGGTTGCATGTGTTTGTTTAGGGTTAGCTCTTGATTGGTCCGCGCCTTTGCCATGCAAGCAGTTTCATTGGCCCTCGTTGGTTTGACCAGAGTTGACTGCCACATGGATTAATGAAACGCGGCATTTCATTCAAATCCTGGCGCCATTTTCCTTTTTGAATTATTATTTCATTATTTCATTTTCAGGTGTTACATTTTATTTCATTTTTTTCTCAAACTTAAAAAAATCATAACAAATGGAAAAATGCTCCAAATTCATCCCAATTTTTTGCAAAATGTTCCTTATCTTGTCTACTTTTTTATGATCATGAATTCACAAGTTGTGCCTGGACGGAAAAATAAATTGTCCTAGGGTGATTGCATACATGTTCATTTGTGATATTGCCTCATTCAAACCTTCATAAAATGCTCAAAAATTATCCAATGGCTTTGAAATTTTGTGTGTAGCTTCTAGACATGTTGCTTGATATTTTGGCTTTGATTTGGTAGTTTTCCTATGCACCATCTCTGTTTTATGATCATGCTAACTTGGTGTGACAATTTGTGTCACACCTTTGGTTGTCCAAATTGTGCCATGAGATTGCCATGCCAAATGATGTCCAATGCTTCTGATTATTTGTATGTTTATCATGTTAGATGTCTTGATTGCTCATGATTTTTTCCAGATTTATTTGAATCATCTCTGTTTTAATTTGAATTTTTCATTCATGATGATCACATATGAGCTTTGAAATTGCCTTGAATTTCACTTGATCATGAAATGCATTTGATAATTTATTTTGATGTGAGCCTTTTTGTGACATGTCAATATGTGATTGAAGTTGCTTTGTTTTAAATTTCAGCCCCTGTTTCAAATTTTTTCTTCACCTTTGACCCTAGGCTTTGACCTAGTGGTTTGTTGCTTATATTTGAGCTTTGATTTCAGGTTAAGCATTCAAGTTCCATAATTGGTGATGCTTCATCATTTGAACATTGATGTTTGCTTTTGATTACTAACACTTGTGTGTTTTGTATGTTGATGCTAACTCATTTGAGTGTGCCTTATGGCTTACACATTTTGTACATTGTCTGTCTGTTGCTCATTAACTGTTGATTGTTTATCTGAAAGTTGTACTGATTGGTTTAGCTGTTTCCAGAGGTACCTAAGTTGCTTTAAGTTCATTTGAACTTTGCTTTGCTTGGTTGCTTAACCACTTAGGTATAATCTCTAATCTTCATGTAGTCTGGAAGACCTGTCCTGTTATGTGGGCAGGCACCTGTCTGAAGCCCTTCTTAAGAGGCCATGTCTTTGTGTGTTTAATTTTGTGCCAAGCAGGAAAAGTCCTCTTATGAGGCAATTAGCAGATAAAAGAGATGTGTAATCCATCTCCTGCTACTCAGTGTGTCATTCACTTTGCTCACACAATGTGTTGATGCATTGTGGATAATAACCCAAGATCTTATAGAGTCAATCATTTGTGGAGAAGAGTTCCAACTTTCTGAACTCCCACACTTTCCATTGTTTAAAGCTCTCCGTGACCAGGGATAAGAGCTATGAGGCACACCCCTCATCTCCATTTCATCTGCTTCCCCCTAACTCTCAATGTTGGGGTTAAGAGCACAAAATACCCCATTCCAGTTGGCTGTAAAGCCTAACCTTGCTTGAGCCTAATTGATTGTATATAGTGTGTGCTAATTGACTTGTTTGTCTGCTTATCTGATTCATCTGTGCATATTTGCTTATGTGTGCTTTGTGCATTTATCATCATTACTTGTATATCATTTCATAATCATTGTTCATTGCTTTGTGACATCTTTGTTTTGTCCATTGAGGAGTCAATTGTAAGTCCATTTATTGGCAGTTGTTTCCTATGACCATTGAGGAGTCAATTGTAAGTCCAGTTATTGGCAGTTGTTTCCTATGATCTGGTAGGAGTCGAGTGTAAGACCATTTATTGGCAACTTGTTTCCTCTTGCTTATTGCATTTGTTGATTGTTTCTTGTGAGGAGTCAATTGTAAGTCCAGTTCTTGGCATTTGTTTCCTATAATCATTCTTTGTGAGACTAGTATAAGTCCATAGATTGGCATCTGGTATCCATGTTTGGTTTCTCTTGTGAGACTAGTATAAGCCCATTGATTGGCCTCTGGTATCATTTGTTTCTTTGCTTTGTGAGACTAGTATAAGTCCATTGAGTGGCATCTGGTATCATGTTTCTCTTTGTTTTAGGAGATTGGTATAAGTCAAGTGATTGGCATCCGGTATCCACCTTTGTTGGTTTTGCCTGATGCATTGTTTATCTGTTATTTGCTTTGTTGCCTATTCCAAAGGAACCACTTGAATCATCTACATATGATCTCAAGAGGTGAACATCTAAGAAGTTTTATTTCCTCACCCTCCCACCTTTTTGTTTCTTTTAACCTCCATTTGCATGTTAACCAAAACCTGAAAACTATTGTGCAAACATTTTCACTTCTTTTCAAATTAGAAACCTAGGCTTTAGGCCTTTGATTTTCCAAAACATCACTTTCATAATACTTCTTTTGAATTGAATTCTAATCATACTTTGACCATTTTTGTGAATACTCATAATCAATTAATTTCACTCATTCAATTGTTTTGTGGCTTTGTCCTTTCTTGATAAGTTTTCATACATTAGCCATAGGTTTGATTTATCCTAGTTGGTTGATGTTAATCTCACCTTTTGTCCTTAGTGATTGAATTGTAAGACTTCCTTGCTTATTATAGGGTTAACCCCTCACTAGCAAGTTGAAGCTTTTCTCACATGGTGGACTTGTTGTTTGCATAGGTTGAGTTTTCTCCCGTGGATAACGAAAGACCTTAGGGCTTTTGTTTTAAAATCAATTCACCCATATTTTGGAAATCTTTTAGCCGAACTACGGCGTTTTGATCCTTACCTTCCATGGAGAGCTACGTAGGCAACGGGTTCATCCGTTCAAACACAAAAATAACTAACTTGTACATTCTTTTCTCATCCCTTCAATCATGTTTGCACAATAAATATGTCATAAACAAATAACATTTCGTACAACAAGTGTGAAAAGGGCTCCCTAGGAGTACCTAGGACGTTTTGGGTGCCTAACACCTTCCCAGTAGAGTTGCTTGTGCGGCTAGATTCTACTTGTGTGTTATGTTCTCTTCAGCAGTTCTTGCTTGTGCAGTGAACTCTTCTTTCCTAGTTGATGCTGAGGATCCCCTGCAGAAATCTCGAGATTTCTCCTTTTCCCCCAACAGAGTTGTCTTTGTGGCAATTGATGCCTGTTGTGAACTTCTGTTCCCCAGTTGGGTTGATTGTTGATCCATCGTTCAGAGATTTGTGATTTCGTTGATATCTCTGATCTTTTTCTTTCCAGCAGATCTTTGCTTTTTAGCATGTAGATCTCTAGCAGATTGGCTTTCCAGTTGGATTTCTTTGGATTATTTTCCTCTGGAAGTGTAGTACCGGGCGTTTGATTCCTGGGCCTGTTTGTGTTAGACATGTATGTTTTGTCAGCATTCATCAAACATAAATCACGCATATTCATGCATACCTTCAACATTCAAATATTCATGTCGCATTTTTTGCCATATATCTTTTGTTTGTTGTCTCCTGCTATTGATGATATGGATCTCTTTTATAGATCTCCCCAAGCAGATGTCGGGTGTTTAATCTCTCAAAATAGAGTCAGCCCCATAAGCAGAAAGTGTCTGTCTTTCCTTCTGCAGTATCCCACTGAGATATATCCTCGTGGATGACGGTTTCTTCCGTTTCCTCCCAACACATATATTGGGATGGATCTTCCTATTGAGTTATATCCTCATTAGGACGAGTCTTGATTCAGTTTTCCTTTTTGGTTTGATCCTGAGTTGGCATTCTTCAATTGTCTCTTGTACTTCCCTGTGGAATAAATGAATGAATTGCCCAGTAACCGGCATTAGTTCTTTTTATCCCCAGCGGAGTTTGGGCCTCTACCCAGTAACCGGTAGTTGTAAGTCCTATATCCCTTTTTTTCCTCTTGGCGGAATTTGTGGTTATATACCTTTTATTCCTCAGCAAGAGTCGATTGGTTTTCTACCCAGTTTTCGGTAGTCGTAAATCCTATTTTTTCTTGCTCCTCAGCAGTTGGTGGTTTGTTATAAACCTTATTTTGTTTCCCTCTGCGGAATTGTGATTCTTTCATTCCTCACGCAGAGAATCTTTGGTTTTCTACCATGTATTCGGTCGTTATAAATCCTACTTTTATCCCCTAGCAGAGGTAACCTTTTGTGGTTCATTCTGGTTGATGGTGGATTTTGTGGTCTTCTACCCCGTATTCGGTAGTTGTAAATCCTATGTTGTTGTTGTCTCCTTAGTGGAGTCTGTTCTTGTGGATGATTGCCGTATGCTAGCAACTTTATCCTCAACTGAGTCTTTGGTTTTCTACCCAGTAGTTGGTAGCGATAAACCTCTTGTTTCCTCAGCCAGAATCTTTGGTCTTCTACCCCGTATTCGGTATTCGTAAATCATTTGTTCTCCCCTTTACAGAGTTAACCTTGTTGTTCATCCTAACCGATGATGGTTACTCCTTGTGGTTATCTTCATCCAGTATTCGATGTTGATATTTCCCTCCCTTCTGGGTAGTTGCTCTTGAGTAAGCACTTGTATCCCCAACAAGTTTTTGTGGATAATTGCCGGATGCTAGCAATTTTATCCTCAGTGGGTCCTTTCACCGTTTGCCAGTGATTTGTTCCCCGGATCATTGATGTTTATCAATGCATCCCTGGTGAGTCCTCTTTCATTTACCCGTTTGCTTGGTAATGATTGTTGCTCCCTTTGATCGGTCATCTTTATATACCTAGTTTTGGTATCCCGATGCCTTTCTTTTCGGTGGATTTATCCTTTATTAACCTACTAACCGGTTGTGGATAATCTTCCATGCGAGTATGTTATCCACGTTCTGACGGTAATGGATAATATATCTCATGCACTCTTCAGTCGAAGCCTGTTGTGTTTCCCCAGTCGAGTAAGATTCGTATTCCTTTGTGGGATTGAATATTCTTTGTTCTCCTTTTTGAGCGTATCTCCCAGTAGTCGGTGATATGTTTCTTGGATAATTGTCGGATGCTTGCAATTTATCCCCTGTGAGTTATCTTTCGTATACCCTGTTGGTGTTGGTATCGATTGTCTCTCTCTTTTCGGTTGGTCACCTATTATATACCCAGTAACCGGTATCCCTGGTGTTCCTTCCATGCGAGTATATTGTCTATGTTCTGACGGTAATAGATAATATATCTCATGCGAGTATACTATCCACGTTCTGACGGTAATGGATATTATATCTCATGCGCTCCTTGGGTTGTTTCCCCAGCTTAGTAAGATTCGTTTTCCCATTGCGGAGTCGAATGTCCATCCTGTAAGTCGATTTGCTTTTTCAAGCCCTCCTTTCGGATGATGAGTGGTTTGGCATATATATCAATTCACGCTTCGGTTGGTCACCTATTATATACCAAGTAATCGGTATCCCTGGTGTTCCCTCCTTTCTGCTCCCTATTATGACCTTGGTCCCCTGTGGAGTCAGATTTTCCTGAGTTGATGTACCTTTTTCAGGTCTTTCTCAGATGTTTGGTTGATTGATATCTCTCACCCTTATACCGGTCTTAGATATTCATTCTTCCTGAGCTTGTTGTTTTTCACCCTTATACCAGTGTTTAGATCACATGTCTCTTTGAGATTGTTACCCAGTAACCGGTAACACCTCATTCTTGGTTCTTCCCCAGGAGAGTCTCTTTGTTAGACATTCCCCAGTGGAGTTTCCGTTGTGCATTTACCCGTTTGCTGTATTGGCGTTTTCCCAATATATGCAGTTTTCCCCGGCAGGGATATTCTGTGTGGATCTTTCCCCAGTCCGAGTCCGGATTTTCATCCGAAGTATCCTTTGTGGATAGTTTGAGTCAGCTTGAGTCCTTCCAATGGGTGTGTTTTCCTTTGGAATTCTTTTTTTCCCAGTTTGAGTCCTTTACTCCCCGGTGAGGTCTCCAGTCCAGTCGTGTCTTGCTCACGCAGTGTCAGTTCTAGTTTCCCCTAATTCAGAGTCGTGTCCTGCTCACGCATTCTTTTTCTAATCCCCACAAGAGTCCTGTTAGAGTCTCTGTTCCTGGTGAGTGTATTACTCCGATGGATCGTCTTTTCTTTGTGGACCAGTATTCCCCACAGAGGTTTGTTTCTCTTACATGCATACATTTGCATCATGAGGTCTCTTAGGGACCAAAATTTGTCTCATTTACTGATATTTAAGCCCATTCTACCGCGTCGAGATGAAGATTTTAACCTTCACTTCTCCGGCTAGAATGACCTTAAATAGGGGCATCTGTAAGACCCCAATTTTGTCCCTAAGATCCCTCATGGCATCATATCACATCATTGCATTGCCTCAAGGATCATTGGACACCTCGCTTCCTTCCCTGTGGGTGGGTTATCTTCTTGAGAGTGATTCCTGATCACCAAGAATTCCTTGCATTTGTATATCATTGCTTTGCTTTTTAATCACTAACCAAAAGTACAAAAATATGTCATCTAACCTTGTTACTTGCAGCTGAAGCTATAACAGGTCAAGGCAATTGAAGGCAGTCATTGAGCAATAGATGGTGGTCATTCTTGAGTTTTGGGCCCCACAATCATTCACAAGAGCTCATATGAGCTATGATGTCATTTTGAAGCTAAATCCCAAGTGGTAGAGGCTTGAAATTCATCAAGGCATTTCCAAGTCAACTGAAACCCTAGAAAGTCAACTGCAAAGTCAACTGTGGATTTGGAGGTGGGAAGTGACTAGAAATACTTCATTCATGTTCAAACAAGTCTCATTTGACATTTCAAACACTCACATTGAAGAATTTGAGGTCCAGTCAAAAATTTCCCAAAATAGCAAGTGACCTTTAATTTGAACTTTCCAAAAATGGCAAGGTTTTTGACCAACTTCAACTCAATATTACATCATCAAGAAGGCTTCAAATGAAATTTTATTGAACATGAAAGTTGTAGATCTTTCTCTCCCATTTCCAAAAAGTCCAAGATCATGGATTTCTCATGTGTGGTTAAGGAGATATGATCAAATCATGGCAAAATTTGCTTGAAGATTCAAATGGGCATAACTTTTCAACCAAAGCTCCAAAATGAGTGGTTCTTTTTGCATTTTGTTCATCATGACCTTTACTTTCCAAATGTACCATTACATGACATGAATTTCATTTGCATGATCTTTGGTTTATTCATGAAGTTTTGTGAAGAAAATTCCATAAAACAATTTTGGTTGATCATGAAATTACGAAATCATTTCCAAAGTGTGCATGGGCCTTGTTTAAGAGGATTTGGACCAGACTTGAGCACTGTTCACGTGCTACTTCATGCATGGGGGTGAAAAACCAATTTTGCACATACACTCCATAACTTGCTAATCTCACTTAGCTTAAGCTTAAACCTGATTTCAGCACAATTAGCATTGCATATATAAAGTAAATCCTAACTGTTTTCAGGGATTAACATCATTTTTCAGATCTAGATCAAAATTCCTCAAATTTTTTCTCTCAAACTTTCTTCAAAATTCTTCACATCCAATCCATTTCTAGTGATTGATTCATGATCCTGAAGTGTTGTTGAGCAAGATTGAACGTGGAATTGAATCAAACCGTGTATGTTTTGTTCATACTCGAAGCTTGAAGCATCCATGGCAATTTCAAAATTTACTGGATTCGTGTGCAATTGAGCTTCAATCTCTCCTTCAATCAACTCCACAAGCATCATAGAGGAACATTGGAGCTGTCACAAGCCTTGAATCAAGTGAAATCCGAAACGGCACTTCAAGAGGTCATGATTCGATCTCTCTAATTCTCAAATTTATTATGATGTTGTTGTAGATCTAAGTGTGCTGATGAATTTGAGCTTTGAATCGTGAATTTTGGTGCAATAATGACTGAGTTAGATTAGATTAAAGTTCCATGCATGAAATTTCATTTGCTCGATTCTCCTTGATTTGGTTGATTCATGCTTAGTTTCTATTAGATTCATGTTCTACATAAGAAATGCTTTAGAATGATGTCTTTGATTTTGAATTCTGGAGAAACTTTTCTGGATATCGTATGAACATGCTACTGTTCATCTTCTTCATGAGGAAGAAGATGAAGTTCAGTTTTGGCAACGGTTTTGATCTTCTTTTGCAACAGAAATCCGTGGTTGCATGTGTTTGTTTAGGGTTAGCTCCTGATTGGTCCGCGCCTTTGCCATGCAAGCAGTTTCATTGGCCCTCGTTGGTTTGACCAGAGTTGACTACCACATGGATTAATGAAACGCGGCGTTTCATTCAAATCCTGGCGCCATTTTCCTTTTTGAATTATTATTTCATTATTTCATTTTCATGTGTTACATTTTATTTCATTTTTTCCTCAAACTTCAAAAAATCATAACAAATGGAAAAATGCTCCAAATTCATCCCATTTTTTTGCAAAATGTTCCTTATCTTGTCTACTTTTTTATGATCATGAATTCACAAGTTGTGCCTGGCTGGAAAAATAAATTGTCCTAGGGTGATTGCATACATGTTCATTTGTGATATTGCCTCATTCAAACCTTCATAAAATGCTCAAAAATTATCCAATGGCTTTGAAATTTTGTGTGTAGCTTCTAGACATGTTGCTTGATATTTTGGCTTTGATTTGGTATTTTTCCTATGCACCATCTCTGTTTTATGATCATGCTAACTTGGTGTGACAATTTGTGTCACACCTCTGCTTGTCCAAATTGTGCCATGAGATTGCCATGCCAAATGATGTCCAATGCTTCTGATTATTTGTATGTTGATCATGTTAGATGTCTTGATTGCTCATGATTTTTTCCAGATTTATTTGAATCATCTCTGTTTTGATTTGAATTTTTCATTCATGATGATCACATATGAGCTTTGAAATTGCCTTGAATTTCACTTGATCATGAAATGCATTTGATAATTTATTTTGATGTGAGCCTTTTTGTGACATGTCAATATGTGATTGAAGTTGCTTTGTTTTAAATTTCAGCCCCTGTTTCAAATTTTTTCTTCACCTTTGACCCTAGGCTTTGACCTAGTGGTTTGTTGCTTATATTTGAGCTTTGATTTCAGGTTAAGCATTCAAGTTCCATAATTGGTGATGCTTCATCATTTGAACATTGATGTTTGCTTTTGATTACTAACACTTGTGTGTTTTGTATGTTGATGCTAACTCATTTGAGTGTGCCTTATGGCTTACAAATTTAGTACATTGTCTGTTTGTTGCTCATTAACTATTGATTGTTTATCTGAAAGTTGTACTGATTGGTTTAGCTGTTTCCACAGGTACCTAAGTTGCTTTAAGTTCATTTGAACTTTGCTTTGCTTGGTTGCTTAACCACTTAGGTATAATCTCTAATCTTCATGTAGTCTGGAAGACCTGTCCTGTTATGTGGGCAGGCACCTGTCTGAAGCCCTTCTTAAGAGGCCATGTCTTTGTGTGTTTAATTTTGTGCCAAGCAGGAAAAGTCCTCTTATGAGGCAATTGGCAGATAAAAGAGATGTGTAATCCATCTCCTGCTACTCAGTGTGTCATTCACTTTGCTCACACAATGTGTTGATGCATTGTGGATAATAACCCAAGATCTTATAGAGTCAATCATTTGTGGAGAAGAGTTCCAACTTTCTGAACTCCCACACTTTCCATTGTTTAAAGCTCTCCCTGACCAGGGATAAGAGCTATGAGGCACACCCCTCATCTCCATTTCATCTGCTTCCCCCTAACTCTCAATGTTGGGGTTAAGAGCACAAAATACCCCATTCCAGTTGGCTGTAAAGCCTAACCTTGCTTGAGCCTAATTGATTGTATATAGTGTGTGCTAATTGACTTGTTTGTCTGCTTATCTGATTCATCTGTGCATATTTGCTTATGTGTGCTTTGTGCATTTATCATCATTACTTGTATATCATTTCATAATCATTGTTCATTGCTTTGTGACATCTTTGTTTTGTCCATTGAGGAGTCAATTGTAAGTCCATTTATTGGCAGTTGTTTCCTATGACCATTGAGGAGTCAATTGTAAGTCCAGTTATTGGCAGTTGTTTCCTATGATCTGGTAGGAGTCGAGTGTAAGACCATTTATTGGCAACTTGTTTCCTCTTGCTTATTGCATTTGTTGATTGTTTCTTGTGAGGAGTCAATTGTAAGTCCAGTTCTTGGCATTTGTTTCCTATAATCATTCTTTGTGAGACTAGTATAAGTCCATAGATTGGCATCTGGTATCCATGTTTGGTTTCTCTTGTGAGACTAGTATAAGCCCATTGATTGGCCTCTGGTATCATTTGTTTCTTTGCTTTGTGAGACTAGTATAAGTCCATTGAGTGGCATCTGGTATCATGTTTCTCTTTGTTTTAGGAGATTGGTATAAGTCAAGTGATTGGCATCCGGTATCCACCTTTGTTGGTTTTGCCTGATGCATTGTTTATCTGTTATTTGCTTTGTTGCCTATTCCAAAGGAACCACTTGAATCATCTACATATGATCTCAAGAGGTGAACATCTAAGAAGTTTTATTTCCTCACCCTCCCACCTTTTTGTTTCTTTTAACCTCCATTTGCATGTTAACCAAAACCTGAAAACTATTGTGCAAACATTTTCACTTCTTTTCAAATTAGAAACCTAGGCTTTAGGCCTTTGATTTTCCAAAACATCACTTTCATAATACTTCTTTTGAATTGAATTCTAATCATACTTTGACCATTTTTGTGAATACTCATAATCAATTAATTTCACTCATTCAATTGTTTTGTGGCTTTGTCCTTTCTTGATAAGTTTTCATACATTAGCCATAGGTTTGATTTATCCTAGTTGGTTGATGTTAATCTCACCTTTTGTCCTTAGTGATTGAATTGTAAGACTTCCTTGCTTATTATAGGGTTAACCCTTCACTAGCAAGTTGAAGCTTTTCTCACATGGTGGACTTGTTGTTTGCATAGGTTGAGTTTTCTCCCGTGGATAACGAAAGACCTTAGGGCTTTTGTTTTAAAATCAATTCACCCATATTTTGGAAATCTTTTAGCCGAACTACGGCATTTTGATCCTTACCTTCCATGGAAAGCTACGTAGGCAACGGGTTCATCCGTTCAAACACAAAAATAACTAACTTGTACATTCTTTTCTCATCCCTTCAATCATGTTTGCACAATAAATATGTCATAAACAAATAACATTTCGTACAACAAGTGTGAAAAGGGCTCCCTAGGAGTACCTAGGACGTTTTGGGTGCCTAACACCTTCCCATTGCGTAATTAACCCCTTACCCAGATCTCTGACCTTTTCATTAGTTTTCTATGTGTAAAACTTCTTAGGCTTTTGTTCGCTTTTTAGCCATTCCTTTGGATAAATAAAAGTGCGGTGGCGACTCTATCTTTGTATGCTTTGCTTTTGGTTTAATCAATAAATCATAAAGTGACGAATACACCGCTACACTAAGCATCAGAGGTTCCCCAAGCAGTTAACCCTTCGGGTATCCCTAGTTGTTTGGGTTGATCCGGTTCCCCAAGGGAGTGTTTGTTCCTTAGCGGAGTTCCGATTCTTTTCCCCAGCTGAGTTGGTTGATTCACTACCTTGCGACGTCTTATTTCCCCGGTAGAGTTTCTGTGTTCCCCAACAGAGTTTGTGTTTCCTCGGCAGGGTTGATCTTCAACAGAGTAAGATGTTTTCCCTAGTAGATTGTGTTGGTTCCCCCCACCAGTCGCCATCCGACTTGCTCCCAGTCAGAGTTTCCTCCTGGTTTCTGAGCAGCAATTTGTGTTTATCCTCTATATGGTTGTCTCCCATTTGATATGGTGTTGACCTAAAATTCCCTGCAGACTTGATAATGATTCCTCTCCTCAGCAAATCTCCTCCCTCGGCTAGATTTGAGCCTTTGGGTTGTTGATCTCTCTATTCTCCAGCGGTTGTCTCCATCTTTTTGCGGATTGACCGAGGATTGTATTGATGATTCAAATTCTTTACGACACCTTTGTATCCTTTGTGATTGTTTTGTCAGCATAATCATCATATATATACATATACATATACATATACATTCATATAATTTCATAATTGCATATTTGCATAATCATGTCCGATTAACTTATTGATTTGAGATTCTCATTCTCTGTTATGGCGGTACTTTATCCCCATACGAACCTCGGTGTCTGTCCTCCCTCAATTGTAGAGCGTCAGCCCCTTCGGCAGAAAGACTTTAACCTTTCTCCTCTTACCCACTGGGTTGTTTCCTCATGGATAATTATTACTTTAGTTTCCTCCCTAGTTATTTATCTGGATAAAATCACTCCCCTTGAGTTATATCCTCATTGGGTTGAGTCTTGATTGATTGTTTCTTTATAGATCATGCCTAGATAGATGCTTTGAGTATCCTAAGAGCTTATTGTCGCATCTCGAAAAATACGAATCCTCATGATGGTCGCGGAAAATTTTTATGTTTGAACAGAGTCACCACCGAAATTTTATTTATCCCAATGAAAGGATAGGAAAATATCGATAAAACCTTTAGGAAATGGAATAATGGTCGTCGCAACCATATTCGGATTCGTGAGTGGATTACATAAGGGGAAGGTATTAGCACCCCTTACGTCCGTTGTACTCAACGGGAACCTTTTAGTTCTAATGTGCATTTCAAATGTTAATTTATGTTTGTTTGTTATCTTTGGGTTAAAAAAAATAGAAATGGGTGAGAACCTTGGAAAGGGAAAGGGGAGGTTTTTTTTATTAGTCTGCTCGCGAAGATACAACAATCTCCTGCCTACGTATCCTTAAATAAGGAAATCAGAGCATTCGTAGTTCGGGGAACTACGGTTGGTTGGTGTTTTTTAATGAATAATTGTTTAGATCGTGTTCTATAGGCTAAACGTTGGCTTGTCTACTCTCGGTGGAGGCTTAAGCATTGGTTTGTTATGCGCATTAGAAAGGATTAAATAGTTTTCTTTTTGAAAAGAGTTTAGGTCATACGAAGGTGACAAGTTGGATTAATATGTTGGATGATTGGTTGAGACGTTTTTTGGTTAGATGTTGATCACTCGAATAGTCGAGTAAGACAAGTCGTATCCTAACAGTCGGGAAAGGGAGTAGAAGACTCTAGACCACTTTCTTTTTCATCCTTAATTATAGAAAGGATTTGAGAATAGTTAAGGTATTTTGAACGGATGACGAATACTCAGATAATCGAGTAAGACAACTCGTATACTAATAATCAGGAAAAGGAATAGAAGACTCTAGACCGCTTTCTGTTTCATCTGAATATTTATGAAAATAATGTTGTATATGGTTGACGTATTTTAGAATGAACGACAAGTACTTGAATGCCTGAGTAAGACAACTCATATCCAAGCATTTGAGAAGAGGAGTTGAAAGCTCAAAACTATCTCCCTTTTCTTATAGTTTGTTAAAAAATTATTTGATTAAGTTGTGTGTTTGCGGAAAAATGACAATTGTTCGACTGACCGGGTAAGAAAAGTCGTATTCGACCAATTGAGGAGTGATGTTGAAAACTCAAAGTCGACTCCCTTTTCATTTAGCTTACTGTGAAAATATTCGATTTAATCGGGGTTTGGAGATTTGTAGAGGAACAATAACTATTTGACTAAACAAGTAAGAGAACTTGTACTCAAATAGTCAAGAAGAAAAATTGAAGACCTAAAGTCATCTCCCTTTTTATTCCTTAATGTAAAAGAATTTGATTTATTTGCGCTTAGGTGGATTATAAATGACAGTTGCTCGATTAATCGAGTATAAGAGTTCATGTTTAAATAATCGAGGAGAGGAGTTGAAAACTCAAAACCATTACCTCTTTTATTCCTATGTGAAATAATGTTTAACTGTGTTTAAGTATTTTAATTCTTAATAAAGAATACTCGATGTTGGATCGAGGTTTTAAATTTTGTATTTTTCGTGAATGAATTGAATTTATTTATTGAATAGTTCATCTAATCGATTAATAAAACCGAATAGGTCTCATTGTAAAAAGGCCCAAGAGTAAGCCATGTGAGGTTGATGGCGATACTTTTACAAGTGATCGACTTGCAATGGTATTTTGAAAATGGGCTCGACTTTGAATCGAGAAGTATGTGATTTATCTTTGAAATTGGCTCGAATGATTTTAAATCGGTAAAAACGACATAATTTATCACAATTATAACATGTCATTTCGTGTGCACTCAAGGTTCGGTATAAATAAATAAATAAAGAATAATCATGCACATATACTCCACAAAATAAACAATTATCTAAATTATAAGTGACATTAGTAATTATATAATTAATTAATTTAATGTTTAATAGATTATTTTAATCAAATAATAAGTAATTAAAAAAAGATAATGAATATAACCAAATAATTGTATATTTATTAAATTTTAATAATAACAATAACAATATCATTGCATATTTACTGTTAAAAATTAATAATAATAATAATATAATTATAATTTTGAAATAAAGTAAGTAAACTAAAACATTGTCTTATTTTTATTTAATAGCCACAAAGGTCTATTGTATTTTTTGTATGTATATAAATAAAACAAAATAAGTGAAAATAATTAAAAATGAAAGCAAATGGGCCAAGTGAAGGAAAAGCCCAACTCAAGGTGCTGCTGGAAATAGAATAGGGGGTTTGAATAGGGAAAAGGTCTTTGGGCCCAACCAGAGTTGGCCCAAACGAAAATGCTAAAACCCTAACTGGCTTGCTCAACCAAAGACTTTCTAGGAAAATCTGGGCCACATGATGAGAATACTTTGACCTGGTTAAAATGTCAAAGGAGGTGCATGAGGGTACACCACCATGTGGTGGGGAGATCCACAAAGGATCCCATAGTTGACCAACCAAATGGCGTCACCAGAAGGGGCAATGTGGCGCCCCAAACAAATAATAATATATAAAAATGAAAAAATCAGAGGAAGAGAGGTCATTCTCTCACTCCACTCTCTCTCTTCGCTCTCTCATTCTGCTTCAAGTTGCTCTGTAACTTTTCACCTTCCGTCTTCCTCTCATGGCGAACCTTGACCAGAGAAGATGGTGGCGGCCGGCCAACCGCGGCGGCGCCGCCGTCTACTCCGATGAACAACCACCCCCAATCTAAAAGAACCAAACACAAACCCCACTTATTTTTCACTCCTTTACCCAAATCTAAACTTGTTTTTTCCAAAATCTTCCTCAAATGACCGGATCAGAACCTAAAGAAGAGAAAAAACCTAAACCATAATTCGTGACGTTTGCTCTCCTAAAGTTACGATTTGCAGAAATTAGGAATGGGGGTTTTAATCTACGCGAAGAGGCGACGACGATGGTGTGGAAAGATGAATGAGAGCGGAAAACTTACTTTCAAAGTCAAATCCCAGCGACGCTCTCCTCCTTCAAGATAAGTCCTTCGTCTCCCTCTTTTTCTTCTTCTATTTTGACTTTTGAATGTTGTTGTTGTTTTCGAATCTTAGGGTTTTAGATTTTTTGTGGAATATTGTTGGTTGTGGCTTTGCTGTTAGGGGTTTTGATGTTCTGTTTTATGTTTGATTGTCTCTTTCTGGGATTTTTTTGAATGTGTTCTTGCTGTTTTAAATTAACAGAAGAAAAGGGTTTGATAATTTCTTCTAATTTTTTTAAAACATTCTCTTTGATTTGATTTAAAAAAAACTTTGGTTGTTCTGTTGGATTTCAAGAATGTGTTTTGTTTGGTTTGTGGTTATCAGAGAAAAAACTTTTACAATTTCTTCTGGATGTTCCTAAAAACGTGTTCCACTGTTAATTGATTTCTTGTTTATATGAATTCTGCTTTTTTTTGAGATCGCTTGTTGAATCCCATTTCCAGATTTTGTGGGATATTTGCTTTGTGGAGTTAAGGTTGTTTTGGATTGAATATTGGGATGTATTTTGAGCGCTCACTTTGGTTCATTGTGTAACCAAATAATATGTTTATTTTATGGTTTATTTTCCAGTTTATTTTAAGTGCTTATTTTGATAAGCAGTTTTTTTAATTTTGAATTTGGTTTTGCATTTGCAGGTGTAGTGATGTTGAATTGATTGAAAAGGGGCGCTGGATTTTGGAGTTGGGGGGCACTACAAGATAAGTTAGAATTGGGCGCTGGCTTACAAACCACTGGCTTTGGAAAAAGTCTCTGAAGACTACTTCAAACCATTAGATTCTATTCAATTATTTTCAGAATTTTAGATTATGTTTGTAACATGTAAATTAATCAAACGCTCCTTTGGATTTTTGTGTAAATTTGGATTATTTGGAGTTGTTTTCAATATGTAAATTTAATTTGACATTTAATTTGAAACATAATTTTTTTGGAGAACTATGTAACTACTTTGGACTATTAGGAACTTTGGATTTAATTGAATTTTGGACTATGCATCTAATCATGCAATTAAATACTTTAAACCTTGCCATAATAATTTAGCTGTGTTAATCAAAAGAAAACTTAAACTATAATTCAAACTGAAAATGGATTGGGCTCAACAATGCAATTTAATGGATTTTAAATTTGATTAACTTTAACACATTAATATTATCAAAAATAAAATGTGCCAAAAAAAGCCTAAGATAAAACATGTCACAAAAATATTGCACTTTCAAAGTCTGATCATAAAAAAACCAATTAAATACTCGTGCATGTGATATCTTAATCTTAAACCAACATACTCACTTAGAAAAGATGCAAGTTTAGTTTAAGGATTTTTATGAATGGTTTAGAGATTTGGCATATGTATTTGAGACGTGCAAATGATTTTAATGATGAGTGATCATAAGAAATATCCATGACTCTTAATAATTTACTAATAGTCAAATGGATTTTGGATTAGTAACATAAAAAGATTCAAACCACACTTTAAATTATGGACACATTTATGTAAATGGGCCTTTGAAACAAAGAGATCTCATGGGTAAACCAAAATGGGCTTTATTATCCAAAAAAATGCACATACCATCCCATGCTTCAGTAAAAGACAAATGCCGCAGATATTTTCTTAAGGATCTTAACAAATGAAAATGTCATTGAAGACATGATGTCACAAAGGGCTGAGAAACCTTAAGATAAAGCTTATGTCTTAAGATAAGATACATGTCTTATAACATTGGGTAGTGAATGCTGGTTGAAGATTTTTCCTTACCCGGACAAAATTGGGGCATGACAGCTGCCCCTATTTAATTACCTCAAACCGGAAAGTAAGAATGACAGCAGTCTTCGTGCATTCACAGTGGGAGATAATTAAATACAAGAAGACCCAAATTTTGTCCTAGGAAATGCAAGGAAGAAAATATAGAAAAAAACGCGGTGAGATATGGCAAAAGACATTATCCCACAGTAAAATGGAACAGTCAAGACTTTCTGTGAGTCGTCAGAATAATATCTTGGACATCTTAGTCAAGATATGTGGAATGACATCCCTAGCTAAATCTCAAGACTTTCTAGGATACTAGAATAATATAAAGGAAATCTGGCATGAGACTCTTCATTTTGATGAAGCAGCATCTCAAATAATAATAATGAGATTATCTGTATCGGACCGAAACAACATCTTAGATGATAGAATTAAGATATTCTGGCAAGGGAAAGATACCTCAAATGAATCTAAGACTCTCCGAGGATATTAGAGGAGTGTCTCGAAAAGAATATGAAATGAGACTCTTCATATTGATGAAGCAGCATCTCAAACAGCAAAAAAGAGATTCTCTATATCGAGTCAAAACAACATCTTATATGATAGAATTAAGATATTCCGACAACGGGAAAAAATACCTTAATTGAATCTAAGACTCTTCGAGGATATTAGAGAAATATCTCTAAAAAGATCTGAAATGAGACTCTTCATATTGATGAAGCAGCATCTCAAACAGCAAAAATGAGATTCTCTGTATCAGGTCGAAACAACATCTTATATGATATAATTAATACATTCTAGCTAGGGAAAAGTACCTTAATTGAATCTAAGACTCTCCGAGGATATTAGAGCAGTATCTCTAGAAAAATATGAAATGAGACTCTTCATATTGATGAAGCAGCACCTCAAACAGTAAAAATGAGATTCTCTGTATCGGGTCGAAACAACGTCTTATATGATAGAATTAAGATATTCCAGCAAGGGAAAAATACCTTAATTGAATCTAAGACTCTTCGAGGATATTAGAGCAGTATCTCTAGAAAATTTTGAAATGAGACTCTTCATATTGATGAAGCAACATCTCAAACAATAAAAATGAGATTCTCTGTATCGGGTCGAAACAACATCTTATATGATAGAATTAAGATATTCCAGCAAGGGAAAAATACCTTAATTGAACCTAAGACTCTCCGAGGATATTAGAGCAGTATCTCAAACAGACAAATGAGATTCTTCAGATAAATGAAGCGGTATCTCAAATATTCGTCTGTTGGGGGAATTTTTTGAAAAGGCTCCTTTTGAGGGAGATTTACTAGAAATGCTCTGCAGGGAAAAAAACTCATAAGAGAATTTTTAGGGTAACCTCTGCTTGGGGAGCAATGATTGTAAAGAAAAAATGCTGGGAATATCATTATTAATCATAAAGTTAAAAAAAATGATTCGCTGAGAAATAATTCCACGAGCATATGTAGAGTAATTACTTCATTTGGGAATGTGAAATGTCCAAGATACACATGAATGACCTTGGATCTTGATATTTTATGTTTGATTTTCGTATGATGTTCCACTCGGGGTGGGAACATCATGCATGGGATGATGCATGGGACGTATGCTAGTACATAATTGCTGGGGATATTCGGCTGTGCATGTAGGAATGCGAGTGATTTTTGTTGAAATTCCCATTTTGTGGGAGTACCATGCATGAGTATGTTGATGACTGGTACGACTGTGTTTTTTTAATTTCCTGTTTGGTAGGAAAAACTATTTATGAATGATTTATATGATGCATGTTAGAATGCAAATAGGTAATTGGATATGCCCAGGTTAAGACGCTTTTGCTTTGGGGTATAATGCCAATAGTGTGAACTTTTGTTATTGGGGTGATTAATGAAGATCAAGTTTTGATGCCCCACTAGGTGATTTTGGGAATATATTTGGGTTGCTCCAGGTTACTGAAAGCTTCAGACTTCTCAACACGCAATACTCCATCAATGATTTATCAACGTTTCTACTGGAAATGCAATGGAGCCTTGCCCCGGTTTAGCTATACCATGAGTATATTTATGAAAGGAACATAGGTATCTACAAATAGTCCTACACCTTTATGAAAAACAAGAACGAACTTGGAGACTAAAGGATTCACCCGCTTACTGTTTCAAAAGAAATTTTACCACTTTATTCAAACATGTGTTTTATTTTCTCCCATAATTTTTTAAAAATGATATTTATCAAAAATAAAAGGGTAGTTTGCAAACAAACAGGTGAAATACAAAAAATGATTTGGGCACACTTTTGTTGAGAACAATTCGCTTTTATTGATTTGACCCTTAAATGGGTGATTGTACATAAAGACGCAATTCCTTAATGAGGTAATTGTTGTGCATAGAAACAAAATGGCAATGAAAATTGAGTTCTTATTGAGTTTCCACACTGCTATGATCCTTATGTCTTTGATAGCCTGAGCACTTTGCTTTTGAAAAGTGAGGTAGACTGATTCTTCGTCTTCGAGGGTATGTCAGATGTTTGTAAGTACAACTCTTTGCCTTGGAATTAATCCCTAACTTTTGCCTGGACCGCCCTTTCGGGTTTTTGATCCACCGGGATACCCATTTTCCCTGAATCGCCCTTACGGGTTTTTAATTCAGCAGGTCAATTCTTTTATTTTTATCCCTAATTTTTGCCTGGATCGCCCTTTCGGGTTTTCGATCCAGCGGGATAGCCATTTCTGCCTAAATCACCCTTTCAGGTTTTCGGTTTAGCGGATTTTATTATTCCACTTTTTTTAGCTAAGTACTTTTTAACAGCATCAGTGTTGGTGGGAAGCGGCAACTCATCACCATCCATAGTTGCTAGAATCAGAGCACCTCCAAAAAAGGCTTTAACCACCACAAATGGACCTTCATAATTTGGTGTCCATTTCCCTCTAGAGTCTTTGTGAATAGGCAAGATTTTCTTCAGCACTAAATTTCCCTCTTGAAACACCCTGGGACGAACTTTCTTGTCGAATGCCTTCTTAAGACGCCTTTGGTAGAGTTGCCGTGACCTAATGCTTTCAAGAGTTTCTCCTTAATAAGGTTAAGCTAGTCATACCTTGATTGAACCCATTCCACCTCGTCTAGCTTAGCCTTCATCAAGACTCTCATCGAGGGGATCTCTACTTCTATAGAGAGAACTGCTTCCATACCGTATACTAGGGAATAAGGGGTTGCCCCCGTTGAAGCTCGTACCGACGTGCGATAACCATGTAATGCAAAAGGCAACATCTCATGCCAATCCTTGTACGTAACGACCATCTTTTGGATGATTTTCTTGATATTTTTATTTGCAGCATCAACAGCCCTATTCATCTTAGATCGATAGGGTGATGAGTTGTGGTGCTCGATCTTGAAAGTTGCGCATAACTCATCCATGGTCTTGTTGTTGAGATTGGACCCATTATCAGTAATGATTTTGTTGGGAATCCCATATCGACATATGATGTTATTTTTCAAGAAACGGGCGACTACGTGCTTTGTGACATTCGCATAAGACGCGACTTCCACCCATTTGGTAAAGTAATTTATGGCCACCAAGATAAATCTATGTCCATTTGATGCTTTGGGCTCTATCATTCCAATCATGTCGATGCCCCACATAGAGAAAGGCCAAGGCGATGCTATGACATTCAGTGGGGTAGGCGGTACATGTATTTTGTTAGCATAGATTTGGAATTTGTGGCATGCTCTGGTGTAATGATAACACTCGGCTTCCATCGTCAACATGTAGTAACCTGCCCTTAGGATTTTCTTTGCCATGGCATGCCCATTGGCGTGCGTACGGAAAGACCCTTCGTGTATGTCCCTCATAAGCTGATCTGCTTCGTTTTTGTCCACACACCTGAACAAAACCATGGCATAGTTTTGCTTGTACAATATTTCTCCATTCAAGAGGAATTTTGATGCCAACCTCCGGAGAGTCCTTTTGTCAAGGCTGGAAGCCTCTGCCGGATATTCCCGCTTCTCGAGATACAATTTGATATCAAAGAATCAGGGTTTACCATCTGGCTCTTCCGCTGTCGTTAGGCAATGAGCAGGTTCATCAAAACGCCTAATTTCAATATGAGGCTGATGGTTGGGCCATATCAATTTGTACATGGAAGCCAGAGTTGCTAAGGCATCTGCCATCTGATTCTCTTCTCGATGAATATGAGAGAAAGTGATTTCCTCGAACTTTGGGAGTAACTTCAGCACGTAATCCCGATATGGAATTAGGTTAGCATGTCTTGTTTTCCAATCGCCTTTCATCTAATATATGACTAGAGCAGATTCCCCGAATACTTCTAGTATCTTGATCTTCAACTCAATAGCTTCTTCCAACCCTAGTATGCAAGCTTCATACTTTGCCATGTTGTTTGTGCAGGTAAAACAGAGCTTCGCGATGAATGGTAGATGGAAATTCTTGGGAGACATCAACACTGCCCCGATCCCATGGTGTAGGTGTTTAATTGGCTGCATTATATGGTAAAACACTAGCTGGATTCTAATGTCTTGACTGATGTCATGACATGGTTTGAAGGTGTGACTGCATTGTAGGTTAGAATATCTAATTGTACTCTGATGTCTTGACTGATGTCATGACACACTTGAGTAGTTTACAGCAGGATTAGCTAATACAGGATTTGTTGAATGTCAAATTGGATGTGGTGACATTCATCCCTGTCAGCAAATACTGAGGAATAGAACAGTTGGTGTTCTGTTAGAACTCAGTGTTTAATTCCAGTCTGGTTATCAAGGAAATACCAGACCTGGCATAAGGCCTACTGTCTGAATGTCAAACTGGATGTTATGACATTCATCATTGACAACATATACTGAATAATAAGCAGATTGGTTTTCTGCTACATTTCAGTATGCAACTCAGTCTGCTTATCAAGAGGATAACAGACCTGATGTAAGGCTCTATGTGTGAATGTAAAATTGGATGTTTTGACATTTATTAATGTACGCTGATACTGAAGTATGGACACATTGGTTCTGTACAGTACAGCAAATTGTACAGTCTGTTTTCAGGAAAAACAGACTTAGCATATGGTTAATGATTTGGAAGTCCAACTGAATGTTGTGACATTCATTCCTGACAGCATATGCTATATTGTAGGTTGTTTAGTTTTTCTGTTTCAGCATTTTTCTCGGGCTAAAATCCAGGAAACTAACAACCAAGCTACAATTAAGGAACCTAACAAATAGCCTATTTGTTAGCACACTAATATGGGGAAATTAGTTAGAATCCTATGTGGCATTATTTTTGGAGGTCTTGAGATATTTTAGGAACTAAATATGGAGATATTTTAGGAACTAAAAGATTGAAGACCTTGTTTGTAGCAGAAAGTTTCTGCTGATGTTGTAACAGCAAAGGAGAAGTTTGCTGCGATTTCTGAAGGCCCAAATCCAGTTGGGTGATTAGGTTATAAATAGACTATTGTAACCTAGTTGTTGTAAGTCTCTTAGAATGAAATTTAGAGGTGTGTGTGAGGTAAACCTCCCAACCTGTGGGATGGTTACCATGTGTTTCTCAGTGTTCAAAGCTGAGAGTATTTGTAACTCAAAGCCTGTAGGCAAGAGTGAGTATGGTCTTGAACGAAGCTGTGAAGCAAGTTCAAGGTGTTTAGCATTACATTGTAATTGTAGTGATAAGAATGGAAACTAGAGGTTTCTATCTAAGAGTTCCTATGTATAGATTGCATTGGGTATGGATTAAGTGAAGAGTCGTAAACGGGGGAGTTTAACTCTGAATTAATACTGCTGATAGTGGATCTTCTTCCTGGCTTGGTATGCCCCCAGACGTAGGTGATGTTGCACCGAACTGGGTTAACAATTACTTGTGTTTTTACCTTCTGCATGTTATAATTTTGTCTGTTATAAAATAAGGTAAACCTGTAATGCTGTAACAGGTGAAGTTCAAATCAATGTTGAGACATCATGCTAATAACTGTGCAGGCTCAACAGTAGTAAGTGCTATGGTTGATCTCTGCTGTGTCTTTGTACCAGATGGACAGAACTGGGTGTTCTTCCATACTATGGTGATATAGTAGCAGATGTCGTGACATCTGTGAATGTGTGCATATCAGTACTGGGTTTGAATTGTATAACTAGCTTGTTGTATTTGTAGCAATGTTGGATCAGATGTCATAACTTGGATTAGAACATCTGAAATCTGACTACGCCATAATTTTAAATGGTATCAGAGCAGGCATCCTGTTCTGATTCTGGATGAGATCCATGGGTGATACTTTCTGGTATCTTGCAAGGAGTTATATTAGTACTGATGTTGGAACCCGTGGAAGGTTCTGTGAGTTCCCTGAATGGTCCCTTGAAGTAGGTGGATGGACTATTCATGACAGGAACTATGTGTACCGGTCTCTAGTGGTTGGCAATTGGCCTATGTGTGGGACAACTGTGATAGTATTGAATCATATTCAAGCCTGGTATGTTCGTGGAGGCTGAAATGGTGAAGTGTGTGTACATAAGTTGAGTTGTATTATGATTTCCGTTGCATAATACCTGGCAAAGCTCAAACTCTGATGTAGTTTCTCCTCTTGTGGATGAAAGGCTGCTGTATTCAAGATTTCATCATAACCTACTGAAGATGTCAAAGATACTTGAGTCTCCTCAAGTCCACTCATCATGACGTTCTCACTTCAGGGTGGTAAGAATCACTTAATCACTGATTCGGTTACTCTCTTAAGTAGTGTATATGAAGACCTTGAAGACTTTCAAGGAAGGTTTGTTCCAAGGAGGTGGAACTAATGTTCTATGTGATGTTAGAACATGTTGCTCAACAAGTATGCAGCTACTGGTTGAAGAGCAGATGTTTTTAGGTATCAAACAAAGGGATACTTCTGTTTGGAACCTACTCCTGACCTGGAAGAGGAGACATTTGTGTGTGCTAAGTTGACAAGGGTAGGGTCAACTGTGTGTGTGCTCAAGAAGGTCACCTTTAGAAGTCTGATCTCTAGAAGTTGAGCTGGTTGAGATGTGACATTGTGCAATCTCCTGCTGTTTGGCATATTCTTGTAGATTGATCAGGGTTGGATAGTTGTTCCCTGAAGTACTATGTTGTGTTGGAAGACAAGTCCCCTGAATGTTAGAAGTCAATATTGGGGTAACCTGATTGCTATATCATTTAAGAGGATTGGAACCATGAATCTTGTTATTCAAATACCACGTTCAGAAGTGGCAGTTCTTTCAAGGAGTGAGAATATGAAGATTCAGAGGTTGGTTGAGGTAGTATGCTCTGGCAATGCATATATACTATTGACTGGTGTTGTGTGTCTCACTAGTACTTATGGTCAGCTGGAGTCTGATCGGTGTGATTGGAGGAGTTAGTTGCCACTGGTAGGGATAGTGTATGTCATGTTGAGACATTTGTGTACAATGCATGGATATTGATGTGGAGTTTCCATGATTGTTAATTTGAGGGGGAGTTTTGGTTAACCTCCTCAAGTTTGGTCAGCCTAGGGTCTGGTTGGCTGTTGACCTGTGTCACATGGGGTCTGGTTGTTGTGTGACACATTTGCAAGGAAGGATTCATCTCTCTCATTCCTAAGGGTGAATCTAATCTGGAAAGAGTCTCAAGACAGTTGAGGTGCTTGCAAGCAGAAGATGTTGACACTAGAAGAGTATTTTCAAAGTATTCTTATGGTGGAAGTATCTGAAAGGAATATTGGGAAAGGATTTAAGATCAATGTCAACTTGTGCCAAGTACAAGTAGTTAATTGATTATCCTTGGAGCTCAAGATAACTGATGTTCTTAAAAATGTAGGAACATCTCTTCTTCAAGACCTTGTGCAGAATCACAGGAAGGATAGTACATTGGTTTATGATCTATCTCTTTGGTGGCAGCAAAAGCATATGATCTCTGAAAAGGTTTCCTGGCAAGAAACATGTTCAGCCTTGGTGTGTACAAGAAGAAGAAGACATCATAGTGTTGATGGTGGTTACTTGGATCAGTTTATCTTTGATCTAAGTAAGGAAGTGCATTGGCTAATGCATACTATGGAGTTAAGAACAAGTCGCAGCATTCTTAACATCATGGAAATAGCCTTGCTTTAGGAAGTGGAATCCTTGGTATAGCTGAAGGGTTAGTTTCTAACTGGCCCTTCTGAAGACTCATGCATCAGAGTGTCTAATGTATTTGGAGAAGAAGCAGGGATTCATCAAGGTGTGAGCTTGGATGACTTAACTGCAAACCTGCAGGATGGAGGTTGTTTACTCAAACTTGGTTCCATAATCAAGTCTATGAGAACATTGAACTCTTGCTCTGTGAAGGGAGGAAGTTCTTTCAAGTGGCAGAAGAAGGAGCTGAATTCAACAGCTAGATGTCAAAACACAATGTTGTGACATTTGGTTCAACATCAGATTCTTAGTTGGTGAAGTGGCACATCAACTTGAGATAGAAGGGTCTACAGGGTTGTAGACTGGATACTTCAAAAAGGTCGTCCTCGTTGCAGTTCTTTAGAGTTGCTGGGTAGAAAGGATGTTACATGTTCATGTCTTAGAAAATCTAAGTTTTGTTCAACATGTAGCTTGAAGTTCAAGTCTCACTTGGAAGGTCAGAATATCTTTGGGAGAGGTCTGATAGACGTGGAGAGGTCAAAGAATGGCATTTGACTTTTTCATATGAGGATTCATGAAGGAGGTAATCAACCAGTGGCATTTGGTCTATCTCAGAAGTGAGTTCGAAGAATCAAGATAATCCACATATGGCAGCTGATTATTCTTGAGGAAAGTCTGAGACAAATTACTTTTGAGCAGAAAAGTAGTAAGTTGAAGACAAAAGGAGGTGTTTTCTATTCATCTCTTGGAGCTTGTGGTAGGAGCTCTGAGCTATCTATGGAAGATTATCTCTCGTAATGGGATGAGAATGTATATGTCCCAATTTATGTCTGGGTTCTTTTGGATCAAGCTGGTGACTCAGTGATATCTGAAGATTATCAGATGGTGTCCTTGTTATGTTGTGAAGGATGTCCTAACGAATGTTAGAACATTTTGTGAAGTGGCTTTCTGGTTGTGGTTAGAAGAGAGATTGACACAGAGTGTGGATGTGTTCAGCCAAGAGGGTTGAACAGAGAGTGTGCTCTTGAAGACATGAAGATGAGTCTTATGTTTTCCATTCATCAAGTGGTATGGGTTCTCTTTGAATCAGGAAGTATGTGAAGGTCCAACTTTGGGGTGTTGGATATGTTCATGTGTGATCTCCAAGTTTCAAGAGGAGAGTTGGTTGTTCATGACAGGGGGAGTTTTGTCTTTGTGCTGCAAGTAATCATCAAGCTTGTGGTCTATGTGTTCTCAGATAACAAAGTATGACACCTGATATACCTGCTGTGACGATAGTGTGTGACTACTTGATCAAAGTTGTGAAGCAAGATCAAGTGGGTAGTGTCTTGATCAAAGCTGTAAAGCAAGATCAAGTGGGTGCTAACTTGGTTGAAACTGTGAGGCAAAACCAAGTCTGTAACTCTGTCATTTGTGTGTAATTCTGTTTTTTTCTGTGGTCTGAAATTTAAAGTGTTGCTTTGGCAACATTTTTGACAAAAAGGGGGAGTAACAGGTGATACCCCAGGACAACAGGTTATTGTGTTAAAACAGATATTCATGACAGATTCAACATCCCCTCCCCTGCAACTGATGAAGCTGATGTGTGATGAAGTTTTTATTTAACTTCTGTATGTGTGCTGTTATGTGAAGTTTTTACTTAACTTCCATATGTGTGAGTGTGCTGCCACTCTGAGTGTATTAGCTAGGTCTATTTCCTGCTAGATGTCTGATTTCCGCTGCTATGAACTCTGTTATGGGGATCAAAGTGTTTTAGCCAAAAATTTGCCAAAGGGGGAGTTTGTAGGTGTTTAATTGGCTGCATTGTATGGTAAAACACTAGCTGGATTCTAATGTCTTGACTGATGTCATGACATGGTGTGAAGGTGTGACTGCATTGTAGGTTAGAATATCTAACTGTACTCTGATGTCTTGACTGATGTCATGACACACTTGAGTAGTTTACAGCAGGATTAGCTAATACATGATTTGTTGAATGTCAAATTGGATGTGGTGACATTCATCCCTGTCAGCAAATACTGAGGAATAGAACAGTTGGTGTTCTGTTAGAACTCAGTGTTTAATTCCAGTCTGGTTATCAAGGAAATACCAGACCTGGCATAAGGCCTACTGTCTGAATGTCAAACTGGATGTTATGACATTCATCATTGACAGCATATACTGAACAATAAGTAGATTGGTTTTCTGCTACATTTCAGTATGCAACTCAGTCTGCTTATCAAGAGGATAATAGACCTGATGTAAGGCTCTATGTGTGAATGTCAAATTGGATGTTTTGACATTTATTAATGTACGCTGATACTGAAGTATGGACAGATTGGTTCTGTACAGTACAACAAATTGTACAGTCTGTTTTCAGGAAAAACAGACTTAGCATATGGTTAATGATTTGGAAGTCAAACTGAATGTTGTGACATTCATTCCTGACAGCATATGCTATATTGTAGGTTGTTTAGTTTTTCTGTTTCAGCATTTTTCTCAGGCTAAAATCCAGGAAACCAACAACCAAGCTACAATTAAGGAACCTAACAAATAGCCTATTTGTTAGCACACTAATATATGGAAATTAGTTAGAATCCTATGTGGCATTATTTGTGGAGGTCTTGAGATATTTTAGGAACTAAATATGGAGATATTTTAGGAACTAAAAGATTGAAGACCTTGTTTGTAGCAGAAAGTTTCTGCTGATGTTGTAACAGCAAAGGAGAAGTTTGCTGCGATTTCTGAAGGCCCAAATCCAGTTGGGTGATTAGGTTATAAATAGCTTATTGTACCCTAGTTGTTGTAAGTCTCTTAGAATGAAAATTTAGACGTGTGTGTGAGGTAAACCTCCCAACCCGTGGGATGGTTACCATGTGTTTCTCAGTGTTCAAAGCTGAGAGTATTTGTAACTCAAAGCCCGTAGGCAAGAGTGATTATGGTCTTGAACGAAGCTGTGAAGCAAGTTCAAGGTGTTTAGCATTACATTGTAATTGTAGTGATAGGAATGGAAACCGGAGGTTTCTATCTAGGAGTTCCTAGGTATAGATTGCATTGGGTAGGGATTAAGTGAAGAGTTGTAAACGGGGGAGTTTAACTCTGAATTAATACTGCTGATAGTGGATCTTCTTCCTGGCTTGGTATGCCCCCAGACGTAGGTGATGTTGCACCGAATTGGGTTAACAATTACTTGTGTTTTTACCTTCTGCATGTTATAATTTTGTCTGTTATAAAATAAGGTAAACCTGTAATGCTGTAACAGGTGATGTTCAAATCAATGTTGAGACATCATGCTGATAATCGTGCAGACTCAACAGTAGTAAGTGCTATGGTTGATCTCTGCTGTGTCTTTGTACCAGATGGACAGAACTGGGTGTTCTTCCATACTATGGTGATATAGTAGCAGATGTCGTGACATCTGTGAATGTGTGCATATCAGTACTGGGTTTGAATTGTATAACTAGCTTGCTGTATTTGTAGCAATGTTGGATCAGATGTCATAACTTGGAGTAGAACATCTGAAATCTGACTACGCCAGAATTTCACATGGCCTATTGCATTTGAGGAACCATCAAACATGAGCGTCCAACCTGCTCTTGGTTCCAGACTTTCCTCTAGTTTGGAGTCTTCAACGTCCTTAACAGCCATGATGTTCTAATCTGGGAAGTCAAATTTCAAAGATTGGTAATCCTCCAGCGGTTGGTGAGCAAGATGGTCTGCTAATATGCTCCCTTTGATCGCCTTTTGCGCCACATATTGGATGTCGTATTCGGAAAACAACATCTACCATCCGGAAATTCTACTAGTGAGAGCTGGTTTCTCGAATATGTACTTGATGGGATCCATTTTAGACACCAACCAAGTCGTGTGAGTTAGCATGTACTGCCTGAGACGTTTAGAGGCCCATGCGAGTGCACAACACGCCTTCTCGAGTAATGAATATCTGGTCTCACAATCGTTAAATTTCTTGCTCAGATAATAGAGGGCATGCTCTTTTCTACCAGTCTCATCTTGTTGTCCCAATACACAACCCATGGACTCATCGAGCACGGTTAGATACATGATGAGAGGTCTCCCTTCGGCAGGGGGCATTAGAATTAGCGGCTCTTGCAAGTATTCTTTGATTTTATCGAAGGCTATCTGACAGTCATCATTTCACTGCACGCATTGATTCTTCCTTAGAAGCTTGAATATTGGTTTGCATGTTGCAGTAAGGTGAGAGATAAACCTACAATGTAATTTAGTCTCCCGAAGAAACCACAAACCTCCTTCTCAGTCTTTGGTGCAGGCATGTTCTGAATGGTTCGAACCTTGTCAGGATCTACTTCAATTCCCTTTTGGCTTACAATAAAGCCTAAAAGCTTCCCAGATCGAACCCCAAATATGCATTTATTAGGATTAAGATTAACCTAAACTTCCTCAAACGAGCAAATAGTTTCTCCAGGTTGGTGATGTGCTCTTCTTCTGTTTGGGATTTGGCAATCATGTCAACGACATACACCTCAATATCTTCATGACTCATGTCGTGAAAGAGAGTCACCATAGCATGTTGATATGTTGCCCCAGTGTTTTTTAGTCCGAAAGACATTACTTTGTAACAAAAGGTACCCCACGGGGTAATGACCATGGTCTTCTCCATGTCTTCGGGATCCATTTTAATTTGGTTGTATCCATAGAAACCATCCATAAAGGAAAACACAAAGAACTGAGTTGTGTTATCCACCAATACATCAATGTGAGGTAATGGGAAATCGTCTTTAGGACTGTCTCTGTTCAAGTCTCGGTAGTCTACGCACATGCGGACTTTTCCATCTTTCTTCGGTACTGGTACGATGTTAGCAACCCATTGTGGGTGCTTTGCGACTTTCAGGAAACCAGTGTTAAACTGCTTTCTCACCTTTTCTCTCATCTTGAGAGCCATATCAGGTCGAGTCCTTCTTAGCTTTTGCTTGACAGCAGGGCATTCTTCTTTAAGGGGAAGCTTATGAATCACAATATCGGTATCTAATCCAGGCATGTATTGGTATGACCAAGCAAACACGTCATCATATTCGTGGAGGAGCTCTATTAGTCTTGTCTTCACTGTATCTTGCTAAAGCATCTGCCATCTGATTCTCTTCTCGAGGAATATGAGAGAAAGTGATTTCCTCGAACTTTGGGAGTAACTTCAGCACGTAATCCCGGTATGGAATTAGGTTAGCATTGTCTTGTTTTCCAATCGCCTTTGATCTAATATATGACTAGAGCAGAGTCCCCGAATACTTCTAGTATCTTAATCTTCAACTCAATAGCTTCTTCCAACCCTAGTATGCAAGCTTCATACTCGGCCATGTTGTTTGTGCAGGTAAAACAGAGCTTTGCGATGAATGGTAGATGGAAATTCTTGGGAGACATCAACACTGCCCCGATCCCATGGCCTATTGCATTTGAGGAACCATCAAACATGAGCGTCCAACCTGCTCTTGGTTCTAGACTTTCCTCTAGTTTGGAGTCTTCAACGTCCTTAACAGCCATGATGTTCTAATCTGGGAAGTCAAATTTCAAAGATTGGTAATCCTCCAGCGGTTGGTGAGCAAGATGGTCTGCTAATATGCTCCCTTTGATCGCCTTTTGCGCCACATATTGGATGTCGTATTCGGAAAACAACATCAACCATCAGGAAATTCTACTAGTGAGAGCTGGTTTCTCGAATATGTACTTGATGGGATCCATTTTAGACACCAACCATGTCGTGTGAGTTAGCATGTACTGCCAGAGACGTTTAGAGGCCCATGCGAGTGCACAACAAGTCTTCTCGAGTAATGAATATCTGGTCTCACAATCGTTAAATTTTTTGCTCAGATAATAGATGGCATGCTCTTTTCTACTAGTCTCATCTTGTTGTCCCAATACACAACCCATGGACTCATCGAGCACGGTTAGATACATGATGAGAGGTCTCCCTTCGGCAGGGGGCATTAGAATTAGTGGCTCTTGCAAGTATTCTTTGATTTTATTGAAGGCTATCTGACAGTCATCATTTCACTCCACGCCTTGATTCTTCCTTAGAAGCTTGAATATTGGTTTGCATGTTGCAGTAAGGTGAGAGATAAACCTACAATGTAATTTAGTCTCCCCAAGAAACCACAAACCTCCTTCTCAGTCTTTGGTGTAGGCATGTTCTGAATGGCTCGAACCTTGTCAGGATCTACTTCAATTCCCTTTTGGCTTACAATAAAGCGTAAAAGCTTCCCAGATCGAACCCCAAATGTGCATTTATTAGGATTAAGTCTCAACCTAAACTTCCTCAAACGAGCAAATAGTTTCTCCAGGTTGGTGATGTGCTCTTCTTCTGTTTGGGATTTGGCAATCATGTCATCGACATACACCTCAATATCTTCATGAATCATGTCGTGAAAGAGAGTCACCATAGCACGTTGATATGTTGCCCCAGTGTTCTTTAGTCCGAAAGACATTACTTTGTAACAAAAGGTACCCCAGGGGGTAATGAACGTGGTCTTCTCCATGTCTTCGGGATCCATTTTAATTTGGTTGTATCTAGAGAAATCATCCATAAAGGAAAACACAAAGAACTGAGCTGTGTTATCCACCAATACATCAATGTGAGGTAATGGGAAATCGTCTTTGGGACTTGCTCTGTTCAAGTCTCGGTAGTCTACGCACATGCGGACTTTTCCATCTTTCTTCGGTACTGGTACAATGTTAGCAACCCATTGTGGGTACTTTGCGACTTTCAGGAAACCAGCGTCAAACTGCTTTCTCACCTTTTCACTCATCTTGAGAGCCATTTCAGGTCGAGTCCTTCTTAGCTTTTGTTTGACAGCAGGGCATTCTTCTTTAAGGGGAAGCTTATGAGTCACAATATCGGTATCTAATCCAGGCATGTATTGGTATGACCAAGCAAACACGTCATCATATTCGTGGAGGAGCTCTATTAGTCTTGTCTTCACTATATCTTGAAGTGTGGCACCTACACTCACTTCTCTCTTATCTTCTTCTGTTCCCAGATTGATAACTTCTACGTCTTATTGGTGTGGTTGAATGACCTTCTCTTCTTGCTTGAGTAATCTGGCCAACTTTTCAGGGAGTTCGCAATCTTCCCCCACTTCGTCTTCAGCTTGGTAGATTGGACAATCAAAGTCATATCGGACCTTAGCAGTGTCGTTATCAATGGTCTCGGGGGTGTTTCTGCATGTTATGATTTATGCAGTTTATTTAGAAAGTGCGTGCATAAAAATTGATTGCCATTTTGTAAATAGATAAAAACGAAAGGAAAGGAACAAAAATTTGGATGCAAATTGTCATTTCATTGATGATAAAAACTCTTGAAAAAGATAAAGGAGGCCCTACAACATGCCACTGTGCCTTGGGCAGAGCACAGGGTTTTGTCTAAATGATTAAATTACTTTTGAAATATTTGGGGAACTTCCACAGCCTTCCAGTGTGTCATTTCTTCATTTGGTGCGGCTTGACGCATCCAGCTAGACACTCCCTCTTCGCGATCTTCTTCGTTGATCATTGCCACCTGCTTGCCAAAGATGTGGCCAGCGCTGGTGAACATTTTCTCTATAGAAGGAATCTTCTCTTTATCAGGTTGGTTACCGGCTTTGTGTGATGATGGGTCATACCCCAGGCCAAACTTGTCTCGTTTCTCTTTCACTTCCACCACTTTGCCCCAGTCTTGTGCATCTTCACTTTCCATAACAGCTTTAGCTCCTTGCCACGAGGCCATGGATGGTCCTAATTTCGAGACCTCTAAGGTCTATTGGGTGGCCATCATGTTTACCACTTCCAAGGATTGAAATGATGTCTCAGTGATTTCACCATCCATCTCGATATACCGGAAAGATGTCAAGTGACTAACCAAGATATCTTCTTCTCCTCTAACCACAATCATCTTGTCATTTGTAATGAATTTTAATTTTTGATGCAGAGTGGAAGTGAAAGCACCTGCGGAGTGAATCAAAGGTCTCCCAAGTAGGCAACTATAACCAGAATGTATGTCGATGACCTGGACTGTGATATTGAAAATAGTTGGACCTATCTTGCTTGGTAAGTCAACTTCTCCTATCACTGCTCGCCTTGAGCCATCAAATGCCTTTACGATTAGGGTGCTGGGCTTCATACTTATCCCTTCTATTGGCAGCTTTATCAAATTTGTCTTTGGCATGACATTTAATGAGGAACCTGTATCCACCAACACCCTTGACAGTATAGTATCTATGCATTTCAAAGAGATATGGAGAGCCTTGTTATGGTTCTTTCCCTCAATCGGTAGTTCGTCATCATTAAAACCCAAGAAATTTCCAGTATTCACACAAGCTATCACGTCATCAAACTGTTCTATCGTTATGTCCTTTGTAATATGAGCGGAGCTCAATACCTTCAACAACGAATTCCTGTGTGCTTTTGAGTTGAGCTGTAGAGATAACATGGAAATTTTGGAAGATGTTTAATTTAGCTGGTCCACCACCTTATAATCGTTCTTCTTGATTATTCTCAAAAACTCCTTAGCCTCCTCACGTGTGACAGCAGCTTTAGGAGACAGGTCCATGTCTTGCATTCCTTGATTAGGGATGGGGATCTGGACAGCAACCTCCTTCCCTTTAGCTCTTTCAGAAGTATCAGCAGTTCTTGGTGTGAACACTCGGCCACTATGCATCATTCCTGTTGGCCCCACAATTGAAGTGACATTTGGTTCGTTGATCGTCAAAGGTTGATCTTCCTGCCCCTGCTTAAAACCTCTAGGCTGATATATCCATGGGACTGCCTTCTCATCTTTATATTCGAATGGTGCTGGGAACTCTATCACCAATGGGATTATGGGTATTTCTACTCTAACCTCATCATAGGGGATGTCCACCACGGATATCTCTTCCTGACGCTTGCTCTTGACACAACAATTTATCTGTAACTCGCCTTGATCCAGCATTTGTTGTATAAAACTCCTCAACTCTTCATTGTTCTCTTCCTCGATCAGCTCCTCCGGGATCAGACCACTCTTCAGCAATTGTGCTCCTATCATGGTGATAGGGGTTTGAATTTCGTCAACCTTACGAATCAATTTTCCTTGATCACTTTCCTCAATGGCACTGATGGAAGCATCCTTATGCATTGGCATAGGGTTGGTGTTCACGTTCGGGCGTCTTGGAGTGAATGAGACGGCTTTCGCTTTGATCAAGTCTTGTACCCGATTTTGAAATGCAAAGCAATTCTCAAAGTATGACCAGGTTCTCCCATGTGAAACTCACAATGGGCGTTAGCGTCATATCCGGGTGGATATGGAAAAATAGCTGGTTTTAACTCTCTCAATGTCAGAAGGCCCTCCTTTTGCAGATACAGGAATATCTGGCTGTAAGGTACTGGTAGAGGATCAAGTTGCCTTCTTGGAGGTCTTGGATTGAATTGTCTTGGTGGCGTGGTATTTTGCTGATTATGATGTTGTTGATGTTGTGGTTGATACATTTGTTATTGCTTCATTGGCTGTTGATAGGGTATAGGTACCACATTGGCGACTTGACCATATGAAGCTTGTTGTTTCCCTTTATAGTTTCTAGATATGGCGTTTGTTTCACCTTCTCTTTTCTTCGGGAAGCCTCCAGAATACTTCTTTGATGCGCTAGGTGCTGTCACTGCTCCTGGAATCTTTCCATCCCTCAACCCTTTCTCTATGCGGTCTCCAATTGTGCCTAGATGTGCGAAGTTAGATGCTGCACTACTCACTAATCGATCAAAGAATGGGTCCTTCAAGTTATCCACAAATATCCCGGTCATTTCCATCTCAGACAATGTTGGCTCTACCTGAGCAGCCAACTCTCTCCACCGCTGGGCGTATTCTTTGAATGACTCACTCTCCTTCATAGCCATCCCTTGCAACTGCATTCGGTCGGGTGCCATATCTAAGTTATATTTGTACTGACGGAGAAATGCATCAGCCAAATCCTCCCAACTTTGAATCTGCCCCTGTTCTAAGCTCATGTACCATCTCAGAGATGCTCCACTCAGACTGTCTTGGAAACAGTGTACAAGTAGTTTGTCATTTTCGGTATGAGCAGCCTTTTTTCTGAAGTACATTACCAAGTGACTTCTTGGACAAGTCTGTTCTTTATATTTCTCGAAATCGGGAGTTTTAAATTTAGCCGGGATGATAAAATTCGATACCAAACGCATGTTCATGGAAGAAGCACCGAAGATATTGTTTCCTTCTATGGCTTTGATTTTCTTTTCCAGGGCAGGGAGCCTATCTGCAGCAGGATCTAGAAGTATCTTAGGTTTTGGTTGATCAGGCATATAAAATGCATCATACTGGTTATCTCCAATTTCGGATCCATGATGAGTAGACGTATCAGAAGGCTCTGCACGGTCTCCATCTCCTTTTCCTCTTATCGATATCTG